>NC_058045.1:13427832-14627832 GCF_020085105.1 Siniperca chuatsi | reverse complement strand
TAAAGTGCATGGTTTTCAACACTGACACACAAACACAAATGCATTTAATTGAAGTATGGTGTTACAGTGAATTTCTTATTACAATACTTCTGTGTCTTGCTGTGTCTTCTACCTATCTTTGTGGACACTTGACTAATTTTCCCTCCCATCTTTCAATTGCCTTTCTTGGAAATGATTTTAAAAATGCCTGCAGACTGATGGCAGCCAATGAAGTGGAAAATCTGCACCCTGTGTTTCCATGACAACACTTAACATTAAGTGCATCACTGGTTTGCTTCTCTGGTTGCTCAATTGCGCTCTGATTGATCTCATCGTTCGGCCCTCTTCAGGGGGACAAGAGCACATTTGACATGCTTGACACAGCAGGGCATGCTCATATGCTCAGACACACACACACACACACAGACACGATCAGAGATGGCGTATGGCTGACATGCAGTGCCACATCTTCAAACGGGGAAAGTGGAGATGTGCAGCAGAGAGAAAAAGCTTCAAACAGGGAACTGTGGGAGGATCTACATGGCATCCCACTGATCTCATCTTACACAGTAAAGCAACAGTTCTGCCTCTCTTTATCTCTGTCTGGCTCTCTGTATGTTATCAATGCATAAATTTATGCCCCAACAGACATGTGATTCTTATGTCGGGATTAACATTTTTCTTGTACTGTCTGAAGACATCAGAAGCTAATAAATGTTATTAGCTATAACAAGCTCTATAATATTGTGGCCACTTCGCCACGTGAGCACAGGCATATCAAAAAGTCAATTTCAGTTTCCCCTCATTCAATTATCAAAACCAAATAATGAATCTATCTATATTATAGCTCAAATGCAAAGATACATTGCCTCTGAAAAAAATATGCTTTCTTCCAAAAGGGGGCAGTTACATATATTTAATACTTTAAATGAAATCACAGTATGTAGTGATTAAATTTGCAACAGACAATCTATTGTTGCACTGTCCCTAATAGAGACTACCCTTGATAGTGCACTTGGTAGGCTAAGATGACAGCTGGGAGATGGGGCTCTACATCCAATGAGTGTGTGTGTGTGTGTGTGTGTCTCAGCATATGTGTTTTTTTGCATATGCCCCATGTGGTTCCAGCCACCAGACATCCCCCCTTTGCTGCTTACTTTGGCCTTTAAATGCTGCCAGGCAACCTGCTGTGCATTGACTGTGTGTGTGTATGTGTGTGTCTTAGTGTCTGAGTGGGTTGCCAAAGGCAATACCACCTTGTGCTGCAAATCCAAACCCCACCAGCTCTGCCTCTCTCTCCTAATTATTTTCATCCAAGCAGCGTGGCGGTTGGCTTCAGGGATGTGGGTCTGGTCACTTCCCTTTTGGCTGCTTCGTCCTCTCCTCCGTGCCACCCTGACCTTAACCATCCTGACAGCCGCCTGCCCGCTAATAAACCAGGTGGATGGATGGATGAATGGATGGAGGGGGAAAGGTGGGAGCGAGGGGTTTGGGGGGTGGCAAAAGGAACATGTGGTACCCATGGCTTGTAGGGATTTTGGGGGGAGGGAGAATGATGAGTCAGGGTGAGGTCAAGTTGGATTGTTTGTGATGGTTTGCATGTATGGATTTGATGCAGTGGCGCTAAAGCAACAACACAGAAGAAGGGAAGGTGAGTAGTGTGTGTGTGTGTTTGTGAGAGAGAGAGAGAGAGAGAGAGAGAGAGAGAGAGAGAGAGAGAGAGAGAGAGAGAGAGAGAGAGAGAGAAATGGCCATTCTTTAATGGAATAAATATGTGTTTGTGGGTGAGTGTGCATGAACTGTATGTCCAAGCCCTTGGGCCACTTTGGTAATGGCTCCATCGGTCATGGGCAGCTGGACATAGACACATGCATGTGCACACACATGACCTGAAGAGGAAAGAGGCTAGAGACAAAACAGTGAGACTGTGCCAGCAGAGGACTCTGATTAGACTGAGAGAACATTGACAGGGTTAATCTCTTGATAACTACTCCCTATTGATCCACTAACACACAGGTGTTGACTGGAGAGCTGACACACACACACACACACAACCTAACTGATGTGTGTGTGCCATAAAACAGCACACATGTTCTCGAGAGGAAGATTCTTATGAAGCTAGATCTCCTTGTTCTACTGACCTATATGCATTACATGCAACTGGGGATACCAACAGGGAACTTGATCTTTCTCTTTCAGATTCTGAGTGTGAGTCTTTCTGTTCAGATATGCCTCTCATCTTGCTACAAAAAGACAAGAAGTGGATCGTGTGCACAGTTAAGCAGAGAAGAGATGTGGAAATTGTGTGCAATAATGTCTATGTGAATCAGTAATGTCCCGACCGAAATAACTGCAATACCAAACTATAGCATCACATTAAAAAGACATAAAGAGAGACTATAAAATAATGAGGAATAAGCGTGAGCAAAGTTTATGGACAGTGAAGATAACAAATTGGCTACTTCTTTCAGATTCCCTCAGGATTCCTTTGCTCTCTATATTCTGCATGCTCTGTGTGTTTGTGTTGACCTGCTTTTCCATTCTATGTAACTACACAGAGGCAACACAGACACACAGCTCACTGATGCTTATTTTATTCCATTTTCCTGCTTCAGTGCCCATTACTGTCATCCTAAATAAAGAAACAGAGAGGAAGAGTGATACAGAGTGCAGGGGAAAAAATAGAAAACGTGTTGGAGTGAGGTAGAGGAAAGGGAGCTTTGAGGAGATATGAGTACAACTCTTCTCAAGTCCACTAGATAGTCTACACAGCCATCTCAGCACAATTTTCCCATTTTAGTGAGCTGGGGATTAGGAGTAGTGCAGCTTTTACAGGCTATTGCTATTCCCTGTCTGTTATCTTGAGGTTGAGGTCGCCATTTGTGTATCCCTGAAGCAAGACCTAGAGGCATACTGCCCTACACGAAGAAAGACAAGAAGAAATTGATTGATTGTGAAAAGTACTGAATTTTGGTTTTAAATCACAGAAATCACATCCATAAAAGCTATTAATGCGGTCCTGCAACCATTTTTGTATCAAGGCAGAAGAAGTCATTTTTCTCAGATTTACTACAGATGCTGTTGTGCTCTTTGGCTGCAAGTATAGTAATATACTGTTTTCTACTGTGAAAACACTAACATTTTGTATATCCTTTCCTCATCTCTGCTGCTGTTTACAAGTAAACAGAAAGACAGGACGAAACACAATCACAAATGAAAGTCACTGTTTTCACTAGATTCCTTGTTTATCTTTGAGGGTGAGAAGTGCATTAAAACGAGATTATGCAGTGTAAACTTTGAGAGACTCCTGCACTGGCTCATTATGCTGTGATTCATTCACATAAATCTACTAAAGTGACTTTGATGCCAAAGCTGAGATAGACACATCGACTGTGGGGCATGTGAAGCTCAATGTGGCTGATGAAGATAAATGCAAAAGTCATTTAGCCATTGAAAGTGATTCCCACAGCTCTTGGGCAAATCTGGCCAGGGTGGCAGACAGCACAGATATAGCAGGCTTGATTCCACAGCATATCTTTGAAGCCAAGTCTTCCTCCAAACAGCCCGCTAATGCTCCTCTTTGGATTAGATCATGGGCCGATCTGCAAATACCAATTACAGCGCTCATGTTAACTGCCAAAGACACAGCGAGGGGCAAAGAGACAGACAGACAGGCAGGTGGGCAGACAAACAGGACAGTGAAGCGCGAAAGAGACACTGTTGACTTAAATGCAAAAAGGAGTGTGTGCCGCATCGTGCACAAGGGAAAATAAAAAGGGGCCAAAACTACAATGAAATGAAGAGAAGAAGAAGAGCGGGTTGTAAAGGTGAGGGAGGAGAGGTGAGCAGACGGGTGTACTCGTGTGTGACAACACCATCAGGTCATCCCAGTGGCTTAACCCTTTCAGCATCCTCAAGTTGAGGCTTGTGTGGGAGTCACAATATGGGTTTGTGCTAATCCTATATGTTGGAATATGATCAAATAGACCATAAAAATGTATGCAAATTTTCACATGTATAGTTGGTGGAGGTTGCATCGAGAATGTATTTTTGGTTATATAGGTCTGTACCAGTGGTGACAAAATAAGGAGGGGGAAGGGAGGGTGGAATATATAAAAGAGAGCCAGGTTGCTAAATCATCCTTGTCTTCTTGGGGAGAAGCAGGCTGAAGGGAAAGAGTGAAAAAGAGTAGAGACTAAAGAATACCAAAATAATATTATTTTATGGTGCAAAGCTAATGTCAAATTTATATATTTCACAGTTTATCCTATGTTAGGGTAATGTCTGGATATGGTTGTAACTGTAAGAAACAGTAACAAAATCACTCTCCTCTCCTTCCAAAAATGCAATGACGCCTTCATAAATATTAATAACACCATCACAGCTTCTATATTACAGTGGTTACCTTTTCCAGCTAACTCTCCCTCTCTTACACATTACACACACTAACTCTCACTATGATATATCTCAAATATAAAATCCCAGCCAGAACAAACAGGTTTTTATCTCAAATCTCAACTGGGAGGGAGACACTCCTCAGGGTCCATTACTGTCCACACAATTGTGCTGGATGTCACATGCAGGCACATGGATACAGACAAATAGCCTAGTGTGTTCTGACAGTGACACACATTCACACACACATAATTTTCTTCTTTCATTAGCCTTTTCTGTATGGCAGAGACACAGACATTTACTGTCAGACAGATGCTCTGAGCACAGTGTACTTTGAGAGATCAACCTAAAAGCTCCCATGTTAGACAGAGACATGAATATCTAACACAGAAGGTCATGTATAACAAGAACAATAGTGAATTGCCACTTTCAGATATTTACCCAATTCACTGTACAAACTGAAGCCAGTTCCTCCCTTGCACATCTTTCTCCACTCCTTCTTTCTCTATCCTAAATCAAAAGGCCAGTGGTTGTACTAAAGGGAGATAGGCACCACTCTGAAACACTGAGTCATTATTTCAAAACAACCCCTTGTTAATCTGTGCACGGACACAAACACACACAAATGCACATGCACATGTACACATTGCATGCAAACTGAAACTGTATTTTCTGCAATACTTAAATATTTTTATATACTATCTGAGACTTCCTGTGTCTCACACTCTCACTCTCCCAGCATTCTGCCTATTGCCCCTAGCAACGCCGGTAGCTCGGAAACTTGTCAGCTCGAGTTCTAGCATCACCACGGCGACAGAGGCACAGACTGATTCATTTCAACAGTCCAGCAGCTTGCAAGACATGCTATCTCCATTCTGGTGATGGGTTCCTGTGGTGGAAACTGCAATTGGGATATTCTGTAATCCCCATGGTAACCTACCCGTGTCCTCATTGGAGACAGCAGTCCCTCCATGGCTGATTCGGTTGGTTCCGGTGGGCTCGGGTCCCCTCAGCTGTGTCAGTGTATTATCCCAGTCAGCAAATAGATCCTGTTAGAAACGCTGTCTCATCCTCAGAGCGAACATCTCCTCTACAACGCAGCTCCCTACCCACCCAGAGAGCCCAGCGCACTGACAGGCACACAGAGAGAGCAGCGGGGAGCAGGAGGAGAGAGGGCAGTGCCAAACTCCCAGCGATTCTCCTCCTTCCTCCGACCTGTCAGTTGGTGTGTGATCTTCCCCTACAAAGCACTGTGGTATTAATGTGCAATGTCCATGGAAGGTCTCTCTCTCTCTCTCTCTCTCTCTCTCTCTCTCTCTCTCTCTCTCTCTCTCTCTCTCTCCTTGGCTTCTCGTTCTCCCTCTCTCTCTGCCTGTCCCCTTCTCTCTCCCTCTCCCTCACTGCCTCCAGCTACATTTGTTCCCTTCAATGTGGCAAATGATTGCAGGTCTTTTTTTTTCATGGTACAGCTCTCCTGCTAGTGCTCTCCTTCTCACACTCTCTCTCTTCCTCTCCTCCTCGCTCTCCCTCTGTCCCTTCTCACCCTCTCAGCTTCCCATAATGCTTTTCTTTTTCGATCCTCCTGCTCACTGACAACTCCTTGTTCCCGCCCAAGCCCCAAGCCGGGGGGGGTCAAACAAAATGTACATGTATAGTGTGTGTGTGTGTTTGTGTGCGTGTGTGTGAAAAAGGAGAAAGAAAGCAAAAGAGACACAGCGAAAGAGAAGAGAGGGTACCCTCGGGTCCACTATTGTGCCTCCAGACAATAGTGGCTCTTAATCGCCTAGCAACCTGATCACCCTCTATTCTCTTAATAGACAAGGCATGAGTCACCCTCTCAAACACACATGCTCACACAAACCTTGTCCCTCCTTTCCACACATGCCCACGCTCACACGGCTACAGCTGCACCATAACCTACTGTACATATTCATAACATGTAACAGGTCATCTGGCATATTGTAGGCTGTTATAATAGTGGTTTGATGCAACGTTCTTCTTGTTCACTGAACGTTTTTGGCTTGTTAAATGTAACAGAGCTGCCATTAAAGCCAAACTGCAAAATTAAGGGTGATGGCTGAGTGCCACTGCATATGCATCTGTGTGTGTGTGTGTTTATGTTAAGTGTGTGTTAATGTTCTTCCTTTTAGATGGACGAAAACACGGCCAAATCATCACCTCTGCTCCGAGCTGCATCGTGCCGTTGCCATGGCAACAATGTCCGTTACGATAGGAGCACAGAAAAGCAGTGAGACCATTAAAAACTGAAATAAATAGATAAAATCAGTGCATTCCTGTGTCCTTTGCCTTTCTCAGTCGCAGCGGTTGGATCTAACTGTGTGGTGAGAACACACCAGTGGTTGAGGTGACTGCCTTCTGACAGCAACAAGCCTCACTCTTGGACTGCATGACACCAAGTTGAAGTGCTCACTCTCTCTCTTCCTTTCACTCTCAATTATTTTTAGCCTGGCTTCTCTGTATTGACCCAGATAGGACAAAAAAAGCATTAAATTAACCAAATTAGCCACAACGGACATTACCGTTGAGGATCCCTCATTAGCTTTTATGCAGAGTATAACACATCCTTACCATGCCATGTACCAAAGAACTAACAGTTTTGACCTTCACATTTGAAGTCACAGATTAACCAATGTACATATCATGATTATTAAAAAAAACCCCAGAAAGCTTTGCATAATCAATTGCTAAACAAGTGGATGACCCACTCACTGGTCATTGGGCCACATCCAGTCGTGGAAAAAACATCAGTTTGTCTTTTCTATAAGAAACAAATAGGTCTGATGATGATTTGGTGTTGAAGTGTGTGTTAACATACATTTGAATCCCTATAGCTGGTGGTCAGTGGCCTGCTGATTGATTGGTGCTGACAAGCTGAAAACGTATGGCAACTGCTACACCGTCACATAACCATTGCAGCAATGAAAAAGCAGATAGACTGGAACCTTCTGTCACATAACAGCATTGATCGCAGACTGGCCTGGACGACATAGACATCTCAGCACAACAATGTGTGGCCGAGATCAATAACATTGAACCTGCAGGTGGCACGGCCACTTTGCTTTGCTTTGAATTAAACTGCGTGATCACAAACATGAATGTATGCTATGAACAAAAAACATTGTTCAGGGGCCTAGAAGGTGAACAACATTCAAAATCAATGAACTAATTAACATCTAATTAAAATTAAGCTCCATGAACAGGGTTCATAGTCATGTATTTCATTTATGAAGCATATTTAAACAGGAGATTTCCCACAGGAGAACATTCCTTGGTCCACTTCACATCAGACAATTTACCACTTCACACTGAACCATATGACGCCATCAGACCATATGATTGTATCACAGCACACATTCCCACACTCACACACAAGGACACAAAACAGACACAGATGAATAAACACACACAGGCACACACTATATCAATCCCCTAATTCTCCCCCACACACATTGATGATGTAAAAACTTGATAAGTGCTGCAGAGGTCTCTATAGGGAGGCAGTGGGAAGAGCTCAGATCTCATTATTCAGCTGACCTCTGACCTCAGAGCAGTGGTAGACCCAAGGCAGTCTCCTAAATGTAGCCTTATAATTAAACTTAGAGCACCATTACTGCCCCCATAATGCCTTCTCTCATTTTTCACCCAAACAATGCTTCATTTGATCCATTTTGTATTTTGGTTACTCTCTCTTTTCCTAATGTTGGCTGAATTTACAGTATATTGCTACTTTAGCTTGGCTCTTATTGTGTTTATGTTTTTAGGCAGAACTGTGTTTTTGCCAGGGTAGAAATATTGTTTTAGGATGAAGTGAGGTTGAAAATGTGCTTTTCATGTGCATGTGTCTGGCAAGCCACAGTGACATACAGCCCCATATATCACCATTACGCATTACTACTGACGGTGAATGTTAACCTGTCAGCGAATCCCACACGCACACACACACACACACACACCTCCCCCCTCCCCCCAATCCTTCCCAGTCACTATTAAAACTGCACATAGCCATACATAAAGGAGAGAATGGGTGGAAGGGATATAGGGGGTGATACCTATTACAATCACAGGACAATACTGCAGAGTGCAGTGCACACTGCAATATACTGCACATTGCCCTTAAACCCATCCCCACCCCCTTTGTCTCCCCATCCCCCTTCTCCCACTCCCCTCTCCTCCTTCGCACTCCTGTCCCTGTCACCCTAGCTGGACCCCAAAATGAATCCTGTGAGTGTTTCCTTCACGCAGATCTGAACTGACACACCTTGGTCAGAGTGTGTTGATTTATCGCTCCAATGCCTTTTGGTTCTTGTAGGCTTTATCTTTTTGATATAGATATTCTGCAGTATTTAATTCTTGTAACAATACTTTCTGGTTCACGTGGCCAAACGCAGATCTTACAGTGCAAACAACAGCATTTGCACTGAGTAAATATGCAACAGCCACATCACGGACAAATGTGAAAATGGTATATAATTTTCTCTGGCTGTTTGTGTTTCTACTGAGAGCTGCAATTACACTATAAAAAGCAGACGTCCAATGGGCTAAGGTAATTAGCCGCAGCTTAACAGACTTCACAAGGAAACAAAGGAATTAATTGCAATGATTAGCAATTAAACTACATCACAGTAAGAAAAAGAGCATTTGAGGATCTCTTCTTTCTTTTATAGCCGCTCTAACTCCATGCTTCAACCCGATGTCTTTTTGTCTTTTAATCTGTTGTCCCATCTGCCATTGTGGCCGTTCCAAGTCTGCTGTTTATTTAGCCAGACACCATTTGTTTAGTTTGTTTATTTATTTTGGTTTTTGATATTCAATAGTGGAATTTCATCCAGGGAATATCTACTTGTGTGTGTGTGTGTATCTTTAACAATACAAGACTGTATCAAAACGTACTTGGTCCAGCAACCCAGGTGAACAAATTGATCAGATGCAGGTTGGCAGCCCCATGGCAGAGCATAACAGAGAGAAAGAGACAGCAGGAGCAGAAGAAAAAGAAAAAGAGAAAAGTCATATTCATTGTAATTTACTGTGTGTGCCTAGGTGTTTGGTTGGGAACAGAGGGACCCATAAGTCAATGTGTGACCCTGTCACAGCATTACAGCTAAATCAATGCCACTAGAGAAGGAACTGCTGCTGACTCTCGTACACTGCACTGGGACTTCTCTACACAGACCAATAGCATCGACTCAGGAGGGAGTTGGAGAGACAAGATGTGTGCCTGTTAACAATCACTGTCAATACTGTGGGTGGTCTGATGGAAAATTAGATAGACTGGAACCTGCTGTTACAGGTTTTACATGTTTGGGCGCAAATTTCAGTCGCCAGCAAAGGAAAAACAATTCATGTTTTGTTTTATTTTGCAGAAGTTTTTTTAGTTAGTATCAACCCAGAGTCTTCTACTGCCATGTTTTATTTCAGCATCCAGATTAAGCCATTTACAAAGGCAAAAGAGCAATCCGCTAAATTAATATTGACAGATCTCTGTGGTATGTATCTGTGGGATTAAAGCAGTAAGCCAAGAAGAGTGTTAATTATTGTCTAAATCAATTAACCACATTATCGTCATTAAATATTTAAAATCCTGCTTCCTGGTGGAGACTTGAGGTAAGATGCTGTACAGTAGATGGGTTAATCCAGGAATTACTCCAGCAGTGATAGGCGGTGATATCTTAAAAACTCACACACATACTGTAGGCCTACATCTGAAGACTGAGAGAGGTTTGTCCCTGCTCCAGGAGATTTCAACAAGATTTTAGTGCAATTGGTTACTGCTGTTTGGTGTCGGACTCATGGCCAAGGCTGAGACTTACTGTGATATATTGGAGTGTGAAACTACTTTAGCCCATTCCCAGAGCCAAGGGTCCTGGCCATGTTTGAGAGAGCTGGGCTGATTGTTGCCAGAGGGAATTTGTCTGACATCCAATCTAAAGTTCATTAAACAGCAATCCCAGAAAACATGCTGCACATGCACATTGATACACACACACACACACACACACACACACACACACACACACACACACAAATGTCCTCCACCAATATGCACAAAGATATACATTTGCTTTGTGTGGCTACCCTCATTGGCCTACAGTCCTGGAGGTAGTTAAAGGGCGAGAGGGAAAGCCCCTCTTCTCTCACACCTCACCACAGCTCAGAGGGAGGAACATCTTATCTCGCCACTGCAGAGAGACAGAGAATTAGAGAAGGAGAAAGATGGATGGTAGAGGGTAATGTGAGCAGGGTTTTGCAGGAGAAGGACATAAGGGATTGGGAGACAGAGAGTAGGTAAGAGAGAATAGCAGTGACATAGAGAGAGTAAGAGAGAGAGGGAGAATATTTAATCAATCTAATTTCCATAACTTTCATCCACCAAAGAAGCAGCCTTTGTGGTCCTACTGATTAGAAATGTGTTTAAGCCAGATTCAACAAAAACACAAGCATCAGACTGACTACATTCACATTTCTTCCACAAGAACACATCTCATGGCAGCTACGAAGCTTCTGCTAGATGTGACTCCCTCTACAACGCGGCACTAATATGAAAACACTTTCTACCCACCACATATGTGTGTACTGACATATTGATATCAGTGCTATAAAATATATCCCCCTATCTAAATGCACATTCGCGTTAGAAGGAAAAAGTGAATTGGTTTTATTCATCGTGACCCACGGTATAAGCATGCCTGATGCTATGAAGTCACTCCAGAATGGTCTCCTAGCAACTGTTGTCACGGGAAACCAGCATTCTCTGCAGACAGCACACCAAGCCTTGCAGAGAGAGAGAGACACATAGAGAGTGACAGCATGGTTGAGAGTTGACTGTGGTCAAATTGCTGTTTGCTGTGTCTTCATGATGGTAACAGCACCACAACATTTGCATCCCTAATCCAGATGAATCATCTACCATCATGTGTCATTACTCGTATAATGGTTCATGAAAAGCCTATTCCTATTCACAGAGCCAGGCATTTGCATGTTTAGCATGCTAATTTAGATTTTTTTTCAGGCACAGACACCCACAGAAATCTGACCTATTTCTATATTTCTGGCACATGGTGTATACTCACACACATGCCCAAAGCATGGCCAGATACTCACTATTGCATGGACTAGTCCTGACTTGTCGCCCACCCACACTCACACACTGCCCTCTACTGCTACACCTCAAACAAAACATACAGGTTTTTCCTCTATTCAAATAAAATATGACCTTCTTAAGGCAAAGTGTATGAGGATTTGACATTACAAATGCATATTAATTTTTCTATAGCAGAAGCACTAAGAGACAAACTATTCTGACACCTTTAATGAAAATGTACAGTATCTGTCTACACCTAATACAGATCTTCTGCTCTTTTGGAATGGATTGAAGGCTACTGCTTTGTAGGTATGAATCTGGAGGGCATAGTCACACATCAGAGGGGGCGATGAGGAGGAGATGAAATCATATAGGCCATAAAGGATTCGTGAACAGAAACAAATATGAGTGTGTCCTTTGGTCTTCTTCAGACTTCTGATTCATAATGCTTAAAGGTTTCAGCTCTGTACTGGCCTGATAAACAGATGATGAAAGCAGTAAAATGCTCTCTCCTACCTCATTAGCTGCTGCTTAGATGACCTTATTTGCAAGGAACTTAACTCCTGATGGCTCAAGTGAAGCTGCTCAGTGGTCAGCACTAGAAGACTGTGGGTGCACGTGCATGTTCAGTTCTTCATCTATGAATAAAGGATAGTTTATAGAAAGCAAGAAAAGAAAACCCAATGAAACGTAAAGGTGGAAAAAACACGAATGCTGTGATCCATATAATTTGGTAAGCTTTGGCATCTACAGTGATGTAGATGATATACTTTACACAGAATAACTATTAGAATCTAATGTGTCTGCTGGGTAATGTATTATGCATTACAGAGGGGATTAGTGTGGCTAAGGTCTTGTAATGCTTAAAATCAGCAGCTCTGATATCAGTCATGTCAGCCTGACAGCCTATTAGCAACACCCGACTGCATTAACTGGGACAAAAAACAGAGTTCATTTAATAGTAACAACCGTGAACTGTGTTTGTGTGTGCGTGTGGTAAAAATGTGAACAGACTCATGGGGAGATGCCATTTACAGTAACGTGCTGTGGAGAAGCATCCACTGATGACCTTCCTGCGCCCTGACCTGCTCATACCTGCAGGGGTCGCACGTTTAACGAAGCAACTGTGCTCAGACCACCTGTTGAAATGCCATTCAAAGGACAAGACAGAACACACGGGCACATTACACTCCCTGCAACCTCCAGGGATCCAATAAGCCTTGCAAAATTCATGGAGCATCATTAAAAGTACAAATAAGCATGATTTACTCTTTCCTTATGGAAAGTATGAAACTTTATTTGGATCTGATTCAGTAGTCTTCAGCTCCCTCTAGAGGTGGACAAGAGAAGCTACAATAAACTCTTTACTGCATGTGCCCCTCCTCCTCTTTCTCCTGCTGTGTCCTACTCTTTCATCATCTCCCTTCTGTCATTGCTCCATGGTGAATCATCTGTAAAAGGTGCGTGGTGGTAATATCCCCCCTTACTTTTCTAAATCCTGTAACAGCTCTACTATTATGTCTATATGGTCGATATGGTAGTGGAACCACTACCATATTTAAAACCACCAAAAAACACCATTCCTCCTTATATACAGCCACCCAGCACAACATTGGACATTTTTCACTATTTTCTGACATTTTATAGACCAAATGATTAATCTATTAATCCAGAAAATAATCGGCTAGTTGCAGCCCTAGATTATTGATGCACCTTTAGGTGTTTTTTATTTGTATATTTCCACTGTGTTTATGACTGGAATGATAAATAAACTTGAACTTAAAAAAGTATTAATTTTGTGTTAAAAAATGTGTCCGCCATACTTCAAATGGCTGCATCAATAGTTATGAAGCAGATCATTTCTTCCTTTAAGCTACAGATTTTGAGAAAAAGACAACTTTATTGCTGTAAGTATATTTTAAGTACCTTTGGGGTAATCATATATTAATTAGTTTATCAACTTTTGTACTGAGCATTAAAGGGAGTATTAAAGATTTTTTCAAAATGCTTTGCAGTAAGGCATCTGTTGCTAGGATGACCAAGGTCACACTTTTGTCTACGGAAGTGAGAAACCCTACAGAAGAGATGCTGCAAAGTCATTCTCTGAGCTGGACTAAATTCAGTGGTGATTCAGCCATCTGCCTGTTAGTGGCTACTATAATCTTTACAGATAATATAAAAAATAATGTCAAAAATGAACTAGTATAAAAATGTAACTGTGAAAGTCATTGTGACACCATTCATTGTGCAGAAACAAATGAGACAATAGTACTCTTAAGTGGTACTGGTAGTGCAAGTGTTTCTCAATATTTATTTATTAAAAACTATGGGGCTTCCTGTTGCAAACAGGATATTGGTGCTTGCCCTAACCCCTTCTGATTTCACTGTTTCACTGCACATGCTTTATTTCAGTCAAGCAAAATGGAAACAATATGTCATTCACCTCTACTACCATTTGCTATGAGCCAACAGATAATAAATCTCTACCACAAGAGACCAACAACTCCCCACCTACTTTATAAATATAAAATATATAGTCTTTTCAGAACATTTGCTTAGTCTTCACTGAATATTTGAGTCAACAGGTGTGTGATGATACAGGACAATTGTTTTTCAATGGTGAAAAATGTGTAAGCTAATGTCCAAATACCACAGAGTAAAGAAGACACTACAATTGTTCAAATAGAAATAGAATACAAATAACTATTAAAGCTATTTCACCTCACCTCCAATTCACATTTTGACCCAGATGAAAACAGAAATGCTATCAAACCATTATTTTGCACATTAAATGCTGTAAATCCATCAATGTGCTCTGGCCCTTCCTCTTTTCTAGTCAGAAGGCTTTAGTTTTTTGCTCCGGTCTGCTTTCCATAATGTCTGGGACAGCGGCTTAGTCAAAAAAGAGGAATCAGCTAAATGTTTTATATATATGCACATGTTCACCTCACAGGTGTGTGTGTGTACTGAACGTGTGTGTTGTATGAAATTTTTGCTTGTGTGTGTCAATTAAAATTTTGAAAAGCGAGACACTCATAATCCTGATGGACAGTGGAACCCTGGTGCAAGAGAGGGTGAAGTGAAAGGGTGTGTAAGAGATAAAAACAAAGCCCTTCTCTCTACTTCTAATTTTGCTCAAGAAAAAAATGGTTATTTTTGTTTGTTAAGTAAAGCTTGAATATGGTTCATGTGCAAAGTGATTCACCAGTCATATTGGCTCTGCCTGGCTGTCTATCGTGTAAGTGCTGCTAACAAGGCAGCTCTTCATTATGACAAGGACCTGTTCTCTGTTAACTCACTCCATATGGAAGACAATCAGCCCCACTGGGACCTGTGTCAACCAGAGTGTGAAAAGGCAGAAGCATGCACACACTGTAGCGCACACCAAATTTATACACATGCATACATTCACAGCAACAGACATACACACAAAGGGAGAGAAAGCGAACTAGGAAGCAAATTGAGATTGGCCTTTTCTACTCAGACATCTGCTCAGTCCCAGAGACAGATGGTGAGCCAATCAGACCGCCTGGTGCCTCTGCAACTCTCCGCCTCCCATGCCACCCTGCTGCCCCTCCCCTAAACCTGCACCCTGGCACACATGACAGGTGGCACCTGCCAAATGTGACACCGCCATTGCCCTGGAAAACAATTTATGTATTCATTACATTTAAACTAGCATGCGGCAGATAAGCTGTAAACTAAAAATGTGAGTCCAACCCTCTTTGACTTCTTTTTCCCTTTCACAACAAATTTGTTCACAGAAAGTTCACATTAGATCAAAGGCAAGAGATGAGGTCAAAAAGCAGCAAACAGAGTACACCAACTAACCTCCTCTGCTGGTAAATGCAGTGCATCTATACCATACCCAGAGACTTGCCTCAGATTCAGCTATGATTGATTAAATTGGAATACACTGAGCTTATTGTGTTTTGATGCTGCAAGACCGAGCAGAAAACCCTCATTTATCTACCCTGAAAGGTTTATTTCCACGGCAGCTTGACCTTCTAAAGGGGACAGCCATCAGATAAATGTCATATGTGGGCTTTGCTGTTGGCAATATCCTGCAAGCAAACTAAAATAAGAGGGGAATCTCTTAAAGCTGGCGCAGGAATTTCATCTCAACATTTTGTTTGTTCTGAAAGCATTGATTGACTGCACCATGTAGTAGGTCAAGTGTGAGTGTAGTGTGCAAATGTAGGAGTGTGTGTGTGCGAGATGGAAAGAAAGATGTAGTTCTTTCTCATGCTGCTGTTTGATCAATAAAATGGCCAGTATCTTAGAGTTAATGCAAATACAGATCTCAGCCTACATTTATACACAAGCTCATATACTGCATCAACCCAAGAATCGCATAATTAGCAAGCCTTGTTTCATGTGAGCAACTTCAGTGCACCAGCAGAGGTAGCTAGAACAGAGATGGAGAGCCCTAATAAACATCATGATGAAGGCAGAGAGACAGGACACAGGGATGCACTGGCACACTTTGATGAGCATCTGCCAGGGTACACATGCAGTGTCACGTCCTGCTCGTTAATAGCTGTTTCATTAACCCCTTCCTCACATACACCTACACATGCTAAGCTCAGTTGATAACCTGGCTAACGGCCTGTCGGCCATTAGATGCAGAAGGAACGCCGTCACGCTCCACTGAGAGCCTGCTGCATACATTGACATGCAGGAGGGGATGCACTGCGCACACACACACTCACACACACACACATCACACACTGCAAACACTTCACAACTGAGACCTTCCACTGGTAACACACACGCACACAAATCACCACAGCTGAGCGAGCAGATACTCTGGTGAAGTCAATTAGAACTGAGGCGCCTTCACCTCTGCAGCTCATCAATAGTCCTTAAACAGGCTGCAGTGTAAACAGCTCAGAAGATTTAATGGTATACTGTGGTCTCTCTCTCTCTCTCTCACACACACACACACACACACACACGCACACATACACTAACCCTTATAGATGTGGTGAGCTTCCTCTTGGTTACTCTCTTCTTCTCTCATTTATGTGTTTTTGCTTCCTCTCACTCTGAAAATAGTGACATTCTTAGCAACATAGTAAATCAAAACAAAGTAAAACATAAGGTTTAAAATCTGTAGAGAACCATTTCAAGTTACAACCAAATCCAGCCTAAAGCAGACTTTCTTGATGTTAGACAGGCCAATCAATAGGCCTACTGTGATTATGGAGAACTTTCAAAGCTGGACACCAGAGAATCAAAGCTCCAATCAATATTAAACCTGATCTGTGTCCATGACTTTGTGGGCTCAGCAAATGGTTTTAATTCAACCTTGAAGCAACTAATTAGGTAATAACAACCAGATAACATCATAAACCTGCATTAATCAGTGTTTTTATAGTAGCGTTAAATTAAATGACTATGTGTAATGTAAGTGGTCATTCATAACAAGGAACCCACAAATAATTATCACCATCTCTGCAGCTCTATTTAGCTTTTCTGCCCATTTAAGCCCATTGTCTAAGTTTAAATATCTGCACATTTAGCTACTGTATGGTTCAGTATCAGTTCTCTCATTAACCCTGTTTCCAGCAGCAGCAGGCAGCTGTTTTTTAAAGACAAGCTCAGATAAATCCACTGTATGCTACCTGCACAGCAGCAAAGTTAGCAAAGACCAAGTTAGCTGCTAGCTAACATTAGCTGCTGAAGAAAGTCAAGCAGCTAGCGAGCTAAGGACAAAAATATTTTTCTCAGCAGTTGAAGGACTCCAAACCAGAGTTAAAAGGAAAATAAATATCAGACTTACATTTTTCCAGGTGGCCAGAAACAGCACTCCTGCAGCTGCAGGATGATAAGGTTGCTCCAGTTCTGCTGGATGTTCGGTAACACTTCAGCCATAACAACTTTATGAGGCCTTAACAGATGTGTCTGTTGGATTGCTCTTCTGCCCAAAAAGCTTACTTACTAACTTAGGCCTCAGGCCTAAACTAGGCCTGCTGCTGTTTTTGTGTTTGAGACTGACAACTATATAATTGCAAGTGTCTAACCCATAGATCAAGCCTAACTTTCTTTCAGGCCATTTTACTCTAGTCTTAGCTCTATGTCATCTAATTGTTTCACAATGAGCCCAAAGGTGTCGTCAATTTTTGTAGAACCTGTAAATTGGAAATAATAATCATTTTTAGAGCATCAAAGGTGATTTGCAGGTCACTGATATATACTCAGCCACACTGCATTGAGCAATGAAAACAAAACAACAACGACAACATCAATTTAACGAAATTGTCCCAAAAGGATAAATAATTTTAGAATAGAGAGAGATCCAGAATTTAGATCTTGATAGTTGCAGTTCCTTAGGCTATATCATGTGTTTTACTATTTTACATGTAGGCCTACATTTTCAAAACTTTAAGTATACAAGGTTCCTTAAAGATATGCTATTTAGGTGTTTATGATATGCTATTTAGGTTTATTTAAATGATCTTACCTCACACAACAGCCTTCATTTGTGTTGTAGGTATAGCCCCTCCAAGAACACACCAACCCATTAATATTCATATTTATCAACAACTACACAAACAGTCAAGTGTATTAAATAACATTATTAATTTCATTATCATAAGAAAAAGAGCAGATTGAACACAACTAGCAGGGTGAGGTGTGTCAAAACTATTTTATTTCTGTTGTAAAGTGTTGTAAAGTGTTTCTTTCCCCCTGCAGCAACTACCAAGCTTTAGCTGATCTTAGTTAGCTGACAACAGCAGAACCAGCTCCTAACATCACTCAAGCATGACTGTTCTGCAGTCAGACTGCAGCTTTACGGAAATGATGGAAAATTTATTTATTTATTATAGAGAAACTAGCACTGAACAAATAAGCAAAAAGAGAAGTGGAGAGGAAGAAGAAGCACAATAGTTCTGTAGTGGGACAAGAACAGAAAGTGGCAGATATTGAGACAACATCAGTAAAAAGTAACCACAATAATGAAATGCCATCTGTGCCTATGCTTCTCATTCATACTAATCACCCATAAGAGGTAGGGATCTATGCAGGGTATAAATTGCTTCAGCACGAGAACATCAAGATTACTTTATGTTCTGGCAGTAATATGAAGGTGTGTGTGTTTGTGTGTCTGTGTTGTGTATGGTTCTGATTGTACACATAGGTGTGTATTGTGGGTAGATTTAAAAGTGACATGTTGACTCATAGCATTTGACGGTGTTACTGAAATATTATATTATATTATATGAGATGTGAACTATTGAATTACTGTACTCTATGTGTACGCTCCAACCAGATGCATCAAAAGTACCAAATAACTCTACAGTTACATACAGGCACACACACTCTTACACAAAATGCTATCTGCTTCTCCTCCTCTGCCATTGTTACAGAGCAGTAATCAATTATCTCAGTATGATGTCATTCTGCTAACCCTCCCCCATACTGTTTAGCCGTCCTCCATTTGTACACTGGCTGCGCTATCGTAGTGTGCATCAGATCAGGAATGGAAAATACAATAATAATCTTATATAGGGAAAAATAATCTCCAAACACTGATAATAACTCATGTTTCATTGTCTGGAGTACTATATAGATAGATATATAGGTTTTTAGGGATGAGCACCCATATTCTATCACAACAGACATATTTCCTAGTGTTTGGAAGTCGCCCCATGTAACTCCATGACATAAAGTAGGTGATAGAAATGATCTAGATAATTACAGACCAATCTACAAATGATCTTGTTTAGCAAAAATCCTGGAATCTTTGGTAAATAACCAACTCAAGACATTTCTCTGTATTGTGCATAGCACTATTTCAGCTATTACATTAGTTACAAATAATATAGTATCTGCTTTAGACAATAAGAAACATCGTGCTGCCCTTTTTATAGACCTGTCAAAAGCATTTGATACAACATCATCCTTTGCTGTTACAAAGGTTATACAGTATTGTCTTTGATGGCTTGTGATTGGTTCCAGAATTTTTTGTTTGAGAGACTTCAGTGTGTGAAGTGTGTCCAGTCTGAGTTCTTACCAGTTGCAAAAGCTGTTCCGCTAGGCTAAAGTTTTGGTCCTGTCCTCTTCACCATTTATATTAAAGATATTACCTCTTCACTGAGTGACTGTCAAGTCCGTCTTTATGCTGATGATACTATAGTGTACTGTATTGCGGATTCTGTACAACAAGCTATTGAGAACCTGTAACTTTCCTTTAATGCTCTAAAAGATGCTCTTATTAATCTTAAACAGGTACTTAATGCAAAAAAACAACAACAACCTAATCTGTGCTGTTTATCAGAGACAGAGATATTGGATATAATAGTATGCATATAGCCACTGTGAATTGATCTAACATTAAGAGTTACTGAATATAAATATCTTGGCATTGAGATGAGGCAGTCACTTTTGGATTTTGGGGATGGCTTATGTTTAAGTTCCCCTGAATGGGGGCTGGATTTGGAAAGTCAGCCTTTTATTTTAGTGCCCCAAATATTTGGAATGATCTTTAACATGCTAAAAATCAATACTCTAATAACCTATGGACAATTTAATACCATGATCACAAACCTCCCTGCTTCAATGGGTAACTGTTTTAACAAATTTTTCTTTATTCTTTAATTTGTCCTATTTATTTTTTAACTTGTGTGTAACTCGACATCATTGCAAATGAAATCAACCTCAATGGTTCTTCGAGTTTAAATAAAGGTTTGAAATGAAATGAAATATTGACACAAGCTAATGCACATTGCAATTAAGTCACATGTATACACACACACATTCAGTACATCACGTCATAGAGCAGTGATTTGATTACCGCTGAATGAATCCTCTGGCTTGATCACACTGAGTCATCTGGTCTCCAGCCTAATAATTGAATGAGGGACAGTAAAGAGACATTGATGCCAACCTGAAGGGCAGACTAAGGTCTTTGTTTCTGGGTTGCCTCTCTTTCTGTGTACTTATAGGTTTGTAGCTGGATGCTTGCCCGAGTATAAAAAACACCTCCATTATCAGGTTATCAACATGACTTCACACTGGACAAAGTGCAAGCCACTCATTTGTGGCTTTATTCACTTGGGAATTGCTTTGGCAGGTGTGCGATGATGTCATCTACCACACCAGAGCTTTTCCATGCAGGAAACAGACAAAAGGCCTCTTACATGTATGCTGCTGTATCACTGAGGAACAGTAAAGCTGTGAGCTGCTGTTTTCTCGCTGTATGCAGAGCAGAACCCCTTTAGCAATATGAAGATAATCCACTTAGCCTTTCTGTGTGTCAAGATACCAACTTGTCCTGGTTTCTCTGGTGCTCTCTTCTTTGCTGGGCCAGATAACAGATAGCAAAATGCATATTGATCAGCTGCCCCTGCATATGGAAGAAGACAACTACTCTGACAGAACAAGAGATCTGCAAAAATAAAACAACATGAGCCAGAGCAGAACATTGAGATTAACTATGTTCCCATTTTTTGACAGCCTCATCCCCTTCTCTAATTATAATTACATGCAACACTTCATCTGCATGTGCTGAATTTATGATAAATCCTGGATTAGCTGCATCAAAAAAATAAAAATTCTGACTTGAGCCTGTGAGATGTTGTTGGATTTAATCTGTAATCATTGCTGTTGTTTACCTCCTATGCTCATCAAAATGTACAGATTTAAAGCAGCTCTTTATGAAACCCATATTTCATTTGGCTTTGTTGGCATTTAATTTTGCACCACAAGGTACCCCCCCAGGGTATACCCATCTTGGAGATAGCTAAGAGCTGCTCTTCTCGGAGCCCTCAAGAGTGGAGCTAATCAGCTCAGTGATGAGCATGGTGGCAAAGACCATATCCGGTCCAGTTCTGATTCAAAATACAAAAGGAACCCTGCAATCAAGAGCACACGCATTAGTTTGAACCACAAAATGAAAGACTTGCCTGTAATCACACAAAGATCAAAAGAGATGCCAGTCTTGTGTAGTAGTCACACATTCCAGTTTAGGTGAAGGATAAAGCTAGGAGACATGTCAAATCCCTGTGATAGAGATCTAAGCAGTAAAGCTATTGCATGTCCCATGTTAAAGGGCCAAATGATACCATCTACTTTGTGATCTGTTCCAATATCAGATGACAGCATGTCCCTGTGTGTCTTAGCTGGAGACAGGCGTGTTATTGATCTCTTCATCCTTCCCTAAAACAGAAACCCATCAGACCGGACAGACACAGAGAGAGATACTATGTCTGTCCATGTAGATAAAATTGGCATGAAATCCCCACTATTTTATACATATAAAATGTACCCATTTTTAATTAATCTATGAAGATGAAGACTATAATTCCCTTAAGACTCATTCATCAAGTTCTCCTCCCAGTCATAATATTTTATTGATCTAACCCATTCATAACAATATAAGGATACTGGCCATAATTCTCCCCCTCTTGGCCCAGTCTCTATGACAGACATGAGACCATTCAGTTTTATAGCTGAGCTAGTGCAAGTCTGGACCAATCACATTAGTTCCAGACCAATAAATAAAATATGAATACACACAGAGGCAGGAAGCATGATCAATATTAATCTTGGCACACCCACAAACACACGCATACACACACACACACACAAAACACACACACATGCACTGCATAAACCCCCATTAATAATTAAGATAGGTTCAATCTCTGAACATGTCAGCATGAATAAATGCCATGGACTTTGTGAACAAATCACTGAGTTCTGAAATTAGTTATGTGATGTCAAGCTTCTTCAGCATGTAGGCTATTTAAAGGAAAATTCAACAGAGAACAGATTTAAGTCATGTTATTCCTTAGCCATGGTGAGCCATGAATAAATCTCTGCCAAAGAAAACACCAAAAGAGGCAGTGATGTCCATATTGAAATGTGTTGCTCATTGCCAACTGGCAAAGAGTGGCTCTGAATGGTGAGAAAATTGTAGATATGGGGCTGAAATCATAAATGGGACAGTGACAGTAAAAAGTTATGACAGTAAGCTAGTTTTCCTGTGCGAGCTGGGGTGACAGAAAAAAAAATTGGGGTGACAGGGGCTGTCAACTATGACAGGAAGAGCACTTGTAAGGGAACGCCCTCTATGCTAATGCTAACACATGCAGAGGCAGTGTAAAATGGACACCAACTGTCTTCCAGCGATTTAAGACGATGCTAAGCAGATTAACCCATTCTTGTCTCCAAGCCATACAAGACCAGAAAATCCCTTAAGGATGAGTCTAATTTGGTGGGAAAAATCTCTTCAGTTTATTGTGATAATATTTATTGTAATGTGCCACTTCCTGTGGAAATAAAATCACACTTTCACTTTCTCCTCCTTTTCTTATTCACTCCTTCTATTCCTGCCCTTATCACTCACACTTTTTTCACCAGCCTCCCCCTGCCCTGTCCATCATCTCATGCACTCTTCTCACACCCTGCTCCTTTTACCACTGCCTCTACCCTGAGTAGGGTGCATGGCCTATCGCCATAGTAACAGACAACCGTGACAGGTGGAGATAGCAGGTAGTGCGGCGATGCATGACTCCCCCTGGGACTGCAGAATGCCAACACTATAGAATGAGAATGAGCAGAACACGCTCTCTTATATAAAGTCACCCTGTGTGCGTTCAATTAATTGAAGCTTATCATAAGAGGAGTCCGAGCCTTATCTGTATTCTACACATGCAGCAAAGCCACACTGCCATTGTTTCACTATGTGGCTGGACAGAGGGGAGAGAGGTGTTCAATGGATTTAAGCATGTTGTGTGTTTCTACTTCATCACTCTCTATGGCCAGAGCTGAACCAGGCCAAGCCAAGCCAATCTGTTTTATGTCAGTGAGAGACTGGATTCTACACTAACAAGATCCTGCAAATCCTCTGCCATGGGCTACAGAACAACTGTTTTCTCGATAATGTGTAATTGAATTGATTCAGTCTTGAAGACGGGAAATGATCGCACGCTGATCTTTCTCTCTCTCTCTCTCACACACACACACAGAGCACATCCGTTTAGCAACTTATTTACATGCACTGCAGACACCCACACACGTAATTTTCTCACACCCATATAATATGATATAATAAATGACATCCATCTCCAACATGCACAGACACCATGTTCAGCACCGCACCCCCATGCCTACAATAGCCTGTGAGGGATTTCTCCCACACTTGGCCACTGCAGTAAGTGAACACATGGAGGAGTTAGACAAAAAGCTAGAGTTTTCTGAGTTGGATGCAAAAGACACATGTTTCTTTAGTACGGAAAGCAGTTTCTGAGCCTCACTGGGAAGTTATAGGAGGTTTTTAGGCTTGTAGATGGTAGTAAAGGGGGAAGCAAACAAGTAACATCCCTTTTAATGAGATGACAGCTCACCTCCTGCTTTAGTGGCTGCATGGGCATTTGCCAATGGGGGGCGAGTCATGAGAGAAAGCCACAGCAGAGAAACAAAGACAGACAGTAGACAGCGCCAGCAATACTATACCCCTCTTACCATCACTTACCATGAGCAAACACACGGCTGATTCAGGCATGAGTTGGACAGCCATGATGGGATCCTCCTATAGATTCTTGTGAAAGGGTAATGTCGGCAATTTCCTGGAGGGACTTTCTTCGTTATCCTCTTTCTCGTTCCTCTTTTTCTGAGTCTTCACTCAGGAAGCAAGCTCACCTCTGTCCAGATAAAGTCCTTTGACTGGCCCTCCCACTCTGTTTCCTTAACCACCTCCCTCTGTCTCTCAGTCAGTGCTGCAGACAGCCTCTGGTCTCTAATTGTAATGCCACAGTCTCTCGAGAGTCTGTGACTCCCCAGTCTCTCTGCGACTCTTCAGACTGAGCAAAAAGCAATCCTCCTTCTTCCAGTTCTTTGATCTAAGAGCAGAGCAGACCCCCCACCCCCACCCACCCCTCCACACACACACACTCTCCTCCTTTCACTTTTAAAACACTCCCAGCAGACCCCACGCCCACCTCCCCCAAACCCCTGTGACTCGGGCGCCTCTAACCGCTCCCCTCCCTGTGTTGCTGCCTCCTGCCTCCCTTTTTCAGTCCACTCTCCTCACAACACAAAGCACATCCAGGCGTGCACATGGGTTTTCGGTCTATTCGCTTTCACCTGAGGCTGTCCTGTCGCTGCTCCAGAGGATGTAACCTGCATCAGTGATGCGCCCTAGAGTAAAAGCACTCCTCCACTGTGGTGGGAAAGACAGTCGCTCACCTCTCCACTCAGATATCCAGCACAGAGAGATCCCCTTTAGACTAATCCCCTGCCTCATATATCATGAGCATGAGACAAGGAGAGAGGGAAGCACATAAAGGATAGTATGATAGACGGTTTCAAAAGGACAGAGGATGAGATAAAAGGCAGCCAGGAAGAGAGAGATGTAGTGGAGAGAGCAGCCACTGGTGAGAGAGGTCCACACTGTGCTGAGCGTAAATGAAGGTGGGTGGAGAAGAGGGAGGGGAGAGAGCAATGGAAATGCAGTGAGTGAAAGCAGACCGCGCCTATTGATGCCGGCTGAAACAGCAAGGCAGCATGGGATGTGAGTAAATACACCTCAGCTCAGTTAATGAACGGGATGTGCATGTGTGATTGCACACACATGATTTAGATCCATGGTAGCTGTCAGTCTTCACAGACACCTGTGCTCCAGACTGTGATTTTTTAGACCAGTGTTTGGCATTAATAATTTAGACAGTGTCAGCGTGGCTTTTGTCTTATGTGTGCATGAGAGAGTATCCAAGATAGAGAGATAAAGAGAAGCAAAGAGACACTAGAAAGGAGGTTTGAAATCATGTAATCACACTGCAGATGAATGTTATATCCGGAATGAAAGCAAGGCTCAGTGCAATGAAGTAGCACCAGCTCAGCTTTAAATATTGTGAAAATGTAATTTATTCCATTGTGAGCAAATGCACGTGTATGTTTCTGTGGGTGGGTGTACAGTTGAGTACATAATCACAGTATTATTGTCAAATTTGTAAACTTGTAATATGTTTTTAACAATAAAAATTGTAATCTTTAATTGTAGTATGTAATATGTTTTATTATTAATTTTTTTCCTCAAAAGAACCTGCAGGTTAAGAACTGGTTGAAACTAGTACCATTACATTATACAGTACAGTATGGCACTGTTATATATAGTATTTTATCCTGCTTGATCCTATGTGAGTGGGCTATTTTTCATATATCTCAAAACAGTTGTGAAAGGGCAGGTGTTCAGAGTTTAGAACTAAAAATAATGGAGAAAGAATAATTCACATTTTACTGACTGAAAATCTTTGAAAACTGTAATTTGTTGGCTTAACAAGAGATCACATGTTTATTCTTTATCTATAGTATACCTCTCCTTCTCAGCAAAATTTCCTTCCTATAGATCAACACAAATCTCAACCGAAGTCTGACATAGATAAGAGACTGCCAGATTTGTAATCAATGCAGGTATTCTGCATGTGTTTTTTTTCCTACCACACCATCACCCCATTCTGATTTTTTTTAGAACAACTATGTGCCCTTCACATCCTCTCACAGTGCATCCTTGCTACCGCTCATGTATGAGGAAGTAAAAAAAGTGTCACAGCATTTTTATAGCCAATATAAAAATAGTAACAAAATGGAGCAAATTTTCCAGTTTGTATTTGCACCTAATTTCACCACAGAAAAATCAGTTGAAATCAGTGTTGAAAAGTTGAATGCTGTATGTTATTTGTGGTCTTATTATATCAGTATTTTCTCTGTATTTCTTGGCTGTAATATTAGCAACACATACTTGCCATTACCTGAAATAAAACTGCAGTCAAACCTTGTGGGTAAAAGCATTTTAATTCAGCTTTTCCTCAGTTAAATTCATTTTAATAGACAATTTTCTGATATAACAGGAAATGTGACCCATGCTATTTTCAACTCCTGCAGTTCATACAGTCTCTACAGTTATTGCCTAACTCAAGTTCTCTTCAGTATAAACTCCTCCCCCCAGCAACAGTGTCAGGCTTTCTAAAGAACAGGGACAGGAAACTGGAACTTGTATCGACTAGTTTTGCCACGGCTTTGGTATGATCTAAATCTTGAATCTTTATTTGAGGAACACGTGAGGGGATATATGGTGAGTAGAATCCAGGTGTTTAATAATGTAACAAGAACAAAACACAAGGGAAATGCTTGTGGAAAACGTTTGTCAATATCTTCATAACCAAAACTTGCTCTTGCTCTAATGACAAAGACACAGTGTAAGCAGTAATTACAATGTAGTGTATAAAAATAAATAAGTTGTGCAGTCATTGAACCACTTTATTCATGTTTCGTAGCTTTTTGCTGTAATGATTTCCATCATTGAGGTTACAGTTGTTCTCCCTGAGTTCAGCAGAAGATGGAGCTGCTCAGCCACAAGACTGAGCCAGTTGGCGATGAAAGCTTGGAGAAATGGAAGCTAGTTGGCTCTGGGGGATTTGGTCGTGTCTACAAGGTCAGGCACAAGGACTGGGGGTTTGATATGGCCATTAAGATACTTCACGATGGTGTTTGGTAAATGCATAAATATCTGCAATTTTTCTGTAACTTTAAAATGATGAATTCATGCACACCCATACACGTTATATTGCAGTTCAAGCAGCTCTGTCTCTTTTGCTTTCTCACTACTGCTCTCAGCAGTCACCTTCCTCATTCCAGCCCCTTAATGCCTAAGGAGAAAGCACTGTATGAAGAAGCTAATCATATGGAAAAGGCTTCCTGTGAGTTTGTGCTGAGGCTTTATGGAATTTATCAGGGACCATCCAAGCAACACGGAATAGTGATGGAGTTCATGGAAAGAGGATCTGTTCAGTCCCTGCTGAATTACTTATCTGCCCCTCCACCGTGGCCCCTGGCCTTCCGCTTGGCCCATCAAGTGGCTCTAGGCATGAACTTCCTCCATAAAAATAACCTTATGCACCACGACCTAAAGCCAAGTAATGTGCTGCTGAATGACGACCTTAACGCCAAGGTAGAGTGCCTTCTAGTTCTCTTATGTTTGCATTAAAGATAAAGCTGATTTAATTGTTTGTTTAATATTATGTTTGCCTTCTTACTCTGTAGCTAGCAGACTTTGGTCTGTCCAGGGTTTCCAACAGTGCTTTGAACAGCAACAGAGAAGCAACAGGACAGATCGGAGGCTCATACAAGTACATGCCTCCCGAGGCTTTTGAGGCATCATATCAACCTGTCCGTTCTTTTGACATATACAGGTTAACATTAAAAAAGAATACCTATAAATAGGAATACTACTGTACATGGTAAAAACTTTAACTGTATTAACCTGTTACGTGAAAACTCCTCTCTTTCTCACTCTTGATCAGCTATGGTATCCTGCTCTGGTCCATTGTTACTGGTAAAGAGCCCTATCAAGGTATGTAAAGTTTATTGTATTGTCATTAAACTTTCCACCCCATTGTTTTGTTAAGTTATTTTTTAATAATTAGGTTTCCAATCTTTTATTCAATGAAACCACAATAACAATAATTATAATAACAATTATTGCCCTTACAATTTATCTCTGTACCACTAAACTAATCACTGTATATACAGTATTATGTTCAGTTCACACACATGTACACACACTCAGTTGTGTTTGTATGTTTCATGTCTTTATCACATGTACTATAGCGGCTGATTACAATCTTGTGGCGCTGAGGATCCCTTTGGGAGACAGACCTTCCTGTGAGGAAGTTGACCAGATGAAAGCGGAGGGGTTGAAAGAGCTGGTTGACCTCATGCAGAGGTGCTGGGATAACATGCCCTCCAAGAGGCCTACCATTAAAGGTAGGTATTTAAATATATATATATATATAAATGCTCATTGCCACCATATTAAAACATTTTCTATTCTGAACTATATATTTAAATCAAACGCACTTCGAAACCTTTTGTAGACTAGCTTGACACTTATGATACCTCTTGCCTTTGTGAAGCCACTGCTCATTCATTCCCACTGTAATTTACAGACATTATGTACATACACTATGTATTTAAAATGAAACTTGGCTTCTCTTTCAGAGTGCCTTGAAGTCACTGAGAATGTGCTCTCTAAGCACAAGAAGGGAATTCATGATGCGGTCTATCAAGTCTTGACAAGACTGGTAGAACTGGTACAAAAATTAAAATGAAATATCCTGAGTCCTGATTAATCAAGATGCATAATTTACTTCTAACTGGTTTATTTCTTTCTCCGATATATAGTATTTTCTCCTTGTTTTACTGTAGGAGTCACCAACCAGCAATCAACATTCAGACACAAGTGTTGCATTCAATTGTCTTCAGACACCAGGTAGATCATTCAACACTGTTAGTCGCATGTGTTTAATCTTAAACTAATTAATTAAGTTATTCCTTTCTTTTTACAATAAAACATGATGTTTCTTTCTCTTTTTCAGAACAGTCCGAGTCAAATGATATTGTGGATCATGTCAGATTTACTCAAACTGAAAGGTCTTCAATACAGGTACGCCAAATGCACTTTGACCTTTGCCTCACAGGAAACAAATTAAATAGCTTTATTTAATCAGGCCATCTCATTATGATCAAGGGAGTCCTGAGAACAAAAACACGTAGCCTTCAGTCAAACCTAGCATACAACCAAAACACCAGTGAGCAAAGAGATATGTCAAGGGAATGTAATATGAATTATATTTTATTATTTTTTGCATCATTAATTTAAATTCATATTATTTTGACAGGAATGTCATCGCATTCTCAGTGGTTTATTATCATGTCATACCACACACATCAACAAAAACAAAACAACAGTAGGCTTCTGAAACTAGTGTATAATACATTTATCAATAATAAATTACACGATATAGACTGAAAAAGGTTATTATTTTTGCCAACAGGATTCTGTCAATGTTTCTACTAAAGTAATGAGTGATACAGCTAAAGGTGAGTATTTTTCACTGTACAGATGCTCTGTGTCATGAAAATGAAAGTTCTCTATTGTTAACGTTTCCTGTGCGTTAAGAAAAAGAACAAAATGAGCAGGATGTTGGAATTTATGAAGGGTCACATTAATTGAATTATGCTTTTTATGAACATGGTCTCATTCTTCTATATTTTAAAACAGCAAAGTTTGTTGATGACATGAGGGCAAAGTTAATTCAGAACGTTTCCGAGGTAATGGCAATAGCAGAGGAGCTTGGAGACATGGTCCACGGTGAAACCTACTCAGTGATTGAAGCTAAAGAGACAAGCCAGGATAAAATGAGAGTGCTTTATCAAAACACATTTCGTCCAGGAGGGTTAAAGGTCAAAGCAGCCTTCTACGATGCCCTCAAAAAACATCAGCCCACACTAGTGGAGAGGCTCGGTAGGATTTCCTCTTGGTAAAATATTCAAACATGGTAGTTTAATCTATGAAAAGTTATTCAAGATTTTAATTTCTCTTTCCCCTCCCTAAGGTGGCTAATTCTAAAGGAGTTGTGACCTTCCTGCATTTTATGGACAGAGGTGTCAAAGACTTTTCCTGCCTCTGCTCCTACACTTTTATCTTTATTTTTATATTTTACATATTCTTTATATATTCTATTCATATGTATATATGGAATTTGTTGACATTTTACTACACTGTACTTGTTTTACAGAAAGTCGTGAATGTAAAGAACTTTTTTTCATATGTTTTTAATAAACATATTTAATCAGAAAGAGAGAAAATTCTGACTCCTCGCCTTCTCTTCTTTTTTAGTTAAAAAAGTAAGATGGTGCGTTGTGTAGGGGTTATGGCTTAATTATCAGTGACAAACATGCTTGCCATTGTTAATGTTATGAAGTGGGGACGTGGCTTGTTTCTTCCAATGGGTGGGAGGGAGAGAGAGGGAGCGAGAGAGAGAGTAAGAGAGAGAGAGAGAGAGAGAGAGAGAGAGAGAGAGAGAGAGAGAGAGAGAGAGAGACTGGTAAGAGGCTTTTCTGGTTCAATCCCTCAGTAACTGTCACAAGCAGTCAGTCAGTCAGTCACCTGCAGATGATGGTATCGAGGGCATCCCAGGCAACAAAGTTATTCTCCTGTCTCAGTGTATTGTACAGGTTTGTTGTTCACTACTCTCACACTGAATAATGGCCCTAACAATGAACTGATGGAGACAAAAAAAAAGTATAAGACAGAACAGATTTGCTTAACGTCCTTTCAAAACCACCTTCCCTTGCATTCATTAACCTTGTTTTCTGACTGGCGGTGGTAAAATCTAATATTACATAACCAACAGTATTCTCAAAATGTGAGTTTCTGTGAGTGTGTATTTATAAGCCTGTTGTGTTACACTACTATGACAGAAAATAATGACAATGTATTAATATTAATGGCATGTATTTCAAGGCACTCTTAACATTGTCATTATTTTCTTTTAGTAATCAATTACAACATGTTGCCTTTAGAAGTTCTTCCTTTCGTCACACACACAGAGACACTTGTATATCTCTATCTGTCTGTCTCTTGTTTCTCTGTCTCAAAGGCGTAACAGTATTCTGGAATTTGACCGTTGTCTCATTCACAGCTCTGTCTCCTTTCGCTCTGCAAAAAATACATACACCTCTACGCCATGGTAATCCTCCGAGGGGAAAGTGTGTTCAAGTGTCATCTCGACCCACCCTTCTCTTCCTCAGAACTTCTGCCTCACACCACCCTACACACCCATCTCACCCCACCCCATCCTGTATTAATGCTCCCAATCCTCTTTGTGGGAGAGTGACGTCTGCTACTGTCAGAAACAGAGTTAAGCTCAGCAGGCATCGGAAGAACGGAGGGGAGAGAAGCTCCACAGATAACCAAGCAGCACTGCGTTCTAGGCCTCCAGTGGGACGAATCTCTGCCACCTAAGCAAGACCTGACTGTCCTCCCCCAGTGGCTTCTCATGCCTCCAGCTGGAGAACATACAGGGAATTTGGTGTGTCAAGAAAGTCAACTTCATCAACAGGTTAGCTAAAAACTCCATCCCTTTGCACGAGGGCCTTAATGACCTCAAACTCCAAGAATATGAGCTGACAAAGTGGAATACAAACTCTCCTCTGGGCAAACAACATATTTTAAAGGACTTTTGTAGCTGTTGCTTCTGCGTTTTTTCCCTTTTTTTGTAATTCTCACCTGCAAGTATACTGCTGCAAACTTGAATTAGTGACATCTTGTATTTTTGGCCATTTGGGTTTAACTGCTGCACTGGCCACAAAACAGATGGAAAGACAGCTTCCTCCCATGTCAGGTGTGTCTGAAAGGTATTTGTGTGAACCTGCACTCAAAGCATTGGGTATTTATGAGTGCTTATAATTTTAACAGCAAGTAGTGTGTGTTGCTTTGTGTCTGTTTTTGAGCTGCTGGGGCAACTGTTTGCTTGGAGTGTGCAGGTGTGTGTATGAAACAAGTCCGAAGTGCTTGAAGTGTGTGTGTGTGTGTGTGAGAGAGAGAGAGAGAGAGAGAGAGGTGGTGGGGTCCTGTAGAGGTCGTAGCCCTGGATTTCCTGGAGATGGAGGGTCATGTTTATGACCGGTTTGGAGATGGGGAGAGGGACAATTACCAAATAGACTACCGGAGGATTGTAGGGGACATGGAACCAGCACGGCCGCGCATCTCAAACAGAGATGGGGAACAACCTCATCCCTACGGGGCCTATGCCCACCCAACGCCGCACGGACATGGGCATGAGACTGCAGCCCAGCGATACAGTGCTACACGTATCCAAGCTGGATATGAACCAGAGAGGTCAGTCTCATACTCTTGCTCGTTCTATCACCACACTGCAAAAGGTCATGCCCTTCTCTGATTTGCAGAAGTGATTGTGTGAAGCCTTATAACTCATAAACATTGTATCTCCAGCAGTTACTGAGATGTTTCTAGTAGCATTGGTTGTGCACCCATTTATCTGCTTCCTGGGCAGCCAACCAAATCCTCTTACCTAATGTACTGCAGTCACAGGTGTATAGAAGGAGTTTCCATAGACAAGGATGGATTCCTTTTGTTAGCCTTTCCTGTCTCGACTCCAGAATTTGTAATAGGATCTGGCTACAGCATGTGCGTAAGAAACAGAGGTCAAGAGAGTGACGAGCAAAACAACTTGTTTTGCACAAGGGATAAATACCTCCAGAAATAAATGGCAGAATAAACAAACATGTAATTTTAGTGACAACAGATTTATGCACACTGCTTGCAATCATGGGTAGTAATGGATGGGGGATTGTGTTAAAGTAGTCAGTAATATGTTCATTAAAATATTCACAATCTGTAACAAGAACTATAACCAATGTAAATTCAAATCTAGCATTAACTTTATGGAGGGGTGAAGTTAGGGTACATGACAGAAATACAAGTGTCAGACCTGGCACTGAGTAATTTATGTTTTTAGCTATATCATGTGTACATGTGTGTGTTTTTACGTTATATTATTATTATCATTTTTATTATATTTCAGCACGGCAGACTACTTGATCAGTGGAGGCACAGGTTATGTTCCTGAAGATGGCTTAACTGCACAGCAACTCTTTGCTATTGGTGATGGACTTACATACAAGTAAGAAATGCTAATGAAAAAATACACATATACAATTTAACTGATTTCATTTTATGGTATTACATACTTAACACACTAACATACATGCTTGTCTGCATGTGCACATACAGAAACACACGTACGCACTTGAGTTATGCAATGTCTTCCGTTAAGTGTTTAGTAATATCAGTGATGACACATTTGCTTTTATATTGAGGATTATAAAGAGTAATACTACTTTCAAGGATGACCCTGAGTCGTGTTACAGACATTAAAAGCAATGTGTGTGTGTTTGTGCACATATCAGTGTGTTAATGGGTGTCAGTGTAGTTTCCTTAATGGAGGCTATATGCAGGGTTTATCAGTGTGCAGAAGATAAATGCAGAACATTTCAGTAGGTTGAAAAAGGCTAACAGATTATGTCTGCTCACTGTCAGCTGAGTTTAAACAACTGCTGCTTTGTAGGAATGGATATGTGCTCTACAGTTCACATACACAACTAAAGCTACATGATACGTGTTTATGGTGGTGATTGTTACTAGTAATATTACATATTACATAATATTACATATATTTATGTAATATGTTTTCTAGTTCCAAAGCAAGATGCTCTTCTCTCTGACCACATGTGTCTGTTCTGTCTCTCCTCTTAGTGACTTCTTGATCCTCCCTGGTTTCATAGATTTTACTTCTGATGAGGTGGTGAGTATCATAACACTGTCCAGCAAATCACAAGCAACATACTATAATGTTCCCCGGTGCACTGTATTTTGTTGATTTTTTTGTTTTTAGGTGATAGCACAAAGAATCATTTCTTAGTTAATAGTTACATTTGTCTTAAGCAAAGGGATTAAAGGACGCTTGGTGCACGTAATGCGTCTGTACTGTTTATTTCATGTTGACAGTGGCATGCCATTCCTTTGGGCAACAAACATGTTCTTGTCCTTGACATCATAAAAAATGTTTGCTGATGTTTCCTGACAATAATTCACAAACACAAACAGGTTTTGCTGGAATCGTAACGAACTCCTAACTCTTTGTTATGTTGCTGTTATGAGCACAGGGTTGTTTATTTGGCTTGCTTTGTTTTTGTCTTTGCAAGCTCTGCTGGGACACTGAATTAATTTCATGCCTTGGTCACATGGGTTATTGCTGGATAGCAGGTGTTCAAAACAGACACACACCCGTGTCATCTAACATTCAGCATATGCCCAGACTGGCTTTTACACTCATTCAAACTTTAACATTTGGTTAACAAATGTGTTGCCTTTGGGCTGCAGCTGCAACACTGTAGGATATTATTAGTAGGAAAGTAGTATCATGCTGATTAATCCCCCCGCATCAATGCATACACCTTTGGAGTCATTTAGAGTATGTCATGGCACAACAATTAAGATTATGTTTTAGATTTACTTTGCTGTATGTGTTTATCAGTGTTTTACGATCATAAGGTGATGATTCTGTTTCCATTGAACCCTATTTGTAGGATCTAACCTCTGCATTGACAAGAAAGATAACCCTTAAGACACCTCTTATTTCATCTCCCATGGATACAGTCACAGAGTCATCCATGGCCATCGCCATGGCAGTGAGTACAAACATTGCACAACCTTACACACACCACGCCTACTTTTACCCTCAGTTTAGCATCATCCTGCTCCACAGTGCCAAGTGCACTGAAGGCCTTGGTTACTTTTTCACTGTTATTTGTTCTTGGCTCTCATGTCTCTGATTGGCTGGTTTCAGTTGATGGGTGGGATTGGAATAATTCATCATAACTGTACTGCTGAGTTCCAGGCCAATGAGGTGCGCAAAGTCAAGGTAAGACAGACCAAGTCAACAAAGAGATGAACTTACAATAGACATGTGTGAATCTGTGACACTGTATCACCCTCAACAGCCCTCTTTCAGAATACAATGTTATTTTCAAAACAATGTACTCTGAAGGTCCTCTAATCACTCAACACTTGTGTTTTTGTTTGTGCCAGAAATTTGAACAGGGCTTTATTACAGACCCAGTGGTAATGAGTCCCCGACACACAGTGGGGGACGTGATTGAGGCAAAGATACGCCACGGCTTCTCTGGGATCCCTGTTACAGAGACTGGCAAGATGGGCAGCAAGCTGGTCGGCATAGTCACCTCCAGAGACATAGACTTTCTGTCTGAGAAGGACCATGACAGACCCCTGGAGGAGGTGGGTGTATAACTGATGTATGCATGTGTGCATGTGTATGAGAACATAATATATGCAGCAATTATGTGATGTCATAAAAGTGGGTGGTATATCGATATAGATGTACTTCACTGTTTGAATAAATTTAACTTCTTTTTGATTCAGGCAATGACAAAAAGGGAAGATTTAGTTGTTGCACCCGCTGGGGTCACACTAAAAGAGGCTAATGATATACTGCAACGCAGCAAAAAAGGTAAATCTGTGAAGTAGGCCACGCTACTGTAGACCAAAAGTAACCAGCACTTGGTGTCAGACACACACTTGGGCTTTTTTCTTTCTTCTTTCACTCATTTCACACTCTGACTCTCCAAGGTAAGCTCCCCATAGTGAATGACAGTGATGAGCTGGTTGCCATCATTGCTAGGACTGATTTGAAGAAGAACAGAGATTATCCTCTGGCTTCCAAGGACTCCCGCAAACAGCTGCTGTGTGGAGCTGCTATCGGTACGAGGGATGATGATGAATACAGACTGGACCTCCTCATGCAAGCTGGAGTGGATGTGGTAGTCCTGGTAGGTTTTGACTGTGGACTGTGGATGAGCTTTTGGTTATTTTATGATTTGATTCTGATGTCATAGCACACAACAGTCAGACAAATCATCAGCCTCTTGATACAGGGAGGATGAATGTAGTGGCTTTGGAGCTTCTTGATGATTCTATTAAATGGGAACTGTTCTAATTTACATATTTACTGACTTAAATTAAACTTAAAAGTACATTTCGCACAGTAGTGTGCTCCATCTCTCATTGAAACTATGTCACTTTTAATTTTTATAACAGGATTCCTCCCAAGGAAACTCAGTGTATCAAATCAACATGATAAACTACATCAAACAGAAATATCCTGAACTACAAGTTGTTGGAGGAAATGGTAAGCTCCCCTCCTGTCTTTCTTCTGCATTTGTGCTGTGAAAACTCCCTACAACCTATTACGCATGTCTCCCACTCTGAGCTCTTTACTGTGCGTCTGTCTCTCTCTAGTGGTGACAGCTGCTCAGGCTAAAAACCTGATTGATGCTGGTGTGGATGCCCTGAGGGTGGGCATGGGGTGTGGCTCTATCTGTATCACCCAGGAAGGTATGATAAAGAGTGCAGTACTGTGAACGCCAGCTGGTTTAAATACAACCTTGTAGTTTGAAAAAGTTAGCAAAACACCATCTATACACAGATGCATTTTTTTTTGAATTCTTGGATTAGAGATACAACACATTAGTTTACTTTTTGTACACCTAAAGCAAGGAGCATAATAATGTATTCATCTCAGTTTTATTGGGGATATTTTGCTGCCAACACAGCAGTTTGTGCTCTTGTTCCTCAGTGATGGCATGTGGACGGCCCCAAGGTACATCGGTTTACAAGGTTGCAGAGTATGCCCGACGTTTTGGAGTGCCAGTAATCGCTGATGGAGGCATTCAGACTGTTGGACATGTGGTGAAGGCTCTGGCCCTGGGAGCATCTACAGGTAGAAAAAAATGCAATATACTCCTGTTTCCTCAAGTCTCAATATTTTTGGGATTCACATTTGGATCATTCAGTGGACACTTCTATGTAATGACAAATTGGTCAGGAGTTAGGAGGATGCATAACAATTGATGGGCAGTTCTAGTGATCTCACTGTTTGTTTTTTAACCAACAGACTACTTTTTCAAAATAAAAGCAGTGTTTGTTTGTTTTTGTTTTTTTGCTTATTTGTTGTAGTCTGCCTGTTGTCCTTTTCAATCAGCATCACTTCATCCCATTTTCTGGTCTTGTCATATTTCTACCCTTAGTGATGATGGGGTCATTGCTCGCGGCAACCACTGAAGCTCCAGGAGAATATTTCTTTTCAGATGGTGTGCGTCTGAAAAAGTACAGAGGAATGGGCTCCTTGGATGCCATGGAGAAAAATAACAGTCAGAAACGTTACTTCAGGTGGGGGAGTGGGGTTACAGAGGTCCTTTGCTGTAAAAACAATTATTCTAGAAAAATGTATAGCCACAGCATGTCAAAGTGACACATTCATCTCTTACTCTGTGTGACTTGTGTTTGTCTATCCAGCGAGGGAGATAAGGTGAAGGTGGCTCAAGGTGTCTCAGGATCAGTACAAGATAAAGGCTCCATCCATAAATTTGTTCCTTACCTCATTGCTGGTATCCAACACGGCTGTCAGGACATAGGAGCCAAGAGTTTGTCCATTTTACGGTAAGTGTGAAATTGTGTGTGTTTACTGTGAGTTTTTATTGTGTAAGGGCTTTTGTCTAGAATGAGCTGTTTGTCTTTGTGCCAGGTCGATGATGTACTCTGGAGAGCTGAAATTTGAGAAGAGAACCATGTCTGCTCAAATGGAGGGAGGAGTCCATGGCCTCCACTCGTAAGTTAGACCTCTGACCTCTGACGCCCGGCTTCTGACCTCTCCCCCTCTTCTGCAAGTCCCTCTTACCCCTTTATCTCTTTTCTGTATTCTCCTTTCCACTGTCTAAATATTTTGGTGGCAGTGGTAGTGTGGTGAAGTCTGTCATCATCTGTTTCCTGATGAGTGATATTTACGTTATAACAGCAAAGGCACTAACAATGTGTGTCTAAGCTTCACTTGTATTCAGTCCCTTTGTCAGGAACCTGTTACTGTGGAATGTAAATTGCCTGTGGTTAGCAGCATCAAGATTGTCTTCTCTCTCTTCCTCTTTTCTTACCCATGCTATCACATTAGATATTCTTTTGTGCCATGTAAGTACATCCATGTGGTTATCACACCTCCATCATCTTCTTTCATTCATTAATCTCCATCCAAGATTGCCTTTGTAGTGGTTTAAATGTTATCACAACACAGGAAACGCTTACACTCTTCTTTTTCTTTTCCATGCGTAGTTATGAGAAGCGGCTTTACTGAGGCGGGAGGAAGAGGAAACACTCGATCAGGACCTAACGTCCCAACCCCAGCAGCTATGAGCAGATGCACCGGGCGCATGTGATCAAACTACAAACACACAGTTGCTGTACAACATCCACACTCTAAAATCTGACACTGCTTCTCTGTGTCCTCCCCTCATGTTCTCGTCTGTCCCATCTCTGACCCCTTCAAGGATAGACGAAACAACACACTTTAACCCGAGTCTGAAGTTCAAAGGAGAGCCTTTGAACTTCAGATGCAGTCACGTCCGCACTCTTTATCTGTCTTTCTCCCACTGTGGCCAAGGTGTAGTGAGAGTAATGTAATTAACTACTGATCCCTTTCAATAAGCAAACACGTGTCAATAACTACTTTAGGACAAGCTTATCATTGCTGATCTATTGAGAGGCCCATCTACTTGTTGGCCTCTGAATTGCACCCTGATACAGAAGAGTATACAACAAACCTTGCAGAGGTGCAGCCTTATATTTCCATGCTCATTTAATATATCACACAAGATACTTTATTTTTTGCAGGAAATCAGGCAGTCAGATACTTTATTTACAGAATAAAAGACACATAATAAAAAAGCAGCATGTCGTTGGTATATTGTTTTAAATGTTTAAAGTTTAATTTCATTAATAGAGGAAAGTAACACAAAAGGTAATTACTTTAAGACAACTTTCTGCTGATAATGAAAGCAGACTACAGAAGTGTAAAATAATTATATAATAGAATTATATATAGCCATGGTCACATTTTATAGCCTGCGACCTTGTGTATAAAGCTTACTGAGCCAGGAGGAAACAGTATATACAGCATAGTACATATAGCACAATCATGTTCTCATTATCTTCTTACTGCACTGGTTAGTTTTTGTTCAAGTAAATTCATTTCTCTGACAGGTGAAAATGTGGCTGTTACATGATGGATGCCCTGCATGTATCTCGCCCCCAGTCTATGAGAAGAGACCAAAGCTTAACATCAGCCTTAATTCACATATACATATTTGTTACAAGGAGAGCTTTAAAGGAGCGACCATGTGTAATCTCATTTTGGATTTTCCTCTGTTCATTTTATTTGGCATAGAAAAGGCTGGATAACAAAATGTTTGAGTGACAAAACAGGAGACCATCCACCCTTAAAATTTCAGTTATCTGATTATAATTCCAAACATCGTCCCCCTTTTTAGATTCATAATGCAAATTAGTCACATTTGCTTGACATGTTGCGATCTTCCATAATTTCATTTTGCAAAAACACATTATTAATTACATGGCTACTGACTGTACACACTTACATACATATTGTAGGTAGTTTGTATTTTCTCAGGCTCAATATTTAAAAAAATTAAATGGTTAGTCAATGAAATAGGGCTATGGAGTCAGTGCATAAGGGTAGTAACAAACCAATTGCAAGTGATTTATTTCTTTATAGAAGTGTAGACAAAAGTTGATTTATCAGCTTCCAATGCGATTACATATTTTTCTGGTATGTACTCAATGTCTTTGGTATTACATATGTCACTCTACGATACACTCTGGATTCTAATTTTGCAATAACTTGCAACCAATTGAATGAGCTATTGTACTGGTTGACAAATGTATTTGACAGTTCCTTAAGAATTTCTTATTTGAGGGTTACAGAAAATACAGAAAATATATGTCCTCTTCTATCACCCAACCTAACTAGATTTCAAAATTATATTTACTGTAAATAGTGTTGCATAAATAAAGATAACATTGACACTGGCATTTTTATTTATTATTTATTTACTGGCATGTTATTTTTTGACATTTTTGTCATATCTTCAGATATATATGAACCAAAATGTGTCGTTGATTTTCCATTTCAACATTCATGTTTCACACAAGTTCTAACCTTGGCAATGGTTACACAATGCCACAGTTTGCCACCCATTGGTAATTTAAAAAAGAGCTCAGATCATTGCAACTTTGACAGTACGGGCTGCTAAAATTTCAAAGATGTCACGCAAATGGTTGGCTAAGCAGGCAATAAAAAAATACAGAAGACAAACTCATCCTGTGTATATATCAATTTTCCGTGAATTTCCATGTTTATTACACCACACTGAAATAACATATGATGATCATGTGAGGAAAGTACTACATGCCAAAATGTCTGTTCCATTGATGAAGTATAAGTTTGGCAACTTAGATGTACACATCTTAATGGCCAGCAAAGTGCTGATTGTGTGTCAGCAAAATATTATGCTTCACTATTACAATCAGACTGTAAGTTTTAGCTCTCTCTGACGATTCGATTTTAATATTTCCTCATATTGTTTACCACTGTAGATGAAACTGTGTCCATACAATCACAACAGGGAATAGGTCAATAGGTCGCTTATCTCATTATATGTTAAGTCCTTTTGAGCATGTCTCACTTTTTCCACTATTGAAAACACAACAGTACATCAACGGTGTAAAATGAGACTTGTTTGAGCCCTTATTGTTTGTCCACTTAATATTGAAGAAGACTCTCCTTTATATTCCTTTCACAGACTCTTTGAATTTCTTTCTGCTGGATAGCTTATAATATAAAAAAGCTCAACATGTCAGTTATGCAAATATTAAAACTCCCACTAAAGTTAACTTTTGATAGCAATTTTGCACTCTTAAGCAATGGATATTTGATCCTTGACATTCATGAATGTCTAAATGGAATGAACATTTAAAATAGAATATTGCCACAACATTTGAAAAAAAAAAAAAACATTACTAAGAGAAGAGCTTAGGGACATACATATACACATATTATATCAATAATGTCCATTCCGCTTTCATTAGTTCAGGTAATTCTTTTCATCTGTATAACTTTTATGATGTACAATTTAATTCCTCCATCTAACCTAAGCAGAGTCTGCTATTTCTGTACAATGTCATGTGCATTCCAATCACAACTGGACTTTTACAACTTTCTACAATTCAATAGTGTCACTGCAAACACTCAGAGCATCGATTTGTCTGCACACACTGACAAACTCTGCCTGTACAGCCAGATCCCATTCCAGCTGTTTGCTTTCACTCAGGTGTTTAGTCCCTGCCAACCGGCCAGATCCGTGACCGTCCTGGGAGGCTAAGCTCAGGGTTTGGTAACGCCGGTGGTAAGACAGGTGGGGGATTGCTCGTGGGAGGCTGCTCTGAGCAAAGTTTTGACCTCTGTTTGCCCAGGGATGTGAGCGCAGCTTTCCTGTCTCCTTGGGATTGCTACACAAACCCTGGGTTGAGCCAGAGACACTTCCTTTCCAGTCCCATTGCTCTGGTGACATTGGTGGCTTGCTGTGAGATTTTAAAGAGCCATGTGGCGGGGAAGGTCTTGATCTGGACAGGACGTTCTCTTGATCCACGTCTCCACAGGAAGAGGTTCGGTATAGGGCATTTTCCACAGAGCTAGGCCCTTGGTTTGACGTACCTTGGCTAGGAGAGCTCAAAGAGAGGCTGGAAGAAGCCTTGAGCAGTCTTGGCAAACCAAAGATACTGTGAGAGAATAGGGATTCACTGAACAGAGCCTGGTCAATGCTGCGGGACAAGTCTATGGGAGATGGAGGCCGCAGGTCCACAGAAGAGTCAGTTTCCAGTCCTAGGTTGTCCAGTGACGATATCTGAGACTCAACTGCATTTTTAGGCTTGTGTGGAGGGCTTGGGGGTGTAGGTAGAGGTAGTACAGTGTTCCGGGTTTGGCTGGACTTGGGGACACAGTCTAGTCCATTTCCAGGAGGATCCACCATTGAGAAAAGAGGAAGAGCCTCTGACTGTCCCTTAGTGATGACATCACAGACCACCAGCTTTTCCTGCTTACCCTGGGACCAGGAATCGTGAGAGGAGAGGACAGGAGAATTTTTACCTCCCTGAGAGGGCAGGGTGAGCCCTCGTGAAGGGGAGCTGCAGGAAAGGCGGGACCAAGATCCTGGCCGAGGATGAGTTATGGTCTTGATAGAGGAGGAGTTGTGACAGAATAGAGGGTGTGTACCAATGAGAGACAAACCTAGACACACCCCAACCTCACAGAGCCTGCAGCCTACCTGGTAGCCCCACCAGGGCCAGGGCTGGAACCCAGAGCCATCAACGCCACCCAAACCAAGGGCATGCAGGATCCCATAAAGCTGGAGGCCTCCACATCCTAACAAACACAACGAAGCACCTACTCCAGCTCCAGCTGCCCTACCCCAGTCCTCCACTTTGGCAAAGGGGCAACTTGCAGGTTGCATCACTTCAGGAGATCCTCCACTCTCTCCATTGTCATTCAGCCTGTAGATGTGTTTAGTGTTGACTTGTATAAAGCAGTAGAAGATGAGGTAGGAGCATGAGAGAAAGATGGTGAGACACACAAACACACCCTGAGGGAATAGCAGGATCATGGTGGGGAGGCTGTGGAAGAGCTCGAGCATGCCAACACACCCTAGAGAGACTCCAGAATGCAACAGGGACATACATAGTAACAGGCAAGGTTTGGGCAAGGCTGAGAATGAGGTGGAATTAGCAAGTGGGAGAGAAAGATGCATGCGTGAGCGCAAGGAAAGAAGGAGAAAGGCCAGGGAGAAGGCTGAGATCAAACAGGGGAAGGGCAGCTCAGAGAGCAGCAGAGAGCCCAGAGGGGGAAGACGATCTTGGTGATTGTAAGCATCATAGAGCAAACAGAAAGCTTGGATCCCTGCAAATGCTAGGAGAAACAAGTGCAGCAGGGTGAAGTAGGGGCTTCCTGGGGGACAACGCAGGAGCAGGCCTAACAGGCAGACCACAGAGATTAGGCCAAACGCAGTGAAGACAGACCCCAGGCCATAGATGTGTGCTTCCCACGCAAATCCCCATGTAGCAAGGGCAGAGTTCCAGTCCGAATACAGAGGGACAAAAAGGGCAGAGTTGAGAGCCAGAGAGGGGCGCAGGGACTCGTTGGGAGTAACATCATCTGGGTAAGTGGAAGTCCAGGACTGGTTTGATGTTTTGCAGGGTGTGGTGGATGTGTCCATGTTACCATCAAGCAAGAGTGTGCCACTGGTCTTTGAGACACGTAGGTCATCATCCTTGGAGTCACCTGTAAAGCAAGTACAATAAAATGAAACATTACCAACTTATTTGTTTTGCTTATTTGTAACAGAAAACCAAAAGGTAGAAATTTTGAATACAGACATAACTTACAGTTTTTAGCTGGAAAGTGCATGCTAATACATTAATATATGATGGATGTGCTAAACATTACCTGCAGAACATCAGCATGTTAGCCTTGTCATCATGAACATGTTAGCATGCTGATATTAGCATTTAACTCAAAGCACTGCTGTGACCAAAATACAGCCTCACATGGCTGTGTTCTCTTGTTATTATATTTTTGGTCTAGAGTTATTAATTGGCAATATTAATAATTATGACATTCATTTACCAATAAACATAATACATAACAACATAATAATCTTATCAATAATTACAGGCCGAAGTCAATTGCATCAACAGTCTTTATTGTCCAAAAAGAGAGCAGGGGAGAATCTGCCGTGTGTGAAGTTAATCCATAATAAAACAGAGCAGGCTTATAACTGGGAATGTCTAACTGGGTCACAGACAGAGCGGAGCAGAGTGTGTGTGTGTGTGTGTGTGTGTGTTTGTGTTCGTGTAAAAGAAAGAGAGAGATGTGTGTTGATTAGCCAGTATTGACCTCATTGCTGCCCTCCTTTTGTGTGGCTATTATTAATCATGGTAAAGAGGTGTTATGCTATCATTAATGTTGCAAACTTTCAACAAGACTCTGCAGAGGTATTTAACTTTTATATCCGACAGTGATTGTGTAACCAATGAATAATGTAAGCATCTCATTCTCTAGTGAAATAATGTTCAGGGTAAGCTGTATGGAGCCACCAGAATCAGAGAACCTACTGGATATAAATGGAATGTGTCCTATTTCTGGTGCTCCATTAGTAGTGAATTGATTGTGTCAATGTGGAAGCAGCAAACAAGTAGTGAGTGACCTTTTAAACAAGCGATTTTCACTGTGTTCACTATAAAATCTAAACAAAATATCTTGACGTGTAAGTCCTCATGTGACACAAGTACTGTATTTGATATGGTTACTCAACAAACAGGCTGAATTGTTATTAAATGCATAGACAGCTTGAGGAAGGGTAATTTCTCACACAGTTCTGTCAAAGCCCTCCTCCCACTATGCACGTGGACACATTATTTACTTTGACAAGTGAGTGCCATCGCATGTGTGTGTGTGTGTGTGTGTGTGTGTGTGTGTGTGTGTGTGTGTATGTGTGTGTACAGTAAATACTGTATGTGTAGGTATGCAGCACATTATCCAGCAACCTTTGGATGTGGGTAATGGACACGGACTGCAATGGGAATGACCTGTTTCTACATTAACAGGATATGAGGAGGAATGAGTGGGAGAATCTGTGATAAAGAGATGTGGGAGCAATACAGGGGAGAGGGGGTTGGAGAAGAGTTAGGGAAAGATTTTTGAGGAGGGTGAAAGCTTGCGGGAGTGAAGTGATACAAACCATTCTGTGAATGTAAAACAACTGTGTCTGCCAGCAGAATACATATCATAAAACACTGCAGTCACACACAGACTTGGAGTCCTGTAGATCTTATTTTAGGTATTTAATGAGGGCAACACTATAAATCAATTATTCACAATAGCCCAAGTGAGCCTGTTAACTTTGATTGGTGTCAGGTTTAGTAAATGATGGATGCTCCAAATACATTAAATGACATTGAAGGAAGGACTCTTACCGTTATCTGCCTCCATGCTGTATAAAATACGATCTGTAAAATCAATCAATCCATCTCCGGTCTGTTTCACTGGGTCAGTCCCCTCCTGTGTCTTTCCCTGTGTGATAACAGAAGGGCTCGTGGTCCATCCCCAACTGCCAGTGGCTACTGGTGGAGTGGGGTGCTCAGGGATGGGCCCAGGTCCAGCAGACAGCGGTGAAGTGGAGTCCTGATCTGATGGAAGTGAGCCAGACAGAGGAAAAGGTAATGGGCTTTTAGTCGTCTGATTCACAGAGGCTGGGAAAGTTGGCTGATTCTCTCCAGTCTGTGTAGAATGCAATAAAGATCCAGTGCTAGTCTCAGCTGACGGATTCTTTAATATTTGTTCCTGGGTAGGCTGAGACGGTACTCTTCCTGATGAAGACCTCATTTGTTGTGTACTCGCCTTGGAGTTAGCATCTTCTGTAGCACTATCTGTGTGTCTGGATATGATACGTCCATTCTCATTAGGATACAAAATAGACGACTCTGTGCTCTCCTGTAAATCACTGTATTCACCAATCACACCTTGTCTATCTGATTCCTCAGATGATGACAAGGGCCAACTCAAAGGTAGACCCAAGAAGTCAACATTCCCCGATGCTAAACCAGATCCATGAGGTCTCTGTGAGGGCTGTGCGAGACGCTGCATTGCTGTGTCAGTGTCTGGCTGTTGTGTTTCCTTGACATTCTCTCCAGAAAAGGCTATAACATGAAGTGAGAGAGGCAAGGAGAGGGGGAGAAGAAGATATAGATTCCACAGAGAGAGCATGGCGAGGGTCTACAAACTCTACTGCAAAGTCACATGCTGTAGGTCTTGAGGGGTATTGTCCAATCACATGTTTGACAGATCTCTAACCTCAGGTCTCTGGGAATCTCATGCTTAACACCCCTTGAGAAAAAAGAAAATCATGTTAAAGACACAATCAGTGCAACCACTTATCAAATACTGTGTATTGCAGGAATATCTGCAGTAAATAGCTTGAATCTCTGCACGTGGGGTGAGTACTATGCAAATATTGTATATGAAAAGTGTTCCAATGAAGTATATGAAAACACTATCTTGAAAACCCTATACCCTATACACTTTCTCTTTTAAAGTCCTGTTACATACACACAGTACAAACATTAGAGTGCAGAGATTCATTCATAATAACAGCACATGAAGAGACATTAAGTACACAACTGCTTTCTTGTAGCCGGTCTCGTTTCAGCTTTCTTACCTCATCAACAGCCCACTCTGCTGCAGCCTGTAGTGGCAATTCCTTCGGAATAAAGAAACACTCAAGGCAATCACTTGTCTTTCTGTAGGTTTACTTCAAGCGTCTGCAGACGGACTCACAGCAGCAAAAACATACATCAGTATAATCTGACCTCAGCCCGGGAAGAAGAGTGTCCCTGAAGTCTGGACATAACAGTCAGTAGGATAATTTGTAGTTCCATGTCATCATTATCAGTGTACTGTTCTCATCTCACAGTCCAAACAATCATACACAAAAACGCCTAACAATTATAATAATATCTGTATATTATTATATCAGAGAGTCTGTTTGTTCTTGCCATTACAAGCCTCTTTAAACATATATGCTGCTCTGTGTCGCTGCATGCCTGCAGTCTCTCTCTGCGTAGCACTCTGTGTCCTTTCATACTCACTGTGCTGTGCTCCTCTTCTCTCCATCAGGCAGTCGACACATGGGACAGACCCCACCTCCTCGAGACAACCCCCGCTGTCCAACACTCTGCCGCTGCACTGATCTGACAGTGAGTTTGACTGTTTGCACGATCCCATTCTCCTAAATGTGACACACCATCCACACCACACTCACTATCATCTCTTTTGTAGTTGCATAGGAAACAGTCCTGCTGTTCGTGTTCCCCACATACACTCTGGTGTGTATGATGCACAGTTTGTGATGTTTAGTATGGGTGTAGAAGAGAAGAGAAGAGAAGAGAAGAGAAGAGAGAAATAAAGAAAAAGAAAAGAAAAAAAGAAAAGGCATAAATACAGTATGTCATAGGGGCACGCTCATCAACCAACAAGCAAGCAGTACCCTGCACTGAACTAACCAGAGCTACAGATCAATACATGCTATTGAGCATAATTTACAACTGATCCCGTGCCCTTCCTCTTAAAGTAGCCGTCACATGAACAGTTCAGTTTGAAACATGTCAGGATCAGTAGATGAAGAAGAAAATTCTCTTTGAAATGCATACATGCATAATGCATGATAGTAGTTACTTGTATGCGTATGCACAGTACCTCTGAACCAAATGGATGCCCTTTTTAACAAAGAATTGCTAACCTTAAGTCCGTAATTACCACTTGTGACCTTGTTGCCATGTCAGTGGCAAGAGCCTTTGACATGAATGATCTCTCTCTGTTGATGCCATGTTACTCGCTTTCTTTATTTTCCTCCTTCCAGTGTTATCAGACCTGTTCACGTGTGCTGTTTTTACCCAATGGGGGAAGTCCAGTAGCCTCGTAGCCTAATTCAATTCCCAAGGATGATTCTAAAATAGACACTGATCCACATACCTTTGGTGCATTTAGAGTCAGAGAGTTTAAAGCGCAGTCACACTTATATGCTGTCTCTGTCTGGCAATGTAAGGATCTTTTTGAACTCTCCACTGAACATTACTGAATTAGCAGGGCACAGGATTTATCAAGCCAGGATTATTGTTGCGTAGGCATTCTGCCAAATGCACACTGACTCTTCTTCTATCCAAAAAATCTTGATAAATATGGATCAAACTGTATCCCAAACAAATCTGCCAAACATGTATTTAGCACAAAACACAAAGACATAAAGGCATAAAGGCTGGTTCTGCATGCCAAGAATAATGTTGGCTGTGACAGCAAATACCACAGCCAATAATGAAGAGAGCAGTTTACCAGCTGTCTCCTAAATTTCATCTTGCCTCTGCACAAGCTTCTGCGTGCAGGATAAAACAATGTGATTCAGATTCACATAAACACAGAATGAAAGACATTGAAGGCTATTTCAGATCATTTAGACAGTCAGTCATGTGATGAAGATAGGAAATTCCAGAGGGGTGTGGTTAACCCGCTGTCTGATGAGGACACAGGAAAGCACCAACCCAGCCGTAACTAAAGGGACTGGAAAGGAACAATGACAGGTCAAACATATGAGCTCAGTGAGGGACATAGACAAATGATTGCCGCCTCATACTTGCTATCCTAATTCATTGGGCAACTGGTTTCTGTTTAGACAAGTCATCCTCCAACAAGACAAAATCAATAGGGACTGGGGTCCAGCTGGGAATGTGGACAGTCAGGACAAGACACAGAAACAAAGCTGCACAAGCAAAGAGGAGGATAAAAACAATTCATAGCCCTAGTTAGGATCAAGGGTGTGGAAAAGATACAGTTATATGCTGCGTATTGAGAACAAAGATAGATACTGAGAACACATTTCTAAAAAAAATTAAACCCTGATGTTTTAGGTCTAGCTGATTTCATGATTTAATGACAATATAACACTTCCTTGTTCAACATTTAGAAACTAGTCTTTCTCATTTTTTTCTTTACACGTTTGTTCCTTTTAAGGTTTAAGGGGTTAACAAAACCAAATCACAGTCAAAAAGACACTTGAATGTCTTGGGATATAATGTATAGGAAGGAAACTTGTGTGAACAGTGGTGCAAGAAGTACTCAGATCTTCTACTTATCTATCTTCTACTTATGATTATAAATATTGATGCATTAATGTGTACATCATGTTAATGGTGCAGCTAAGGTGGAGCTAATTTTAATTACTTTAGATACTGCTGGGCAGCTTGTGGAATTGAAAATTCAAACAATTAGTACATTTGAATATACACTACAGAAATATCAAAATTAAATATAGATATGTCAATATCTATGGACATTTTAGGACTACTAAAATCTTGAGAGACCATAGGACATGAAAACAAATACAAAAAATTGGGCTTTTGATAAAGTCACTATAAACTCATTAGACCCATTGTATGAATCCCTGAATGTTATGTCACTGTGATTTTTCTGTTAGGTTGTTATTGCTAGTTATTGTGTTCACCATTTAATTCCCCTTTAATTTAGTCTTTAGTCAGTAGTATTTTGGATAGACACAGGCCTGCTGGCACAGGCTTGGAGATTACAAACTGGTCAAACCGGTCAGAATGGTATTCTTTTAGTGGAGTCTGTTTGCGGAGCTGTTCGTTTCCGAAGGAGGGCAGCAGCTCGCTTGAGATTAGACTGTGCTAACTGCAGACAACACATTTATCAGATGAAGAAGGCGAAGAGAAAGCTAGGAAATGTAGAAGAGGGACAGGACGATAGTTTTAACAACGGGGAAAACACTGACTTTGTTGACAGAGGATTTGTGTTTAGTTTAGCTAATTTACACTACTGACAGAAGAGCCATCCTCATTCATCAGATCATCACTGGCACACAACTGAAATCAGGTTAGTAACTCAGACAGGATAAAGTTAGGGACTTAACGTTACAAACAGTTTTGACATTTATGTAACGTTAAAGTCAATTTAGCTAACGTTACGGCTTTATGCTAAATTATGCTAGCGTTATTTTCGTATGTAACGTTAATGATCTCAGATTACGGTTTTACTCTTCTTAAAAATAGCACCAATAAAGTTATTCAGATAACCTAACTTAGCTGTGAAAAACATAGTTGCATGTTTAACTTTAGGTTCAAGACGTTTATTAACGTACAGGAGAATATGTGACGTTAAATTAACTTGAATTTGTCAACACAAGCTAACGTTAGTTAGCATATGTGTTCTTAACACATCGCCAACGCTATAACTAAATCTAGGTGATTTTAGAGTAATCTTAGGGTTAGGCTAATTCACCATGACGTTAGCTCTAAACAAGAAGGCACACGCAATGTTTGTGATTGTTATGTTAATATGTTTTATGAGCAAACGGTTGGTAATGCTGCTAACTGCTTTCTCATTTTCATTTTTACGTGTATTGTTTTTCCCCCCTTCATTTTCATTCTTGTCTCTTCTCCAGACACTCTTGTCACCTTTAATCTACTGGGAAGCCTGACAGCAGCTACTATGTTGGGCAGGACAGCCCTGAGCAGAGGCATTACTGCCCACCGCCTCAGTAAGAATGTCACTTTCTACATAAATGAATTAGCATCTCCAGTCTCAGGATGTCAGGCCCAAGCCTCTAAAGACCACACACCCCTTATGCTGATGTTGCCATGGTTGGGTTCGCGTCCCCAAGCTGTGGCCAAGTATTGTGAAATCTACTTCCGCACAGGCTTTGATGTGCTTGTAGTGGAGAGTGAGGTAAGGACAATGTAAATCAGTGGAGAGATTTACAAAATTAGGCTACACATTAAAGGTGATATTGAACATAGTCAATGCTTTGCATAGCAACCATATAGAACTGTTATATGTTAAAAGTGAGCTAACTTGATCATTACTGTCACAACTGTATTCTTAAGATTTATGATGAAATATGAACAGCATAGCTGTGGTTGCTCTTTCTCTGAGTTAACTATTACATAGTCAGATTTAGATACAGGGAACTGCTGTTTTTAAAGTACATACAATTTGCATAATATTTTGGTAATTTAGAACACGGTAGACTAGAGATGCGTAACATCCATGCATATAGAAATGTGCCTTTTGCCTAAAAACAAAGTACAATTAACATACCATTTCAGGCATCTGAATTCACAGAAGCCCATTTGTGTGTAACCAAGATAAAGAGTTAATTGTTAACCTCAGAGATGTGTGAGTTAAGCAAGAGCATTGTATTTGGAATACCTCTTGAACTTCATAGGCTACATTTACATTACAGGCCTTAATACTCATATAATACTTATATATTTTTTGTATATATATTTATGTTTCTTTTTACTCAGATCTGATCTTTCTTTCATGACTGTTCACACTCAAGTTTAGACATCACATCACCCATATCCCACGTCAGTGTGAACAGACCTCTGACCTGAAACGACCCACATAAACACATTTACAACAACAAGTAAGACGTGCCACCATGAGTGGTTCAAAGGTTCAAAATTTCAGAGATTATTTGTTATGGAGGTTGTATGGCAGTTGAGGTCAGTTACTGTGGTAACATTTGCTACAGGTCTGGAATTAAGTCATTTTAGGCCAGGGCCACTTTGGCCTTTGATAAATACTAATTAATTGGGATATCACGGCCAAAATGTAGGGCACCAAGGCCAGAACCAAGGGTGCAGTAACAATAAGTGATAATTACATGTATAAAGACAAAACAGGATACATTCAACAATTAGGAGTCAGTGTATTGAAACACAGTACTGAGTTTATTTAAACTATACACTGAATGTTTGACTTTTAAAGTGTGATGATGGAGACACTGGAAAACGTGAGTTTATTTGCTGCGTCGCATGTAGTTTTAAATGAGGAAATCCGTAACTATCTTTTAAGGACACAATGGCCAGTTCAAAACAGGGCATGCCAAACTGGCCGTATGGGTAGTTAATTTTAGAAGGGGCATTACGGCCACACTTGGGGGCATCCACAGCACTGGCTGCTTGGCCATGGTATAATTCCTGCCCCTAATGCTGTGAACCTAACCTGCTCGCTGGCAGATTTTTTTTCTTCAACAAACCCTGAGTTTCTCTCCGTCATATGTACAAAATATATGTACAAAATGTGCTGCTGTCTGTCTCAGGCTGCATACAAGTTACAGACTACAGGCAATGACAGATCCAAGACAGTCCTGGTGTCCTGATCAGGGGACATATAGTCTACAGTCCTTTCTGCGTGTGCCAGATATTGAAACAGACCCTCTGTGTCACAAAGTATGAGGGCATGTCACATGACAAACAGCCAACTGTGTTTTCCAGTGGCAGAGTGTACAGCTCCTTCTGCCTGTGGTGTCTGCATTCCGTTTAGGCACATCATGTCCATATGCAAAATAGTGCAGCTTGTGTGAAGCTGCTGGGGGATGGGGTGCAGTGTATCTCCTGCTAGAAGCTTGATGTCTTCACTCTCTGTACACTAAATATGCTACAAAAAGGAAGAAGTTCCTGAGGGAGAGCTTTGAGGATCACCTATGTGTAGCTGCACTGGACCATAACTGTAATATCAAAAGAGAGACAGCAAAAACAAAGGAGGGTTAGAAACAACACAAACACCAGTACTCCAAAGGTGCTTAACAGTTTGTGGTCACACCAAGAAAGGTGGACAAGGACTATATCTTCAGAAAGAACATTGTGTCCGGTGTGATCTGCAAGTCTGTGTCCATCCGTGCGGCACTGCAATAGCTAAAAACGAAGACAACAGTCACCCTGGCCCAGCACAACGGTGTTCAAAAACCTGAAAAAGCTCTCTCAGTGGCAAAACATCTGAGCAGATTCGCACCTTCACTGCCCCAGGAAACTCACTGAAAAAGATAACAGATAAAAAATATCAACATAGCACGAGATGAATTACTATTTTAAGGTGTTTGCACAATTTTACAGCACACAGTAATTTATCATAATTACATTTGTTCGATCTTTTCTTTATTCCTTAGCTTCATCAGTTTAAATAAATAAAAAATATAATCAAATTCCTATTAATTTTTATTGGGAAGAGGGTAATCATATAGTCAATAAATATAAGTGATAGTCACACCCTACTAGACACTTCAATCTAATACTCTTTATTGCAACATAGTTACTGCTGTATTACTTTACCTTACATACACCAAGTTCATTAAGTTCCTGGTAATTTTTGTGATGAGATTTCTGAACCTCTGCATTGACTAATGTTGATTTTAGTTTTTGTCTGACTGGGTTGAATTGAGAAATCTTTTATGTTTCAAGTCAAAATATGTTGTACTGAATAGTTTTTAGTGAGGTTTACAATCCTATTTTAGGTATTCATATGAAAAAATAGTGACAGAGGTTATGAGAGGAAAAATAATACATTAAGAAAGCATAACATACATACCATTTAATGTCTTTGCCCGGGGTTTCTGCTTTCTGCATGTAAAGAGACTGGACACAAACTGTGAATTGAGATACAGCATTAGGCTGTACATGCTGAAATTAAATGTCATCGTAGAAATATTCAAAGCCATGGTATTCTGGCGGTCACCACACAAGCTGGAATAGGGATCCTGTTCCTCCTGCTTAGGTGCCCTATGGCCCAAAAGGTAAACTGTCTGTATGCAGTTAACCTGAACAGACTGACCAAAAGTAGCCATGCTCTCTATCATTTGTTGTCACATAACATGAGTCAAAATATACACACCATAAACAAGGTAGCTTAACTTGCAGCTTGTTTTTTGTAAAACAAAGTCTATAATATTATGCCACCTTAAACTAACGCTTTCCAGTCTCATACTTTGTAATCTAGCCCCAAATACATGTGGTTCAAACTAGAAATTTCACTAACTTTATGCAGCGAAATTCCCCAAGCAAGTGATCCACATTAGCTTCCTGACAGCAGTTCGACTCTCTTGTGGTCTGTATTTCAGTGCAGTGACCACACGTGCACCAGGTGGAGTTGCCCAACCTCTCTGCACCTCGGGGAACCGATGGCTGCTCCTCTGAACAAACTTGAGTTTGTACTCTTTCTCTCCTCCTCACTGGGTCGAATGTGTAAGCCTTTGTGTTTCTGGCAATCTCCTCAAAATACCTTTCAGCTTCATCTTCTGCCATATTTTGTTTGAGGTAACAAGCACAATGTTTCGCTCGAGAAATTCCAGCTAACCAACCTCATGACATAGTCAGTGATGCAGCGGCAATATGGCGGCAAGTCAGAGCAAAAGCCTAAGTTAGTACCAACCATAAATCTATTATGATTTAACGTGTAATTGTTTTATATCTTTTGACTGAAAATTCTGAAATGAAATTGTCGGTCTGCAATGTATTGCTGCAAAAACTTGAAACAAATAACACAGTCATTACTTTGCCTTTGATTTTGATTTGATTTCTTCCTGCGAAATAAATGCACTGTGCTCTACACACCCCTACACTACCTGGGGTCATAGGGACTTTGTCAAAGGCTGATAATCAAATGAGCGATGCTTCAGCTTTCTGTTTGTTTTACACAAGGTGCAAGAGTTCCTGTGGCCTCGCTGGGGTCTGGATCATGGGAAGAGGTTGCTGGAGTTGCTCCAGAGTGAACGCTTTGTGTCCCGCCCACTGCTTGTCCATGCCTTCTCTATTGGGGGCTACACATTTGCTCAGCTGCTGGTACATGTGTCCCAGGACACACAGAAATATCAGGCGTTCACACAGAGGATCAAAGGCCAAGTCTATGATAGCTTGGTGGTGGGCTCTCTGGAGACGATGGCTGTAGGTCAGTTCAGTATTAACATGATTTAAAACATTAATTCATTTCATTTCATTAGTACCCATTATGCATAATCACACTGGCTAGACCCCAAATTGTATATTTTTACAAGAAATGATAAATGTATGAATAGGTGTGAATGCTTTTTTCAGTGCAAATGAATGAAGTGTGGGTTTCTCCTATCTGCCCAGGTCTAGGTAAGACTGTATTTCCACGTTGGGAGATACTGGTAAAACAATTAAGCCTGTTATACTTTGGCATGTTCAGACGCCAAACGGTGGACTACTTTAACAGAAGCATTGATGCGTTTTGGAACACTCCCATCACCGCTCCTGCGCTGTTCTTCTTTTGCGAGAACGATCTGTTGAGCAACCCACGAGCTATGGAGGAAGTGATTGATCGATGGGAGAAGCGTGGGATGGACATCACAGCAAAGAAGTGGGAGGATTCAACACATGCAGGTCACCTAAAGAGGCACCCACAGGAGTATCTGACCACCCTAGACATGTTCCTCCAGTCACTCCGCATCGCCCCGCTGAAGGCCAAAATGTAAGGTGGTGTCATTTAAGCATAATGCCATATTAGCTTGACTTTGCTTGTTTTCAGTTTAATCTAAAATATTTGTTAGTCTGCAGTGTGTTACTGTATCAGTGATAATTAGCATATAAAATACATTAATTTAACTTGTAACGTGTAATGTAGGTGGAGTAATGGTAGTCAACTTTCAATTCTGTTCAATTTAATTCATAAAACAGGGCCTATGTGCCCTGTTTTGTTGAATTGTGTACTAAAAAAATGTTTTACTAAAAATGTTTTATTCCTTGTTAAGCATAAAATGTGCAACTACAGTTGCACCAATTGTTTCACCATTGTCAGTTTATATTAATGATATGAACGGCTTTAAACTTTGCAAGCACAGTGACATCTGGTGGTTTGCACAGCTTATAGCAGCCCTTCAAGACTGGGCCCAAAGCGCTATAACACCTTGCTGATTATGAAGTTTCAGTGTCGTGTGCGCAATAAAAGCAGCTACGTGTTAAAGTCATACTCTTGCTCAGAAGTGCTGCAGTAAAAAAACAAGTTGCCACATGTAAATCCTGCTGCCCTTCTGTTAAATACAGTTCACACAGAAGACAACGTTCATGAAGTTCTGCACATTTGCTGTTACTGTAAGTGTGTCTTTCCAGGGAAAATTCTGTGACACTTCCTTCTTTATCCTTGGTTCCTCTGTCAAGGGACACAGTACTGTTACATAAATTGTTTAGGCACAGTGGCTTTAACTGGCTTTGCTAATAGTTGATTGTACTCATCTCGGGAAGTAAACTTACTGAATTGCTTCTTTGAGTAAGTTGCATATTGAAGTTGTACCATTTGTATTTCTCACATTGGCACTGTCACAGTGAACACAGGGAAATGAAATGTAGCATTTTACTTGTGAAACCAGCCAGCGTGTATCATCGAATGTCAGTGTGAAGAAATCTCCCTTTCCAGTTTCTTGTCAGTAACCTCACATCTTGGAAGGATTTTGTGTATATAGTCAGAAAGGAGATTTACAGTGCCTACACTTCAGTACTCATAATTTACATTGAGAAGCAGAAAATGCAAGTTGTTTCCAGAAGCCATTGTGCATGCACTGTTTTCTACTTTTTCCTAAGCTAAAACCTAAATGTATCACCGCAGCCTTTCATGCAGTGCATCCGGAAAGTATTCACAGCACTTCACTTTATCCACATTTGTTATGTTATAGCCTTATTTCAAAATAGATTAGTCATTATTTTCCTCAATTCTACAAACAATACCCCATAATGACAACGTGAAAGAAGTTTGTTTGAAATCTTTGCAAATTTATAAAAAAAATTCTTTGCAGGACCTCTCAAGCTCCATCAGGTTGAATGGGGTCATTTTCAGATCTCTCCAGAGATGTTCAATCAGGTTTAAGTCTGGGCTCTGGCTGGGCCACTCAAGGACATTCACAGAGTTGACCCGTAGCCACTCCTTTGTTATCTTGGCTGTGTGCTTAGGGTCGTTGTCCTGTTGGAAGATGAACCGTCCCCCTAGTCTGAGGTCCAGAGCAGGTTTTATTCAAGGATGTCTCTACATTGCTACATTCATCTTTCCCTCGATCCTGACTAGCCTCCCAGTTCCTGCCACTGAAAAACATCCCCACAGCATGATGCTACCACCACCTTGCTTCACTGTAGGGATGGTATTGGTCAGGTGATGAGCGGTGCCTGGTGTCCTCCAGACATGACGCTTGCCATTCAGGCCAAAGAGTTCAATCTTTGTTTCATCAGACCAGAGAATTTTGTTTCTCATGGTTTGAGAGTCCTTCAGGTGCCTTTTGGCAAACTCCAAGCAGGCTGTCTTGTGCCTTTTACTGAGGAGTGGCCTCCGTCTGGCCCCTCTACCATACAGGCCTGATTGGTGGAGTGCTGCAGTGATGGTTGTTTTTCTGGAAGGTTCTCCTCTCTCCACAGAGAAACTGAGCTCTGTCAGAGTGACCATCGGGTTCTTGGTCACCTCTCTGACTAAGGCCCTTCTCCCCTGATCGCTCAGTTTGGCCGGGCGGCAAGCTCTAGGAAGAGTCCTGGTGGTTTCAAACTTCTTCCATTTACGGATGATGGAGGCCACTGTGCTAATTGGGACCTTCAATGCTGCAGAAATGTTTCTGTACCCTTCCCCAGATCTGTGCCTCGATACAATCCTGTCTCAGAGGTCTACAGACAATAACTTGGACTTCTTGGCTCGGTTTGTGCTCTGACATGCACTGTTAACTGTGGGACCTCATATAGACAGGTGTGTGCCTTTCCAAATCATGTCCAATCAACTGAATTTACCACAGGTGGACTCCAATCAAGTTGTAGAAACATCTTAAGTATGATCAGTGGAAACAGGATGCGCCTGAGCTCAATTTTGAGTGTCATGGCAAAGGTTGCGAATACTTATATACAGGTTTTTTATTTTTAATACATTTGCAAAGATTTCAAACAAACTTCTTTCACGTTGTCATTATGGGGTGTTGTTTGTAGAATTTTGAGGAAAATAATGAATTTAATCTATTTAGGAATAAGGCTGTAACATAACAAAATGTGAATAAAGTGAAGCGCTGTGAATACTTTCCGGATGCACTGTATTTACACAAACAACTCCAGGGACCAATGATTCTTTTGATGGTCTATCGGTGCTTAGAAGAATATTTCTTCTTCCGCAAGAAATTCCACCATGTTGGTGTGACGGTGCTGAACAAAACACCATATGATAGTACCATAATACATTCAAGAGTTCATATGGCCTCTTGAGACAGAGATGGCATAATGAGCCTCAGTGGTAAATCTGTATAAATGAACAGTGCTTTCACAAACTACCAAAGCAGCAAGTAATCAGTTATACTTGAAAAATGTTAATATCTGATAAATGTTAGCTTAGATTTCCATTGTGCTCATTTCCAAATGTCTGTTGAAGATGGTTGTTGAACTTGAAACGGTGCCTCTGATATTGTAAAGCTTTGTGTCTCATAACTTGAACATTTTTTAAATTGCAAACACATTTTTGTTTTCTCTTGCCTTGTGTGTGGTTTGGAAATAAAGGTATCTTGTTTGAGGTGTGATGTTATCTGTTTTCAGACTCTTTTCCTTTTAAAATGGAGAGTTATTATGCGTTGTGTGTTAAAGTGCCAGTGACAATTTCCACCTTGAAGGTACTAACAGAACACAAAGGTAATTCTGGGTAACTGCAGAAGTGTAGATCAGATTCTGCAGATGATGGGAAAAAACAAAGTGAAGAGAAACTGGAATCATTAAGCTCAGCTGTGACAAAGAGTCAGGATCATTCCTGCCAGCTGCCAAACAAGTATCTTGTTTGTATCCTCTGTGTCCGGAGAGCGACGTCCTCCCTTCCTCATATAACCAGGACAGACTGCTCACCTGGATTTATACATTTATTTATTGCATTTATTCATCACATCTCTTATATTACAGATGCATCTGCTGTTAATCTTTCCAATCCTGTGTTTTTCTTTTGCACTTCAGACCCTCAAGATAAACATCTGTATACATAGTGTAAATGATTCCTATATTAGCATATATTCAGTGCACATTAATTAATTCTGTTCAATGTTCACAGCGAATTCTGTACCCTACTGCATAGCTTTTATCTATATCTACTTGACTTGCACTAATGTGTATTCTATATTACTATCGTTGTAGTGTCAGTGCATATTAGAGTTCATGTTTTAGTCGCATCTTTAGTCTCTATTCTGTCAGTTTATTCTATTTTCGATTTTTATATTGTGTTCAGTCAATGCTAGCTCTTTATCAATCTACGTAAGTAAGCACGTAAGTAAATATATACATAAATAAATCATTAAATGGGAGCGTGATTGCAAGATGTAAACCTCCGAGACGGTAGGCGGCGCCACAGACCGGCTTTCTGCGAGTAACTGCGAAGCCATTTCCGTTAAGATTCGAAGATGGCTGCGCACATATGTAAACATGCGACCTAATCTGGAAGCTAGTGGTGTTCAAGTTAAACAGTTCTGTATCATGTATTCATCTAAGTGATTCGTGTGATATCGAATAGTTTGAGAGTAACCTTCAATGCTGGATTGTTAACAAATTAGACATCAGTTTGTGAATTATTACCGAGCCAGGCAGGCTAACATTAGCAAGATAACGTTAGCTAGGCAGTAGACAGCCATGCCAGCGCAGACCATATTCGTTGGTTCTCTACCAGCTTCAGCTTCAAATGAACGCTTAGAGGAAATATTCTCAGAAATTGGACCGGTGAAGCAATGCTTCGTGGTCAGAGAAAAGGGTAAAGTTGTCACTGTCATTTATTCGGGGTCTTTTACTAAATAAATTAACGAGAAAATGTACTATAACGTAACTAACTGTTGAACTACTAAGTTACTGCTTACTAAACATTCGCAGTACAAGTAAAAGATAAACTTTTAACCTATTCATATTCATAATCCAGGCGCAGAAAAATGTCGGGGATTTGGATATGTCACATATTCCATGGAGGAAGATGCACAGCGAGCCTTGAAAGAAATAAAAGAATACGACGGACAGAGACTTTCTCTGTCAGTGGCGAGGAAGAAAATGAAAGACAAAAGGAAAACCGGTGTGTATAAAGGCATGTCCAGAAACTAGCAACTGGGAGAGCTCTCACCTTATGTCTACTTGATAACCTTACTCATATCTTTCATTTAACGTTAGCACCTAAAGAGCCAGCTGCAGCACCAAAGGAAGACGAGCAGAAATCCAAAGGCTTCAGGAAAAACACTTTGAAAGCTAGACTCATCATAAGGAACCTTAGTTTTAAGGTACAGCATGCTTACATGGTTGTGAAATGCAACAACAGACAAGCACACTTTGATCCAATATCTGAATTTCAATTATTATCTGCTGTTATATCTGCTGTTAAAGAGGTACGCTCGTTCCTTGACCTGTAAATGTTTTGTGTTACAGTGCTCAGAAGATGATCTGAAGCAGGTTTGTGTCAAGTTTGGAACAGTTCTTGAGGCCAAAATCCCCCTCAAACCTGGTAAAAATGGTTTTAATTCTCACTGGATGTACAAATAAGCACAACATGTTGAACTGTCATGTGACCCTTGAGCAGGTTGATTGGTTATTTTCTCATGATGTTTATTTTTGTCATTTTTTTTGTACAGATGGGAAGATGCGAGGATTTGCGTTTGTCCTTTTTAAAAATGTGTCTGAGGCAGCAAGAGCGCTCAATGCCTTGAACCTGAAGGAGATAAAAGGTTTGTGAGTGAGGCACTTGCATTGCTGTTGTGTGAGAAACACTGTTCATTGTTGACATCTCACTTTGGGAAATTAACTTTTAGTTAGTTTGTATCATGTGACTGCATTTTAAAACATTGTTATCATTCACAGGTCGGCAGGTAGCAGTTGACTGGGCTGTGCCTAAGGACAAGTATATTGCCACACAGCCATCCTCAAGTGCAGGTAATTTTCCACATTTGTCATCTGCAAGGGTAAACAAATACTTCTCTTTTTATTATCCACTGCACATTAAAATGACAAGAAAACACTTGTGTCCTAGTAGTCATTAGAATATATATCTACATCAAAATAAAGATAGGAATCATTATCACTGTTTTGCTTTAATAGGAAAGAAGAAAACTGAGGAGGCAACTGCAAAAGAGTCAGACGCAGAGAGTGACACTGAAGATGAGGAGGAAGAAAAGACACAAGCAGCACCTGAGAAGAAAAAGTGTGAACCTCAAATATGTATACCTCTATTAATTTGCCACTAGTGTTAAAACTGGTTACCTTTACTGGTTAATTTTGTGCCACATCTATACACAGAGTCACTTTGAAACCAGCTGTGCAGCAGGTGGAGGAGTCCCAATCAGAAGATGAAGATGATAGCGAGGAACAAGACAGTGAGGAGGAGGAGGAGGATGATGAAGATGAAAAAGATGATGATGTGTCCCAGGAGGAGGAAGAAGATGATGATGATAAGAGTAGCCTTGATTCAAATGGTGATCAAGATGAGAGTGAGGATGAAAAGGAAGATGAAGACAATGAAGAAGATGAACAGGGTATAAATTCTCTGCTTTTTGTGTATTTGCATGTAATGTAAATATTTTCTTTCATAAATTTAATGCAATAAATGTTTTGACACTGCTCTTCTGTCCCTAGCTCAAAAGAAGAAAACCTCAAAGAAACTTCTCCTTTCAGATGTGAAAGAAGGCAGAACAATTTTCATCAGGTTTGCAATTCTTCTCACTACTTAATCTTAAACCTGCTTTAATTTATCTTACTCTACCCCATTTCTCCATTTCTTCATTATCAAATTCATGCTCATTTATTATCTTATCACAATCTTTCTTCATCTTACTCCTGGATGAGTTAGGAACCTGTCCTTTGACACGGAGGAAGAGGGTCTTGAGGAAATTCTCCTAAAGTACGGCGAGCTTAACTACATAAAGATTGTTCTCCATCCTGACACAGAACATTCAAAAGGTCAGTCAGCAGTGCTTGAGTGAAACACTCTTCTCTCTGTTTGAGAAAACAGGTTGATTGACTCATTTTGGGTTTGTTATTTTGCCAGGTTGTGCATTTGCTCAGTTTAAGACTAAAGAGGCTGCAGACAGATGCATAGCTGCAGCACAGGATGAGGCAGAGGTAATATGCAGTCTCATATGCATTCAATTCTGAATCATTAACTTAAAAAATGTCCCTGCCTTTTTAATGGCACGGCATCATCTGTTGTCCTGTTTTGTGCAATGAGTTGATGTTGCTGCCTTGTTGTAACTTTGGGTTATTTTGTGCAGAATGGTGGCATTCGTGTAGATGGCAGAAAGCTTTTCATTGTGGCAGCAGTGAGCAGAGAGGATGCTACCAAGCTGAAAGTGAACAAGGTGAAAGTAGAAACAGGCACCAGGAACCTGTACCTGGCCAGAGAGGGATGTGAGTAAACCCATTTCATGCTTCTCTTTTCTCCTTCTTTACCACCTGTCCGCTCTCTCACTCGACTCTACTAGTGATCCTTTCACCTTGACACAAGTTATTTGATTCACTGTCAATATTAAAGGTATCACATTACACATGAAACTGTCATGATACAGGATTATATGGGGAGACATAAACAAGATGATATCTTAAATCACAGAACTGAGTTACTTAGGAAAGCCATGTCTGCCTTGTGAGGTTCCTATTTAAGTTTTGAAATAGATTTAGTTGTCACTCTCCTTTGCTGAATTGCTTCTAAATCTGTTCTTATACTGTATGTTATTCTCTTTTGTCTGCAACACCCAGTGATCCGCGCTGGGACCAAGGCTGCAGAGGGTGTGCCTGAAGCAGACATGATCAAAAGAACCAGAGTGAGATTGTTTTCATTAACCATTTTACATTTCTACTTGTAGAATGATTTTCAATGCATACACCTTTCTTACGCTTTTCATCTCTCATTATTACTCTTATGTTGACGCGTATATTTGGTGTTGTCTATTTCCCTCAGTTTGAAGAAATAAAGAGGGCCAAGCTTCGGGACATAAAAGTGTTTGTGTCAAAGACTCGTCTGTGTGTCCATAACCTGCCCAAGTCAGTGGACAATAAAAAACTCAAAGCACTCTGCCTCCAAGCAGTAAAAGGAAGCAAGGGAGTTCGCATCACAGAGGTGAGAAACATTATGGCATACTGGTAGACATTTCATGAAATATGGCAGTATCATTATAGCAGTTATTCGTTTGCAGCTTTGTAAAACATTCCCGGAAATAGTTTTGTTTGAGTAGCATTTATGAGTGTCAGGCTGACATTGAATTCAAAACATTGTGTCTGTATGCCCAGTAGGGGGTGCTGTTGTCATTATTATTCATTCTGTTTGTGTGTGCACCTCTTGTTTCTCCTTTTAGTGTCGGGTGATGTATGACAAGAAGCCAGAGAAGGGTCAGGTGATGGGACAATCGTTAGGTTATGGCTTTGTCCAGTTCCAGGGCCATGAACATGCTCTCACCACACTTCGTTACCTTAACAACAACCCTGACATCTTTGGCTCACACAAGGTACATTTTTGTACTGGACTACTGAAGTGCTGAAATCATTATCACTGTTTTTAAAAGATTAGATTTATTAGACTTAACAAGTTGTGTTTATTTGGTTTGTCACACTGGATTATATAACAAACATTTACATTACATACTTTTCCTGGTCCAAAAGCAATCTTGTGTTGGTGAGGCATAACAATGCATTTTATGTCATCCTGCAGAGACCCATTGTTGAGTTCTCCTTGGAGGATTCAAGGAAACTCAAAATAAAAGAATTGCGACAACAAAAAAACAAGGTGTGTTTGTATCAGTTTGTGTGATAGTTAGATTAAATTGAAAAATGCACCCCCCCAGTAAACCTAAAGTAACCATGTGTGAATATTTTTGCAGGAGTTTTTCAGAAATCAGCCTTTTAAAGGAGGAGCAACACCTCAGTCCCAGACAGCCGGAGATAGAAAAGCACCTAGGAAAGGTGGAAATCAAGCACAGTCCTCATCAGAGCAGACAGGAAAGGAGAGAGGTATGAAAATATTACTTTTTTCATGTGAGAGAACATATTGGGCAGTTGGACATGAGTGTTTAATGGGTTGCTATTCTCCTGGACAGCTTTTGATAGTTGATGGGAAAACACCTGCTCTCATACATACATGCTGTTCCCCATGCTTGTACTGTACTGATTCAGTTAACCATGTATAAAGTGATGAAAAACATGATACACTGTCACAACACAGATACAGTACAGCACACTAGTGCTGTGGAGCAATCATATTACCTTTGAGTGGCTGTAACACTGAATTAAACTCAGCTAAACTTAAACCTTTTTATTTTTGCTGTTACCATTTACATTCTTCTTACTTTTTTTTGATTTTCTCTCTGACTGCTTTTCTGTATTTATCAGCACCTCCTCAATGCCAGAAGCAAGGCAGGCGCTATTTTGGCTTCCAGACCAACCCTGAGGTCGAGCACATAGATTTGGAGAACGGAAAGAAACGGAGGAAGGTTCTACCTTTGCCTTCCCATCGGGGACCTAAGATCAGGTACAGTTTTCAGTTTACACTTTTGTACCGTAATCTAGCTCTACTCATTAACAGCTGAGAGAAAGTGCTTTGACTGTTTTTCCATTGGTACTACACTTCTTGCTTGTTTTTACATAATAGCAGTGGATTTTTCTCTCATGTGTTTGCTGATCTGCCTTACCTTAGTGCAACTGTAGTGTGTGTGTGTGTGTGTGTGTATATATGTGTGTGTGTGCTCGAAACTGCCAAACAAAGGCTCCAAGCCTTGGCCAGCCGCCTAAACAGATACACGAGAGATAATGAAGCCAGAAGAATAAACCGGCTGTTCGCAACTCAACCTGCGAAAGTGTACGCTCAATACCAAGGAGATGCTCTGTCCCACTGTTCTGCATAGGACTGAACCCCCTCAGCCAACTAATCAACAAGACCGGCTATGGATACCGACGGGGCCACCATCAGTCACCTCCTCTACATGGATGACATCAAGCTATACGCTAAGAGCGAGCGGGACATCGACTCACTGATCCACACCACCAGGATCTACAGCTCTGACATTGGGATGTCATTCGGGCTTGAGAAGTGCAGTCGAATGGTGACAAAGAGAGGGAAGGTAGTCCACACAGAAGGGGTCTCACTCCCAGAAGGAACAATGGCAGACATTGAGGATGGTTACAAGTACCTTGGAATACCACAGGCAAATGGCAACCTCGAAGAGGCAACAAGGAAGACGGCAACGGCCAAATACCTCCAACGAGTAAGGCAAATCCTAAGAAGTCAGCTCAATGGCAAGAACAAAGCCCAGGCAATAAACAGCTACGCCCTGCCAGTGATCAGATACCCTGTGGGAATAATAAGATGGCCAAAGGAGGAGATACAGACCACAGACGTTAAGACGCGAAAGCTCCTCACCATGCATGGAGGGTTCCATCCCAAATCCAGCACCCTGAGACTGTATGCTAGCCGTAAGGAAGGCGGCCGTGGACTAGTGAGTGTGAGAGCCACTATCCAGGATGAAACATCCAAGATCCACAAGTACATCCAAGATAAGGCCCCAACAGATGACGTGCTCAGGGAATGTCTCAGGCAATGGAGAACAGAGGAAGACGTGCTGGAGGAAGGACCATCATGGGAGGACAAACCCCTACATGGGATGTACCACCGAACATAACTGAAGTGGCTGATATCAAGAAGTCCTACCAATGGCTAGAGCGGGCTGGATTGAAGGACAGCACAGAGGCACTCATCATGGCTGCACAGGAGCAGGCCCTGAGCACCAGAGCAATAGAGGCCCAGATCTACCACACCAGACAAGACCCAAGGTGTAGGCTGTGCAAAGAGGCCCCTGAGACAATCCAGCACATAACTGCAGGTTGTAAGATGCTGGCAGGAAAAGCATACATGGAGCGCCATAACCAAGTAGCTGGCATAGTGTACAGGAACATCTGCACTGAGTATGGACTGGAAACCCCGAGGTCAAAGTGGGAAACACCTCCAAAGGTGGTAGAGAATGACCGAGCCAAGATCCTGTGGGACTTCCAGATCCAGACTGACAGAATGGTAATGGCGAACCAGCCTGACATCGTGGTGGTTGACAAACAACAGAGGAAAGCCGTTGTGGTTGATGTGGCGATACCAAGCGATGGCAACATCAGGAAAAAGGAACATGGGAAACTAGAGAAGTACCAAGGGCTCAGAGAAGAGCTGGAGAAGGCCTGGAAGGTGAAGGCAACAGTGGTGCCCGTGGTCATCAGAGCACTCGGGGCAGTGACCCCCAAACTGGAGGAGTGGCTACAGCAGATCCCTGGAAGAACACCAGACATCTCGGTCCAGAAGAGCGCAGTACTGGGAACAGCAAAAATACTGCGCAGAACCCTCAAGCTCCCAGGCCTCTGGTAGAGGACCCGAGCTCGAAGGATGAGACCACCCGCGGAGGGTGAAGGACAAAGTTTTTTTATATATATATATATATAATATATATATATGTGTGTGTGTGTATATATATCAGAGCAGTCTGAATTTTAAAACCTCTTGGACTTTCAATGCAGGAATTAACTGGCTGATGATAAAAACTCTAGGTCTGTTTCCCTCAAGTTACTAAAAATATAAAGTAGTATACTTGGGTAACTGATGTAACCTATTTTGAGTTGTCAGGTACTAACAGTACTTAAACAGTTATGTAAAACAGTCGCTAAACATATCCTTCGAAAAACCCATATGACAAAACTGACTATCACTCAACAGTGGGCATCAGGCTTAAAGTTGACAGTTCAACCCAAAATTAAAAATACATATAGTGCTATTTATCCATCTAGATTGTTTTGGTGTAAATTGTGAGTTATGGAGATATTGGCCGTAGAAAAAAATAAATTTGATAAACTCAATAGCAATGTCTCTTTCCAGAAATCATGACCTGATTACTCAAGATAATCCACAGATTTGTTTTGAGCAGTTTCACAACAAGGTCCCTTTAAGGCCATACACTACTGGTGAATAGGGTAAACATTTCAACTAATAGATATCACCATGAAACTTCCCCAGTTGATTACTTACATTAAGACAATATTTTTTTGTATTACAGGTTTTCTGAAATTTTGTTTAAATATGCTAAATGTGTATTTTAGGTGTTTCCTGAAAGTCTGAAAGATGACATGTTATGGAAGCAAAATAGCCCAAAATTGACCAGTGCATGAAAAAACTTTGCTTTGCCTGTAGTGTCTTGCCTTAAAGCTAGGGTAGATAATGTTGGAGAAACTAGCAAGAGACAACTAGATTTTGAAAGTATACAACCGAAAAAATCCCAGCCCTTCCCTTTAGGTCGCCCTCCAAAGCCACTCTCCCAAAACACATTTTCATGCGCAGTGCAGGGGCAGAGTGTGCGCAGGTAGGACAGGCAGGCAGGACAGCCAATTATTTCATTCGGGCCGGGCCGGATGAAATGTTTGGATGGGCTTATTACATATGGGCTTTTTTTTTTTTTTTTTTTTTTTTTTTTTTTTTTAACTTTTTTTAATTTTTAAAGAGAATTTCAACAAATATACCAAAAAATACATTACCTTCCTTAGCTTTAAGTTACAGATTGTGAACTGTTGTCTTTTGCAGGATGCGTGACAAAGGAAAGCAACAGGCCCCTCCACCCAATAAAGCAAAGCCTGGATCCAACAGGAAAGAGCGTCAAAGACGACAGATGGGACAGATGGAAAAGCCCACACAGCCTAGAAACCAGGTTCGTGCATATTCTGTTGTATATGCTTATTTGTAGTCTTTGGTCATATTCACAACACATCTTAAAGCGAAGAGTAGCTGCTGAGGCACTGATTTATTAGAAACGATGTAAAACAGTGGCTTTGTCAGTCCTAATAATTTCTAAGGCAAGGACGTTTGAGTAACCTCAAGATGCATTTCAGCACCAAAAAAAGTGAAGAGGTAGTTGAGAAGACTACCTACTTGAAAAGAGCCCAAAACCAAATCAAAATGATCCTAAAACTGGCTGCTGCCGGCAGTCTGTCCGGTAGACCAGTGGAGGGTCAAAGTGTTTGACAGATTTAACAGTACTGACATTGTAAAAACATGTATCACTTTATCACAAAGATAGACTGGATTAAAGCATGAAAAAAAAATCATTCACTGAAGACAGAACATTCATGTTTTCCAGTAGTTTAGTCAATATGAAATGTAATGCTTTGGCGGCACCAAGTGAAATTGTAGTAATATTATTTTAGAACATAATATTTTGTCAGCTGTTTCAGAGCCATGCATTTCAGCTGGGCATTAAACAATTTGGGTTTCTGACAAAATGGAAATAATGAAAATAGGTGTGTGACCTTCTGTCTGGCTTCTCTATTCTGTTTATGAATTTTTGTAGAAGAGGCCGATTTATCGGCCAAAATTAGCTCATTGTCTGATAAGAAATGGCAGTACAGAAATACTAAAGATATTTTTTAGATAATTTAGAGACAGTGTCTCCATGAAATAGCTTGTCAACTAGAGCAAGTTTATGTTCCAACTGTAAAATGTCCCACTGGGTACATATCTTGGTCAGACTTCTTACTACCAAAAATGTTTGTATAAATGTAAAAAATCTATATTGGCTGATATATTGTTATCAGATTTTTTAATCCCTTAAATATAAGTATCGGCCTTACACTGCAACTAAGGAAGACAATGTTAGTTGGTCTGTTTGTTGACCACTGCAGTTACTTTGTAGCAAGCTGTGTGTGGTTTACACCCTGATCATTCTGTGATACTTGATCAGGCCCTTCCAGAGTAATGGCGGTAAGCGAGAAAATGTGTTGTTTTTCCTGGGTGAACCAACAAGGCTAGGTAAGCTAACAACACAGACAAGTTGAAAATTAAAGAAAAGTACCAGAAAATAAAAGAAGTTTGCAGGAGGAGAACAATGATTTTTCTGGCATTGTGTTTTCACTTTTTAAAGTGCATTTCTGTGTGATTGGCCCTTTTCAAAGAGAAATTCTCACAAATCATTGAAATGTGGCTTTTTAGATTAAAATGCATTGATGAATGCAAGTTTCTGGTACTGAATTAAACAAAACAGGTTGTAACGTAACATTTTTTGGTTTGATGTCATGAGATCTTGACAAGTGATATTGCTTATTCTTGCCCGCAATGTACAGTGTAATTCTTCCAAATTTACGTTGTAGTTTTTTGTACTAACGGTGTACCAGTACAGTACGTTACAATAAATACATGTAAGTACAAGGGAACGAGATGTGAAGTTGAGGAATAAGGGTAATCTGTAAACTTAAAAAAAACATTTAATATTGTGTTGTACAGTATGGCCTACTGAGCAACAATCTGGCGTTTGAACTCATCGGCAGATTGTTGACTTATTTACTGTAAGTATTTTAAGTACACCGTCAGTACAAAGAATTTCACGGTGAATTGGGAAGAATTATGCTGTATGTTGCGGGCTGTAATCTAAAGCCTAACCCATCACGATCACACATCTTACTTTTTACACTAATCTCTGCCAGCAGTGCTTTTAAACTTTTTTGAAACAATAGCGTGTTAGTTTGGTAGCACTTTATCGGAGTTGTCCTGTTACATCTCATGACTGAGATATGGAAGATATATTGTCCCAGCAATAATTGTGATAAACAATATTATTGTCATTTTAAGGGCAATTCCATCGCATTCATTTCACTAATAAGAGTCTGAAAAGTCCCTAAATTTAGCGAGAAAGTCGCCAAGTTGGTAACACTGTTGTGTGTGGACTGGAGAAAGGAGCTGCCCGAGCCCCGCCCATGGTGAAACTCCACACAGAGAGCAGACAACAAGAGAACAGAAGCAGCACGACCAGAAATGACAGCAAACGTGTTTCTGCATAGTTTTTTTTTTTTTCCTGTTCATTCGGCTTAGGGCGCAGCGTTTAGGTTTTTTTTCCACAGTGCCTAAGTCTTATAATGTAGGGAAAACCCTGCTGTTCTTTCTGACATCATGTTGGCTAAAATGTTGGTGACATTCTTATGTAAACAAACACGCTTGTCGAGGTCAGCAAAGTACAATAAGTCGATAACGTAATTATCGTGATAGGCCTAACTCTTTATTTTGTTGTTTACCAGAATGTTAAAATGGCAAAGAAGCATTTCAAGAGAAGGGATGGAGACCGCTTTGACAGCCTGGTGGAGCAGTACAAGAAAAAACTAATGGGGAACAGTGACAAGAACACCAACATTAAAAGAAACAAGTGGTTTGACAATTAATTGTGTGTGTGTGTGAGAGAGAGAGAGAGAGAGAGAGAGAGAGAGAGAGAAAATGTTTTGGAATCTTAAGTGTTTAAGGCTACCACAATAGAGGTCTTTTATATTCCACATCCTGAGGTTTTGCTGTAAGTACAATGGTTCTCATAAATGAGTTTTGTGTCAAATTGTACAGTATATGATGCCCATGTGTGAACCTTTACTGTCACTTAACTTCATTCATCCTGTTCCTGAATTTCTGTAATCCATGCTCATGTTGTTTGTTTTTTACAACTAAAACAAACTGAATAATGTAAGGATTGTGTTTTTGTGTACATGCCTTTTTATGAAAATATAACAAAACCCTTGAATTTGTGTTTTATTGTTAATCTTTACATTTTGGTATTAAATCCATATTTGTTGGATTCACAGATGTCAGTTCATTATGACCATTGCCATTACATTCACTTATTTTAATGCTAGTTTTTAACAGGAGTTAATCATAAGCCGATAGCTCTGGATAAACACGTCCCACGCATGAACCCTTTAGTGTGGCAGGAGATGAACACCCACAAATGACATTATATTTTAACCTGGTCTAAGTTCCTTTTTCACTCCATTCTGATCTTTCTCATCTCATCTTTCACTCATTACACAACACTGACAAACTTGCATATTACAAAAAATATATTTTAGTTAAATATTTATTCATGGTTTTAATCAAATAGTCATAAAAAACATTGTACAAAAATATACAAAATATCATCTGTGGATATAAATAGCCAGTTTGGAAGAGCTGATGATATTGCCCTGAAACAAAAGTTGCCCTTTATCCTTCCTGTCCTTGTAGTTATCATACAAACACGTCTTATTATTATTCTTGGCAAGCATCAAACCAGTTTTCAGGATTTCCCAGGGATGACATTACTGCTCATCGTGACGTTTCCTCTGGCTGTAGTCAACTTTACACAGCTGATTCAGCTTTTTGGCTGAATGAATATGTAGATGCATATTTTTTCACGCAGAACTTTGTTGATGAACAGTGATGTCATAGTACAAACCTATGGGCAGCTGATTTATCTTTGAGTGCAAAGCATAGATCAGTTTGCATATAAATATTCCTGCGGAAACTACAGTTGCTGCAAACATCCTGATGACAATGTTTTTTGTAAAATACATATTTTCTAAATACAATATATAAATAAATACATATGTATATAAATAAGAGCATGTTCAAGAATACATTTCCTTCAAAACACATTGCAAAAGTTAAGACTTGACAATTCTTGTCAAAAATCAGGCCAGCAACTTACAAATATTAGACCTAATGTCCGTCTTTCAGCAAGTCTTAAGATGATCCAGATTTTTCATCAGCAGATTGAGGAACTCCTTCACTCTCATGAGAGCCTCGATGCTCACAGTGTGAATGAACTCTTTTCGACTCTGTAGCTCCTGTAGTGGCCCCGGCACCGAAGGCTTCGGCCGCTGCTCACTGCAGTGCCCCTGCCTCCACTGATCGAGGTAACCCGTCAGCGAAGAGATGTCAAACTTGACCTGGGAGACCCCGTTAAGGGTGTCAGAGATCAGGCTGTTATAACCCTCCAACACCATCACTATGGAGGAAGGTCCATCCAGATCATCAGCAGGTGGACTGAGAGTCAGGCCAGCGGGGACCTGCAGCAAGAGAGAGAACCAGATACAGTCAAAAACACACCAACTTTTGTAAACACTCCAGATTCTGTGTCGCCATAAACAGAGCCATAAAAATTACCTGGAAGTCTTTGTCCAGCCTAACCACCAGCTGTTCAGCCATCCACTTCACTTTTGATTTCATCTTCACTACTTCCACTGGCAGAGGAGCCGCTGTGCCCACACTTAAAACTTGCAGCAGAGAAAACAGGACGGCCAGAGTGTAGTCCATATTTGTAGTATTTCCCCGGATGTACAGAATTCAGAATAGCACTGGTATTCCTAGGAGAAGAATGAAATTGAACCTGCGCAGATATTATGCAGATTATTCTTCCTTTTAATCTTTGCAGTTATCCATCTTTCACTTGTTGTTTCACCATTGTGTCATGAAGACAGCAGGCATGAGTTAATATCCGCATGTCATCATTTTATACATACACACATGCTTCCTTCCAGTAATTTACTCAACATGTTTGATTTTAGCAGCAAATATTTGTGATAGAGACACCTGTGAATTTTTGCCTGTGTAACAGGTACAAAGATCACGTACTTTGGCTAACACGATTCTTCTCAACCCCCCTGTTTCCCAAATCTCTGCTACATGTTCTGTGAAGAATGGACTGAATGGTAAGCTCACAAAAACCTCAGCTAGAAGACACAGTCAATAACCAACAAGCATTTCTCTAAAAACAACACCTCACTTGTCACTGACATCTTTTACAAATAAATCCAGCATTCAAACTTTCCAAAAAGCTGTTATCTTTTAAACTAACATGAACAAAGGAGACAGTAAATGCAATGAAGAGGAGACATGACCTTACCTTCGCTGGTGTCTGAGTGTACGCCACTGTTAGGCTCCATCGGGGTATCTTATAGTGGAGGGCTGTTGACTCATCTCTTACTCACATCTCTCTGACCCCCGTTCCCCCTCATCTACTCCCTCACTTACCTCTCTCCATCTCATACCCCTGAATCCCCTGGTGGGACTGCAGGGGACGGGAGGTACTGTAAACTGAATAAGAAGTACATTTTTGGTAACTACCCAGTGACATATTTGAGTCACAGGGAAAAAATACAGACAAGGTATTTTTATCACAATTAGGAAGTTTGCTAAATAGTTTTTATCCCTTTTAGAAATAGTTTGAAAGTGAGTTTAAAATGTGTCTTACTCTCACAGTAGCTGCTAAACAACTTCACTCTCTTAGGCATTTCAGCATTAATATTTAAGTAAAGTTAAGCAGTAAAGTACTGCCTTTTGACATGGCACATCCACAATTACACCTCCATATACCTGTGTAAACCTTGGAATACAGATAGTTTACAGATAATAATAACAGCAATGTTTCCAATTTTGTGACTGCAAAAAAAATGTTTGCGACTCGACTGATCAATATGCCATATATGTCATATCCTGTACTGACACTTATCTTCGCTGCTCTTTCTAAACATTGCCTAATGGTGTCAGGTGCCAAGATTAGTTACGTCAGTATTTATTTAGGTGTACCATCACACAGTGTTTCTAAGCACACCTGGAAAGTAGCAGAAAAAAAAAGAACTGAAACAATAAAAACACTACAAAAAAGAAAAACACATAACAGCAGTGTTACAAAACAGATCTTCACAAAGTAATTTATGGTTTCTTGTCCAAATAAAAGGAGCCCAGTATGACACAGTTCTTCTCCTGACTGATCTCATGTTTATTTTTGGAATATATAAATGAGCTGCATTTACAAATGGAGATTCCTGGCATTATTGCCTGATCATCAGAATGCATAAGCATTTCTTTCATGTCTTTATAGCTTCATCATTGTACATTATTCATTTTATTTTGTTCAGTTAGTTATTTCTTGTGTACACAGAGTTCAATATGATTGTATCACTCGGTATCAAATATCAGAGAAAATCTAATAGATGCAAGTTGAAATAATCAATACATTTTTGGTGACTACCAGCCACACATACAGTAAATGAGTCACAGGGAAAGCATCTACTCACATACATAATTCACACATACTGTGGGATTTGATAACTATATAAGGCAACAAACACACACACAAACAGGAGAATTTTGAAATGTCACAGTTTCATGCAGTCTAACGCTGCATCTTGGAATGGACATAAGTTGATGTTTGTCTGAGCATTTTTATATTTAACCCGAGGAAATCATCCTGCGTGATCTTTTCCGGTTCAGTTTGACAGATTAGGAGTGTGATGTTCTGAACGTAGGTCCAGACAGCATTTACATTTTTTTCAAAACGTATTGAGCAAAGCAAAATAGTACTGTATAATCGTACAGTACTTTGCGGGTGATTCACTTCCACAAAACGATTGAGATAAGCACTCGGTAATACTTTTTGATTACAAGATCTAATGTGGGTGGTGATACTCCTTTTGACGACACACACAAAGTAGCACTACACATACACAGTATGAATGCATTCTACCCAGGATTCTCACTGGCATACAGGATCCAGTAAATTACTGTCACTGTTGTCCACCCAATGTCAGCGGTCATTTCTGAAGAACAAAAATTAGGAATATTTGTCTTTCATTTTGATCCACCAAAATTATTATCACACATCAAAATGTTAATTATTAAATGTCCAGAATGAACTTCTGCTGAACTGAGGCTTAAGTACAGTCTTCCATTGAACGACAAAAGGAATTGTTATGTCATGTATGGACGGCAGATGTTTCTAATGTAAGACTCCTGTCTTCATAGCTGTCTCCAACACATTTCAAGCACATATGTCTCTACCATTTGATTAAATTATCTCATATGCTCTAATTAAATGTGTTTTGAAATGTGGCCATTTTGGAAGCAGTTTTCTGTTGCTGCTCCATGGAGAAGGGGGGGAGGGGCTGTGCATATTTCTGTTTCTCTGAAGCAAAAAGAGGTCAGAGAGGCCAAGAAGTGTGTTAGAGGGAGGCAACCACAGGGAACAAAGCAGGACCGTAATGGTAGTTCAGTTTTCTCTCAAGGTAACTTACAGTAAATCCTGAAAACTATTTACTAACTCATGCACATGCTCCAACATGCCCAGGGCACACACACACACACATACAGAGGTCTCATGAAACTATTAACAGACGGTCATTGCCACACTTTGGGCAGAATAAACAGAAATGTGAAAGAATCTGAAAATTGCTGGGAAAAAGACACACTAAAGGATATATTTCTGGGAAGGAAAGTGGATGGATGACACGGTCCCACTTGTATTTTCAACAGGAATAGTGTATTATTCATGAAAGAAAAACATAATGGAATGAAGTGGAGGATATAATTGGATGGATAGTTTCCAAGTAGTGTTAAAAGTTTCTTCAGAGCTCTTCTCTGGGGGTTTTGGGGGCTCTCTTACCAGCAACAGAGCAGGTCTCATTGCACGCAGAAAATATTTTCCTGACATCTGGGATGAATAAAAGCTGCCTGTCGCTAAAACTATTTTTAAATCAGGATTTTGCCTGCCAGTATGTGACATCTCAGTATACAGGAAACATGCAAGATAATGTAGATGGTCAGTCTTGACTAGGTTATTTATTTTACCCCACAGTGGAATACATTCATTATATCTTTGTTGCTAATCTGTAAACAAACAAGGCTGTCATGCTTTATCTTTATATTTTAGATGAATCTGTGGTGTTACCGACTCCACATCAAAGGTCAATCAAAATGTGTATGCCTTTTCTCAGTTTTTTCATCAAAAAGCTTCTCATAAAAAGCATGAGTCAAATGCATTTCCTCTTCCTCCTCCAAACAGAGTTGTTAGTTTATGAATGTGTTTATTTAGCCCATGGTTCTCAACATGCACTAATTAGTTCCAAACAGAGAAGATACACATTTGTGCTTTTGTGGCTACATTAGAAACCAAAAGTGCAAAAAAACAGCGGTGTGGGTCCAGAGTTTTATGTCTGGATGTCCCTTGTCCCTGGGATCATGGAGGATCTATCAGACTGCACCCCTGCAGGACAAGAAGTCACCTCTTGGAGCATGACAGAAGGACACTGCAAGGCTTCATTAATAATTCATGAGGACTTTGTGTCACATGTCTTATGGGAGCATATGAGTCACATCCTCAGAAGAAGTGTGTGCCCCTCTTTTATCAAACTATACACATGCACTTGCACACAGTAATACTGCATGTAGAGTATTCATTAATCCAATAAGGTTAGGAGATGGGATGTAATTACTTTACCAGTGAATGATGTAGAATGATATACAGACCAAAAGGTTAACAAAGCATTGCCTGTTCCCCTTGTAGCACTGGCTGTGCCATGTCAGTGGACCTTACACAGTATCGCATTACTTGTCCAGATGCAGCATGGAAACCAGGAATTCTGCTCAGCAGCACCTGCCTGGATGAGTCACAGGAATGTTGGGAATTAAATGTAATCCTGCATGTGCTGCCATTCAGGACGCTGTGTTGTTTTTACCCGGGGACACTTGAGAGTGACGTTAACACCATAAAACCTGTCTGAAAAGACCTGAATCAGCTTTTCATTGGGGGTCATGAATGAGTCGGAGCTCTGTAAAAGTGCAGTCACGGCAAGCAATATCTTTAACAAAATAACATGTTAAGCAACACTGGTCACACGAATCCTTTCATATTTTAAAGACAGCAAATACTAACAAAAGTGACCTATTACAAAGGAGAAGCGAGTAAAAGTGTTAAAACACGAATGAATTCATGAAGACTATAACTAGTGACGTGTTATGCAAGGTCCAAAATATCTGGCTGATGCCCTTTCCCACCAGCTGGCTTTATATTTCTGTGGATGTTGAATAATACATTTGAAAGACACTTACAGTAATCCCTGTTTCAGCCAGTCAGATCCCTGCAGTGTCAAAGTTTTAGCCAAGCCACTGAAACTGTCTTACTGTAAATAGATGCAGAGATCTTTCTTTGGATTTTAATTCTAGAGTAGGGGTTGATTTGTCATTAAACAGCTAATATAGCAAACTCAATATACCACATCGGGAAAAGACCATCACTGGAGATAATTTAAGTGCATGTAACAGTTTATACAAATCTGTTTTAAACAAATACTATAAACCTTTTTTGTGCTATGGGATACAGTGTAATTTTTTTTGCTATTAATTCATTCTCAAATGTCTGGTGCATATTCACTTGAACACAAAGTCTAAGTCTTTTGTAGGACAATGAATGTATAAATACAAAGAACTCAGCTGAAATCAGTCAACGGACAACATGGATGAGCACACAACAATAAAATTCACAAAATACATATGAAATAAACCTCGGTGATATTAGGTCTTCAGAATACAGTGATGCACACTTTCATTTTGATAAAATTTAACAAAAGAGGTGGGGTACTGGGAAAATGCTTCTATTTTTCCATTGTAATACTTTGAACTTACATTATTATGATGCAGCTGGATCTCAGTGTTTTCTATTAAACCTGTACTACTCAATAATGAAATTAAAACTAAAGAAAGCACTGGACAGGGAATGCTGCAATTGCAAATCATTTTTTGAATCTCTCAATACTAAAAACTAATGTTTCAAATTTTTACTTCAAAACAACAGGAAAGTCTGCTCTTTGCTAGAGATGAGTTACTGTACCTGACATGGGATTAGTGTGTCATTAATAGTTTGTAAAAAAAACTGTGTAATAAGTGTTTTAGAGTGATTCAACCCTTCATTACACAATCTTTGAATGAACATAAATTCGATTTTAATGAGACAGATGTTAATTTCAGAGGAAATATTAGTAGTATATGAAGTAGTTGATGTGAAAATGTTGAGCTAAAATCACCAGACCATATATTCCATTAGTATTTAAATTTGAAGTAATGAGAACAGAAGGTCCAGTAGTGAAGTAAAATGTAGTGTGTAAGGACTATGCTACACTATCAGAAAGAAATTGCACAATTTACTTTAAAATACTGGCAGCCAGTAACTGTAATGTTTGGAGTAAGTCTAAGAGACTGCAACAGAAACTGAATCATTTTAGAGTATGTCGCTATATCCTCCAGATGTTCAACAAATCTGTTCTGCAGAGCGTTCTGTCAAAAATATGTGTGTTCAGCATGACAAAGTGCAGCGCATGATCAAAACAGCAAGCAGGATCTTTGGGGCTGCAGCACAGCTGTATAATGACCTTATTTAAAAAAGGCTGATCAGAGCCTCAGTGACCCTACCCATCCTCTCCACTTGAAATTCTGAGGGAGTAGCAGGTCAAATGGCAGAATCCTGCAGCAGAAAATTAAAACAAGGTACAACAAATCATTTGTGCCTACAGTAGTTAGATTACTAAATGAGAGATAGATGTATACTTATATTGTTAGGTCCGTATATTTTGATTGTGGAGAAAAAAAGTTAAATACAGCATACTTGGCTGATTTAACCATTAATTACTGGCCGCTTTATTTTTAAACAAACTACTTACTAACTGCATAATGTTTGCCATCTATGTTGTATAATGCATATAAGTAAATTCAGCTAGAATTTCATTTGACATATATTGACAAATCCTTTGCAGTATCTTAATCACAGAGTCATTCAAAGTTAATTTAAAACATATCTGACATTAACAACTGTTCAACATGGTCTTAAATACAAAGTGCATAAAAGATCTTTTGAAACTTCACATTAATTGACCAACATAGTCCTAAAAACATCAGGTGTATGTTTTGACAATAATAGACACAGAGAGAGATGATGGATAAACAGATACTGAGATTATAGATAGACAGAGAGGCTTAGAGAGAGAGAGAGAAATAAATTGGTTGATGTGTGTATGCTACACATGCATAAACTTTATAGCTGACATCTGAACAACACATTTAAGTAAGTATTCCCATGCTAACTGGCCAGATTGACATGGGAGCTACACCAGTAGAAGTGGACATGAAAACACGTGTAGTCGGTAAGATTAAAGTGCACACTTTTAAAATCGCTTACCCAGGCTGACAACTGCACAACTTTAAGTGGACGGCGGAACTAAGTAAACAGTAGTAAAATCTGTACTATATTGATGAGAAGCAGCCATCTTACTGTAAAATCATGATCTGATTTGAACAGCGATTCATTACTGTGCACCCATGATCTTTGAGACCAGATCACACTGTCATACAGTGTATTAGTAAAACCACTTGATTCAAAATTTGATTCTCTAAAAAGTCATAAAATGGAAGTTCGGAGAACATGAGCATGAAATAAGGGTCCCTTAAAGGATAGATTCACATTTTTTCAAGTCTATCTTGCAAGAGTTATTAGTAGCATTTTGCCTGCATTTTGTCCCCCATTACTTACACTGAAATTGCTTAAAGAATGGCTGTCTTTGTGACCAGTATGGACAGGAGGAACATTTACAGCGACCAATAACCCTTTCAATGTACATATGGGCATGTCAGCATTGTTTTAAGATAGACTTGAAAATATGTGAACTTATCCTTTAACCTAACATGCTCTATTCATAGCCCAAATGAACTAGACCTGCCTAGCCTTGTTAATATATAAAAAATAACCTGTTACAAAGCAAATAATTTGTTTTTGATGGTCTTTTTTTTAAATACATGTTTATTGTCCATTGGTAAGTGAATCCAGGTTTTGGTCAGTGGTTTGTCACTGCACCTGAAATTATTGAAGTGCAGGTCACATCTCTTAGGGGATACGGCCAAAAAACCCACAGTGGAGACTCCAGCAAAGATTCAGTATGAAAGCTCACTGTGAGAGCAAAAAATTAAAGCAACAACAGTTTTCAGTGGCCTTGCAAGAGTCAAACAAATAGCTTCTGTCGGGTATTGAAAAGAAACAGCCAAATTTTTGTTCCAGTTCCAGTATCAACGTAACAAGGATGTGGGTGCAGCCTTGTGTGGTAGAGGGAAAAATCCAGTAATATGTCTGCCAGTTCTGCATATCCATGTTGCAGAACTGCTCAAGCATTTATCACCAGAGCACCTCTCCTCTCTGCAGTGTCGTGTGAGCATCTCCTCATTTTATCTGTTTGAATAAGTGATTCAAGACTGAGCAGGAGGTCAATAGATATGATGATGTTTTGGTGTGAGTTGCCGAGTTTTGGAGATATTAGCCGTAGAGATTTCTGCATTTTTTGAATATAATGGAACTAGATGGCACTCGGCTTGTGGTGCTCAAAGCATCAAAAAACTACATTTGAAAAACTTTCTTTCCAGAAATCACGACCCGGTTACTCAAGATAATCCACAGATTTGCAGTTTCAAGTAGGAACTATTTTCTTTCTACCGATAGTTCCTACATGAAACTGCTCACAACAAATCTGTGCATTATCTTGAGTAATCGGGTCATGATTTCTGAGTTTTTCAAATGTGTTTTTGACGCTTTGAGCCATATAGTTCCATTATATTAAAAAAATGCAAACATCTCTACTGCTGATATCTCCAAAACTCGGCAACTCACACCAAAACAATCTAGATTAATAAATAGCACTACAGGTGAGAGGAAAAATATGTATTTTTGATTTGTCCCTTTAACTGCTGGACACAAGTTGTCTCCTACTTCACTGAAAAGTAAATTCTCAATGTTTGTGCACTTCAAATTGCATATTAGACCACGACTGGTTTCCATAGTAGTGTTACAACATACGTACATGCCTTACACTCAGATTTAAGGTGAGCACAGAGAAACTTTGCACCATCAGCAGTCTTCAGGTGTCAAACTCTGCACATACATCATTCTGCACAGTGAAGGTCAAACAACCAATTGAAGTAACAATAAGCAAAACACATTTTTGAGTGCAGGTGGACTTTAACATTTTGACATAAGCTCTCCCAATAAAAAAGAAATTAATGACTGACAAAAGCAGGTTGAAAAAACCCCCTCCACAACCATCATTAGGATAAAGAGACCAGGTGTTTACCCAAATTGAGGACATTAGAAAGTGATTGGTTCTGCTTGTGTTGTTTGAGAAACACAGTAAGTGGATCAAACAGAAATAGAAAGCTGGATTTCTTTCTATTTTGTGGAATAGGTTTGGAGTCAATGGATGAAGAATTGTCTAATAATTAGTTTGTGTGTGTTTTACTGGAAGCTGTGCAGAAGTGATGAAACAATCGCTTTGCAATTGTTTTTTGATTGTGCTTTTAGCCTGTTTTTCATGATACCAAAGAATGTCTTGGCACAGGAAATGCAGATTGTTGCAGAAATGAGTAATAAATAGGAAATGACAAATTTCAGCAGAAGTTGTTTATTGAATCTAGCTCATAATTCACTTCCTTCACTAGTACAATGCTGTGTAGGCACTAGCGAGACAACAGCGTCTCATTCACTTTATGGACAAACGTATTCCTCTGGATTTTTTTTTAATGTATTACACACCTACACAGTCAAACAAATGTATAAAAGTAAACAAATGTTACAACTGGGTTACATTAAAGCATTGTAATCATGTATAAGTGCAGTGAATTACTAACTCATGGCATTATATGCACATTGGCTACACAAAAACACATGGTCATCATGTTAACTGTCTGTGTATCTATGGATTTATAGTGTGTGTGGATTTAAATAAAATGTTCTCAGAAAACTTCCCAAAAAAATTTCCCCAAAAAACTTGAGCAATGCTGCTACCTTCTGGAGGAATTATGTGGTGCTTGACACATTTAGAATTGGAGTAATGGGTCTCAAGTCTGGTCCTTATTTCACAGAAACCTGATGGTTTTCAGTCAAACCAACTAATCAGGAAATGATTTACATCTTGGATAAAAGTTTAAACCTGTTACTTCGTTGGGAGGAAAAGTAGCACTGCACTACTCTGGGTAATGATGACCAGAATGGGAACCCCTGGATAAACGGCAGTTCTGAAAAGTTTTTTTAGTCGACATGGTCTAAATTATGTACTTACCTTATTAATGTATTACTACTTAAAACGCACATTGTGTTGAATCGGAAAGTCAAATACACTATTTCACAATTGTATATACTCACACTTAATTGATGTATAAATTGAGAAAATCGGGCTTCACAATATATAAATTCAGCTTAAGTGTCAAGAGGGAATTTTATGTAAATCTTCCTTGATGTAAGGGTCCCTTGCAGATGCTTTTTGGGGTAAGGGCTTCCTGGATAGTCATTTGACAGCAAGCCCAGACCGCAAAAAGACCTGAAAAGAACAAGACTGCTCAGCTGAAATCATGGCCATGACCATACACCGTTGGTCCAGCATCTGAAACACACAGTTACACATCCATGAGACTGAACGTAAATTAGGAAGAACATAAGTCATATATAACGATACCCGTTTGGATTTCATGTATTTTCTAAGCCCTTTTTTTGGACTAAAATGTCTCAGATAGAGTATAAATTTGACTTCCAAACCTCAAGCTTCGAAGAAGAATAGTGATAATGTTCAGCACTCTTTTTTATTATCCACTGTCTTAGCCAGTTTAGTTTCTATAGGTGAACATTAACTAAAACTGATTTTTTTAGTAAATTGAAAAACATTCCACTAAAACAGACAACAACTATATACATGTGATAACACGATCAAACGTGCAGACATTTTCTCTGTCCAGTAGGCCTCAATCCCATAAACTTCAGTGTCTGTACCATTTGTTATACATTTCACTAATAGACCACAAAAAAGAAATGGAAGAGATGTAATATGACAGCATGCATGAGTTTTTTTTTTGTGTAAATATTTCCAAGTCCATTTGGATGTGAATACACTAATAACACTCTGAATCCCTTTTTTAAAGTAGAAGGTTATTGTTAACAGGTCAGCACCAGCTTGTACATTCTGACGTCATCTAGATGTCTTTATGTTAATGTTTGTTGTGTTGTGTCCTCCTTTTTAGTCATAACTGCTTTTGTTTAAATAGATTTAAATGTACCAAAACAGATGGATTGAACAAACTATTATGAATTGAGTTATTGGCTGATTCTGAGTTTAAAGAGGGATGTTTAATAACTGATGTTAAGGTGCATAAAATCAGTCACTGATCACTGTATGCTCGCACTATCAGTATTGATGAATACAATACAGCAAAAAACAAATGGGAAAAGTGAATCAAGAGACTGTATAAGAAGAGATCCCATAGACCCAGCCCAACAGACAAGCACAAATGTATCATTATCAAGCCTATCAACAAAACAAACCAGTAATCCCTATAAAAATAATCCTAACTAAATGGAAGGAATTATAGTTTTGTGAAATACTGGTTTCTACACAGCTTCCTAAATTCCTCTTTGTGATTTACCTTCATCACACCTCACACCTCAGAAAGGCAGTTACTGACAATGGGGTGTAATGTCAATTGGCACAATATAAAGTAAAAAAGCATTTGAGATTGACATGTTTTTTCTACTCTATTAACAAAGGGAATTCAATGAAACTGGAGTACCTGTGAATAACACTGAAATGTCCCAGAGCATGCTGGAGCCCTTCGTGAGTTTCTAATAGAAGACAAGAATGTTTGTGAATTAGAAAAAGGGGAGAAAAAAGTAAAAAAGGTGAGAATATGAGAACATTTTATGTGAAATTGTGTATCAAAGTATAATTAGGAACAAAGCCAGAGAGGGGAAATCTGGGTTTCAGGTTTCAGATGTTAAATGTGGACTTGCTGCAGGTGTAAAGGCGAGATGGTGCATGAACACAAATATTCAGAGAAATCATTTATCCAACTGAATATTATACAAAGCATCGTTATCATTATATGTGTTCCAATACAGGTATTACCCACATAGTGGACAGCTGACGTCATTTCACACAGGTGCCAAATAGCAAAAACTTGATGGCTGCAGGAAAAGCTAAAACATGTCATGTGTGGGGCCTATAAGTGATTAGAAGGTTAAATATCTGTATTGCTGTTCTGGAAAATATGCTCTTTAGGCAGAGTTCTCTGGGCTGTTTTATGAAGTGCCATTGCCAAACAATGATGCTGCAGCTAGTACGGACAGAAGAGAGAAGACCACGTTGGATGAGCTTCATGTGAGCTGTCCATGGTTCTGAAAGCCTCACACCAGCCCTGCCGGTGAACGCCCTAAAATCCCCCCCACCTTCTCTCACGACACTGTGCATGTGTGCAAGTGTGTGCGTGTGTGTGTGTGTGTGTGCTTGTGCGTCTGTCTGACTAAATGTGTCCGACAATGTGTGTACGTGTGTGTGTGTTTAAGCAGGATCTTCTTGCTGCATGCAACATGCATCTCTCTTGTTTTTTTTTCTTGTAGCAAGGGGTTGCACTGTCAATTCATCCTGCCTATCCCCATGTCACCTGGCCAATAGCCTACTTACTGAAAAATAACCCTCCTCTAATGATGGATGTGCTCGCAATCAGTGGGAAATAAACACACAGAAATGATACCATGAACACTTGACAAACACTTTGAACTTTCACTGTAAAGAGATGATCCACAGGCGAATTCAAAGTTTTGGAAAAGACAAAATCTCCACGCATCACCAACGTTTGGCTGTGCGCGTCGCCAGGTCGCCGAGCTGCGAGCAACCATGACGAGCACAATCTTGAGCTACAATAACTGATATTCCTCTTACTACCACACAAATCCTGATCAGCAATTTATAGACAAAATCTGGCACACGAACAAAATCATGTCAAAATGCAAGAATAAACGGCCAGTAGCTGTGTTATTTGATGAGATGTGAGATGAGGGAGAAGGTGCTCGTTACCTCTGTGCGTCTAGATGCGAGCGCTTTGAATAGGTCGGGATTGTGTAAAGCCCTTGGGAGAAAAAAAGAAACAGAAAATGCAAATAAAACAGAGTATAATCACATGTAGCTAATGGCAGAGAGACACACAGCACATAGCGTTACGCAGGGAAAACAACACAACACGTAGGCTACACACAAAGATCATACGAAGAACAAACAGCCGGCGCTGAGTACTTCAAATCAAATCAACACACACAAAAACGCTCTCGAAAATATTATTCCACAAGGCTAGTCACTGGCAGGTATCATCCCACAGATGCGCTGTGGATGAGGAGGAAAAAAAGCATCCTTATATACACACCTCCCTTACTATCGCTGATGCTCGAAGGGTTGGGGCGACGTGCTGCCACTGTGATCATTTTCACTTCTGCATTTTGATTCACCTCTATTTTCGATGCGTTTGTGAGGAAATACACTTCCATTTTGTACTCGTTTCCATCCTTTCTGTAGGAAATACTGCAAAAGCCCCAAATGGAAGCCACTCAATTCCTCCAGTCTGCGATTGACCCGCATTGACGTCATTGCGTCATTAGGTCTCCCCTGGAAACACGGGCCTCCCAAAAATAGCAACACATTAATTCAGCCTGCGCTGGGGTTGGCTTGGCGGGGGTGACTATTTGTATCAATCCATAACCCCTCCTCTGATTCTAAGCAATAATACAGTCCTCTCTCTCTCTCTCTCTCTCTCTCTCTCTCTCTCTCAAGGACGAGCTGATCACGACTCACTTCTATTTTTGGAAAGAGAGAGAGGGAGAGAGAGAGGGAGAAAAGAGAGAGGTGGGTGTGATGAGAGACGCCCGCACCTCTGCTCTCCTCTCTGCTGGCTGGCTGAGAAACAGAAACAGCACCACGGGGATAAAAATAGCAAAAGAGCGGTCATCCAGCCCAGCCAGCAGTGGGGTGTGGGAGGAGAGGCCAGACCCTAAACCTAGTTAACGGCCATCAAAAAGGCCCGGCCATCGGCCACAGTGGACCAGCCTGTCACTGTGAAGTGGCCTCTATAGCCTTTTATTCATTCTACAAAAACACACAGGCCTGGCTGTTCCTTCATTCATTGATCAAGAAAGAACCGTTCACTGGGGTGATATACCACATCAAGCTGATTTCACTACAAAGGCCATATTAGCCTCTCCCACCCGTCATAGAGTTGAAATCTGCCAGCTGGCCACTGAAACTGCATCATCTTGTTTGTCCCTTGAGGCCCCAGATTATTCACTCATAGAGCATAGGTGAGGCATGACACAAAGCCTCCCGCATGCGCTGTTACCAAGATGATCAGAAATGAGTTTTTCATTGCAATCTATTTATTCATTTGTCTTTTGTGCCAGTAACACCTCTCTGCATTGATCCAGATGCTTTAGATTTCTCATTGTTTTCAGGCTAATGTGCTATACTAGCATTGGTTATTTTACTCCTTGCTTCATAGGGCACCTGTAATTTCCATAAAATATAAACCATTCTTATACAATCATCAAAGTGTCAAAATAATCATAATTCTACTATCAACTTTTCTCACTGTCATTAATGGTCATATGGAAAGCAGGTGAATGTCATTGTTTAAGTCTTGATGTTACAGTGTTTGGCTTAAATAAAAGAGCAGTATTTACAATGAACGTGTCTAATCTAACAGCTATTATTACACTTCATGTTGATTTTGAGCTTTGAGGCCACAAGTGTTAATCTTAAACTGCTGATGCCATCTACTGGTTATTTAAGAGACCTGCATATAATAGAAAACTGTATTGCATCATCCTTGAAACAGCACAGGTAGAAGCTTCTGTCACTCCCTAACCTACTGGTGCAGATTGGTATTACCCTGGTATTTAGCATTAAAGCAGTTGGAAATGGTGTGATGGAGACAAAGTCTGCTTTCTTTCTTACTCCTTCTGTCCCACTGAAAATTGGGAAATGATTAATGGACACCATTTTCAATTTACATGTATTATCCTCTGCTGCAAACAGATGAATGTTGGATTTCTTCTGACAAGCAAAGATCTGCAGACAATGTGAGCTGGGAAGAACGGAACCGGTTGAGGATGAGTAACATTGAAGAAGCTGCAATGGGCTGCATAAACAGCAGGTGGCAGGAGGGAACACTATCTGGAGGCAAACCTGTTGCAGCACATCCATAAAGTGTAGTGCAGCTGATGTAAGCCTTTTATTCTGATGAGCTGCCAAAGCAAGAGCCCCTGCAAGTTGTAAATAACTCTGTTTGTGAATATGCATGCTCACTGTAGCACTGATAGTTTACATATTCTCATATGTTAGCCATGAGCAACCAGAAGGTGAAAACAGTTTTTTATATTTGTGTACGGTGTGGCGGAGACATTGCTAATTGTGTGTGTGTGTAAGATAGTTAAATGGAGTTGGGGTTCCTTACTCACTTACTCTTCTCATATGCACATCTGTACGTACATTTGAGACATCCTTCTATCCCAGCACACTCATTACGACTTCCATCATTAATACCAGATTTATTATTTTTCCACTCTAAATTTTCCAGCTCATCTCTCACTAATGTTTCTCTTCTTCTCTTAGCTCTCGGGACTCATCATGAGATCCACAGTAGGAGGAACAGAAGACATTTTATATATGGTGCTTATTGAAACCAAAATTGCCTGTCTTAGTGATCAATTTCAGAGGCTTTCAGTGTGTTTTTAATTGCACCATTTTGCGCCCATATGGTTCAAATATAACACAGTAGGGTACCTTGGGAGAAATCAGTGAAATTGCCTTGGGAGAAAATAACAGCAGCAATATCTATCCCCAGCCACAGAAATTAAGAGCAGACGCTGGCATCCATTACAGCTCCTGACGGTAAGCAGTTTAGCTCAGGCTGCTGTAAATCACTGCCACTGGAGACGCGTGCTCTGCACTGGCTTTATGTGTGGTTTTATCTCCACATATTCATGATTTATCAGCTCTTCTTTTTTGGCGAGGAATAAAAGTACCATAGCTTCACCTGGTATAGCGCCCCTGCACTAAAGAATTTATTGATTTATTCACCAGCAATTCTTTGCATACAGTAGGAGGTTTCTGATGTTTGTCCTGCATCAGGGTGTGTGTCTCTTTAACAGCTTTATAAAGGCACTGCAGGGAGACATAGACTAGTTCATTTTCAATTAGCCAGAGACTCGCATTAACTGAAGATATTAAAGAGGAGAGTAATGCTGTTGTATAAGCCAATAGTCTGTGAAGGCTAGAATCTGCTGAGCCTGCATTGTATTGTGTACAGGCAATACGCAGATGCTAACACACACCAACCCACATACACACTTGCCTAGTTTAAAGCTCAAAACACCATTCCCCAATGTATGTTCAGGTAGGGACACACTTGTCATGCAGTCAGAGTCATTTATGGGTGAAATGGTTTTACAGTTGCATTTGGTGGTACATGTTTTACTCACTTGGTTGCTCCTGGGCAGATTTCCAGGCAGCATGCTGCAGATTCCATGGGGAACACCATCAAACCCCCACAGAATACATAGAAGAGTGCTCAGCAGATTCAAATGTGAGATAGTGAAAACATAAATTCAAGAAACAACCCTGTAGAGCCCTACAATCCTCACATATTGATTAACGAGGAGGAAGTTGGGATGGTGGACGGAGAAACACCAGCTCAGCCAGAAACAGCAGTTATTGTGTTGCAGATACAGTAACTGCAGTTTAAATTGGCCAGCTTGTTGAAATATCAGAATGTACTTTGTGCCCGTTTGGTCAGAGATCAACTGATACGGTGAACATAACTTACCTGAACTACAAGCTTCACTAAGTGGATTAAAACATTCAGAGGCACACTTTGCTGCATATGCCCAGCATGCACTGTATATAATTCCTACATCTTTAATTTATAATTCATGCATGTTAAATTATCTTTACGATTCTTAATAATCTAGTAGTGTACTTGTGCATGCGTAACTACTACAGATCTTCCATGCTCTTCCAGATGGGAATGCCACTGAGCCTTATAAAAAATTTAATGTGCCTGTGGTCAAGTAAGATAGGGAAACGGAGACACCCACTGAGACGTTGATGTAGTTTTATTCATAACTAACCCTATAAACAATGAGCCTCTGTAGCACACAAACTAGCAGCCCATGAATATCAAGAAAAAGACTGGGTGTGTGGATTTACATGTGCATGTGTGTGTTTTTAGCCATGATAGTGGTATGGCTCTATGGAAGTTGGTCGGTCGTTCCATAACTTTGGTCCAGACTGAAATATCTCTACAGCTATTTGAGGGATTGCCATGACATTTTGTACAGATATCCATGTTGCCCAAAGGATGAATCCCAATGACTTTGGTAATCCCCTGACTTTTCCTGTAGCGCCACCAGCAGGTCAAAGTTTTTGTTCTTCCAGTGAAATATCTCAACATCTACTGGATGGATTGGCACCAAAATTTGTACAGACACTCGTGGTTCCTATAGGATGAAGCCTCTAGCGCGCCCATGAAGTTTTGTGTGAAATGTCTTGACAGCTATTTGATGGATTGCCTTGAAATTTGATATTCAAATTCACATCCCCGTCAAGATGAATTATAATAACTTTCGTGATCCCCTGACTTTTCATTTAGCACCATCATCAGGCCAAAATTTTTATTTGTCCAATACTTTGGTTTATGACCAAACACCTGCAAAACTAATCACATCAGCCTGAACTGTACTTTATGTTTAGTGCTAATTAGCAAATAATAATAATATTTATAATATTTTTTTATTTATATAGCACTTTTTAGAACACATAGTTACAAAGTGCTTCACAAAAAACCAAGTATACATACATACATACAAAGAAAGAAATACATATGCATGATACATAGAAAGAATTAAAGCACATGACCAAAAATAAACAAAACTAAAGGCAAAACAGTAAGTATTTATGAAAAAGCTAACCTATAAAAATTTAAAAATTGAATTTAAAATAAACCACAGATTCAGCAGATCTGATGGAATGGGGAAGGCTGTTCCAAAGTTTGGGAGCTACAAAAGTTAAAATAGGAGTGGGGAACAGATGAAAGGCCTTGATCAGGGGATCGGAGAGGCCCACAGCTGGTATAGGGGCTCCACAATTCTGCTATATATATAGGCGCCAGGCCATGCAAGGTCTTGTACATAATTAGTAAGATTTTGAAGCTGATTCTATGTTTGCTAATGTTATCATGCTAACAGACAAAACTAAGGTGGTGAACATGGTAAATATTATACATGCTTAACATCATCATGTTAGCACTGTCATTGTTGGCATGTTGACATTAGCATTTAGCTCAAACCACCACTGTGCTTATGTACAGCCTCACAGAGCCGCTAGCGTGGCTGTAAACTCTTAGTCCTAATACCTTATCATTTGTGTCTGTAGTTAAAATTTTCATATTATTGTTTGTCAGAATTTGTAAAAGATCTAATGATTTCATATCTTCAGAGCTATGTGTGACACACTGTTGCTCTTTATTTTGATGCAACGATACCACATCAATGACGTAGCTATGAGCAGGTCAGCCCAGGAGAATCCATATCAATGCCAAATTCCATTATTTACCTTGAGAGAGGAGTCTAAAGGAGTTGATTGTTCTGTAAGTGAATTAGCAGAAAAGCTATTGACTGGTGCAGAATGTGGACATCTAACAGGATCACTCCAGTAATTACTGGACATGAGCAGGATGGTAAAACTGAGAGAAAGTTGCAGTCAGGGTTTATCGTCAGCCTCTGAGTTCTACCTGAACTATCTGTATTGCTTACCTGCTGAGTAGGACGATACAACAGGACCAACTGAGGCAGCGTAATTCACTTCTCAGCAATATTAAAGCAATATCATATATCATCGCTTGTATAAGCATTCAGTGTCCCACTGTTTGGCAAATATTGATAAAGCTGCATCATTCAGAGGAAAAAGAATGAAGCTCTTTGTCAAGCAGCGGATGGAATGATTTTATATTCTGCCTTCTAGTGTGATGGATGATGAAATGCTGGCCTAAAAAACAAAAGTGAACAAACAAACAAAACAGCAAACTCGGCTGGAATACCCAAAGGACAGTCACTGGAGAAGGAAAAAAGAGATTGATATTCTATCAACAGTGTTTGTTTGTTTTGCTGTAAATCTATTGAGAATATGCCCACACATATTAATAGAAGGAAAACTTTGTATGAGTTATTTTTTTGAAGACATCTGTCAGCAGTATTGCTCCCCAGAAATCACTGTATGTTTTGTTTATGTGAAGATCAAATATTTGTACTTATTTTGCCTTTGCTTTGGTATATGTAATATTACTATCAATATGTTAGAGTGAGCACATCATAATACTCAAGTCTGGGATACGTCCCATATCGAGTTGCAAGGTTGGCAAAGCTGCAGGGTTGGGAAGTATTTTTCACAATTGTAAACTGTATTCAGTTTTAATTAATATCTCAATGTTTCTAAACTCAGAAACACTACAGCCTCTTTTGTAATTTAAAGGACTATCGCAGTGTGTTTTAGCGCTCTAAAAATAATGTCTATTTAACATTTATGTATTTTTTCGATTATATACGGTCTGTTTCCTGTTCCAGGCAGCCATTGTTTTCTATTCATTTCCATATGGTATAAAAATCAGTTTAAAACAGAGTCATTAAACTTGCTTAAGATCTGTAGTCCATCACAGACTACATTAAGTCTGCAATAATTTTTTAGCAGAAGCAGTTCTTTAAAAGCAGTTCTTTGTGATTACACAACTCAAGAAAGTTTCAAGAGTCTGCTAACTCATTTTGATACCGTATGGAAAGGAATAGAAAACAATGGATGCCTGTAAGAGTAGAAAAACTGCACTCAAATTCTAAAACATGATAGTGTTGTTTGTAGTGATTAAAATATTAAAATATGCAAAAGCACTAGGTATGGTCCTCTGACATTGTCAGGGAGGACATTTTGACATGTCACAGTAGGAAAAGCACAGGTGTAAATAATAAAATGAATGATGGCTGAATTCCATTTAGCTGCTTTGGTTTCAGGGTCCAGGCATTGTGCATGCAGGCTCACTGTCACACTGTGACAGAGAGGAGCCATCGTTAATGCTATTAGTAACACCTGTGCTTTTCCTGCACTGACAAGTCAAAATGTCTGCTGTGAAAAAAAGGCACATTGGCTGGAAATATTGAAATCAATTTAGTTTAGTATGTTGAATGGCTCTAAACACTACTCTACCCAGCATTAGCCGTTGTTGCACTGGAGAAGGATTATAGTGTATTCAGAACACTTCATCATTGCAGTAGTGAAGGAAACACAGCACCATAGTTGCTGAATTGATCCAAACTTTATTCAGAATCCCAAATTGATTCACGCTGCTGAATGTATTTATCAATATCTACAAAGTTGATCTTCTACCATCAGCTCACCACTAGCAGCATGGGCAATAGAATTTTAAGCTTGATGATTGGATGTTTCTTACCGCAGTGCTCCTTGGGATGTGTAGTTGTCTTCTCTCCTTGTGCTTTTGACGTTTCATCAATAAACCATACTTTTTTAACACAGTTGAAATTGACCCCCCCCCCCCCCACACACACACACACACACACACAAAACAACAGCAGTCACCTGGCTGGGACTGCCTGGAGAGAAAATGTCAGTGTGATCCACTCGATCGCCACCTTCTCAGCAGGGAGTCTGAGGGGTGTGTGTGTGTGCGTGTGCACTCATGGGTGCCTCTCTGAGTCTTCATGCATGGTGCACTTAAGTGGAGAAGCAGCTGGAGTCCTACCACCATATCAGCCCTCCTGAGGGACAGGGAAGGACACTGGAGAACGGCTTGTGTAAGACTCATTCTACATGTGTTGGATGTAAGGATGTGTCGGCCAGCAGTTACAACCTTTGTCCTGTGTGCGGCAGCAGAGATACAGCCCTCATGTTCCTCCATGATAGCATGGTGATGACTGGCTGATGACTGGCACTGCCGCAGCACTGACACACATAAAAGCATGCGCGCACACATATGTGCACACACTGAGACGCTCACTGGGGTCAACAGGCTGGACACACATTTAGACTGGACACAGTAGATCACTGGCTAGTCAAGTCTCTTCATTCCAAAGTGACATAGATGGCGATGGTGTATAAAGTATGTGGACGGGGAGGAGGAGTAGGTGGTGACGGACTGGGAATTGTTATAAATCTTTGTCTTGTTTGGAACAAAGAGATTTCATCCCACACCAACAGGCGAAGGCTGTTTGTGACACCTTTTGTAAGCCAGCTGGGACAGATGTGTGTGGTTGATTGATGGTAATATTTTGCTTGAAGAATTGGAAATAGGGTTAGGAATGCATTAAGGCAAGACAGAGCGGGCATGAAACACTCTGCTTTCTGAAACTACGCTTAAAGGATAAATATGATTCTGTCCTTGAGGAGGAAAGGGAAAGAGCCGCAGAATATGATGGTGTCCTCATGTAATGGGGTAAATGTAAGTCATTCTGTGTAATCATTCATACACTGAGTAATTCTTCAAGCACTTATCACAGAATGATTGACAGTCAAGACATTTTCACTTCATTTTAGAGCCATTCTTTTTGTCTAAACAGCCCCGTGATGAGTGACAGGCCACACATTACTACTTCTTGCCCCAACAGGTGGTGCATAATGATATAATGATGTGTTTTGGCCACACACACACACACACACACACACACACACACACAGACACACACACACACACATTCACACGAATTGAGGGCATGTAATCAAGAACACCTGCAGCCTTGACAGCTGACACTAAAATGATAAATATTAAATGGTTATTTGGATATGCTAAATATGCGTCATGCTAATTAACTAAAGCGGAAACAGCAAATGTTTTAACAGTGAAACTCATTGTCTTGCTGCCTTGGTATTCTCATTAATAGATTCATGAGGCAATATTAAGTGGTCCACTCAAGGTCGGCTGAAATTTCACTCAATGGCCAAGGTGGTGTGTGGGAAATAATGAGATCTGCCTTTTGGTGATCATTAAGGGGTATACATACTGTAAATCTTTAACCTTCTTAAATCTTAGTTTATTTACATCTGTCCTGTGTCCCGCTCCCCACAGTCCCAGATGCTGACTAATGATTTATATGTTTGTGGGATATAAGGAGGGGCTTGAGGAGGTCAGAGGAATGGGGCTGAAATAGAACTGAACCATGAGGTGTGTGTTTATTGCACATGTTCGTGTGTGTGTGTATGTGTACATGCATGGCTTGAATGACCATGTGTGTGTATGTTTAGTTCCATATGTGTGTAAATCTCACAGCACAGCTCAATGAGTGGCTGATTAATGACTACAGTGCTCAGAGGGCATCTTGTTGGGGCTCGCCCCAGCCAACACATGACATACACACACCTATACTCACACATTCTCTACCATGTTTTCTCCTTACTAGCTGTTTCATTACCTCTATCAACCCTGGCTGGTATAACTTACAACCTATAGGCCTTTTTCACAGTAGACATTTTGACTTGTCATAAAATACAGGTGTTACTTACATTAAGAATGGCTCTGTTCCCAGTGTCCCAGGAAGCCATGATAGTGTGATAGTAAAACGGCATGCACAATGCTGGACTCTGAAACTGAAGCATCTAACTGGAATTCAATCATCATTAATGTTATCATTTACACCTGTGCGACATGTCATAATATCTTCTATGAAAACAGCCTATTGTCCAAGAAAAGGCTCACCACTGACTATTATACTTTGTGTATAAAGCTGCTTTTCTTTTGTTCTGTGCCCTTCAAATGAAGCAACTTACTGCAATACTGACAGGAGTCTTGAAGTAAACATAAACAGGATTACATTGGGTTTCAATAGACTGCTCCATCGCTACATATTTACTCCTGAAACCTTTGCTAACCACTGTGACAGCCTGAAAACACAGAAAAGAAAAATGAAAACATCCTGTTGGTTTGTGTGATGCAGAAGTCACATAACCAAGCAATCAAATTGTGGAAGTGGAGGATTGGCAGATGGTTTGAATTTGTTTGTTTGTGTGTGTTTCACATGTGTGTATAGCACTTTTAAACTGAAATCTGTGACACCACACTTCAAAAGAGCTCAGCAATCAGCACTTGGAAATCTAAATGGGGAGCCACTGGCAGCCCGCCTCATGTTCTGACTTATGGGATGTTAAGTGGCTTAGCAGCTTCCCCTTAAAATCCCATGAAAGCCCAGTCTCTGTCATCAGCAGTCTAACTTTCGCTTAGAACCTTGGGATTCAAGATGGCATCCCATTATTATAGACAGCAAGAAACTCAGCTGTGAGGGATTACTAAGAAGAACACTCCAAAGGGATAGCATCTTCACCAAATATAATTAACATGATTCCTACATTTGCCAAGCTGGAGATAAGGGATATGATTATAGAAGGCTGTGTCAAATGTGCAATGGATTCCTAAACCATTGAAACACATGTATTAATTCACCATGACATTTTAATTTCCACAGATCCAATTCCTATTTTGCACACACATGTGAAGTGACAGTCAGTGTCATGATTCATGTATGGTGAATTAGCCTCTCACTTAAAGTTTTCATCTCTGTGAGAAATGTGTCATTTTCTCTTAAAAGAGACCTCTAAAGAAACTGCCAGAAGTGCTGCAGTCAGTGTATTTTTACAAAACCAGGGATCACTTTATTTCGAATGGTAAATAGATAGATAAATGGTAGAATCAGAAATACTTTATTGATCCCCGAGGGGAGCAAATTAGAAAAGGGTAAAGACAGACAACATGTTGCAAGTTCAATTTTCTCTACAAGAACATAGTCTAAAAAACATCCACTGAGAATCAGTTGGGGCCAGCAGCAATTAGTAAACTAGAGAGAGTGTTTAGATGATGATGGGACACACTGTTTCTCAACACACCTGAACCTTGTGAACAACTATGTAATTCCAGGCCTATATTTATTCTAAAACAGATTTGGTGGAGGTTTTAGGAGACATTTGACCCACACCAGATGGCATGTTGAAAACCACCATGTTGAAACTCACAAAACCCCAAGCAACAATTTAAAGTAGGTGTTGTAGATATAAATAAAAGCTTATTTCTGTTAATGTATTCAAAACCATTTGTAGTGTTTAGGACAGGAAATCATGTTTTAAGGAAATTAAGGAGATATCTGGAATAAGGTGGAACAGCTGCTATGTTTTGTAAATTGCGACTATTGCGTTTGTATAAGTAAGAAGTGTTTGATGTCTGAGTGAAGGAGGGTACTGTCAGTCATCTATTATGCAGCCTACCTGAAATCACGTATTTGTCTTCCATGGTCTTACCAGACTAAAAAGAGTAAAGCCAAACTTGTTCTCGGTAATACATACGTTTAACTTATGAACGTGAAGCTGAAGCTATCACTCCAAATGTTTGGAACTGTTGAGAGTCTCCATCATCTGCTACTGCAGTAAAAATCTTTCCCGATACAGTGAATGTGACTCTCTCTCTTTCTCAATAGTCTGTCCAAAGGAAATGCCTGTTGAGTGTTATCAGACCACAACGATTGAAGCAAGTGGTCTGGCTTTGTGAGGCTAATAAAATGTATTTTATGTCATAAAAAGTATAGCTACGGGTGACTTCTTTATGGATGGGTGATTGATTTCAAGGTTTAAAAAAAATGAAATTACTGTCTGCCTCAGCCCTTGCCCCATGCAACTATGGGGAGGAGATTATAGCCACCGATATTAAGATTTTATTTTCCAGACAGGTCACAAAAAAAACAACAACATATTTACAATGACAGTCTAGCAAGAGGTTAGCATCTTGGGGCGAAAGGTGAATGGATAACTTATCTAACAAATGAATCAAAAATCATTGCCGATTCGTAATTCAAGGATATGTCACTGAAATATTTATGTATACATTAAAATACAAATGTCTCTCAGGCAATGAATCTATGTGCTTTTGGTTGCTGTTGGCAGATGCATAATTAGATTTTCTGGGTGGCAGCGTGCGGTAAATGGTGCTTGTGCTTGTACAATAAGAAGTAGGAGAGGTCAAAGAGAACAGCCTTCGTGTTCACTTTACACTGGTGACTTGAAAAACGGGTGCAATCCATCATTCACTCAGGTACAGATGAGTGAATGTGAATTGTGTTTTATGTGCCTTGCTTTTTATGGGATAATGAATAGACTGCAGGATGCTGTCATAACTGGTCCCTGACAAGGAAGTCTGTGCACAATGAATGCATGAAAACACACACGTACAAAAAAATGTACATACAGTATGCACACACACACACACACACACACACACACACACACACACACACACATATACACACACACTGATCTGCAGTGTCACAAGCGGTGTGATCAAAAGGAAATTGCAGTGTGCTTTGGGAACCCTGATGGGATGAAATTAAAGAACGTGCTTAATTCATGCGACACATCCATTTACACAAAGTAAATGACTACTACTCATGTGTACATATACTTTAAAAGTCACCACAGGATATATGAAGAACCTGGTGGGTCGAGATAGGATAGAACATGGACATGTGATGTGTAGCATGTAGTACAGGTTACTGTCTATTCAATCCCAGAGTTATTGAGCAGAGTAGAGGAAGAAGTCTCACTTGATTAAATTCAATCCCCAGCCTGGCTTTGAAACATGCTTTCATAAAAATGGCACATTTATATTCAAGTTTACTGCATATATACAACTCTCTCTGAGAATGCTTTTCCATTTCAGTGTCTACTAATGTGTTGTGATCCCTTGCGTTTTCCAATGCAAATATGAATCAAGAGCAATAAGCTCCTGGGCAGGTGATGCTGAATTCTCTGTCTTCCCACATAAGACTCCATGTGCAGAGTGAAATAGATTAAACACACAAATTACACAGTAAGCCTGCCCTTTTGCCAGTGAAAATCCAAAACTGGAGCAATGAGCTGTAAGGAGGAGGAGTGCAAAATGTCCCTGGAGTTAAAAGGGAAGCTTCAGTAAGACTTGCATTGTTGTGAAGCAATCATTTGAGCTCTGATTTACAGCCACTCCATGTTCCAGTTTCCTAGAGATGTCTTGTGGCTCTCCAGTCTCCCAAATCCCTGAGGAGCTAGACCATCTGTCAGCGTGGACAGAGTCATATGAAACAAGGGAAGAGGACGCTGGAACTAGAATATAAGTGACTTCTGCCTTCGTCGGCCCTTGTGTTTCCTGTCAGTGAAGGCAACACCAGTCCACTGCATAAATCACAACACAACCATTGAAATTCTGATCACCAACATCCATGCAATTCCATGACACTAGTACCTCGGGAAATGTACTGTGATAGACAGTGATGTGTATTGGCCCAGTCCTTGAGAGGTATAATACACTGCCAGTTTAGAGTAATGCTTTGCAGATACTACAGAAAGGAGAAATGATCTGACACTATTATACATTATGCATTTATTGCTCATTACTCCTTTCTAAAGGCCGAGCTCTGACAGTACACAGCCACTGTGGCTGTGACCGCAGCTGTAGCTGGTCTGCCTGGCTGTGGATTGAGCTATGGTTGAGGCAGTGAATATGGTTATTGCTAGTGCTCCGGCTGCAGTTGTGGTTGTTTCTGTTATGGACGTGACATTTTGTCTGCATTCCCTAAGTGTTTCCAGCCATTATTCCCCTGCCTGGTGTCTCCTGTCTCTCCGCTGTCTGTCTCTCTGTATGTGTGTGTGTGTGTGTCTCCGTGGGCGTGGCTGCTCCTCCTGTTTACCTCCACTGGCTCTCGACTCCAATGCTCCCACTCACCTGATGCTAACTCGCTCACCCTTCTTCTCTTTTATCCAATAAATCCTTTTATGACATTCAACCTCCTTGTCTAAGTCCTGTGTGTGAGTCCAGCCCTGTTTGTTTGCTCCTATTAACACTAGCAGAGAACGCATTGTTTAGCACAACACTCAATATTTGAACCTGGTGCTTTACCACAATGCTCAGCCAGCACAACAATGTCAATCCACTGCACAAACACACACAAACACAATCCCTGCATGTAGTTACTGTTACACCTATTAAAAACTAATGTTACACAGTCTTGGTCATTATAACAATCAAAGCCACAGCCATGACTACAGCTATCACAGCTACAGCAAGGAGGCAATGCAAAACTTGTGACAAAGGAAGGAGCTCTGTAGGCATCAAATCACACACAACTAAAAGTTGAATGATAACACCAGAAAGTAAAAGATATTTCCACTGTGATCCTTGGTGTAAAGTCCAGGTGACCAGACACAGCAACAAAGCAAAAACAATTAATACATATCATCATTAATAAAAACACTCCCAGTCAAACATATTTAATTAAAATAATTAAATAACATTTTTTATAAAATAATTAATTTTTAAAACTAGGATGGTAAGCTTACACTTCCAAGTTTCCCATACGGGTGAACATATGTTACAGAACAGAGACATAAATAAACCCCCAGCACAACTGTTGCTCTTAGTTTAAATGTTTTCATGTGTACAAGGTTCAGCATAATCAACGTTTTATTCCCACTCAATTAAAATGGAATTATTCTTTCTAAAGGCTTGAAGGAAATAATAGAAATGAAAAGAAATACACACATACGCACACTCTCATCATCTCTCCTTTGCTGTCTTTCTAACTCACTCTACTTCTCTGCCCTAATCCCCTGTTCAGTGCGAGGTGTTTCATTCTGTGCCTGTCAGCAGTTTGAAACGGCAGGCTCATATCCATTCATGGCATTGTGTTGTACAATTACACTGACAAATGCTTGAGTGATTTTCTTGGCGGTGTTTCATTAAAAAAAAAAGAAAAAAAATCTACAGTACAAGGGGGGAAAAGAAATAGCTAGAGAATAAAACTGTGTTTTCCCACTACAGGGTCCCTCTCATTAATATTGTAATTGTCCAGTGATAGAAAGAGAAAAGGCAGCCAGAGATATTTCCAGTTTTCTGGTTAGTACAGGAAGCCTAAACTTGTCTGCAAGCTGAGTATGGGAGATAATAAGGGAATATCTAAACAGTATCTTCATCATAATGCCATCCCATAAAGGGATGACAGTGCAGTGTAAAACATGCAGATTTAGCAGACAGAGCTCCATGAGGAGAATAATAATTTTGTGGTGGTTTGCACCGTATTTAATCAGAAAGGCTTCTGCGATAAACATAGAATCTACTCTACAGTCAAAAATGTGTGTGGAGATGTGTGTTTCTGTTATAAGTCTCAGCTGGGTACACATTTTGAATTACACACACACAGTGACGGGGGGCAGCTTGTCGAACTGGAGACAAAATCTGTGTTCCTTATTTAGTTTCCCTGTAGTAGCATTCAGCATGAGCTAAATAGTTTGTGTCATTAATCCAGTTAGCTTCCAGGTAATGAATTTAAGTCATTGTGTGTGTGTGTGTGTGTGTGTGTGTGTGTGTGTGTTTATGTGTGTGTGCTTGCCTCCATGTGTGAGTGTGTCGGTACAGGCGGCAAATATTATCTCAAAAATAAATGAAAGGGTGAAGTGAGTTGCAGGGCAATCCTAAAGATAACACTGAGTGACAGCCAGCAGAAAGGTGCTAGGCTTCTCATCACCTTTAAATAATTTTTCATGGTTGTGTTACCCACGCTGCAGGTGAACACGAGCGCAGTGTCTACACTAATAAGCACAGGCTCAAGACATCTAATAACAAGACAATGGGTAGAGGCAATTATGATTATCTTAATATTTCCATGTCATTGTAGTGCAGAACATTGAGATGCAAGGCGACATCCCACTACCGTAACATGATTAATTAAGATGCCAGTTGGAGGGTTATTGTGGGTTGAGCTGATTAGCAGGGTCAAAGGCTTCAGGCACCCCTGCTCTACTGAACTACACACTGTTAGTAAAGCAGCATACCAGCAAGACACAAAGTGCAGCAACCAAACACACACTCACAGTTATAAACAGAGACAGACAAATAGAGACACAAACACAGGCGGACAAGTGTGTGGATAGACAGGCTGACAGACACATAAATACACTGAGAGAGTGGCAGAAGCATTACTTTTCATGCTAACTAGCTGTCTGCCAAGTGGCAGAGACAAATATAGGTGAAGTTTCAGTCAGGAATAGAATTTCTACCCTATTCTATTCTATTCTATTCTATTCTTCTTCCCACCTCCTCACTTCATCTTTAGTGTGATGGCACCCATTCATCTCTCTCTATCATTTTATTAATGTTAAAAGAATAGTTTAAAATGTTGGGAAATACGCTTTTGCCTTTCTTGCAGAGAGTTAGATTAGTAGCTTGATGTACGGTACAGTAAATGTACAGTAAATGTGAAGCAGCCAGTTTGGTTAGCTTAGCGTAAAGACTGAACACGGGGGGGGGGGGGCTATATCTGCATACCAGTACCTCTAAAACTCATTAATTAACACTATATATTTTGTTTGTTTAACCTGTACAAAAATCAATGCGTAAAAACAACCGCTTGTGCTATTAGAGGGGGTTATGTGCCGCAGTCACTGTCACTGTGAGGTCGCCAGGCAGGTCGTTTTTACTCTTTGTTTTTTGTGCAGTTTAAACAAATAGGATATAACTTGTTGAATAGTAGTCAGGTAGGAGGGAGTTGTTTCTGTGCGTCATGTAGATGCAGAAAAACCATATAATGTATCAACTTGTTAGTACAAAGTCCCTTTTTGCTCCAGAAAAAACCTACAATGCTCCCTGCAATCGCTGTTACAGTAAACTGCAAACATCACCGTAAAAAAGCATTTTATCGTCTCTATCGTCAAACAGTGTGTGAGTTTAAGCTCAGTGCTCAGTGGCACATACGCTCCCATAGGTGTTACAAAACAAATGACCTGGTGTAGTATTACTTTGATCCTCTGAGGGTACATGCTCTAACTCACACCAACTGTGTGTTCATGTTCCCATTTTCTGAATTGCTCACTCGTTCTTTCTCTCCTTTCCTCCATCTCTCCGTCCCTGGATCTTCAGTCATTTTTTGGTCCCAGGGGTGGGGGTTGAATCTAGGACACATGAAATATTAAAATCCTTCTTGGGAAGTCCTCATCATCAGCATATGCTGCTCTCATCTCTGGTTCACTCTCTCTTTTTCTTCTTCAGCTGCTTCCTCTGTTACTATTCCTCCCACTCGTGGTGTCAAAGGTCTTTCCATAGTCATTCAGACTCCTCTCAGGCATTCATTCATTTATTCACTCATTCATTCAGTTGGAGAACCTCTATGCCTCTTACTGTAACAGAGTGTTTTGTTTAAATGAGCGGCCTTATTCACCTGAGATCTATTTGGCACCATTCAGCGATACCACCCCCTCACTGGCATATATGTGCCTGCATGTATTTTAATATCTGCTGCTAATTACTTTATATTCATGCAAGAAATATGGAAGGGATTTTTTATGTGTCTTTGATAGTTTAAAATATTAAAAACCCAAAAGCAGATATAGCGATTAGGGACCCTGATTACTAGAAGCTGAATCAAACAGCTTTTAGTCTTTTTTTAAATGGTTTTGTGCGACTTCATTAGGTCTCTCATCATTTCCTCTCGTCAGCATGTCTACTCCTGTCTTCACATCTTTGGTCTTCTTATTAGGTCCTTATCCTTATGCTGGCTTGTTATTTTCAGGTGGTTCCAAGAGTGAAAAATGTCTGCTGCTTCGAGGTACTGAATCACCCACTTGGGAAATGAAAAAGAGATGAGGTAGAGAAAGAGAGATGAGAGCAAGAGATGGCCCATAAAGGTAAACTGGGAAAACGGCCAGACATTTAAAGTCTTCCTTTATAGGGAAATAGCTTCATCAGATAAACAGGTGTGCTGATGTTGAATGCCAATAGGCAACACATCCGACCTGAGGGATTTATAGACAGAAGTCATTCACTCCGAGTGTTGTTTGACCTTCAGGAGCAATCTGACACTCTGTTAAGCTTGCCCCACTTAGTTTCATTTGGCTGTAATTGGCTTAATGGCCAGTAGACATGACGAAGGGGTAAAGTTTCCTCCTAAAACAGACTTTTTTATGCTGGGCATGCTGCTCTACCAAGAGGGAATCTTCACTTGGTGGAGCGGGGATGGAAAGTGTGTAGCTGTTTGTTTGATTGGGACAAAAAGAAAAAAAAAGCGATTTCCCTCCCGGGGCAGAGCAGTTTCCTAAACACATTTGGAGTGTTTTTCTCAAGTGGCTCAGCAGCAATCTGTGTACGTGTGTGTGTGTGTGTGTGTGTGCCACAGCTACATTTTGTTGATGATGCTGTCACTGCTGTTGGCATCTTGGATGCTTCCCAGAGTCTCTCCAGGCAAAAGGAGGGGACGATATATCTCTTCTAGTGTCAGATACACACACACACACGCACACACACACACACACACACACAAACACTCACACGCCCTGCAGACTCCTCCCTCCTCTCTTCTCCCATGTGTGGCCTTGGTGGGCTGTCTGGGCTCTAGTAGGAACAGAGAGTGTGTAACTAAGCACATCCTGTCAGACAGTCATGCTATCTTCCCCTGGTCCAGACCTCGCCTTCCCTTCATGCTCCGTTTGCCTGTTATTCTCAGGAGGCAGCTGCTCTGAATAAGAGGCCCCACAGTAAGGAAGGAGGCTGTATTACATTACAGTTACACACATCCACTCATCCCGGTCCTGTCTCAAGGTGAATCGGGTTAATAGGGAGATGATTTGTTTTTATATAATGTAGGATTTAAAAGAAGCAATCAATTTATAATATGATCCAACAGACTTTGAAAAATGTGTTTGAGCATCACTAAGGCTGCACAATAACTGGACTTTTCATAGACACAAGTCCATTAATTACCTGTTTTTGAATGCTATGATCAGGTTCAGCAGACCAGGTTCATTCTGTCATGGCCATAAGGTACCCAAAGAGGATAAAGGGCATTAGGATATTGCTCCCCCACCATAGTTCAAGAATCTTCTTGGAACGTTTTCAGAACTATTCAGATCAAAATTATATCAAAGACCTGGTCATCAAAATCACATCACTATATCATTATGTCAGTCCCTCTGAACACCTTTGGGAGAACTTCAACACAATAACCACAGAAAGGAGCATCTTTCTATCAACCTTCGCCAGTGAACAAACTGTATGTGTGTGCCTGTGTCTCTTGCATTTACTGCAAATTACCAGCAGCAGCTTGGAGACAGGGGAAGTTGTTCTTCCTGTCACCGATGTCTTGTATGTCATCCTTTGACTATCTGTGAGCGCTGCATCAAAACAGAAGTACTGGTGTACAATACCACCCCAACACTTACACCCCCCCACCTCAAACCTGTTACATGAGACCTGTGGATGAGTTATACTGTACATTTGCATGTCACATCAATTAGTTACATTTCACTTCAAATTCGATCTTTTAAGAGTGTAACTGCAACCTTTCACATAGCTCTAATAGGGTGCACTTACAGTATGCAGTGCAGTTTGTGTGTCTGGTATGAAGCCAGTGGCCTTAAATGTATTAGCCGTCTCATGACAATCTCAAGTAAGCTAAAGACAGCACTTGGGAATTGGGTGTGATAAAACTGGTTTCACTGTGCTTTATTTTTTTTGAAGAGTACAGTACTGAAAAGCACTCCATATTTTAGCTTTATCTTAAGTATTGATGAGATTCAGGTGAAACATAGATTTTCATTATTCTGGTTACTGATTCCCATTAAGTAAATTCTCTTTTCACTTGACCTTCCCCTGGGAGGAAGATCACATGGAGCATTACACTTACAGTCTGCTTTGCTTCTGCAGGTACCCTAGACTGTTAAAGCTGGTGGGCGGGTCATTGCCTTGCTCAAGAACATAACCCAAATTTCACATGTATTTAGAGGATACAGAGATATTTGAATGACTCCATGTGATTTATGTCCATCAAGAAAATAAGCTCTCCATAAGTGAGAATTGGCTCTATGTATTTCTATCTTTTTTATTTTCTCCAGAACAGAGTGTTAATGTGGTTATAAAATGATTTTAAACCACATACATTCCCATCATTCTTCTCTGTCAGTGGTATAAATTAGCTGTTTTAAAAGTACCAACAAGTGGGATTGCACGGAAAGTACAGGAATAAGCAGAGAGAAAAGTGAAAATATACCTTTGAGTGAATCAAGATAAGTTACAAATACTAAGTAGCAATTTCCTCTTTTTAATGAGTTTTCATTGATATTTTCTTTAATTATGTGTCCTATATCAATGCTAGATGTAAGTTCTTCAGATCCCATTAATTAAAGTAATCAGGCCCAATTAGCCAGGTAGGCAATATTTGGGTTGGAATCTCCCAGTTCCTGGTGCTTTGATTCAGATTACAGAGGAATTTCATGGTGAGCTGCTGCTGAGGAGCTAGATGAAGGTGATTTGGGTGTTTGGTGTGAATATTTACTGGCCATCTTCCCTGGGAGGTGTGTGTGTGTGTGTGGTGTGTGTGGTTGGGGGGAGGGGTCTGGTCAGGTGGCCTAAGAGCTCATGCGGCTCATTCTGTTATCACTCTGACCTGGATAACCAGCTAGAAATGGATATCACATATCACAAGCTTATGTGCTGGTATGCGGGAACACTACTAAAAAAGGAAAGATGCATTGGGTTTCTATCACCTTCAGCAGAAAAGGCTTGAAGTGATTTCACTAATTTTCATTGTCAAAGTATGCACATGCACATTTTTGTGCTTAGCTTTTTTAAAACATGTTTTAGCAGCTTCTATCTATCAATTTTTTGCAGGAAAATGAGATGATATAAGTGAGAACTAGTAACTGCATAATTGCATGCTCATATATTATTCTACCTATATCTAACAACAGCAGAGATTCCTCTTCGTCTCAGTTGCTTAGTTTGCATTTAAGGTGTCACTTTCAGAAACATTAACTTAACTGTGTCTGTGCCTTTCGCTCATCATTAGCAGAATTACTCATTACCCAAGGGTATAAGGGCCACAGTAGTTTATGTAACAGAGATTTCAGTGTCACATTGAATAAATGTGACTAATGATGAGTGTCACAGTACACGAGCAGAGACATATTTGCGTTTGGCTACCCATAAAGAAACAAGTGTCAAGGGACAATTCACTCACCAGCAGGAGCAACATGTTTGTTAACATCCCCATAATTAAAAGCATGGGCTTTCATGAATAACAGACACTGCAGCATATATAAACATATGCAAAAGCATGTTGTGTGTGCATGTAAACATACACACATATGCATCCAGGGCCATGTGAGCATACTAGAGTGTGTTATGGAGCTTTTAGTAATTAAAAGCAAGTGGTTGCCGACTTTCATTTGCAGCATGCTTCCAATAAGCAGAAACAGTTTGGAGTACCTAGCCTTCTTGGAGTACCCAAATGGGGTTATAGTGGTTAGAAGGCTCCAACTGGGAACCCAATGCTTGGAAACTGTTGAGAATGACAGGGGAAGCTAAAGAAATGTGATTGGGAGGGCTATGGTCACAAACTTTGGGTAGTGACCAAAAGCATTATATTTATTATACAAGCAGTTGAAATAAGTTTCCTTCACAGTGTGTCTCGCCCTTAGGGACAGACTGCGGAGCTTGAACAGTAAACCTGAAAGGAGCGGGATGTTAAAATCCTGGAGGTGGTTCATGCATCTGATCAGGATGACTCCAGTACACCTCTGTGTGGAGGTACTCTGGGCACATACAACTGGGAGGAAACTCTAGACAGACCCAGAGCATGTCGGTGTGGGATTATATATCCCATCTGGCATGGAAATACCTCAGGATTCCCCAGGAGGAGCTAGAAAATGTGGCTGGGGAGAAAGATACTTAGACAACCTGAACCCAGATAAGTAGCACAATGTGGAAGAATGGTATGGGTGGGTGTGTGGGTAATCTGTCTCTTTCCCTCTGGCATTTTTTGGGGTGGGCGGAGGAATCCACACAAAGTACAAGCTGAGTGGCAATTCACATTACGGCAACTCTTCCTCCTGCCTCAACACCTCTTCATATACACACAAACCAAGTAGAGATGCAGAAATGATGTAATATTGCAGGAGACAGAAGCTAGCGGAGCAAACAGAGCGAAAGAAGTGCATTTCTAGACCGATGGGTACACAGGTCGATTATTATTGGCCCCACAGTCAATATTCAAGATATAATATTTACGTGAAAACAACCACCATGAACCATATCGCCTTTTACTGCAGGCTAACAAATATCCATGACCTAAAATAAGTTCAATTCTAAACAAATAGTGTCCCTCTCTACTCTTTCTCTGGTTATATACAAAGGAGAGCCAGGCAATATTTGCAAACTGACAAAACATTTGCCATTTTCTTCATCTTAATCTAATTGTATTTGGATTATCAGTCGCCATTTCATTACAGACAGACAGAGAGAGAGAGAGAGAGAGAGAACGAGAGAGAGAGAGGCTAATGCTTTAAATATCCTGCAGGGGATTGAGATAATCATAGAAGTTTAAACAGCATCACTATTGCAACTGCATTGCTCGGAAAGTGTTTGTATGTGGTGGAGTTTTTCCTTTACTCATCCTTTACAGTCTGGTTGTCCGATCCGTCAACCGGCAGCAAGACAAACAAGCCTCAATCATGCAGCAAAATGAAAGTCAATATATTCTTGAATGGATAAGAGTGAGATGCCGAAGGCCTATAAAAATAATGGAGTGTGTAACATTATTCCTGGCACCCCAAATGGAAGCAGCCTTAAGGGGGAAATATCTAGCCTAAGACAGCTCCACTCATCAATGCACAGCAGGAAGCGTAACGGAAAGAGGGTGCGATGTGAACACTTACCTGTGTCAGGAGACCTGCAGCCAAGTTTAGAAAATTTACAAAGCTTTGCCTCATTACTATTCTCCTCTCCACTATAAGCCTCCCTCGTGCTGCATGGATGTGAGTGCATTATTGTGCATGTGTGTGTGTTAAAATATTGTTTTTCTTCTCCCCCGGTGAACCCATGCTCACACAGCTCTCTTATTTGCATGCATTAGGATCCTCTGTGCACCCGCAAACAAAGGGGCTTCAGTGCTTATCTCCTAAGATAGAACAGAGGAACAATGTGTGTACAGTGTTAGGGAAGCAGCACTCTAAAACTGAATTTGATTGTCTATATTTTACATGTATGAGTTCAGTTCAGCTCATGGAACACTTGTTTTTCCAAACAGTGTGTTCAAGCTGAAATAGATGAATTGACAAATATGTAAAACTAAGGTCAAGGGACTTTTCATGGCAGCTAGTCTAAAAAAATTCACAGTGGAATCAAGTATGCCCAGTTTAGAGACAGGCCTGACTGCTCTGTGCAATACAGCATGCTATTTAACCTAGTCTCCTGAGTTAGGTTGTCTTTTAGAGTCAGGAAGGCCAAGGATGACAAAGTTGTCACAAAAAGAAATTCAGTCACACACTGTCACAAACACAAGGACTCACTCTGTCTTCATCTGTCTTGTTTTAACAAAAGTTTATTTTCTTTTCCTCCTCTCTTTTGTTGACATGTGTTTCTCATTCACCTTTCTTGGACTTCTTGTTCAAGTCTTAACTGTGAAGTGAAAACTTGATTTAGTGCACACAACAGTAAAAGTCACCCTACACGTACACTACACCTGCAGTGGTGGCACAAAGTTTCCATTGACTTGTAGCAGTACATATATGATACATAAATATGCTGAAGGAATAAAGTTTACATCGTGACAATAACAATGATACATGCCGCTTTCTACTTTCTGCTTAAAACACACATTTGTTTTTCAGTCACATGCTCAATACTGTGAAGCTCCTAGAACAACATTTTGGGAACAAAATGTTGTTCTAGGAGCTTGATTAGCATTTTTAATGATTTTTGTGTAAGGTGTAGTGAAAATAATAGGAGTGTCACATCAAGGGAAATAGAGAGAGGGAAGAAAAAGTGGAATTGTGACTGACCATAAAGAAAACATAGGCAAGAATAGATATGGCCCTTTGTATAATCATAATCTGAGCCATAAGAGTCTCAAAGAGCCTTATCACTACATTTTTCTCATGCCATTCAGTGCCAGGTTGATAGGCATAAAATTTCATACAGACATTCATGTTCCCCTCAGGATGAATTGTAATAACTTTGGTGATCCCCGACTTTTCATTTAGCGCCACCATCTGGTCAAAATTTTATTTCATTGTTTATGTTCAAACACCTACAAATCTAATCACATTCCCATCAGTATCAGAGCTGCTGGCGTGGCTGTAGACTCTCAGTCTTGTTCTAATGTTGTTTCCAGAAAAAAAAAAAACATAGCCTTATATTTAGGCAAATATGTTGTATTTGATTTTGTTTTATGTGTGTCTGACAACATATCACGAACATGTCATGCAGCCACTAGACAGATGTAACGACTATACAACATAGTTTCTCTATCCATCATTCCTTTTTGTTTGCCTCTGTCCTCTATTTTCCCTCAATCTTTTTTTTTATCTGTCACTCTTTTCTAACTAGGTCATCCCATTCTCACCTCACTCCGAAACACTAAAGCCATATCACCAGCTATCTCCATATCGCCATCTCCCCTCTGTTTCGTTGGAAGAGCTGCTCTTTGGTATTTTGTAGTTCATACTCACGGCTTGCATCTAACAACATTGTTTTCCTGCAGCTTCAGACTGCATTGTGGCTTATGTGAGAGTAAATCGGTAGTGGTGAGTAGCTCTGTGAGGATCACTGAGAGATGTTGCGGTTTACCAGCATACTAACCACTCACCATCTCTCTTCTCCTCTCCTTTTTTTTTTATCAACACAACCTACTCCACCCTCATACGTATCAGCGGTTGTGAGGAGTCTGAGTACAGGGCTGTGGTGGATAACTTTGTCTCATGGTGTGAGCAGAACCATCTGCAGCTCAATGCGACAAAGTCTAAGGAGCTGGTTGTGGATCTACGGAGAGCCAAGGCACCAGTGACCCCGGTTTCCATCCAGGGGGTCAGTGTGGAGGATTACAAGTACCTGGGGGTACACTTGGACACTTAGGAAGGGCCAGAGCCGCCTCTATTTCTGAGGAGGCTGAGGTCCTTCAACATCTGCCGATCCCGACAATGCTGAAGATGTTTTATGAGTCTGTGATGGCCAGTGCTATCCTGTATGCTGTTGCATGCTGGGGCAGCAGGCTGAAGGTAGCGGATGCCAACAGACTCAACAAACTGATCCGTAAGGCCAGTGACATTGTGCTGGTGGAGCTGGACTCTCTGGCGGTGGTGTCAGAGAGGAGGATACTGGCCAAACTACATGCCATCTTGGACCGTGTCTCCCACCCACTCCATGACGTGCTGGTAAAGCAAAGGAGTACCTTCAGCGGAAGACTCATCCCACCAAAAAGCACCACAGAGCGCCACAGGAAGTCTTTCCTGCCTGTGGCCATCAAACTCTTTAATTCCTCCCTCTAAGGGTTAGTCTGTATGACCCTAGGTTACTAAACTGGACATTGATCATTACATCTCTGCCATACTTGAATAATTGTGCAATATTCTGTGTATTACTCCTGTGCAATATTTAGTTTTCCTGTTAGTTTTTCCTCTTATTGATATTGATATTATATACCTCCATTACTGCTGTGCAATATCTTTATAATCTCAATAAGCTACACTTAACTTCCACTGCTTATTACTTATTACTTATTTTATTACATTGTATTATTATACTGTATTATCATCATCAACCGGTTAACCCACTTGGTACTTCACACTTATTTTATCTTATACTTATACCCACCTGGTACTTAATTTATTTTCTGACCTGTTTTTATAGTTTTTATAGTGTATTGTATTATATTTTTTGCTAGTACTTTCTCCTGTGTGCACTGACGTAAAGGTGAGCTGCTGTAACAAAGAGTTTCCTTTTGGGGATCAATAAAGTATTTCTGATTCTGATTCTGATACTTAATTTGTCCAAGTATTTTTTCCATGTCCATGCTATGATGTCCTTGTACTAGTTCAACCTAAGACCTAAATCTATTTCTTTGTTCGCCTTTTCTGTCATGCTTCCCTCCCTCAACCTTTGCCCTTCTTGCCCTTAATACATCTAAATCATATTGATCAATAGTATACTCAATACTATAAGCACCTTCCTTCCCTCCTTCCTCTCTCTGCCCCTTTCTTTTTATCTGTGCTCATCATGTATCAAATTTTTCCTCCAAAATCTTCTGCCATGTGTCGAATGTCAACAGAACACACTTCTCTAAAAAGCCATAGCAAAGCATTGAGAGACAGAGAGAGAAAAGAGAGAAGAGAAGAAAGTGCATCAACCCCCCACAGGGCAGCAGTGAATGATGGGTGCCCCCTCTGAGCGAGGTTCTGGGGTTGCCTGTCACTGCACACTATCTGGTGCCAACACACTCTCTTTACACTCCATAAGCTGCAAAACTGTCTGTGCCCAGTGTAACAGCCTTAGTGTCACTAGCAGAATTTCCTCCAGAGTCTTGTTGTCTCTCAGTCCCATCCTTTGATTCCCTAGCACTAAATGGGATAGCGGCACCTTATTTAATTTGGTGAAAATACATAATTTAGCACAATGTGTGTCTATAGATTTATTTTAAACTGTCATATCCTGTGCTATTATCAGGTATTTTGTTTGGACAATGCTATTCTTATCACTTCCTCATTTCCCGCTTTGTATTATGCATGGGGTAGCTCTTTTTGTGGATTCTATTGTGTTTTTGTAATTGCTGTTACTTAAATCACTTTGCTGGTCTATTGTGCAAGCTGTTTTCCCACAATGTCTGTGTGACCTGCTTCTTTAGTGTAAAATGTAGTTTAATTAATTTGATTTGAATAGTACAAGAGTATAGCTGAGTGCTGCTTTCAAGTTATAACTCAACAGTGTTCAGCAATGACATACACAGTCCTTTTCTATTTATTTGTCCTAAAATGTGCTGGTGACAAGCATAAAGGGTTTAGTAGTATTTCCTAAGAGTCAATCAAGGAATCATCCCTTTCTCACTTATTTTACCAGGTGAGCACTTCCCAAACAGTGGGTGTTACCGCCTCAGAAACACTGTGCAGTTCTTTACTGTAATGCATTGATGCCAATAGAGGAGGTTTAGTACAGTGATACTTTTTAATTAACATTGTTTAAATTCATTTTGCATCCATCTTGCAAAGATCTTGCAAATAAGGCAGCTACTTACCAAGGGGAGTGGACAATTCCCTGTCCCCCAAAACTAAAAGCAACGTATTGACCTTCACATCCCTTATCAGCCCACTTCACGCACACATACTAACCCCCACCCTCCCCTCCAACCCTAACACACACACACCTCCCTCCTGACCCATCTAATCCTTAATTACCATGTCTAATTAGGCCCTGACAGCAGAGGTCAATCAACTAATTACAGAATCACAGGATGAAAGGAAGAAGGAACAGAGGACCAGTCAGTCAGAGACCTCCCAGCCATGATTAAAACCTGGACATCACCATCATCTCTTAATGCACACATACGTACTGCCCACCACACGATCTATACTTCAACTAAATTACAAAATATGCATGTGCAAGCTTCAGGAGCAGAAATGTTCCCTCACATATACTTACACATATGCATGTCAGGCTCTCACACACGTTAAGTACATGGACAACGAAGGCTATACTTTGTGACAGGAGATTCTCCCATAATGCAGCTTGCCTTCAGGCCTCTCACTCACAACTGTCACTTCCAGTCTCGTCTCTCATCAATCTACAGCTACCATGCTAGGTACAGCTCAGGTCGATCTATTGGTTGTGTGTGTTAGTATGTGTGCGGTTGGTCAGGTAAGCTTGCAGGTTCTTTTTTAGTTATATTTGTGTATTTGAGTGTACGTATTTATGCATGTGTGAGCATCCCTGTGTGTGTAAATAAAATGTGTGCACGTATAGTATATGCTGGAAAGTATACGTATTATTGTGTGTGGGAGTGTGTGGTGTTAGGACTCAGATCGATATAAAAAAGACCCGGATCAATATGTGTTGAAGTATCTCGTATTTCATAGCCTTATCAATACTAGGATCAGTGTCTTAATCAGCAATGTGTATCTGGCCTGGAAACAGAGTCTCCAGGGAAATGCTGTTTGGAATTCCATCACAGCTTTGACGTAGGCAGCCCCACAATCCCCCAACCTCCAATGGTACATTTATGTACAGTGAAGCAACTACAAGATGCAGCTTTGTTGAGACTAAAGACGGCTGATTATTTTCTCCTCAGAAATGCTGTCTACATGAGGTAACTTCACAGATACAGGATCTATTTACTAATAAATTAATAATTGCATCTTCAGTGCAGAGTTTTGCTCTTACCAGCTTGTTGGCAGGCTTGTCAGTTAGTTAGTTTGTCAGAGTTTCATGAACACATGAAGGGCTGCCTTACATAGAGAAGCGCTGAAGATCAAAAGCTGGAAAAAGGGAGCAAAGTGAAAGCTGTGGTTTTCTACACTTAATGGATAGAGAGGGAGGAACACAGAATTTTCTCATCATCATTTATTCCCCCTAATTAAAGGATGAGGCAATATTTTATATTTTTGTTATTGTCAACAAATCCCATGAAAACAACAAAACCAGCAATGTGTTAGTATTGTACTTTATAAATCTTCCTGACTTGCCTACCATTTTTACGGCTCTCAGCCCCCAGCCCTTGGTTCTTACTGCAGGTGCAAATCTTTAAAACAGATCACAAATATATACTATAGTTTTTAAAAAGGCTCTTTAGATTCCCCAAACAGCAGGGCTCTGTAGTTTTTAGCAAATGTGACTCAAAGAAGAGTAAAGTGCATTTGTTGGGGACTATGTTTAGCTGCGGATTTTGTGTGCTAGTGAGTTGCTACGGCAGCAGAACAGTGTATGTGGGATCAACTCAAAATAAACTACAGTGCCCATGTTCATTATAATGAAGAAACATATCACTCAATGCAACGGTGTGGCTCATTGATGATAGTTTTTAGACAACAACAGAGGTCTGTGGCACAGAGGAATAATCTATAAACAGGCAATACTTGTTAGAATCAGTTAATTGTTGGTTTTGGCTATTTCAAGGATTTTGTTGACAATAAGAAAAATATAGAATACCACCAGATTAATTCTATTTTAAGTGTTCGAGATAATCTCACCCATCTTCGAACAAAAAAAGTAAATTGCACTCTGCCATTCAGTTATCTGTTGTATATTTTTAAATCACTTTTCTCGGCTTGAGGAACGTGTTACAAATATAAAACCTCCATGGATCAAAAATTCATAATAGAAAGAGTCATAACTGACCTTGTTTACAGTTTGAGGTGCCCTGTCAACAGTTTTACAGACGTCTCTTTTATAATGGTGGCCTATGGGGAAATACTTTTTGGGCCGCAGGGGAATTTTTCGTTGCAAATGGCCACTGGAAAAAATTGCAAGGCTGAGCAGCGGTGCCTTATCTAGTTCTTATTATACATCCATGCAAGAAACACATAATACACCTTTAGTTGTGATGAGTAAACCGAGGAAAAAATAGTAGCAGCAGGTTGAGAGGCCAACATGCACTTTTCCCTACCTAACAGTAGTGCTTGTGTGTCTGACAAAGTTTACTACCACTCTCCTTCTCTTTGACCGCCAAGCCCTCTCTCCAGGACTGAAACAAAACTGTAAGTTACTCTTTATTTGCTTTTACATTGTCTGAGCGAAGAGGATTCTACTAGCCACTACAGGCTTGCTACATTTCTTTATTTTAGTGTGTGTGGGCCCTCTTACTGCATATAAAATTATAGTGAGATATTATGCGTACATCTGAGCTTTAATGACAAGGTAATTTAGGTTAATTGTTTGTGTTTTAGTTAAAATAGACCTGCCATGAGGTGTAATTTTGAGTTTTACATTAACAGAACATTGAGAGATTTTGGATTTAATTTAGAGATTTATTTAATAGTTTTTGCAGGACCAAATTTATTCTTTGCTAATTGGTGAAGTTATGTGATACTTATAAGCTCTTGTAAGTTATTTTATTGATCAATTGTGTTAATAATTTTTATTGTTTTATTTTTTGTTGATTCAAACAGTATTAAGTATTAAGTAAGATTGTTTGAAAGTATTAGGGAAAACTATTATTTGTAAATCCAAACTAAATTGCTAGTAAACTATTATTATTTTTATTTATAACGTTGTCTGGGGTCAGTTATTTAAAAGAGGATATAGTTCTAACATTAAGTGAATAAGCCTGAATTTAAGTTAGGTAGTTGTTTTTGTTAGCATGTCTGAGTCTTAGAGACAGTGTAGCGTGGTGGGGTGCTATAGAAAGAAAATATGCCAAGAAGAATGTTGAGACAGGGCAATCTAACTGGTTTTTGTAAGTCTGTCGCATCTTTGTTGTTTCTTTAGTAGGACTTTTTCAATTTAGGTTTGAGTCCCTTGAGGCTCTGAGTCTAAAACACAATCACTGTAGTCACATGAAAATAGACGATTTGTATTGCCTTCATGCGCATATAGCTTGAAAAAATGTGAGCTGTTACGCAGCCTGTGTAGACAGCTGGATTGATAAACTAGGAGCATAACTTTTCCCGCCATACCAGGGTTTTTCCTGGCTCAGAATGGGCCGATATTTTTAGATTAATATGCCGCAATATATGATATATCTCGATATACACATTTTCTCTAGAATAACATAACGTACAATAGTACAAATAGTGCAAACATATGATGATCTTGTAGAACATGATGCATTGCTGTAGATTAAACTGCCCAACAGTATATAAAGTAGCCTAATTAAAATTAGCACAACCTTAAACATCTACAGCAGTAAAATGCAACACACACATTAATGCAGCAGTAATATTATATTAATCCAAAAACATCATATATAGTAAAACACTGACAGAGACCATTTTACAGGGCAATGAGTACTTTAAGTAAATGTTGCTATAATACTTACACACTTTTACCTTAGTACAGTTTAGAATGCAGAACTTTTACTTGTAGTGGAGTATTATAAATACCACAGTGGGGTTGGTGTTAGTACTTTTGCTTAAGTAATGGACCTGAATACTTCTTCCACCTCTGATTAGCACACCCACAGTCTAATTGCAGAAAATAAATAAAAAGTCCCTGTTTGTTACTATGGGGTATGTTTCCTGTACTCTTCACAACAGAGTTGAAGCTAGTTAGTTATCAGCGACGAGTAAGGCTAATGTCAAATGAAAAAGCCTAAAACCGGAGGTCTCCCAAATATGTTTTGGAGCTCCTGAGCTGGAAGCTGTAGGTAGAGTAATCAGAGCGATCAGATGATTGATTGCATTTTCTCTTATGTTTTTTCCCGCCACAGCGAAATACGACTGGACAACTGTGCTGTGAAGAGAAGAAGACGCCGTAAGCTAGTAACGTTACATAATGCTAAACAAGGATTTTTTAATTTTTACTTCTCTGTGTCAGATGCATTCTCACCTACTGGAAATACTCCATTTGGTTTAGGCGAGGGGCGCAATAGAACGGTTTTTATTTTATGAGAAATCACAGGAAGTCTTCTCTCCCATTAGCGCTAGCTTCACAGCGCAGCGTTCAGGCCCAGTCAAAACAATGCAGTTTAGCTGGCTTCCAGCGCAAGCCGCATGTATACAATATAGTGGCTCTGTGGATGAGAGGGGAGTTGACTGCTGGAAGTCAAAGATGTTGTATTTAAGTTAATGTTCTGCTTGTTCAACAGTTTAATAAATTGCTGTTTAAATACATTCAGACAGGATTTGAATTGCTATTTTTATTCTTAAATCTTATCATTTTGCTGCTGGCTAAAACCTCTTTGCAGGAAAAACGCTCCAGACGTGCGTGAGATGACTGAAAAACACGCTGAGATGCTTTCTGTGTAGACACGCTGTAATAAACTAATAAACTTTGGTAACTTGGAGGTTGTGACTTCAAATCCTATCTGCATATAATATAGAATTTGTCTAAGAGGTTGTACATGTATTCGTCTGTAGAATCATGCGTCTGACTTGTCTCTAATTTTCTCCTCTTCTGTCATCTTTTTCCACTGCTCTCTGCTCCTCCCTCCCTGCAGTGGAGAAGCGCATTAGGGGAGATTAATAGAAGGTAGTCATGTTACAAATCATCCGCTGTGCATTTCCCTATTCATTCTCCACCCCTCGCTTACTCCTCACCTCCTTACCTCTCTCTCTCTCTCACTTCCCTCCTCTCATAAACAGCAGAGTGGTCAGATTGCAGGCCAACCTAAAAGAGCAGACCATTTATCTACCTCTGAATACTGGAAACCTGCCACAGGTGCAGAGGAGCACAATAAGTCTTTCTCTTACGAATACACACGCTTTTGCTTGCTGCAGAGGGTACTATCCATAGTGTGTGTGTAGGAGTATGTGTGTATGTGTGTTTGAGCCCATGCCATCATTTGGATGCAGGTGAGATAAATGAAACTGGCCAACCTTTAAAACTGGCTCCATAGGTCCAGCCAAACTGTTTCTCTTATCACCCCCCTCTCTTTCTATCACTCTCTCTCACACATATGAATACACACTTTCTCTCACTCTGTCATCTCTTTGTGTATTTCTCCACCCCTTTATTCTGACCATCTTGCTTCTTTTTTTTTTTAGCTCCCCCGTCTCCCGTCCTTGTTTCCTTTCTTCAAACCCATCTCCACTTCCTGTCTTTGCTTTCCTGTGCAAGCCATAGACTGTATAAAATGTGGACGTAGTCACAGTGACGTCACCCATAGGTTTCTGAAAAGCCATTTTGAAGCTCAAAGTGGGCAGTGCCAGCTGTCGCCATCTTGGCAGTGTGTCATTCGGCCCAACTCCAGGATAACCAAAAATGGGCAAAGAGGTGGAGCATAGGTGGAGCTCAGGTGCCTGGTTGCTTAAACATGGCCACCTAGCTCGGAGTTACCAAGACTATATGCTACTCTACGTTGCTAGCCGGCTAACCCTGTGGTATGCGGTTGGCAGTCTACGGTTGGTACCCAGTCGTCATCCTGGTTTACTCTTGAGATAAGTTAACCTGAAACTAAACAACAAAACTTGAAATAATGATTGATCTGTCATTGAGATTAAAATGTGTAGTTCGATTCTCAGTGCGGATGCGTTGTTGCATAACAACTTACAGATTGTACAGTAATTCCCCACTCCGCTGTTTTGACTTAGATTTGTGTACTGTCACCGACAGCGCTGTGTGAAATATAACTATTGAGAAAAAAAAAGCACTTTTATATTTGTTACAAGATGTTTATTTCTTTTAGTCCTTGTTGAGGTCATGGCCACCTGTGATGAAGTACCAGTCTTGGCTACTTGACTTTAGACAGCTGATTCCACATTGTGTGTCTTCAAAGGACAACAACAAAAACATTTTTTAAAGACTGTCATCTATATTTTGAAGTATTGCTCCCATGTTCCATTTTCTTCTATAGATGTGAAATAATAGTATTGTAAACATGAAAAACTGACCCACCCTTTATAGTTAACTTCATATTTTTCATTACCTGAAGCATTTATTACACTAATTTATTTTCCTCCCATAATCACAGTCATCATTGGTGAGAGAGCTGCAGAGACCTTGGGAAGCAACCTCAGCATGCTGGACGTCCGTGTCTGCTGGTTTGGCTGGGGTGGACTGCAGTGGAAAGGCCTTCTCACCTTCTTTTCTCAGTCCCTGCAAGGAAGAGCAGCACCGGATGTCCCCATCATCCTCAACGACATGGGGGAGGTCAGCAGCATTAAGCTGGTCAACATGATGGAGGACCTGCACCAGTTTGACCTCCAGCACCCTGGCATGAAGATCATGTTTTTGTCTGTGACCCAAAAGGTGCCGGTGGAAGGCTGGTGCCAGTCCGGTGAAGCTTGACAAGGCCAGGAAATTTGTCAACAGTGTTATGGCTACATTTGTTCGTAGCTTAAATGGTGTTATGATTGAGCACCCTCACATTAGACATGACAGTCCTGGGCTATTTTTGAAAGATGGAGTTCATTTCACACCTAGAGTAAATGTACAGTAGCTAATTGCCTTAAAGACCACCTCCAAACGCAATGAACTGCTTACAGTTGGCAGTGTCACTGCTTTTGAATTAGGCCTTTAGGACCCATTTTGTTACACTTTAATATAGCCCTGACCGTCATGGCTAAAGTTGAGTTAATTTTTTATGTTCATTATGGTTGTTTGAAAAATAACATCTGTAGCCATAACACTGTTACCACCCCTGTTCTTTCTCATTCCTACAATCGCACCCTTTATCCCCTTTTCCCCCTACCACCCCATGGACTCTGCAGCTCTCTGGGCATAGCCGTTACCTCTTGCACAGGCCCAGTCTGTTGATCTTATTTTAATAAATGTGTTTATTTTTACATTTGTAGTTTCAAAAATTATCCACATTTTTGTGTTTTGTTATATTAAAAAAACATGGTTCACATTTGAATAAGTTCTATTTATATTTGCACTCCTTTTGTCTTTACTACTGATTTTTATCTGACTTACCTGCACACTAAGTAGTCCCCCTAAGATTTATCATTTATTTGCAGTGTTGCAAACTCTGAGAAGGGCTTCCTCAGGCAAATACACAGGTATTGTGAGGCTTATATAGTGAGGCAAAAACAAACAATCATAATCGAAAGGACCTGTGGCAAATAGGTGCATTCAATGAGCCAATCGTTGTTTTTTTTTCTTTTGACTCAATATACAGTATTGGCCTTACAATACCTGTGCAATACCTGAGTATAGTTTCTCAGTGAATGTTCCACATTTTTTTGTTTACAAACAAAACCAGCATATAACATTATCTTTTCATTTTTTACTTTCTGCTAAGATCTATGCTAAATGTTGACCTATAAAATACATCTTAATATTTTCATTTATAACTATTAGCTATTTTTGTTTGTATGTCTTGTGTGCAGTGGTGGAATGTAAATAAGTACATTTAGGCTACTCAAGTATTGTACTTAAGTACAAATTCGAGGTGCTTCTACTTCACTTGAGTCTTTTATTTTCATGCCACTTTCTACGTCTACTCCAATGTTAATCTGAGCGTCAAATAATGATAGCTTTCGTTACTATTTTTCGGATGACAGTTTTTCATACCCATCTTGTCCAGTGAAAACCATGAATTTCCAAATGTGGTGATTTTGAATGTTTGTGATAAATTGAAGGATGAAATGTTCCTTTATGGGTTGAGAAAATTCTCATATTTCTTTAAGACAGATAAACAATTTTAAACCTTTTGGATTAGCTGGAAAATGCATCGTTACAAAGCTGAAAACATGGCTGTTTTTCTGTGATCATGAATGAGTACATGAGTACTTTTACTTTTGAAACTTTTAAGTACATTTAGCTAATAATACCAACAACTTAAGTAAGGTTTTGAACGGAGGACTTTTACTTGTAGTTGAGCCTCAAGCAACAAGTGATCTGCTAGGCTTGGCCATCCGCACCAAGTGCTGATCCCCAGAACAGCGTACCCACCTCAACTCTCTCCTTTTCAACACTTTGTCGTACATCCATCCAGTCCTCATCAGGCACAGGTGCAGCCACTTATTCTAATCAGCGTCCACAGCAGCACGCCTTGCTTACCACAGTTACAGTACCTAGCCAAGTCTAGCGTTAACATTACGTTAACGTTACATTGTCCGTATGGTAAGTTTAATGTTGACACTGCATAACGTTAGCTAACTAACAAGGTGGACATTTATTTTCCAACCTCACACAGACGCATTTGTTCAAAAGAATTATCACCCTAAACTCTAACACTTCTCTATTACATTCTAGAAAAGGTTTCAGTCGTGGTCATCTGGACACTGTTTTCAGAATCAAGAATCAATCGCTTCGTCTCCCATCTGGAAGTCATTCTCAATTGTGAAAATGGTCTGAGAACTCAGAAATTTAAGCTACTCTGTGTTGCTTAAGCCCTGCCCTCAGGGAGGAGTGGGGAGCCGAAACGTCTTGATTCTGAAAACAGTGTCCAGATGACTACGACTGAAACCTTTTCTACGATGGAACACTCCTGGACGAATGAGGGACTACACGGTCTTACTTCTCTATTACGTTTTGACTTTGGTGCATGTCAGTTTAATAACTGGGGCTAACAAATGCTCCTGTTAAGTTAGCATCATTAGCACAGCTGGGTGTCGTGCTCGAAGTCTAACCCAAGGCTAATTCATTAGCTGGCTCATTAGCTCACAAGCCATGTATGGTGAGCGCAGACACCGATACCTGCTTATTATTGCAAACATATAAATAAAATACTAGAATTTCACTCACCGAAAAAACTGGAGCACAGACTTCTTGGACAGTCTGTTGGTACAATTAACCCCACAGCAAGCCATATTATTCTTATATTTTCATGAAAAAGTCTCCAAAAGGCATAAACATGGCCGAGAGGTCAAGTTCGGTGACTAGCTGAGCTGAGGTGACGGACAGCTAGAAGACAGCAGACCGTTAGCAGTGACGGCACCGGCACCACCCACCAATCATTCAAAACAGCCACGCCCTTAATTATGCAGAACTTTAAGCCTTAACAATTTAAACGGGTGCGTTATAAAAAAATTGACCCCCATCAAAGTTGTCATGAAGGGGGAAATTAACTACAGAGACCAAAACCGTTTTTTGTAACAAGCTGTAAACATGTTTTATTTCTGCTGTAAAGTTGGGCATTTTAACTTGTGGGTCTATGGGGATTGACTCCCTTTTGGAGCCAGCCTCAAGTGGCCATTCGATGAACTGCAGTTTTTGGCACTTCTGCATTGGCTTAATTTTTCAGCCCCGGAGGTTGCTGCTTGGTGCCAGCGTGCTGCTCATATTTGTTGTTTTAGCAGCCCTCCTCTGCGGGGATTTTGTACTGGCTGTAATAAGTTGTATCTCTGCTCTGTGCCACCTGTGTCAGCTGGCACTCTTCTCCTTCTGCCTCACGTCACACACTGAGTTCTTAATGCATTTACATCCCGACTGCTGGGAGGCAAGTAGGTGTTTGCTTTTATGTGTGTGTTTACGAGTGTGTGTTGTGTATCTTTATGTTAAGCGTGTTTGTTGATGTGCTTGCGCATGCATGAGCATCTCATCCCTACATTGTCATATTCATGACTGAGTCGGTCTCCATGAATTTCAATGTGATGTTATGGCAGCTGGTGACAGTTCTTGATATGACTCCAGTGCTCCCTAACCTCCAGATGAACAATGACTTACATATTTACCTGCTAATCCAGCTCGATGACTCCAGCTCACTCTCTGATGGGACAGACACACATCTTGTCAATTTGCCTATTCACACTAAAGAGGCTTTATTTACAGACTTGTGTGTGTGTGTGTGTGTGTGTGTGTGTGTGTGTGTGTCTGTGTGTGTGCAAGAAAGTAAAAATATCTCTTTTTAGCTGCATTAATGTTCCCTCTATCTTTACTTAGAAGTCACAGATTACTTAGGTTGTAATGCTTCTTTTAGTTTTGTCATCACTCAAAAATCATTTTATATATATTGTTTTACCTTAAGAAGATGATGTAAAAGGTTGTTTTGCAGTACCTTTGATACTTAATTAGTTTCCATGTAATTGACAAAAAAAAAACAACCTCGGTCTGGTCCGTGGTTTTGGACTTTGATCCAGTTGCGTTCAGCAGGTGGCCTTCTGTGTGGTTTCGGGGGGAGAATCCCCAGCAGCAGTAACTGTCTGACTGATGAAAAGATGTGATGAAATGATGTGATATTTCTTCAGTTGATGAACTTGCAGCTAAATTATGACCTGACGCAACCAGCCTGCCCCTAACTGATTGAATGATTGACAGTCAGGACATGCAGTCTCTTCAATAGCACACACTGACAGAGAGGGACACTCAGAGGCCATTTCACAGGGGATATGTGTCAACAATTTCGTCTGGAAAATGACACAGTGGATACATTTATTTTTGTCTGTACAAAATCTGAACATTCTTCACTATAACTTGAAAAATTGTGTTGGCTGTGTGAAAGACTAACTCATCTTCAGTAAAATACTGTATGTAAAAATTTATTATTTTTCCTTTGTTAAAGTGTGGGGATGAAGAGTCTCCGTCATCAGACACATAATGGTAGTTAAATTACAGTTAAAGAACAATAGCTTAGAAAATGCATTTTCATAGAACTTTTACAAGCTTTTTTAAATCCTGTATAACCCTTACTTGTATTTAACAAGCTGATCATCTGATTGGTGAAATTGGTGAAACATATTATAACACATATCTCACGTATAGGAAAAAGTAGTCATATATTAAAAATGAATTTGAATACACGGACGATTCAAGCAAATATCTTAAAATACATACCCATTACATGCATATTCTGCAGAATATAGAAAATTGTATTTCATATACTCCACAATACAAACCTACTATTAAATACATGTCACTACGTTAAATCTAGCCTACATAAAGTAGTATATACTGTACATAGGTTTCTTTCTATAACCCCATTGTGTATTAAGTTCTTTTGTATTTTAACAAGACTAAGAGTCTATAGCCACAATTGTGGCTCTGTGAGGTTGTACTTTGAACTAAATGCTAATGTTAGTACGGCCGCATGTTCACAATGAGATATCTAACGAGCTGATGTGTAGCAGGTATAGCCTAATGTTTACCATGTTGACCATCTTAGCTTAGTGTGTTGGCATGTCAAGATTTGCTAATTAGCACTAAACACAAAGTACAGCTTAGGCAGATGGTAATTTTTGACCTGATGATGGTGCTAGAGAAAAAGTTAACACATGAATGTGTGTACCAAATCATGACAATCCATCCAGTAGTTCACAAAAAAAACTAGGCTAATGTTCACCTCATGGTAAACGTTAGCCTAGTCCACGCTAGTGGAAAAGTCAGGGGACCATCAAAGTTGGTAGGATTCATCCTCTGGATACCATGGATGTCTGTACAAATTTTCATCACAATCTGACCAAAGTGGTGGACCCACCAAGTGAATCACCAAAATTGTTTTTAATTGGCCACAGTCTTCTTTACCTAAGTAGCTTGTTCCACTAAAACAAACTAAAACAAGAGAAATCACGCTGAACGAGGCAGCGACTGACCTGAAAGAGGTCCTAGAAGATGTGAATGCAGCTCATGTCAGGCATCATCGCGGCTAAGATGGACACATGGATCAATACATGAGCAAAGCACAGAAGGGCATTGGCAGAGGAACCAGAGGAGCCAAACACCAACTCCTGGTTGACAGAACAGTCACCCAAGACTGCAGAGCCCGACACACCAACCTGTGCGCTGCCTGGATTGATTACAAGAAAGCATATGACTCAATGCTGCACACATGGATCACAGAATGCTTAGAGATGTACAACATCAACAGGACTCTAAGACACTTCATTGCAAACTCGACGAGGCTGTGGAAAACCACCCTTGAGGCCAATGGCAAGCCACTTGCGCAAGTATCCATCAAATGTGGCATATACCAAGGAGATGCTCTGTCCCCACTGCTGTTCTGCATAGGACTGAACCCCCTCAGCCAAATAATCAACAAGACTGGCTATGGATACCGACTCAGGAACGGGGCCACCATCAGTCACCTCCTCTACATGGATGACATCAAGCTATACGCTAAGAGCGGGACATCGACTCACTGATCCACACCACCAGGATCTACAGCTCTGACATTGGGATGTCATTCGGGCTTGAGAAGTGCAGTCGAATGGTGACAAAGAGAGGGAAGGTAGTCCACACAGAAGGGGTCTCACTCCCAGAAGGAACAATAGCAGACATTGAGGATGGTTACAAGTACCTTGGAATACCACAGGCAAATGGCAACCTCGAAGAGGCAACAAGGAAGACGGCAACGGCCAAATACCTTCAACGAGTAAGGCAAGTCCTAAGAAGTCAGCTCAATGGCAAGAACAAGAACAATATGTAATGTCTATTTATCATATTTAAGTAATGACAGTCCCCTTTATTATGCTTCTGTTGTTTATTTTTTCCAAAGTGCTTCTAAGTTTTATAAGCCAAGAATGCCAGATGTCTCTTGATTTAACTTAAAATGTTACAACATTACTCAGAGTGTAATGACGGAATAACAGCATTACGAAAACTTTAAATATCTTACAGTTGTGGGCCTGGCTTTCCTCTGCCACTGTTGCTGAAGGTGTCTGCTGCGCTGGCTGCAGTGGTCTGTCTGTGTGACTGTGGGGCAAGAGGGGTCTGTGACCAGTGTGTGATTGTGACTGGGCTGTGGCTGTGGTACAGACAGTGTGTGTGTTTGCATTGGGGATGTGTGAAGATGCTATTCGTGTTTATATCTAAAAAAAAAAAAATCAGGAGTGAGCTAGGGCTGGGCGATATATTGAATATATGATATATATTCAAGTATCAATTAATGAGCGATATGGCAGATGACCATATGATATTTGAGTTATTCATTGTACATTTTAGCTATTTATTTCTGCATTAAGAGAAGGCGGCGTTTACATGCAGGAGACTTACTCTTAGGCCTGTCATGATAATTATGTTATCGACTTATCGTATATAGACATGACCTCGATCATTTTTGCCAACCTCGATGTTTCTCGTTGTGTTTAAGTGCGTGTTTGTTTACATAAGAATGCACCAACATTTTAGCAAACGTGATGCCATAATAAACAGCAAGGTTTTCCCTACCAGACTTGGGCGCAGCGCCTAAGCGTTTTTTCGCAGCACCTAAGCTGAATGAACAGAAAAAAACTATGCGGAGACCACGTATAAAACAGGCTGAGACATGTTTTGCTGTCATTTCATAGCACTGCTTCAGTCCTTGCATCGTCTGCTCTCTGTGTCAGAGTTTCACTGTGGGCGGGGCTCAGGCAGCTCCTCCACACACACACACACACACACACACACACACACACACACACACACACACACACACACACAGCAACAGTGAACAGGTAAAGTGAAGAAAATGCGTTACTCGAGGCTAATAGGTGTTTTTCCCAACAACTGCATAATTCCATCCAGAAAGTTTGGAAGAATATGTCCAAATGGACTTGGTTTCAAAGCCGCATTCCACAGCTCCAGTGTGGGAACATTTTGGATTTAAGCTGAATGAGAGAGGAGAGCCCATAAAAACAGTGGCAACGAAAAGTGGCAAATTCTTCTAACCATTGAGAAACTAGATTGGCAGTATATTGCCTGTTAAAGAATGAATGATTCTCTATACCTCTGTGTCAAATGTTTAATATTTATTATAAGTACAATTTTTGTTAACAGAGTCCAAGTGTCAATTTTATTTATTGTTTTGGTTATGTGGTCTTATTTTGTTTCATTTATTTAGGATATTTCAATATTTTTTTCACATTCCAAATCCACTGTCTGAATATTCTTAAGCATTAAAACATCATTACTCTTTGAAAGGTTGTACATGCATTATTATGCTATAATATTATCATTATATCAGTGGCATAAAATGATCTTAAAATGACAATAATATAGTTTATTGCAATTATTTCTGGGACAATATATTCTCCAACAAAAGTAGTTACCAGTTACTGTTTCACAAAACACAGCATTTAACCACACGACAAATCAAATGCTACAAACGTATATTATATCAGACATTACGAATAAGTGGCTGCAGTGCAATCTTAGAATCCAAACCCTATTTTATTTGACAGACTGAAGAACAAAAGAATTACGCAGTCTGTTCAGTCGAGCCTGTGGGACTCTACATCTTCTGCTTGATGGCAAAAGCTGATAATCTTCTAATAAAATATGAGCAACAAATTTGACAGAACGTACTTACAATAACAAAATGAAATCAACCATCTAGCAAGTTCTTTTAAAGGGGAAATCCACTGATTTTACACATTAAAGTCTGTTGGGTAGTACTACTGCATATGTGAAATAAAAGTTGTATAAAGCCTTTTGTGGCTCCAGAGGGAGCGTCACAAAGTCTGATAAGTTACTCAAGTGGTGTCACTTGAGTCAGTGTAGGGTGGGGCTGAAGACTACAAGTTGGAAAATAAAAAAAATCTAGGGGTTGTGGAGTTGGAAAAAAGTGAGCTTACCAGACCTCTGTAGCCCACTCATCATCTCTGCATGAGGCTAGCGGCTCGACACTACATTGGCCGCTACATTACTTGCATAACACACCTGAATCCCAGACCGAACTGTCGGACTTCGAGTTGAATTGTGGGTAGTATAAGTGCTAGGTTTTGACAAGGAAGAAGAATGAGTGGAATAAAAAAAGACCATATCTCTTTTTCTTTCTTTTCTTCAAACTATCCATTATGAGTCCGGCAATGTTATAGAAGTGCAATGCTAAATCAGTGGAGTATTTGATTAGGGGCAGTGGCAAGAATAAAAAGGAGCATCTCTTTCACATGCACATGGTTATGGTTAGGGCTCATTTCTGCCCTAAGGTCGCACAAGCACAGCACTTGAATTAACCATAGGTGTACACTGGCCATCAGAGAGGACAGAATTTACTAGAAGGGCCAATTAGAAGAGTATTCGGGTTTACCAGTTGGTCCTTGGGTTGGGCCTTAAACCATAAAACAGGACAAATCCTGGCTGAATAAAGGTTTCAGAAACAGAGGGCACTTTGGCACGCAGAGTACAGTTTCACACAGGCCTGCCCTCTGTAAGCTTAACTACTCACCTTAACCATGCTGACAGTGAGCTTATTAAACCGTCCTTCCCAGAGAAAAGGACAGTGGGTATGCATTTTTCTTCAACCCCAATGATGAGAACATATCTAAGGATGACTGTCAGAGAGATTATCCCATGTTTATAATGTGCTGCTTATGAACTAGATTTACAGTACATAATGACTCAAGTCACGAGGGAGAAAAAGATAAAAATACAATATTGAATTTATTAAAAGCTACATTTACATACAGAAATTAAAGTCATTTTGAATGATAGCAATATTATTTTCCCTCTGCAAAAGTGTCTTTCATTAATTGTAAAGTGGATTTTATTCTCTGTGTAGAGTAAACAATTTCATTTTTTGTATTCATTACACTGTGGTTAGAGGGTGAGGTTTTAGCCACTAGCTTTGCTCACATCTCTCTAAGTTGTATTTTGTGAAGACAAGTAGTCTGGGGCATTGGGGAGATACAACATCCCTGCTGCACTGAACAGATGCTCAGAGGACAGGGATTTTTCATCCACTACCAGGCAAACAAGCTGCTGTGTATTAGCAGAGCAGAGCAGCAGACCCGCTGGGACAAGAAAAAGCAAAAAATTGGCCTCACAAATGATAAATGAGGAATTAAAACAATTAGCAAGCAATTCTTTCATTCCCTCTATATTAAAGCTCTATGTATTTCTTGTTTATTACAGGCATACCATGCACGACATTTCACTGAAAAACATTATTTGCGCTTTGCCAAATATGGTATTTGGATTAGGGGGACTTCTCCAGTGTGTATAAGTGAATTATGTGTATGTGTGTGTTTGTTCTTGCAAATGTGATTTGTTAAGTTCCTTTGCATGTATTTATGAGGGAGAGCAGAGCACAGTAATTTAAGTAAACAAAGAAAAGCAAAAAAAATGTTTTTGACTTGGGGCATTAACAATGCATGTGGTGCAATCATACATAACATACTGTATATCGTGCATTGTACATGCATTCACTTCTTTTATAGGGTATATTCAATCAAAATGGTTATGTTTTAGGTTAGTTTTTTTTGCTTTTTTTTTGCATTTTTGCTCACCTACCTTCAGGGAGGTCGCAGTGCAGGTTCCACTAAAGAACAGCACCCATGGAGAGGGTAGCCCAGATGAACAGTTTGTGAGGCACAACTGCCTACAGCCCTCACAGTCATTGTTGCCTCCTACAGGCATCAAACACTCTGCTTGTGCCTGTTTGCTAATGTTAGTCACACTGCATTGCTGGAGGTTAAAAAGAAAAAAAAAAACTATGTAACCAAGTTCACTCACTCCAATATTCAATATCTCTCTGCAATTTAAAAGGCAGCAGAAAGCAGACACCATCGTTGCCATGGGCAACATGGGTGCTGATTTGTTATTTAGATTGCGGTTTTCATCTATTGTACGCTGTGTTCTTTGGATGTTGGCAAAGTTACATTTTTTCCAGTGCTACTATTCTCCCATTAATGCTGTGTCTGCGTGCTGATGGTGTGTTGGTGGAGCAGCTCTGACTGATTACCGTGTAGAGCAACATTACAGGCTCTCTTACCACAACAAATTAAGCCAGAGTGCCAGGCCCACAGGGAGAACTCTTCATCAGAGGACCAAGCAGAAGATAAAAGAGTGCTACAACTCAATCACTATCTGGTCACAGAGTTTAACAGGAGACAAAACTCAGTGTGACACATGCAATGCATTTAATTACCACAAGATACACAGGTGGAGGCAAGAAACAAACGCAACACAGCCTGAGGCTAGAGTTACTGAAAAAGCAATAAGAATGTGGTACTCAGCAGTCTAGCTGACAGAACAGTAAGCTAGATTTAGAACAAAAGATACAAAACATGGATAAACTCCAAGACACACAGTTAGCACAAACAGACACGCACATATATGGCACACTCGGTTGGATACATATAATCAAATCGGTTTAAATGTTTTTACATCAGCCCAACACTAACATGGTCCTAAACTTTGTACCTGTATTAGTGCAGCACTAATGGTTTCTCACACTAACAGAGCAGCAGGAGCAAAAGTGGCTCCGCTTTGTACCAATAGGAGAACACATAATTGTTGCTGCTAACCTAAACAGGCCAGTTCAATGGAGTGATGCTTCTGTGTGCTGTACTGTGTAATGTGAGGTCACCATGTAAGACTGTCAGTATGCAGGCAAGTGGAGAGCAGTAGAGTGAGCTGGACAGGGTTGCAACTGAAAGGGATTTCCCTGCAGTGGTTAGGGATGCATACAGGGAAGATTTCCTGCTTTTAAACTGGCTACTATTCTCCCATTAATGCTGTGTCTGCGTGCTGATGGTGTGTTGGTGGAGCAGCTCTGACTGATTACCGTGTAGAGCAACATTACAGGCTCTCTTACCACAACAAATTAAGCCAGAGTGCCAGGCCCACAGGGAGAACTCTTCATCAGAGGACCAAGCAGAAGATAAAAGAGTGCTACAACTCAATCACTATCTGGTCACAGAGTTTAACAGGAGACAAAACTCAGTGTGACACATGCAATGCATTTAATTACCACAAGAAACACAGGTGGAGGCAAGAAACAAACGCAACACAGCCTGAGGCTAGAGTTACTGAAAAAGCAATAAGAATGTGGTACTCAGCAGTCTAGCAGACAGAACAGTAAGCTAGATTTAGAACAAAAGATACAAAACATGAATAAGACTCCAAGACACACAGTTAGCACAAACAGACACACACATATATGACACACTCAATTGGATGCACATGCCACAAATCATATCCACTGTTTTGACTCTCGCTCCTCTTACTCAGACTTTTTATTTCTCCCTCCCAGACACTCGTGCTTATGAGCAAACAAACACCATGAGAACCCCATACTGTGATTACTGCCTACAGTCATAAGGTCAAGCTGGTAAATCAAACAGCCTTCCCAGTAGATTCCAGTTCCCTACGGGACATAAAAGGCCTGGACAACCAGTACACTGCCGAGCCCATAGTGCTGTCACAACCCTACTACCACGACCTCTGCTGGGAATCGTGGCAGGAGAGACTCCCCTTGGGCCGGAGCCCCTTTGGAGATGTACACTCAGCAGCAGCAGAGGATCAAAGGCTGGTGGAGAAAATAGATCAGATTAATGAAGCCAAGCTGTTTCTTCAGCTCAGAGACATGGATGGTGATCAGCATGGCTAAATCTGCACCTCTACAGATTTCGTAACAGTTCTTCTTTGGTACTGTACGCTGTAAACAAAAAGTGTCATGGATAAAACTGAAATGTGCTTTGAAATGCAGAATCTAATTGCTGTGTTAATAAATTGTCAAAGACCAAGTCCTTGAGTTCTGTTTTTTTTTTTTTTTCAAATGTAATCCACGATCACTGTGTATAGATTTAGTTTGGGTCTTATTTTCCTAGTTTTGGCCATCATTTGTATTGATTTACTTTTACAGACCAAAGTAATTGCTGAAATCTGGGAACGTTACAACATACAAAGTCCGACAGGCAAGAAACACGAGCAGTCATTTGAGACAACTGTTTAGCCATATTATCGACCATCTTATTTGGAGGTAAAACCAAAACTGGGGGCACATGTTAAATCAGTAGTTATCCCTCATTGCACAAAAAACTACGGCAAGTACAGTAGGTCAAAGTTTAACCAGGAAGTTGGTCTGGAAACTTTGGGTAGTTATTTTACCATTTCCCTTTGTTTTCTTATCAAAATAAGTTGGTTTAATATTAAAGCCCACGCGACCATCTGACTGCTTATTAGCCATGTTGCCGAGTTCTACCATGTAAACCTGTAATAAACAGTTTTGGTCACTGCAACACAATGCTTTAAGATGTGGTCAACATGTTGCGTATTTACACACCCAGCAGTTACGGTCCTCTTTTTAGCTTTGATTTTGGTCTCCACTAACTTCTGAGGGAAATACTGTATCTGTCTCTTTAGCTGCTAAATGCTCCACTATGTTCACCAACTAGTCGCTAACTTTGTCTGCCGTTTGGTGCTGGGCAGGTAGTATACAGTGGGTTTTTAGAGATGAAAACGATCGCCTCCTCCTGCCAAAAACAACGCTGGTGAGAGAGCCAAACCAGTAAAATTGCGAGCCGGAAAACCAAAACAATGAGCTGAAAATTACTATAGAACGCTGTAGAGCTGAGGGGAACTGGGTGATATTATCTGTGGGTTCACCACTTCGAGTGACCCCGCTCACATGCAATAGTCATTTGATCCATTGTTAATACTAAAAATATTGATTATAGCAATTTTAAGTTAAAATGTCTCTTGACCTATGATTTGACACGTTTTAACATCATCATGATGAGACCTGTTTGTTTTGTTTCATATTTTTAGAATATCTTTGATCTGTTAAAATTAAAGCCTGGATAACACTTCCAGGATCAGGAATTCACACTGGGGACACCCATGTAAGTAATGTATGCACTTACTCTACTCTATGTTCTGTGAGATGTCTTTATTCATTTTCCCCCAAATGCCTACTACTTTTAGTCTCATTCATCATCATATAATATATTAGAGTGACTTCATTTTTTAGAACTACAAATACCATATTGCCGTATCAGTAACACGGCCTATCTTTCCACTGGTGAGACGTACTGCCAGGTGAAACATACTAATAGTGGCTCTACACACAGCATGACAGACAGAGGAAATGAAGCGGAACCATAGATCAGAGTGAGGAGGAGGCCCTCTGAAGGACAGATTTGTCAAGCGTCCCTCGACCCACATGCAGATGGCTTGGAAGCAGTCTCATTAAAAATAATTGTCCTTGAAACGTATGGCCATCAGGACCCTGAGGAATACCTCTGGCTCTCAGGGTTGGTAATTGAAGCTGACCACAGTAAATCAACCCGGTTGTTGTGTCGACAGCCTGGGAGAAGATTAGGCTGGTATCTCGGCATCGGGAGAAACCTGGATTTACTGCACAAAATAACAGTCACAGACCACATAAGTCAAGCTAAATGGATGTGTGTGTGTGTGTGTGTGTGTGTGTTATGAGAAATAGTGCATTGATCAGTATGATTGCACACTGGGAAAGAAACCAACACATTAACCTTTGCTATGAAGGTCAGATGTTCAAAATTAATTCTGTGTATTCATCTCAGATTACAAAGATGCCATGACATTTCTTGTAATTATCAAAGTAACTCCATTCCTATGCTAAGACTGGCTTACAATTAAAACTTTCAATTGTCTTGAGGGCCTGTCAGATGTCACCATGAAAAGCACACTAACATTTTTGGGACATAACAGCACAGTGTATTACGTCTTACTGTGCCCCATGAAGGGTTGAGAGATGATAGTTTGACTCTAACTTCTGTCTCGTTCCAGACACTGATTACCCTCCGTGCAGTTAACTTGGAGCTCCAGCTAATTAGCATCAATGGTAATTAGCAAAGTCGTTAAGAGCCTTATAATCAACTTTTCTCTTTCACTCATTGACTCCCTGGGGCTGTCAGGTCTGTCTGTGTCGGTTCCTTTTCCTCAGCAGGCAACATACATTATACATGCTGTGTTACAGAGCTTATTTTTGTGAAATGGTGACGCTGAGTCAGTTTGAAATTAACTCAACAGCTCTCAAGCACTCTGCTGCCATTTGCATTGCTTGGCACTAAGGATCGCTGTCCATGGTGCTGAACAGTGGCAGACTGTTGGTGCTGAAGTGACAGCTTCACTGATCCACAGCACCCACACATGGCACACCTCAGAGACTGACTGTAAAGGTCTGTGAGGTTATTTCAAGTGCAGAGTTTCTCATTTGGCCACCTGACTGTAAAATAAGTCTACTTTGTAAGCAGATTTATTGACTGGAATTTTTTTTTACAATAAATGTCGTGAGAAAAAAAACACCCAATCAGTAAAAAAGTAAATATGTAAGAATAAAATTACAAATCCAGAGCCATTAAAATGAATCAGTACATAAGCAAATTACTATTGATGTGCTGCTTGTCCATACATTACAAGTCAGTGTTTATATTTTAAAACTGACAGAATTTGTGTGGGAGTCCTCCATTGGGTTTTTCAGGAAGTCCATGAAGGAAAACTTGATAGTGCATTTAACCACAGATTGAGGGTTGTTTTTTAAACTATTGAACTAAATTACAGTTCATGCATAGAAGGCCTTTTATTCTATAGTTACCCTCCTTGTTTTGGGCCAGTTTTCTGTCAAATTGTGTACTCAACTGACAGAACTCACTGTGCAATTCCAAAAATTGCCACCAACCATTGGTATAAAAATTTCTTTGTTCGTGCTAGTACTGAGCACGAGCACAATGTCTGTAAACTTTCCAACCAGTAGGATATAAGTTTCAAAACACAAGGTTGTTTTTTTTTATTTACACATATTTTCATCAAAGGGCTCAGCTTTGCCTCATTGTGTAATAAGAGGCAGTGGATAGATGTTATTCAGGCAATTACTTTACAGGTGGTGGGCGTAGGTGAGAAGTTGCTAAACCTCTCTTAGGACATTGGCAAAACTGTATGTGTGTTTTGGCTGCATGAGGCCTAATGTGTTGGCATGTATTCATCCTCAGCTAATCATCAAAACAGAAACACCTACTCACTCTCCACGCTAAGAATCACAGAGTTCACACAGGCTGTTGTCACACCTGTTGCTCATGGGGAATATGGAACAAACTGTGTGTTAGTGTGAGAATGTGTTTGTGTGATAGGTTTTGTATGTTTGCATTTATGTGTGGGTGTATGGTATGGAGTTCTAGTTTGTAACAAAACAAGGAAAGGATTACAAAGCTATTACTTAGTCTGATGACTTGTAGTCTGATGTAACCCATAGAAAGAAGGTTGACTCACATTACAAATGTATGCGTTCATTGTGCTGTTAAAAAGTAATAAGTTGCATATCAGTGCAAAAAAGCATTCAACTTATGTGAGTTTTTTGTTTTTTTTTTTCACATGAAGGATTTTTTACTCTTCAGTGAGTCGAGAAATTCTTCAACCTCTTTGGCTTATGAAACCCTCACAAATCCTGTTTGATAATGTCAGAATGTCTTGTTATTAAGTTAAACACAGTACTGACTTTCTACAGTCTTTAACTGCCTTTTAAATTTTTAAAACTGGTATTAGGCAACAAAATCAATATATATAAAACCAAAAACGAATTTTGACATGTGACAGCAAATTATTTGAGATTGATGATCACAGAAGGCAGTAAGTTGAAGTGGGACAAATGAATGTACTTTAATGGGTTAATTGCTCTTCCTTTTTGTCTACTACAGTGATGTGAATAAGTGTTTGCCCCCTTCCTGATTTCTTATTTTTTTGCATGTTTGTCACACTTAAATGTTTCAGATGATCAAACAAATTAAAATATTAGTCAAAGATAACACAAGTAAACACAAAATAATAATTGGTTGGGCCACCCTTAGCAGCAACAATTGCAATCAAGCATTTGCGATAACTTGCAATGAGTCTTTTACAGTGCTGTGGAGGAATTTTGGCCCATTCATCTTTGCAGAATTGTTGTAATTGAGCCACATTGGAGAGTTTTCGAGCATGAATTGCCTTTTTAAGGTTATGCCATAGCACCTCAATGGGATTCAGGTCATTTTGTTCTTCTTCAGCCATTCAGAGGTAAACTTGCTGGTGTGTTTTGGATCATTGTCCTGCTGCAGAACCCAAGTTCGCTTCAGCTTGAGGTCACGAACAGATGGCCGGACATTCTCCTTCAGGAGTTGATGTTAGACAGCAGAATTCAACTACGAAACTCAAGCAAAAATAGAGTTCAAACTACATGAAGGAAAAGCCAAACATCATATTACTAAGTTGGCTAATTACTGTTGTTTTTACACTAACTGATGTCACAACTTGCATACATCGCTTCTTTCCCATTGGCATGACATTTATCAGGAAACACAGTCTTGCATCCTACTGATGCCCACTGATGTCTGTCTGGCCATTGAGAGTTTTTATGGCATTTGCCGCACCCTGCCATTATTTTCATTCAAAATAATTTTGAATGAAATACTTTTGTGATCTGGCAAACAACCAACACACTCTTGCCAGGACTTGCACCTGGAATCTTACACCCAATGAATGGATGTGTTTATTACAGCAGTTGACATGGCAAGCACTTGAAGCAATTCCAAAGAAAAAGTGGGAATAACTCTGCAGTGCTTTGGTTAATCAGCCTCAAACATCATATGGTTTTTGAAAGCCCATTCCTGATCAAACTTACGTGGCATTTATGATTCTTAGTTATAGTGTCACCTATATTTAAAGGAATGTACTAAATTTTAAACTTCTGCTCAACGGTTTTTACTATTTACTTCAAATTCTGTCGCCATATCCCACAAGCATGCCTGACTCTTAATCGAAAAGGTATGGTTGATGTGAACGGTGTTGCCATTGCAGACACATAACATCATGTTAAACATTAAGTAGGAATAACTCTGCAGTGCTTTGGCTGATCAGCCTCAAACTTCATGCGGTTATTGAAGGACCACTCTGATCACACCCATGTGACATGAGGCATAATTATAGTGCTACTTACATTCAAAGAGGTATATTACATTTGAACTACTTCTGTCTTGGCCATGCACTGAGGCTTCCCAAGTTATTTTGTTCTAAAAGAGATGGTGTTGCTGCCAAACAGGAAGTAAAGCCCTATCTCTGCAGCAATTTGGTGTATTGGCATGAGTTTCATATTTAAACTGTAGGATTAGCCACAAAAATAAAGCAGGACACCGCAGGAAGTTGAACCCCATCTCAGTAAAGTGAGAGTCCATCACCAGTGTCTTTTGCTTTTTGTTTCTAAAATGTTAGGAAAAGCAAAACTTGTATTAAATGTGGCTTGTGGTCAATGTCATGCTGTTTTCCAAAAGTCTAGCCTTTTTTGGCTGTTTTTTACATCAAGTGTCTTATATCCCCAGATTCAGCAGAGTCAGGGCTACTGAATGGTGATGCCCAGAACACAATTAGGAATGTGCATTTCAAGCAAAAATAGAGTTCAACTTAATAGCGAATGTAGGATAATAAACTGGCTGTTATTGTTAACAGCTAACGAGAAAGAGTCCTTCCATTATAGCTGGATTGAACTATCATTGGTGAATATTGCTCAAGCTTTAGGAGAACCTTATGAAGGATTATTATCACTATATTAATGTTATGGATCATAGACATAATTGTTGATGCCAGTCTGAATAATTGTATTTATTTCCTTTATTCCGTCAGTCCCCCCTGTTAACCTGACTATGATTGTTTTATCAATGCAGATACAGTATGTTGCCTAGATACAGGCAGACACTAGCTTATTATTTAACTGACCTTCAAAAAAACACGTTGACATTAGTGTTCATGAGTCAGTGCACTCAGGCAGTTAATCCTAAATAACTAAAAATGTAAAGCAATTGAACAAGCTTATCATCATCACAATGTCTGAGGCCAAAGCTGGGCACTGTGTGTTTCACTGGGGCATGTGGTGGGTCTGAGTGCAAGTAAAATGAAACAGTTTCTCCTCTGAATCTGCTGTGCCTATCACTCCCGGACCTGATGCAACCAGATACAACCGTCACCCTTCACTGAACCTGCCAACCAAGGCCATTTGTTTGCATAAGGGACATGCCAGTAAAGCCATGTTAGTGTGGCCACAGAATTACTGAAACTGCAATAGCAAAATGCATTCACTGACACACACACACACACACACACATATGCACAAAGTGTGACACCAAACAGTGCCTGTCGACGGGGTCTAGCCAAGGAGCCACTTTACTATCAGACCAGGTGATAATGATGACGCTCCATCAATGCCAGACGGCTGGAGCTGAGGCAATATAAAGCATACACATACAGAGAACGACACACACACACATGTTAAAAATGATCTCCTGTCTGAATATATGGCTGTTTAATGAGGGTAATTACCTACAGTATATTAGTCTTTATTTCTCTCTTATTAGCCCTTTGCTCCCTCTCCTTCTGACTATTCCTGCTGTCTTTCTGAAACCTAAACCTTAAATGGAAAATACTAGTATAATGCTGAGAGTGTAAATGGGGGCCTTGAAAAGTTCATTCATTGCCAGGTGAAGGATGGGAGTCGATGAGAGGGAAAGAACAAGGTAATTCAAAGCTTATAAAATGGAGTGGAAAGGACAGATATCAGTCAGCATGGCTGGCTGTAGCCTGCTACACCAGTAGTTTGTATCACAGGTGACGATATGTTTATACATTCAGGGTCAGTGAATCATCATTCACCAGACCCCGACTGAAAATATGTGATAGGTGTTACATATGCAATAATAAACAGGTTTTTGGCTCAATGTGAATGACAGAAGGCAGTTTCTTTATAGTAAGATTTGTAAGTAAACAGAACAATCTGCCCTCTTATGTAATGTGTTTTACTGTTCTAGTATGATGTCCATAAAGACATTCAACTTCCATTCTTTGTAAGAACTTCATCATGTGTTTTTACTATACTGATACAGTTGATGAAATTGTTGTCTGTACCATTTTACATCATTGTAGATAAGTGAAAATAGAGCCTGATTTAAAACAATACAGGAATTATCATGTAAGAACAGTCACACAATGTTGCTATTTTTTATGTATTTATGCAGGGGGACCTTATGGTTTATATTACCTTATTTGAGATTATTTGTTTTTCAAGGATGTTCACTAAAAAGATGTGTCCTATCTGTGAGGCAATAAAATGATTTGTTTTTTAACAAAATGTAAGGTAAAGTAATTCCAGTATGTTTTAATGTCATTTAAGAGTTTTAAGCATATTGATGATTATGGGGATAATATAGGAAATCACAATTATTTGGGCCAGGATAATTGTGACATGAAATTTTCATATTGTCCCGTGCCTAGTTGCTCTATGGTGTTGTGTTAGGCTAGTTTATATCAGTACAATAATCTCCTTTGTGTTTCCCTTTAACTGAGGTACTCAAGTTTCAGATTACCTGCATTCACAGCACCTTAAATAAAATCTGCAGATCTAAAACAAATGAATAGATGATGCATTACAGCCAGCTCCATTGAATTTGGCCTCATTCAACATTCTGCTCAAACTGATAATATGCTACTCATAAACTCTCACATAATACATGTATCACTGCTGCAAACCTCTGTTTGCTGGTAGGAAAACGATGACTTTAATGTTGGGCCATTAGGCTTTTTAGACAAAAATGGTGAAAATGAGACATTACCATCTCTTATTTGGGAGAGTGGTTGGAGCAAGAAAATGACACTTTCTTCTCATCTCATTCACTAAATGGGGTGAATTATTGCTGTCAACACATGCATTACCTCCCACCCCACATCGCGTCACACAAACAAACACAGGCACATACTCTTGGAGGCTTGAAATGTTTGTTGGGAAATAAATCAAAATCCTGTGAAGTCTTACACAATACAATACTGATCCACAACTGTGTGCGTCAGAAAGCCAAGGACAGCAGCAAATAGGTTATGAGCCTTAACCAAACTGCACTTCAAAATATTTCACGCTATTCCAAATGCATTTACTTTCTTTTATTAGCCATTTTCAACAAAATATGACCTTTCACATTAACGCCATTGATATGATGCAGATAAAAAGCCCTGACTAATTAGCCCTGATCCCCTACTTTCTCTACCAACGTTGCACAGTACCTTAGTTGTTGAAGTAGTGTGAATTCACCTGCGTGTTACCACTCAAATGTATGCTTGGTACTGCAATAATGAAGAAAACAAATAAGGAAACAAAGATGAAGAAAACTTGAAAAATCATGAGAAAACACACAAGGACAAAGATATGCACAAACATGCTTATGCTCCATCTCTCACACGCACACACATGCACACACACACACACACACACACAGTCACCCACAGTCCCTCACATGTCTCGCCCACAGCCCTTCTGGGCTTGTTTCCATGGTAACAACAGCAGGGATGGTGTCCTTGGCAGAGATGGAGGGATGGAGAGATGAAAAAAGAGAGAGAGTGGAGGTACAGACACTTGTTGCACGGTTAAAAGGATGCCTTGACATTATGAATTTTAATCTGTTGTATATTATATTTCTCCCTTCCTGTGTTCATTCTCCCTCAGGCTCTCTTCTTGTTTCCCTGTGAGTGCATTTGAGATGTGAACCAGTGATGCAGCACATTTTTTCTTAAGGGATACATTGACATTTTCACTTTCGTTCAATTATTTTTCTTTAACAAGTAGTTTCAACAGCAAGGACAATGTCTCTACATTTGTAGCCTCCTCAGTGTACACCCAAAAGCTTTGTTTACATTCTCTAGAACAAACATTGCATACCACTCTTTACCTTTCAGTGTCCACAGAGTTTGCCTGGAGTATATATGCACACATCAAAAATGTACATTATGTGCCTGTGCTAACAACAGAGCTTATAAAGGGCTTTATTGTTACAATTTGGTGTGCACTAACTAACAGCAGAATGTTGTTAATAATCAAAAAGCTCTACTTGCCATTACCAGAGGCAGAGTCATTCTTTTAAGTCAAAGCTGTGAGACTGCTTTTTAAGTGCATTTTCTGATATAAAAAAGAAATTCACTAAATAAATGACATTTCAACACTGCGTATTAACTTAATTCTAAGAAATGCCCTTAAGGGCACATTTTCTAGAGAGTAATGCCAATCATGTATTCACAAATAGCAGACAACACAGCTCTGTGGAAATGCTTCAGTGGAGTCATGATGACTCCATCAACAAGTGACTATAAAAGCTGCTTTGACTTTGCCTTTGTTGTTTTTGATTCTGCGGTAAAACAGTGTTTTTAGAACATTTTCAAATACAATTACTTCAAGGACTGTGGTTCATATTAGACCCTAGACCCTTACCCACAACCTAAACTCCTTTTTATTGTAGAGTGATTGTGGACCACGGTTTATCTTAAGTCCTGCACTGTTTTTTTGCACTGAAGCTAAGGTCCCAACTGTGCCTCTGCCACATCTGTCCGCATGTGCTCTGCTACTATGTTAGTTGCCGAAATGTCTCTGCAGAAATGTCACCAAGGAAAATCAAGTCATCCTGTAACCGATTTTGAAAACATGCACTCCATTTAACGTCCAGGGCCAGAATAAAATCCCTTGAGCCAGACAAAAAGCAAAACATAGAGCTCACTATACCTAGTGAGCATTACTTACTGTTCTGGTGTAGATTCAGAGATCAGAGCAAAGTAGAGCCAAAGACACTCCAGAGTTTGAGAGGACAGGACAGAGAATGTTGACCTTGCTCTTCATCATCATCTGTTACAGCCGGATGACTGATGTCAGTCAGTCTACACTCTGGCAGATGTCTCAATAACAAGTGCTCTGTATCCTGGCACAGTGGTGTGTGAGTTGTCTGTGTGTGTAAAACAGATGAGGGAGAGACAGATTGAGAGAGACAGAAAGACAAAGGGAGAAAGAGAGTTCTCCCCCAGGTGTAGACACTACCTGTCTTGATAGCAGATGGGGCAGATCAGATAGAGAGGTCCTTATGGTGTTCCGTGCTTTCAGCAGGGGCACAGTAGGTCATATACACACATGCACATTGGTAATACATCCTGCACCTTTTATACTGGTGCTGTGGGAGGTGAGGTGTGCATGGGGGCAGACAGAGGACAAAAATAAGAGAACAAAACAAGAAAAAGAAAACAGATGATGGGCAAGAGAAAAAGAAAGAAGGAAAGAGAGAGAATATTGTATGTAAACATGCATCTGTAGCATCAACGCCTGTTCAGAAACTATGGGTTCATTGCAGGTTCATATACCACACTGCATTGGCAGGGTAAGGTTTCCGTTATGGTAATTATGTAAATGGTTATGTAAATAAAATAAATATGTAAATATGCAAAGCCTGGAGCCATGCTGTGGAAGTAGATGACACTAAAGCTAAAGACAAAGACCTGAAAGTTGAAACATCACTTCATCTCCCTTCTCCTTTTATCTCCTCTCTTCCATCATCTACTTTTCTTTTCTCTCCCCTCTCTGCGTCCACCTGAGTTTCCCTTATTTTCCCTTTGAGCTGCATGGTGAAGGGCCTTTGTGTTGACTTCTATGTGATTAGAGGCCTAACTGTTCCTTTCTACTGACTTCACCATGCAGCATGTATTAACTATATCCTTGTCAGCATCCATCCCTCTCCCGAGTGTTGTCTCGGTGCCTCAGATCTGTCAGAACTGTATGAGTGGAAAATAAATAAATAAACACCATCAAGAAAAACAGTGTCGTCAGCTCCCACAGCTTATGGTTCTCTTTGATTCCTACAAACATCTTACCACTTCTCTGCTTATTGCCTCTTGTCATCTATTACAGTAGATAGATAGATAGACAGATAGATAGAGGCATATGGCATGTATTACTGTGAAATTATGGCTTATGAAGGTAATTACAATAACCACTGCCTCATTCTGACAAATATTTTCCAAAACCACATTTATATTAATTTGTATAAATGTGTTCTGACACAGCCTATTTCTCTTTTAAATTACATAGAGCAAGTTATATAATCATCGTTTCTCAAATTGAACTTCAAAGCACTTTTTAATGGCTCGTTGACCCTATGCTCATTTATTAATGTTAGGTATCCTCTGACTCATATAGTAACTGTGGGTCGAATGGAGTGGAATCTACAGTAAATTCAGTCTGCTTTATTCAGCATCGTTGTTTGCCATAAACAATTCAGAGAAATCTGAGAATCTTAGCACAATGTCAATGTCCTAATCCAATACATTTTGAAAATAAATATTGTATATGCATTTCTTTAAATAAAAAGTAATTTTATAGAATTTCTACCACTAATATTGCTGCTCTATTCAAGGCAATGATTAACTAATGTTGGGATCACTGGGACTCCAAAGATAAATTTGTTCATTTGTGTGACTTTAATTATGAAAATGAGCCATTAAACTCAGTCCTCCAGGACTTCACACCTGTGTATGAACTCTGGTCAGTCTGACCTATTATACTTGATGTCATCAGGTCACTAAAAGGGTCAGGTGCCCTTTTGTTCTCTCTCTTTCCCACTCTCATCGGCTCGCCTGTCGGACCCGGGCCAGTGGTCCTTGGCCATGTAGTCTGCCAAGGGCAGACACAGCAGAACTGAACTCTCTGATCTTATAGCAGCACTGTGAGAGCAGGCAGCTATGACAAAGTTTGCCAGCTAACTTAAACAATTAACATAAGCAACAAAGTAGCTTAGTGCAGAGCGGCTAACTCTGAGGAGAACAGATGTGAGGTGACCAGTTCCTCCATCTGCGCAGTCGGACCAAGGTACAGCAAAAGACTGCAATCTGAACTCCAATTCTTCCCCACCTGGCCCATCCACAACGGAACCGCCAGTTAACAACGCAGCACCAAAGCATCTTCTTCCTTTATGGACTGGTAATAAGCTTGGTACTAAGCACAAGACAAATGTATTGATTTGATTTGTTGAGGTTTTATTGTTGTGATCTTCTCCATGGTTTATGTGAGGTTATTATTGTAACCGTCGTTCTCAGCCATGGTTAAATTGATGTTAGTAATGTTATGCTCCACACAGACAGATTGACTCCTTTTAACTTGGCTCCATTATCCAACACAGATAACACACATACGCCTCTAATTTGGCCTTAAACATAACCATAACCATATATATTTTTTTTTTTAATAAACAGGGTGTGCATTGGTGATGCACGGATCAGCTCTGACGTGATCCGAATCCACATGTACACATTAATCATCCACCTGCCACTCCAGACCCACACCAGCATGGACATTTCACTCCACTGCTACCGGTACCTGTAGGCTTTATTGCCGTTGAAATGATGTCGATCAGTGCAAGCTTTCCTGGTGATTTTTTTATTGTGTGTTGTATTGATGAGTGTTTTCTTTAACGATTAACTTTAATAATTAGAAAGACCTGGCCCACCCGATCCACAGATACCTGCAGACCCCACGGATATAACTGCGCATCACTACTGGGAACAGTACTTTTGCAGTCGGAGCGCCAACATTCTGAATTGAAATGTTTAAAAAGCACAATGTCTTCAAGAAACATGTCCTGTGGTGTGACAGGTGCGTAGCCGGCAGAGCAGCCCCGCATAGCGCCAGGCAGCAGCAAACTGAAGCAGTTATGAGTCAGAAATAATAATACAATTTAACACTGCTCATAATATAGCTTCCTTTTACTAATTTTAAGTCCATTAAAAAACATTTACTGCACCTTTATTCCTGTTTATAATCATTTACATGTGCTAAGAAATTACCAGTGTGTATGGGAATGCCTGAAATGTATTACTGGGTAAACTTTGTGCTGGTGACCTAAATTAAAAAGTTAGGTGCACAAGTTAGACTGGAGGTCTGATACGGAGGCAGATCAAAGAAACACACCTCACCCAGACATGCGCATGCACGCACACACACACACACACACACACACACACACACACACACACACACACACAGCAGACAGGTAAGGTTTCTGTGGAAATGAAAGCTAATTTTTCAGTTTGCCTCAAAAAACATTTTGACAAACTGTCAGATGACTCAGGAAGGCAGGGCCTTGCCCAAGTTGTCCTCTGCATGGGAGGAGAACTGCTGACATCGACTGTGGATGTAATTTGACGGTGGGGGGGAACTTTGAGGAACTCTCTGGATGGAAAAAGCGATGCTCTTAAAACTTAAAACTTTTACAGAAATCACAGGAACATTAATATTTATGTGATGGTAGCCTATATTTTGAAAGCCCCTTTCACACATTAAAAAAGGCTATTGTTTGTGATCAGTTTGATATGTTTCCCATATTTTTTCATTCCTCAATTGTTTTTGTAAGAATACAGTTGGTGACACATGATCAGTATCCTGTCTCATAATTCAACAGGTCTGGTCATGTTCTGCCGTTATTTACAACTGGTTCATATGATCACGTTCATCAGTAATCAGGGAGGAATGTAGGGATGTTTAACACATCTCTGACAATGCTGAAAAACCATCTAGACTTTGTAGTATATTGCACAAGAAATGTCTTTAAGTTAAGTGAGGTGAATACAGTCAGATTACCTTGTGTCAGACTCCTCAGACAAGCGATTGAAGCTTGTGCCAGTGGGAAGTTGTTTAATTGACAAATAGCCACAGCAATGTACATTCTAAATGTAGGGCTGAGTGCAAATGTGATTCCTGTTTTAAAGTGATTGCAGTATCTTAAAAAAATAAAATCAAATAAAAATTGATTGCCTGAGATGCATCAGAGAAACATTTGGATGCCAGGTGTGAACTGGATCTGGACCCAGTCTGGATAGATTTGGATACAAGATCAGGATATAGGCTACATCTTTTTAACACAAAGAATGTGGATTTCATTTTTAAAAAACAATAAAAAGATTAAAAAAAGACAAGAAAAAACCTTTTGAATCTGGTTTCATCTTGGAATTCAGTCAGTTAATTTGCTCAAGTACAGTGTAAACCATTCAGGACCTGAAATTGCCCATATTAATAGACAAGAAAAGAAAAACAAGTTAATGATGGGGACTGGAACAAGTCAATTTACTGTACATTCTCGCTCTCTGTCTGTAAAGTAGATCCACATTGCTTTTAGCTTGCTTGAATAGCTCACAAATATGAAACCCTATAATTCAAAGCTATAATAAACACATAATAAGCTTAGAACAGGTGAGGGAGAGCGCGAGAGACAGAAGAGAGTGGAATCAAGCATCTGACTATAAATGTACAACTTCTGCGAGGGCTTTCAAATCTAAATCAGCAAAAGGGATGTGGGAAAAGAGCTTAGTGGAAGGCATTCACAACCATTCTAAGAAAAAAAATGTTGGATTTGAATAATTTAAATTCTACTACATACAGTGCCAACCATAATTATGATATGCATGCACTATATATTGGCGCAAATTTGTAAATCCACATACATGTTCCTCCCTTTCCCTACTATGTGCAGAGTTAGTAATGGGTGGAACTGATTGCAGCGGTAATTACTCGTATTGAAGAGTGTACAGTGTCCTGGCAGCAGTTTGTTCCCTCTGGCTATCCTGCTTAGTATTGTGTTTAGAAAATAATAAAACAGCTGAAGGTTACAACATGCCTCAGCTTTAAAGGATAAAATCCCCTTTTAGAAACAGATGCTTGAGGGAAATTAAATAACAGAGGGAGAGTTTGCTGCCTGAGATTGCATCATCGTCAGCCCGACAGCATAATACACAATCGGCCTACTCCTTAGTTATAATAGTTCAACCTGTTCTCATCTGTGTGACTGGATTCAGGCCAAGTGGCAGTGTTTCTGGCAGATAAATGTCAGCACCCTTATTGATTAAAATGGATTAGAAATTGTAAAATGAGCCTAGATAATGGGACAAACCAACCCCAATTTATCTTCACTCAGAGTTTAGACTGTTGGGAGCCTTTCTACATGATTGCATCGGAGAGAAAGTGTTTAGCATTGCTTTGCATGAAATCTCCAAGGATTTCCTCTGCAACCCATACTACACAGCCAATCTCCTCAATCCAGACATTACAGTCCCAGTAATTACAGAACTCTAATTAAGCCAGGAGTGGCAGAGAATGGGAAAGGCATGCTCCCATGACATTTCTTCAACAAGAAAAATGATATTCCATATTTAGCTGGGGTTTGGAGAAAATGTGGCAGGATAATGGATATGGTGGTGGAGACAGAGGTCCTTGTGTTAGCAACCTCTGATAAATGCTACACTTTATTTTTTGTGACCAATATAACCCATTAAGATCATAGTAGAGCACTGCAAAGATATTAATCTAACTAAATACTGTGAAATTGTATAGCTTGATCATAATGAAATTGCAAGCATGCATTAAAATGATTTCATTAAAGGGCTCGCAAAACGTTCATCAATAAAGTGTGTCATTCTCAACAACCATTACGTCATTTTTCACAGACCATAGTTATTGAAATAGTTTTGAAAGGGGTATAATAGATTAATTGAATGGTGGGAGCAGAATTGTCAGGACATTTTGTGTGTAAAACAAAAGACATCATCAGAGGTTTCAGCTGTGGTAGCAAGAGTCACCGTTTCACCTTAAGGGGAAAGATCTTCAGGTTGAAATAACAATAGGCTGATAGCTGTATATCCAGCATCAAAATTACACAAGATGCATAAACAGTGCAGTTTCCTAACGAAAGTCTTTTGGTGTCTACCCTGTCTCCAAGAAATTGAATGTATATACTACAGATTTTCAACAGCAAATACGTTTAGGGAGAAATTTAATACTGTCTGAATTACCTTTTTATCAACATGAGTAGAAAACACTTTCGTGATGAAAAGTTGATACAGAATGTATCTGAAAAATGTACATTGACAACATTTATTTACTTACACTACAATATCCACTCTTGCAATTCAATATGCTCATAGCAACTAAAGCATAATTAATGTTTTTAAGCTAGCTCTATAGATGGCAATGTTGGTCCTTCCGTCCATCACTTTGGACCAGGCTGAATTATCTCGGCAACTGTAATATGGATGAATCCTACTGACTTTTACTCTACCGCCATGAGCTGGAAATTTTGAGTTTTTATTAAAATATCTTGCTGTTAAATTTATTACATAAATTCATGTACCACAGAGAATGTAGCATCATCATCTGGTCAAAATTTCATTTTGTCCAATACTTTGGTTAATGATCAAATAGCTACAAAAACTAATGACATTCCCATCAGCCTCAGCTGTACTTTTTGCTGAGTGCTGATTAGAAAATGTTAACATGCCAGCACGCTAAACTAAGATGGTGAACATGGTAAACATTGACCTGCTAAGCATCAATATGCTAGACTTAACATTGTGAGCATGTTAGCATGCTAATGTGAGCATTTAGCTCAAGTATAGTCTCACAGAGTCGATTGGATGTCTGTAGAGTCTAAGTCTTGTTTGTGCTTATGTTTGGGCACTCATATCGATTGGTTAAGGTAAAAGATCATGGACAAAAATGTCTTGGAGCACAAGACACAGCATGTTTACTTCATTAAGATTTAAACAAAAGCAAATTTTCCCCTATCCTTAACCAAAGTGCTATTGTTGCCAAAACCTAACCACACCACGGGACTCAGGCTGCAAACTCCAGTCGCCAGTGTCAATGTCCTGTGCTTTGTATGCCCACCATCCAGCCCAGCCACCTCCCTACAACTTCTGCGCAGTACAGAAACGTAATGCTTTATTCATATGAAAAAACACTGCCACTAAACATAAACTGAAAACTTGGTTGTGATGCAACAGAGCAGCAAGCGGAAGACCAGGCGCAGTCCTTAGCTTGCAACGGTCTGACGCACAGTGTTGGCAATGTGCTTGGTGCTGATGCCGAAGATGTCGAGCAGCTCTTGGGGCTTTCCACTATGAGGAACACCGCTCACTGCCAGACGGGGCTCCTCCTCTCTCAAAACATATTTGGCAAAATTAGACAGGGTTATTTATTTAGATTATTTCTTTTAGCAGTCAGTGCAGAGTGATTTGTTGCCTGGTATGCATTTCTCTATATGCTGTCAAGGCCAGCTGAAGCAGCCTAAATCACAGAGAGCAGTTTCATAAGCCAGTAATCAAAAATCAGTAGCCCTACAACAGTTCTACACAACCTCCAGGGGTCCCCAATGGCCCTTGGGGATGTGCAGCGGTTTCCCACTTTGTCAATAACCCAGCCTTGTGTTTGAGATAGTAACCTCACATGGTTTTAGGACTCCTACTCAAAATTGTCCACACAAAGCAAACGCATAAGTTAAACACAAATCAGCTAAATTACTTAAATTGACTCACTATAAACTATATCCCAGAAGGACTCTTTGCTGCAAACATTGTTTTGTGCTTTCAAGACAAAGATAGCTCTGCACACACTTGGTTGCAGTCTAAGCTTCAGTCAACACACCATTTGGCGACAGAAGGCAACTTTGTGAAGGTTAAACAACTTCCCAAAGAGGCAAATCTAAAAATGTAATAGATGGATTTTCTGTGCATTTTCTGCATAAATTGTGTGTCAGTGAGTGTGTTCCTGCGCCTGATCAGATGATCTGCATAGTGATCTGACAGCACTGATTAATTTTTCTCTTCCTGGCAGCCAGCTGTAATCAACAGGAGCTGACTGGCAGATGAGAAAACACAGCAAGCGTCCTGCATGGTGACAATGAGGCTCCATTGGCCCACACAGCTTTTGTTCGAACACGCACCAGCACGATGACTAGAGAACTAAAGAACCGAATACCTTACAGTTGTATGGCGTATTTCAGTTTTTTGTTTGTTCATTTGAAAGTTTCATTGTTGTGCTATTCTCACAGAATTCTACAAGAAGAGTTACTCAATTTAAAATATGTCAATGGATATTTGAAGGTATTACAAAAGTTTATTTCGAAAAAACTATGTCACTTTTTATTTAGTAATCAATGTTGAATATAACCCACTTTCACTTGCAAATGGATGAAACATTCTTGAAACATCTTGCTTGAATAAGGAAATCATAGTTGCATTTTCCAAGAGTACTCTCTCCATAACAAAGAACCTATTGTTCTCCATGTGTTTAATATGTTCTTCTATTTTCCTTGTGTCAAGACTTTCATGTATTTTACATCCCTATTTTATAAACAAATGGCTTAACATCCCTTCTAATTGTAATATAAAGCTTCTGTGGGCATATCAGGTTCTGTCCAGCTGAGCTTAAATTTCTTCCCTGCTGACTTTGATAAACATTACGGGAGATACAGTATGTGGACTCACTGTTAACTCTCTCTTTTGCTTACTGTATATGTGTTTGTGTGTGTGTTTGGTATGGGGGTAAAGAGAAACAAAGAGAAAGAGATGTGTGATTGGAAACAATACCATCTATCAGGCGAGTATTTGTCACTAAGAGAAAGGATGAGAGGAGGAGGAGAAATAGCGCTGCCTTGTCAGGGAAAATGTGCTTTTCAGTAACAACGGCATTCTTGGTACACAATCTGTCTCACTAGACCCTGTGGGGAATGTGTTTGTCTCTTCCTACAACTGGCAGGGGACAAAATCAATCATAACTTATTGTTGGACTTGCCTTTACAGTGTCTCTCACGTACATGTCCTCAGTCTACCTCAGCCATCAGAAAGGACAAACACACACAGTAACACTGCGCCAAAAACGAGCAGTGGTTGATGTTTGGCAGACCATTGATCAGTCTAGTGGAACATTTTGAACGCTTTTGTTTGTCTTTTGAATGCACCATTTTAATAACTTCCCTTTGTTTTAAAATCTTATGAGACATTGGTAAGAAAAAGCACAGTATGTCACTCCTAATTTGTGCCGTCCTCTGGATCTCTCTTTCTCATCCACTAATTTATCCTTGTTCCCTCTGATACCTCTCTTCGGCCCGATGTGGCTCTCCAACTAACGTCCTAATAAAGGTGAAATAATGCATGAGACTGGTAGAAGGGGATCCTCTCCATGTCTCATTATACAATATTAAGAGACATGAAACATAAAAAGGGAGATTTTTCTCCATGTATCACTCTCATTTTACTCTTGTCCTTGTAACTGACAGGAGGTTTTCACACGGGCCTATTACTGTTCCCTTAAATACTACACAGCATTTGTATTGAACCAGACAACAGGCTGAGATGTAGCCATGGTCCAGAACAAAGGCTGCATATACAGTATATTTAATCCACAAAGCAAACACACATCTCACTCTCTGCTAACCATTTGTTGTCTGCACTTGAAATATGAAATCATTATGTAATACCACATTGTCCATGTATTATGCATCTATTATGAGCCAGTAATGTTACTCTGATGAACAGCTAATAGAGACATATTGCCCTCACTAAACCTTGACATGCCTTTCACCCTCTCTCTCTCTCTCTCTCTCTCTCTCTCTCTCTCTCTCTCTCTCTCTCACACACTCTCTCACACAAAGATGCTCTATCAGATGATGTGTATATAATGAGTAAGTGTATGCTAGAAATAGTAAGAAAGTTAAGGACAAAGAGTGAGAGAAAGACTGCGGCTGTAAAAGGATAAGAGCTAAGCCAAAAGCTGAAGGAACCGGGTTTTAGCTGGCCTTAGTGCAGGGCCACACACAGTTCCAAAACAAATTTTATTTGTATGTCCTCGTGGAATCGGTGGTTCTGGAAGCTGATTAATTGTGGAGAAAGTTGGCATATTACTGTACCTGGCAAACTAAACAGTAACTTGCTAGCTGGCCGGAAACATGCCAGTGCTGGCCAGCTATGAAATCCTGCCAGCTAGCTGTCTGGCTTGCTAACTGCCAGCTAACTTCTAACTAGCTTCTGTAACTTAACGCAATCTCTCATTGAGGGTGTCTTTCATCTGTCTTTCTGAATAAATGAAATGTGTTCTTGCAGTTTACTATTCATATTCAAATCATATCTATGATTACTACAGTACTTGCTATTAAAATTCCAACCCTTTGTGATTTGACAGCATTCAAAAAGGATTCATTTGTTAGCATTCAATAAACCACAGCTCCTAGCATGTGCACTTGCATCATCGTTACTGCTGTTTTCTTTTATCCCTGATACTTAACCTTGCTATCTCTTCTAAAGTAATCTTTTCAACTTTGTAGGTGTAATCTCTGCAGTAAATAAACACCTTCGCTGTTCACCTGTCCCTGTCCTGCTGTTGTTACAGCCAAACAGTCTGTGTGGACTAGTTGGGGCTACTCGAATGAACTCACTCTGTCATGCTGGTGACATTTAACCTGCTACGGTCTTGGGCTTGTGGGAAATGTTGTTTGTTACAGATCATTATAAACAGAAATATTGAATAAATAATATTACATCGTTTTATAAAAATGATCATCCCTATCTTGAAAAATGGAGTAAGCTGCATAACACAGGTCTACTGTTGAGAAAGATAATGTTCCAAGGCTGAATTTTTTTTTTGTAATTTGAGTTGTTCCAAATGTCAGTTTGATTTTGAATTATGTTTTTTTTAGGAACTGATTCCTGTTTCACTGCAGCTCTCTATTTGTACCATTGATGCATGTCTCATGACTGGTTGTCTCTATTGTGGAGCAGTTTATGCTCAGCAAAGCAGGGTTAAATAAAATTGGATGGTGCAACACAGCTAATAATATATAGTTTTTTTCATTGGACCTCCCATGTCAGCACTGTTAGGACAATTTGCAATTGGCCAAGGCAGATTTACTTTGGCTTTACAAATGGATCCACTGATGGAGGCAATTCAGTTGAAATGAAATGAAATATTGCTATGAATCTTAAATTCTTTTTGTTGCTGTGACCAGGCCCTTGGGGTAAAAACAAGAGAATTGAGAATGTCCACCATGGGAAGGGTACAATAATGCTCAATGTGCTGAGAGATAGAAAAGATGATGTGATGAAAGGTGATGTGAGGGTGAGAGAGAGTAACAGTGTAAAGGAAAAGATGAGGAGAAAGGATGGAGCGAGGGAGGCAGGGAGGCAGGGAGGCAGGGAGGGGCGGAGACAACAAGAAAGTGTGTAGAGTGAGATGGGGGTGACATAACAGGCTACAGAAGAGGGAAACGAAAGGTGAGAGAGGGCAAGAGGGATACAGAGAGTGGGGTGGGGATCCTGCACTGTGAAAGTAATGAGAGGTGACAGTGTGAATTACATTAATGCTAATTAATCCACGCTTGACCACATTTACTAACGAGAATACAGACACACACTCTTGAACACACTTTGTGTAGGCAGAACATAGATACACACGCACATATACATTACACAAAATCACACACATAGTACAAAAAGCACATGAGCATGTGATCACACATACAGTGATCAGAGCAAATACACACAGAAACATGCATACAGTACACAGACACACACAGACTTAGAAAACTGATCTTTTCTATTATCTCACTTTCACCTTGATCCTTCCATCCCAGGAAGAGCGCTAAAGCACTTAGTGGGTTAAAATATGGAATTTCAGGCTTTTCCAAACTATGTCTGCTGCTAGTGTTTGCCCTTTACTGGAGCTCCACATACAAGTCATACAAGTCCACATACCTGACATGACAAAATAGGTTGTTTGCCATTGCTTTCCATAATGATGAGCATTTTCTGATCTGGTGTCCCATATCACTCTTCCAAAATAACCTATATGACTGTCACCAAAAAAAATTCTTCAGCATTTTCCAAGAGGAAAGGCTAGGGGAATACTGTGGTTATTGTTGAAGCTACTGTACTTATGCCTTTGTTTCTGAGAAAGAAGAGTCATTATTTGCATGACCACAAGAGGTCAGTTGTCAGGAAAACATAAACGCTATTGTTTGTCTTGGGAGGACAGACTTATTACATCCTGCCTAGACATGTTGTTTAATTATATCATTTTAATGATTGTGTCTTTAAAAGCAAAACGCTACTAATATGCTACCACTTTCATGCCATTAAATCAAAATTGGAGTCCATTCACAAACTTATTGCCCAGTATCTCTTATTTAATTAGTGTATGGAAGTATATTTCAAGGATGTTTGAGGTTTTATACCATGTTTGTTTACACCAGGATGGCTAACAAATGTCAAGATGGGGCTGTTGTGTTGCACAACCTCATCAGCTTAAGGTTATACAACAAAAATGTCACTCCCTCTCATTGTGCGATGCATGGCTTGCAAACTTGGATCCAATTTGGGGTTTTATTTAAAGCCAGTAGGTTCAACTGCTCTTAATTGAATAATAGACTCTGTCTAGCCTAAAAGGCCATGCCCACAAAAAACGCACTCTGTCTGTGGCATATATTCTGGCATTTTGTCTGTCCTGAGAGCATGCTGATGCTGAACATGTCCCTAAACACATAGTCGTAATACTCTATAAATTCTCTGTTTCTGCCTTCTCCTCTTCTCTGTTTGCCCTCACTCATTTTCAGAAGAGGCGTCTGTTTACTTCGTAGTTTACTTTGTCTTCAGTCATCAGAAAATAGACATAAACATGGTGTCCACTGCTCCACCCACACACATCACCACCTCCCAACTTAAACTGCAGTTGACTGTGAGTGACATTCAAGTCTGCTGCTCCGGAGGGAAACTCATTATAGAATGCTAAACACTGCCGTCCAAAGGGCCATGCAGTGTTAATGAGTGTTGGCGGAGGATAGGACATGTGTGTCCTGTCTGCTAACTATAGCACCAACATACAACTCTGACCTCGACTGCAGGCTGTATTCCAACACACACACGCACACACATACACACCACTCACGACCACTCAACACAATTTTTCAGTTTGTTCCGTGAGTGCAAATGTTTCCATTGAGCTTTTGTCATTCTGTGAGCCATCACTTATTTATCTCTTTCTACAAGACTAATTTTCTCTTCTTTCGTATTTGCTGCCTTTCAGGCATTATGAGCACAATAATTACAAAGTGTACTAAAGGCAGATATTAAGCCATTTGCCATCCTTTGAATATGAGTGTTGAATATTTAAATAGTTTTGTTGCAAAATGAGGCAATTGCATTTGGAAATATAAAGTAATCTATTGCTGACTGGGAAAAAAAAAACATTAGTTACTAGATCTTTAAATACCTTTACCTAAAAAATGTCATCATTGTTGTGTAACCTGTATTTAGGGTGCCACCAGAGAAAACCCTTATCATGTCACTCACACACACGGGCTGTCAGCAAAGATAGCTGCTCTGCATGTCACTCTGCTCATTTACCCACTCTGCTGAGAGGATGTGGTGAGAGATGCTACAAACATATGGAAGAAGGCAAACACGCTGAATAACTGATTTTAATACGATCGTAGTCGACCATAGTGACATATACGCTGACTATGGCACAAAAATTCAAAATCGTGAAGCCTGATATTTTGATATTTTAAACTCTGACAATCTCGTATATTCTTATATTCCCACTGACTCACTCAGGCCTTGAGTCATTAATCTGGGAGACTTGAGATTCGGCACATTTGTAAATAAAATGTAATAAATTCACTCTGTTTAGCGTTGAGCGCGTCAGTCAGTCAGTCCCCCCCCCCCACACACACACACAAACAAACACACACAAACACTCATTTCAATGCTCTCAGACATATATCATCAAGACTATTTTTAGACTGACTACTGGCTTACACTGAAAATCCTCCCCGTCCTCTCTCTCTCTCTCTCCAGTCCCGTCCCTCTTCCGTTGTCTTCGCTGTTTCTCTGCATCCCACACTCCCATATATCTACCTCCACAACTTTGTCTGCTCGCTTCACCACCCTTCAGTATCTCTTTCCTTCTCTATTTCTATACTCTGCATTTGACCCTTTCCTGCAAGCCTCTCGGCCATGACAAGTCATCAACCTCTCCCATTTACAGCACAGCTACATATATGCTTCCCTCCTTGTTTCTTGCCTCCCCCCTCTGCTTGATGTCTCCCATGGGGAAGTGAGCGTGGAGCTAACTGGTGGCTGCACTGAAATGTGGTAGAGCTGCTCTCCTTTGCTATGGATTCATAAAGTCATGTAGGTAGCATTCAGGAAATTGATTTTTTTTTTCTCCAATTCAGAGGTTGATGATGATAGGTGTTCTTTGGTTGAGCAGATTGACATTTTGAAATGAAATGGAAATGAGGCTCTGTTGGTGAAGGGATCTGTACGAGCATCACATGTGCAAAAACACACAATGGCCAAAGATGAGACGATGCTAGGAGAAAGAAACAGAAAGTGGCAAAAACCTTCCACCAAACAGCTTGCTAATTTTTCTTTTTTTTTACGTGTGTTAACAGAGGCAGGAGGGCTTTTATAGGGAATGAATGATCAAGAGTTTTTCTAGAGATTTTTCCATAATGACCAAGGAATTTGCACTTAAATAGATTGACACCCACATAAACTGAAGCCTGTGCACCCTGCCCTGAGACAGCTAATGTGCCTTCCCATGGTTTTAGTATTTCACTCAGATGTAACACTGGCTGGCTAAGTTTTAACTCTCACCAAAAAAACCCCAAACATTTACAGGCATGCATAAGATTACAGTAGGTAGCAACCTGCAACCTCTGTGAAAATAATGTCTTGTAGGCTACCAGTTATGAACAGAAAGCGGTAATAGGTTTTGACTTGTCATAGTAGGAAAAGCACAGGTGTTACTAATAGCATTGATAGTGTTGTCTTCAAGTGCCCCAGTAAGCCATGGCAGTGTGACAGTGAGCCAGCATGATAATAGCAGGACCCTGAATCTGAAGCAGCTAAATAATTCAGCCATCATTAATTTTGTTATTTACACCTGTACTTTTCCAACTGTGACATGTCAAAATGTCCTCTGTAAAAAAGGCCTATAAGTACTATCATATTCAAGATTTAAAGTAAAATGACGTATTGTTAAACTACACAGCATCATTAATTGGCACAAATATTGATGATTTATTAGGCTATTAATCATCATTAATCGGTCAAGGGAATTATGTTAAATGTACATCCCCAGTTTAATGTCTAACTGCTTCAGGGACTTCACTGTGTGGCAGGCATGAGCAATTCTGCTTCTGTTCAGAACTGAGCAATTGGAAAATCAGAGCAGGCCCTTTTGCTCCTTCGGCTATTATCGTGGTTTCATCCTTATTTTAAAAGCTCAGCTACGGTTTCAGCCAAAGGTTCAACCTAAGCATAAATCTATTAGTGGGATAATTTTCATTCTCACTGGAGGTGAAAATAAATTGCTAGAGGCCCAAAGGAAAGTCAAATTGCTTCCCGGTGATTGTTTCATTTTTTATTCTAGCAGTTCTGAATCACTGGATTCAGTGCAAAGTGTGGCGTTCCTGCATCTCATTCCTGTCCTGTGTTAGCAATGCAAAGGCATCCCACAGTTTTTGCTATGCTCACTGTGGTCTGGCATGGGCATGTTTAATATAGCTTGAGAAAGATGGTTCTGTACTGGACTGATTCAATTGTCAAGTAATTGTTGTCAGACTTAAATCTCTCAGGAACACTTGAGATCAAAAGATGTTGCCTGGCTGGACTCACAAGTGTTAACTAACTAAAACTTGTGAGTGTCCAGGTAAATTATTCATAATGCCTGGGATAAAATCGCCTGTGTAGTGTAGTTTTCAATCTTATAATTAATGTGATGTTTCATTAGTGGGTTAGTTTTATTGAAGCAGTGATTTTGCTTTTGTGTGCCTCCGTGTTTGTGATATATTTTCACTCAGTAATTTGGCTTGGCCACAAAATATCAACCGTCTGTCACTGTACTTCACATTAATAAATTAATCAGCACTAATTAGCCGTACTAATTTTCTAATTGACTTTGAGAAGAAGTTAAGACAAGAGCAGCTCTTCAAGTGAAGGCAAACAACAGAATATAAGACGAGTGAATAGAGGAGCAAGAGGATGGTGTTAACAGCTGTTTGTTTTGCTGCAGAGCTGCATGATGAATTAATCATTTAGCCAGCAAACAGTGGAGTACCTCAGTATTTTTGTAAAATCTAAACAGGTACACAGGAATCCTCCAATCTAATCTCATCAATATCCATGAACAAAATACACACAAATGTGATAGGATATCGGTGGTTTATAACAAAGTCTACATTAGAGGTTTTACTGTATGATGCCTAATGTAAATTAATCAACATTCAATTAATATTGGGTGTACACACTATTGCTTGACCACTACATTCCTGTTTTTTTCTCTCTCTGTCACTGAAGTTGACAGCATTAACTAAATGACTATGCTGTGGTAAGAAGTTATGTAATTGCTGTCTTGAATAGAGAGGTACTCAGCCATAGCCATCTAATTTTTCCCTGTGGCATCTTTTCTTCCTTTAAAATGTAACACCTCTTGCTATCAACCTTGATGCTGCAAGGCTATACACTGTTTATTGAGGATTGCCGGTTTCTATAAATTGTCTGAATTTGCTTCATGCTGAAACACGAAGACACAGCAATCATCTGAAAGTGGATTGTTTGCGCACTCTTCCCTATTCTTTTGGGAACCATTGAAACACAATGAAAGCCATTTGCCCCGTATTGACTGCTAGGTTCAGCTCAATAGCTCTGGATGATGACAATACACTCTGAATGGGCCTCTGTTGCTCTTTAGGTTCCCCAGGGAAGAGGATTTGTGCCTGACATAACAACATATTAGACTTTTTTAAGGTATTGATTTGCAGACTGTTTACTTTGACACACACCAAGCAACCTAAATAAACCAAGAAAAACTCACCGAAAAAAAACACATAAGCAAAACGATAGCATTCTTTTTATTTCATTATAAATACATTAGCGAGGAATACAGGGAAGTTCTTTTTGATCATATAGATTTGCCTTTATTGTCAGTGGAGGAACAATATAAGATGAAAGCCCCATTAGACATAGGCGCGATCTCTGAGGCTATTACCTCTATGAAGGGAGGAAATGCAGCAGGTCCAGATGGACTTCCAATAGAGATTTATACCATTTTTAAAAAGAAAATGCAATCATAGACGAAACTTTTAAAGAAGGCCAACTTCCCTTTATTAAGAGTCGTCAAGCTTTCCATGATATCAAAAGGGTTCTCAGTATTGTTGATGCTGCAAATGAAATTCAGCTACACTAGATTCTAGGGCTGGGTATCACCACTGATTTCCTGAATCGATTCTATTCCGATTCACAAGGTCCTAATTCATTTCGATGTCCGATTCGATTCAGCCTGTATACCTGAATGGCAGATTTTCACTTGTCTCATATAACCTGATACATGTAAGTTAGCATAATATGTTGTAGAATTTTAGTGTCATTCACGCTTTAATACTGCGTGGTTATGTATCAATAATAAGCCTCCGCACTTGTGAACTGCCTTCGTCTTACGTTTGGCGCATCTATGTGCTGTTTTAGCTCAGAGAAAGAGTTCATCAAGCTAGAATGGTCATCAAGTCGCTGTCATGACAGCTCCCCAAAAGTGAAGCCAAAACATCTTGATCACCCCCTGGTGGCTGGCTGCAGTACAGGTCATAAACCCCGCCCCCTTCATGTTAGCGGATGGGACACGGCCAAAAAACCAAAAAAAATCAAAGTACACATCGAATACATTTTCACCAAAGATAGTTTCTGTCATTTTAGGTAGTTCTTATCACGCTGATGTATGTTCAAGTGTTCAAGTGTATATGTTTAGCATATATTCAAAACAGAATAAATTAAATGGTAAAAAGAAAATGCATTACCCATGGTCAGCTTCTGATGAAATTGATATGCATTATAGATCATACGATTCTTCCAAAAAGAAAAGAAAAATCTGACAGATCTCACTCGCCAATATATCATCAAACCATCTTTTCAAGTCTGTCAAAACTGTCTTACTATTGCTTAAACTTCGGTGAACTTGTATTGCATAATAATTTTTTTCCACAAAATAATATTAAAAGCATTTTGTGACCAATGCTTGACAAGCCTTCATGGTTTGTTATTTTACAAATGTGACAAAAGCAGAAATAACTCAACAGGATCTCTCTCTTTTCTCTTCCCTTATTTCCTAAAATATGCACAATACTCTAAATCGACTCAAAGACAACAACTTAAATAGCCATGAAATTCTTTGTTTTTACTGTACCCACTTAAGGTTTGGTAGTAAACCCCCCTTAGGTCATTAAAAATGGAGAGCTGCTCTGTTCTTCCGCTGGTATGTATGAAATATTAAGATAAGAAGTATGTTTCACTGGACTTCCACAAGTCAGTGTGTCTTCATTATAGCTGTGAATCTGTTTTGATATAAATATCACAATGTAATTGGAAATTCAATACATAAAATATACTGTACGTTGAAATAAGTAAACAATTCAATATGTTTGCAGTCGTTTTCATGTGATCTGGCCTGCAATTAATGCATTTTTTATTTTACATGTTATGGAACTCCTAGTTTCTCTCTTGCTGCTGGCAGGCTGAGTTATGCATCGATCAAATAGAAAAACTGTGGTAATAAACATCAGGTAGCTACTGATACAAAAAGTGTAGCTAGAGTATAGCCAGAGATATATTACAGGCAGGTTCTCAGCCCATTACTTACATGTACATGACTTGTCACCAGTTTCACATGAAGTATTTTAGTTTCATATTTCTCTGGGGTACTTGACAAAATGTTAGGTCATTGTGTTCGTAGTAGAATTACATAAAGTGCCTATGTTAGTTGATTAAATAGATTGCTGCAGATTACAACTGATAACAACTGATCATGAAAATGCAATCACAAGGCACAAGTAAAGTTGTTTAATGCACTGTAAAACACAAAGTCCACTGTATAATTCAGAACACATTTGTTGTGTGAAATAATAAAATAAAAACGGATAAGAATTATGAGCAGAATAAGTGTGCAGCAAATTCAGTCAAGGCTTCAAATGACTTTGAACGCAGGATAATTTCCACATTGTTGTTTTGAGCCTTTATGTTGTCCAATGACTATTCCTTCATTATGTGAACACAGCATTAACTACAGTCATGCTAAGTTAGGTGTAGCTGACAGTGAAGATGACAAACAAACAAAAACAAGTTGACATGTTGAGTCCGATATCTCAGTTAATAAGATGAAACATGCACTTTCAACCACTCCAGCCACATCACACACAGCTGTGTTAGAGACACTATCCTGTCTTAAAAAAATTAACAATGAAAAGATCGGAATGAGATCGAGATTATTTTTAATAGAGTACAAATATATGAGTTAATCCAAATCTCCAAATCTGTCCCAGAGTTTGACCACACCACATAAAATGTAGTTTGTATTCTGAAAATGTCCTTGGTGTGGGGATTAAATAAACTCCGTTAAGCCTCTGTGAAGTTATATTGAAAGAGGGGATACATATTTTGGCCCCACCATTTGTGATGCATCTCCATTTGTGATGCATCTCCATTTGTTCCTCTGAAATGCAATATGTTTTGTTTCCTTTGACTGTCTGCATAACAGGCATGTGTTTGCACTTGTCTCGCTTCAACACTTTGCCCCACTGCCTGTGTACGGTGACTGAGCTTGTATATGTTGAATGAAGTGAGCTTAGCACAGCTGTCCCTGTCATGCATCATCCCTCTGGTCACATTCTCCCTACTTTATCCATCTGCTCAAGGCCTGCGTAGTGTGTGTGTGTGTGTGTATGCATATGTAAAAGCTTGCAATTGTAATCCTCCCTCTGCTACTTTAGACCAGGTTTTCAGCAATACCCAGAGGAAAAGGCTGAAGCTGCATGTGTGTGTCCGTGTGCATGTTTCACTGATGGTTGTGTCTAAGTTTGAAAACTGATGGACTGTATTTTAAAGGGACTGACAGTATGACCATCCAAATACTGAGTTAAAAGCTGAGTAAACTGAATGGAGGGACATGGTGTTAGACTTAATGCACTCTGAGATTTTACATATTATAGCATTTTAACACAAGTCAAAACTCTACCAGACAGCAGAAAAATGGGGCAAGATGAAAATAATCTTTTTAAAAGAGTTAAAGTGGCTGAAGCAAATGGACACTTATTGCTGTTCTGCAATATTATAAATCATTGAATATGCACTGTAGATTTTGTGTGCTTTCATAAGCAGGTCTTATTATAAGGTTTAAATCCCATTAAAATAACATTAATTGTGTAGAGAGACTACAATAATAAAAGCAATAATAACTGTGACTGTATGCAAAGGAAGAAACATCTCATAAAATTGTGTGTATCTCAAAATATTAAAGATGTGAATGACAGAATAATTGGAGATTCATTTTGGCTCATATTTAGTAAGAATGTAAACAATTACCACATGCAGCAATAATGGCACTAGCAGCTGAGAGTCTGCACCAAATATATCAACAATATGTGTCATGCACATGAATTTGGAATGAATTGGCTTACATTTGAAGAAGGTATCTTACGATATTTGTTTTTAGATCTACTGCTGATATTTGGATATGTCACAAGTGCAGTGTAAATGCCAATATAATAAATGGATATACTCAGTTTCATGTGCAGAAATAGTAAAATACGTAATTCTTTATAATATGAAATAGAATTTAATTTCATAATGCCAGTTTCACAACATCTTCTATCTCCATCCATGTCTTTTGTCTTTAGTCACTGTCATTTGTCTGTTCCTATTCATTGTTGTAGCACAGCAGCACTCAATAATAGGCTAATTTGGCACAGATTGTGAAGTTAAGACAGGGCTTTGTCTCAGAATTCCAATAGTGAGCAAAATCAAACAGAGAGAGCATTTAACGCATCCATTTTTATATAAATCTCAAGATACATATTGACAGATGCACAAGATACATAACCCCAATTAACAACCAAAAATAGATGCCCTCATTGTTCATTCAATTTTCCAGAAATTTGCAGATCTTATTCTTTTAATTTTCCAGGTTTTATGGCATCTAAAGCCATTTAGGTAGTAATGTGCAGTCTGCAATTTGTAGCATCTCTTGAATTGGCCTTCCTGTGCAACATGTTACACAAATGTTACAAGCTCATATTAGTCCTACCTTGTTCTATTGCACTCAGTGCCACTGAAGTCCTGACCTCTGCTCTTTCTTTCTGTATATTTGGAAATTGTTAGCTCCAAGCGCTGACAAAGCTATATTCACAGAATGCAATGGAGACCATATTTAATCCAGAACTCTGAAATCTATTCCAATATAGTTTAGTATTAGGCCAGCATTAGCTTGCAACGGTCAGAGAGGGAAACATTTAAAAAACGTTTTTATGAACTCATTTTATCAAATGTTAATAGCTCCAAGACAATTATGGGAAACAGGGCTGGAAATTGTGCCAAGATTCTGTTAACGGGTATTATGTTTCGCTTCCTGCACCAATAGTGCATTTTCCCACCTTGAAACGATTAAGTGAAGGAGGCAAGGCTACAAATAGGTAGCATCTAACATCGAACTGGTGTTAAAAATGAACGTTTTTCAACAGGGTGGTTGCATATACATGTATTTGCCTTTAATTATAGCAATCTAGTTCACAACTCAAAATTAAGTCAGGTCAGGTTTTCTTTGTATATCACATATAATGTCTCAAGGTCTACATCAGCAGATCCAGCACATGCTCTCTAAGAAAAAAAAAACAAAACAAAATTGAGGTCCAATTTGAGCTGTAAATGAATAAAAAACAATTAGTCTACATAAAAAAAAAATAGTGGAAATGGTCAGAATACACTGTGGGAATAATGCAGAATAGGTTATAATAACTGTTATATTCAAGCCCCTATGTGAAGCACTTGAAATTAGATTTTTGCAGACTTCTCAAGTTCTTTAATATATGTTATACTTTATGATAGTTGTTGCAATAAGCTAGACTAGAATTTTTTATTTTCTTGCAGGAAAGATACAGAATATCACATCAACAGACAGACAGTGTGTGAACTCTATATGCCATAACAGTTATTCTGTGGCATAGACACTTTTCTTTCTGCTTGATGTACCTCTCATCCTTCTCTCAGCACATCCTTCCTTCCCTTCCTCTCTTCCTCCCCTCCACGCTCTCTGAGGCAATGTCTTGACGTCACAACATCGCAGACAGACACACATGCACACACATCTGGACCTTTGCAATTTTATATGCCTGTGCGCACACACACACACACACACACACACACACACACACACGCGCGAGCAAACAATTTCACTTGCTCCTACTGTTCCCTGTGGCCTGTGATGGAACTGACACACTGCCTCATTTGATCAGTGTGAAACTGTTGTCTGACATCTTTAGTGGAGATGGGGGCTTCGGGGTAAGAGGTTGAGGGATGCAATATATGAGCAGAGGTAGATTGGAGAGGAAGAGGGAGGAGAGCTGAGGGATGGTAGTGACCAAAAGTGACCTAAAATTCTTCGAGATTTCTCAATGATGGAGGGAAGCTGTATGACTGAAGGGAGGCACAGTGACTAATTTTTCCCCCAAGGCATTTGATGGTCATGTGCAGCTGTGATATATACGCACAGTCGCACACACAAACACCCACTCGCCTCACCAAGCTTCATTGATTTGATAGTTCTTTTCTCTGCTGGCCTGCAGCTGGGAGGTCACAAAAGATGAGACATGGCTTCAAGCTGTTCCAAAATCCAGTCACACATATACACCTCCTAAGGCCTGTAATTGTGTGTGTCTACAGTACATCTATGTTTTCATGTGTGTGTGCACAGTGCAGTGAGCAGTGTGTGCGTGTGGGTGTGTGAGACCAAGCATTTGTTTGGGACACTATGCCCATTGTTCTGGAAAGGATGTCAAGAACACTTGGCTGTGATGTGTTACCATGTTGACCAGAGCCCAGCTGTGGTGGGGATTTAACTGGTTGTCATCGTGTTAATTAGTGTTGTCATGATAATTTGAGTCTCCATGGCTGCGGCCACAGATTGGATAACAGGCCCGAAGTCTTCAGGACACATCTGGAAGCCCTGATTGCCTTACAATTAGAATAAATAGAAGTCATCACTGTCATCAAATATAAATAATATCTATACTAGCCCTTTGAGATATGAGTTGAAATCAGCATTCCATAACACATGTGTGCACGTGTTGGTCAGGTGTGTATTGATGTACGTGTGTAGGTGTCTATATATGAATCAGACAGTACATGCTCTAAACTGGATTAGTGGAAAGGGGGTCTGAACTGCTATTAGATGTAATGGCCAGCAAAGAAATGTCAGCATTTTGTGCACACAGCCTCCTACATATCTGGGGTTAGTGTGAGTATAGATAGTCATAACATGTTTATTCTTTTTCCAACGTGAATTCTGTGGCTACAGGTTGAAGATGGAGGAAGTCAATTTTTTTTGCTCTCAAGAAAATATATTTGAGGTGACACTTGCCATATACTGACACTGAAAATATGCATCTTGATCATATTTTTGTAGAAAAATAAAATTAAAAGCTCTTTCCTGTATTTTAGTATTGCACCTCCATAAAGATGGGGGACTTGCAAGACACAGAGTAGAAAAAGAATGATAAACATAGATGCAGAAGAGGCCAAGATATCCAAACTTTAATTCCCTCAAACTTCAAAAACACTGGACCCTGCACTTCCCATACTGCAACTCGATTGCATTAAGACCATCCCTCCATGTGATTAATTAAATCTTGTCATTTTCTCAAACTTGACAAAGCTCTGTCCAGAGACACAGAAGGTATTGTGGAGGTTTTTTTTCACACACTAGCGGTGAAGTGTCCCTTTAATCACAGCTCAAAGGGCAGGATGATATTTTAACCTACTATACATTGTACTATACTCTTATGAGTATTGTATATCATTAGGAAGCCCATACAAAATGGTCATTTTACTCTTCGAAATCACAGAAGGATTTAGAACACATTCGTCTGTCCACCTAATGTTGTTGCAGAAATTTTAGCTGTCATGTGCAGAGTCTTGGGGCTGCAGGTGAGATAAGCTGTCATGCTACAGAGAGCAGGTAAATAACTCCAGGACATCATGTCCCACATTCTGGATGGAAGAGAAGAAAAGGGAGATTTCTTTAATTCCTCCACCAAGGGGTCGATGGTCCATCCACCCGTGTAATGAGGTCTGTTAGCCAAATGAGCAGCCCTTCAAGTGTAAGTGCGTGTGTGTGTGTGGTTTTGTGTGTAAAAGTGGCAGATAGATACAGAGAAAAGAGCTCACACAAGTACATATAAGTGCATGCTAATTTTTCTGCGTGCATACACACATGCTCGTTGTGTCTGGGTCTTTCATAACATGCAGCCTGCACAGGTGTTCTTCACAATCAGTCATGGAAAGCTCTCAGTCTTACAAATATTACGCCCATAAATATACAGTAAAATGTAACTAAACATCTGTAGCTAATCTCTGGAATATTTGAAGACATCATTAGTCAGAGCGTGCAGCTGACACGCTGGATGTGTGCTCTTATGTGGAGCTATCAGCAGTAATCAGGTAGATGCAGTCAGATGTGCTTCAAACCAATATGGCCATTTATTTTTGCAAGAATTTACATGAATATTTCTGTAGCTCTTATGTTTCCGTCGTGAAGATTGTAGACCTGTAGGTGGTAAATACTAGTTTGTAGGAAGTTTCCTGCTGCAGGCTGGATCCTGTTTGTGGAACATCCCACAGTAGTACTGCAGAACCTGTGTTGACTTTAGCCCACTGCTGCTTTAATCCCAGATAGTATTTTGAAAAGGGCATGATGAATATGGTTTTAATTAATTAACAAGCAGAACTGACAGTAATAATGATACTACATTATGCAAATGCAACGGTATTGAGAATTATTTGTATTACCAAGGTATGAAAAATATAAAGACAAAAAGAAACCAAATGAAGGGAAAATAAAAAATTTCATTTTATTAAAAATAAATCCCAGAACAATTCTCTTATTTCTACTAACAAAAAGAAAATGCATGTTCAATCTGGAGCTGTTTCTTTTGTTAAACTGTGATATAAAGAACAGACAGTGAGTCAACAAAATATTTCTCTTGAAAATGATAACTCTAGAGAATGTTTTTTAAAATTAAAATACGTTTTTTTTCTCGTTTACCAAAATCTCAACTTGAATGAGTATGTAACTGATGTTTAACAGCCATCAAGTCTTTAAACAGTTATTTGAATGGCTGGACTTTTCACACATATCAGAAGCAGCAGGGGACTCAGTGACAATAGCATGCTGAGTAGGGCAGAAAATATTCTTAACTGGAAGCAGAGTAGACATGGAAAACCTTTGGAAATCATTATATATGGAATATGTCAAATACTTACGTTTTGCCTATTCATCATGTTGGACTACAAGGGCTGACATTTTTTCGTGACTTGGTCCCTAAATACTGTGAACTCTCTGCAGCTCGTTTCAAGATTATTATCCAGACAAAGGTTTTGGATTGCTGTGGTGATCTGTGCTCTGCCTGTTTCAAGTTTCTAATTGTACAAATGGTGATGAAATATGCTCATTGGTTAATGCCAGAAACATACTGTACTTGCTTTACTCCCCCACCACCACTCAGTTTGCAGTTTGCACACACTGTGCAGCTTACTCCCCCTAGTACATGATGTCGAACCACCAGATCCTGTGGAATAATAATGTTGCCTGTTAAACTGGAATGACAGATTTCACATAGCTAACTGTAATATTCTAACATTTAAAAAAATCCACACAAATACCTTCGTCAGAAACATTCAGGTCAAATAGCTGTCAGATTAAAAATGATGCTGGGTATTTTGAAAGTCTATGAATATTTATAATTGGTTTACCAGGGTGATGGCACTGCAGTGTACTAGGCCTTATTTAAAGAGTTATTTTTGAATACTTTGCCATCCTGACTGACATTAATTAGGGAGAGACATCATCCTCCATTAAAATGTCACCACACCAGCACTAACACTTTGTGTTTGTTAGTGAGTGTGTGTTTGAGATGTTGGAAAACCGGTGGGGGCATACATTAGTATAATTGACATACATTGTGGTGAGTGTGCATATGCATAGACATGAATGTTTCCTGCCTTGTATCGGTGTCTGACTCTCCTTTTTGTTTGGTCCATGTGCGGCTGTGTGTGTTTGTGTTTGTGAGTATTCTGTTGAGGTAAGCAGTTTGTTGTGAGACAGCAGCAGGGATGCTCACACCTACACTGAGTCCTAATGAGGATTTTACTAAACCCACAGAGTCTACTATATAACTATACCGGCCCCAGTGGAAAGCCTGACACTGCAACTACTGTGTTTCTGTGTGTGTGTGTGTGTGTGTGTGTGTGTTACAAGCAAGAGTTATTGACACTTAAGGGGAAAAGGACTGGAGACAGAAAACGAAAAGGAGGATGAAGTGCAAGGTAGGAGAGGATTAAAGGGGATGGAGAGGGTGAAGAAGTGGGATTGGTAAGAGAGTAGATTATTAATATCTATGTGTGTGTGTGTGTGTGTGTGTGTGTGTGTGTGTGGGGGGGGGGTCCGCTAATGCTTCTCTTGGCATTGACACAGTTTGGCACCCTGTCTGAAAAAGACTTAGAAAGTGCTCTGAGTAACCCCCGAAACACCAAGCAAACAGCCCAGAGTAAGAGGGAGAGAGACAGACTTTTACTTCTACTATTACTAATTCTTTTTACTGAAACATTCCTTTAAGTACTGGATAACAAAATCTTGTAACTCAATTACAGAGACAACAAAATCACTAATAAACACTTCACTGTCACAATTAAACAGAAAAACAGCAATACAATGGTTGTGGTCTAGGAAGATGGGTACAGTATGGTTCCTGAAAACAGTAGGATTTTATTTGTAAGTGAAGGCTCCAATTGTATATACACTAACCAGTAATGGCACGGAGTAAGCCAGAGGCATGGTGAAGTTAAAGACTATAATTTGTATGCAGAGAGAAGAGCATCTGGTCAGCCAATTACCATCTAATGGTTGCTCTTCATCCAGTGTTAACAATCTTCTTATCTGCACTCTGTCTGAGCACCACACACAAGCATACACACACACACACAAACACACACACTTCTTTGCTCTTGCCTTGTAGCTAGAAGAAGCGGCTTCCTCTCACCATGTGCAATGTACTGTACAATGAACCCCTTAATTTCCCCGATCAGCTGGAAGTAAAGATTCACATCTTCTATCTTTCACTTGTTCTCTCTATCTTTTCTGTCAACCATGTCCTCACCAAACCCTCCCTTCTTTGCGCAAAATCTCCATACCCTTTTTTGTTATATAACTGGGCAATTTGAGTCACCCTGCTCCAAAGAAACTGCCTAAATAAAGACACCACGCAAGGGAGGAGTAAAATAAGAAAAAGGGACTAAAAGGGAGGGATGGAGAGGGAGCAGATTGGTTGCAAACTAAGGACTTATTCCTGAAGATCAAACGGAACAGACTAAACAGATAATTCCCAGCCAAAGATACTTTACATTGCATAGCCAGTCTCCTGTTCCTCAGCTAATTCATAAGGGGGGTAATTAAAAGAAAAGCTATGAAAAACACTCAAACACAGGCACACACGCACACTGGCGCACACACGCAGTCCTGCGATGTGGGAGGCCTGCTGCACGTGGCTTTGATAGCATGAGTCTTTTATCCCCTTGGCAGCCTATTGCCTGTGTAAAACACATTTACAATGTCAATAAAAACCATTTCTAATCATTTGCCTGGCATCTGAATGTGCACTGCCCAAGGTGCTGTGACTACACATTTCCGTTGTCTTTGCTACATCTCATCTCTTTTTTACATACTCAAACGCATGGATGCATGTATGACAACACAAACCTGCACAGCTACAGTAAAGATGTACACAACAACAGCAGGCTCAATAAATATAGATGCTGTAAAATCTGCCTCTGGATACAAGACTGCTCATTGTGTGTGTGCTCTTAATGTGTCTCATGTCTTTTACAGAGACATGGATGGAGGTCTTTATTGCTGATTTAATCCATCCAAGGCTGATGGGGATGTAATGGAGGTGGGAAAGTAAAGATTACAGCGGTGAGAAAAAACAATCCTGTAACATATTGATATTTTCCCTCTCCACATACACTTACACAGTACATCTCACACAGACAAGACAGCAGACCCACACACACAAGCATACACTTTCCAACATGCATGTGCAGAAATACATACATGTACGAACAAGCCATTTGTCCATCCACACCTCTGCCACTCCTGATATTGTTGAATCGATCACCACGTGGTCTGTGTGCACTAGATGAAAATTCAGTGAAGTTTAACCTGTGAAGGTGATCCCGCACTGCAGGGCTGCTAGCAGCTGCTCAGTGTGAGTGTGTGTGCACATACATGCTTGCATTATATTGTATTTGTGGTAACACTTTACAATACGGTACACAAAAATGTGAGTAGTTACTAAGGATCGAGTGAGGAGCGAATCAGGAACGACCTGATAATGAATGAATCATTAATGAGTAGTATCTGAATAACTCATTAATTAGTCATTACTTAATTATTAGTTGCCCTTTTTGTGCCCCCCCTCCCCCGAAAGTAAAATGATACGTCATACTGGGTAGTTACTAAGTAATCCCTCATTACATCATGATTATGACAAGTATCCCAAGTCATATTCTGTAGCATTAGTGATACTGACGCCTTAAAAATAAATTATATTAAACAGAGTATGCCTTTTATTTACATTGCCAACTACGTTTTGGTGTCATTTACGGGCACACTGCTTATGTCCTCTGCTGTCCGTGTCACACATGCACACACACTACCATATGTGTATTGTACATGCGTTTAAACAGTGCCGCAAAACTGAGAATATCAAGCGTTCCTAGTTTTGCGGCACTGTTTATCATACGGGACATCAGATACTCTGCTAAACTATCACTTGACACCGGTCTACTGCCGCAACCCAACATCACTCCAAATTGTGTAATACGCATGCTGGTCCACCGTGGCAGCGTCACGTTTTCAACATGTTCTCATTCTGCAGTCAAGTTAGCAATAATAAATATGCAACATCCGGTTAGACTTGCTGAGAAACATTTCAGTTGATGATTGCAGTTTGCAGCTACTTGGTTAGGTTTAGGAAAAAAATCATGGTTTGGGTTAAAATAACTACTTCCTTATTACAATCAACGCTGATTATTGGTTTCACACAGGAAATGCACCCCTTTACTTTTATGTTTGATCCTTAAATTTAATAGCAAATAGAATTTTGACTTCTTGAGTTTTACTTTGGGGGGCACAAAAAGTCTAAGTAAAGGTCAGATAATCATGATGTGAGGGATTAGATAGTAAATACTCAGTATGATGCATAACTTTACTTGGGGGTGAACAAAAAGAGTAACTAATGATTAAGTAATTAGTAATGACTGAGTCGTTACTAGATTGTGCCGTGCAGCACAATAATCAGGAATGACTCATGAAGAAAGAAATTATTCCGATTCAAAGATATTTATGATCTAATCATTACCTAGTGATTAATTGATACAGTATCTCCCAGTCTGTTCTCTAGTAACACATCATTATCTACTATATAGTCCTCGATTCGAGTTATTCAGGAACTACTTACTAACGATTCATTATCAGGTCGATCCTCACTTGTTCATTAGTAACGACTCACATTTTTTGAGGACCATATTGTAAACTGTATTTGTGGTACAGTTAGTGTCTCAGAGTCATTCCACTTGCTGTTTACAGTTGAGGAGGGGCGGCAGTGAGAGACAGTGCCAGTCCCTCTCCTCTGTTCCTGAGTCTAAAAGCCAAATAGAACCTCAGCAGGGGTGCTAATGGGCCTCAGTGACAGGTGTGTGTGGGTGTGAATGTGTGTGTGTGTGCATGAGAGAGAGAAGAGAGAGAAAAGACAGGGAGAAGGAGAGGGAGACTATGTGCTATAACCTTTGAAATGCTTAGAATTGTTCATGGTCTAGTCACCATAATTCCATGGCACATTTAATTAAGCCAGTAATTTCTATAGCACCATTTTTTTCAACACTGCTTGTTGAGGTAAACTGCAGGATACACACTATATGCATTTGTATCAGTGTGTGACCTATGCATTTCACTCATCTCAAAAGGACCTGTGGTGTATTCACAGTGGATGTTAGTGTAATTGGGTTTTAAATGTGGTGGGGAGAAAAGTGGCTCCCATCAAATTAGCCCTCCATTCATTCCCACTTAGAGCCACGCTTGGTCTGCTTAGCAAGGATTGCCTCTCACTGCACAACCACAGGCTCTATATCGCTCCATGCAGAGCAATCAACAATGACCATCTTCACACTACACGTGCATATGGTTTCCAAGGCTCAAAATAAGAGAGTCAAAGATTGATATGTTGTTGGAAAAATGTCACACATTCAACATTAGACACATTGTAGTAATTTAAATATTCAGCTTTGCGTAAATCATTTGCTTTCATCATCTTTGCTGTTACCACCATATTGAATACAACCACTGTCACAATTATCCTTAACATCATGATCATCCCTACACCAGCCGTCGCCAGCTCTGTAGTAATCATCGTTTGTGTCATCATTAAACATCATGATGATGGAAAAAGCATAATTATGGGCTTTGGTTGGTGTAAAAGCTGTCTTTATTGCACTTTATTCATGAAAAAGTCATCCATTTGTCAGAATTTAGTCTTTTGCTATTTAAATATTTACCATTGTGTTAAAACAAGATTTCTAAAAAAAATCAAACTAAACTAAGATAGTAAACTTCATACCTGCAAAACATCAGCACATGACATTGTCACTGAGACCATGTTGGCATTGTGACATTAGCATTTAGCTCAAAGCACTGCTGTGCCTAAGTACGGACTCTTAGTAGTCATTGTCTTATTAGGTAGTTTCATGCATTTGTCTAATTCCTGCTTAGAAATAAATAAAAACAAGCCAACAATGGAAAGCTCATCGACATCAATGCAAACGTGACTGTATGATCAGAAGGCAAGCTGCTGTAAAATATTGACCAATATGTACGCCGAAAATATGATGGAAGGTTAATGTTTGTGACTGCACGTCAGATTATTATAAACAAACAATTACTCACCATACATACCTGATGTAATTTACTTTTGCCACTGCTGTGTCTTTCTGCCTGTCTCACCCTGTCAGATGTTTTTTGCTTTGTTATGAAAATGATTGAAAACCAAGTCAACACTGGCTTCAACATCTCCAACATGTATTCAGCCTTACACCTCACTGCTGGCCTGAAGTTTCTTGCCTAAGGCTCAGACTCCATCTACTCTCTCCTGGACCTGGGAAACATACTGTATATATTGTATATATACAGTACAGAAACTGCTGGACGCATTCGAAAATACTCCTCTTACTACTGGAACCCAAGGACTCTGAGGATAATTGACAATAACAATTAACATTAATGCTATAAATTTTAATGAGCCTTTCCAACTGCATTAGTTTTGGCTTGGTAAAACAAATAAATTGAAGTGTTACATGACACGAAAAAGTTAAACAGAAACAAGAAAGCACAAATAACATTGCTATTACTTAAATTAAGATAACATGGTTTTAGCCTTAAACGTGGTCCTGGAATATACTTTACAGTTTCAAGAAATACCTATGGTCTGTAGTTCTAGACTGAAATCTGTAATGAATACTACCTCCTAAGGGAGACTGAAACCAATAACTAGTTAAATATGGATCAGTAGAAACTTTGAGTGAAGGTCTCCACGGACTAAAGGGGACAGAGCTTTTGCTATCAGGGCCCCGAGGCTCTGGAACAACTTGCCCGAAGAAATTAGGTTGTCTGAGTCAGTGTCTTCGTTTAAATCTCGTCTCAAAACACATTTTTATCTGAAAGCATATCCTGATTTTACGTGAACTGGCTGTTTATTTTACTGTTTATTTTATTGCTTTTCTGTATTTCATGTGTTTTATTTCTTTATATTTCGTCATTCACTGTGTTATTTTATTTTTCTTGTTGTGAAGCACTTTGTACTTTGTTTTGATAAGTGCTCTATAAATAAAGTTTTATTATTATTATTATTATAAAGTAAATCAACAGGCTTTGTGGGGTTATTGAAAGGGCTGAAACAGAATGTGTGTAGCACTATAAAGTATGCATGCTGAGGGAGTGATAGTGGCTCACACATGCACACTGTATCCATTAATATTACACATAATAGCTCATTTCATATACTGTGATTTTTAAATGGTGTTAATGTTTCATTGTCTGTAATTGCTGGGACTTATCTTCATCATTATCATGCCACAACATATTGTAATGAACAATAGCAGAGGGCACTGTTATAATTGTATCACAGCATATTTCACAATAACACACAATATCACTGGATCAAGCACTGTGCTTTTCTCAGAAGAGGGGGAGCAGTTCACTTTCTGTATCGACTAGAGCTGCACTGAATGAACTGTAACAGCCTAGTTATTAAAATCAATAGCAATAACTACAATTCCTCAATTTCAGATTGGCTCTTGACTCAATCAATGGATATCAAATTACCCTGCCTCTAGAGCGCGTAATCCCCATCACAAAGAGCAGGGTTAGGCCTTGAATATAGATCAGTGCAGAACATACAGAGTACTTCTCATGAATGAAGGAACTCATGGAGAAATTACACAACAACAGTAGCTGCACTCTGCAGGAACATGCGGGGCAAATCTGCAGAAAAATGGCATAGTCGTTTCTTTGCAAAATGGTTCATTTACACTGTTCTGACAAGTGCAATATCGTTAGAAAGATAGTTTTAGCATGTGACCCTTTCATGGTGAAGGACAAAAGTAAAAATTCCGATAGTATGGATCAATTTTTATTATATTATATATATTTGCTGGTTTATTTGTTTTATTCCAAGGTGAGATGTTTTTTCTAATTTCTTTTTAGTTCTGTCGGTTATTTTTCACCTGCACATTTTTTTTTTTGTTTCTTCGGTATCCAATAGCCATACTGACATGACAGCTGTGCTACTATTCATTGGGTTGAACATCATGCAGACATTGAGCTAACAGCCTCTAGGGAGAAAAGCAGGTAAACACATACACTCACATATTTGGGGTGATTTTAAAGCCATGATGAAATAAGGTAAACAGTACACAACATTGTACATAAATGATGCATGCAGAAAATACTGCATTGCTGCAGGGCGTTATAGTGACAAACACTGTATACTGAGTAGGAGACCTGAGGTCTTTAGTCTACACTTAAGATATCTGGTGACAGTTTGCAATATGGTGCTAATTGTTACATACTGTAGCACCACAATATGTTGCCAAAATACAAATGCTACGACTGACAGACTGAACTCAACAGCAGTGCCTCTGTTCTAAGTCAGTGTAAGACTACAAAATCAGATCAACAATTTATGTAATTTTCAGAGACAAGGAGAAATACAGTGTCCTTGTCCCTGTTTACTGTTACTGTTAACATGAACAATCAAGTCTCTTTTTTTTCGTTTAGCTTTTTTTAAAACTCATCACATCTTAAGTGCACACATTTCTGGCATAGGTGGCCACAATGGATCACAGTGAGTTTTGGCATTTAAATGACTGAAAACCTATGTGACTTATAATCCCTTTGTTTAAAAGCTAGGAAAACAAACTACACTACATCACCACAAACTCTGAAACTCAACACATAAAACCACTCAAATCTTCTAAATCCTCAACAAGAGTAAGTGCAAAGACAAAGGATTTTGTTGAATAATTTGAATAAAAAAGAAGATAGACAAATGAAAGACATACAGTAACTTAAAAAAAACATTCAGATTTTTGTTATAAAATTTTTCATTCATTTGTCCATTTATTCATTATGAACACGCTATGGATGGGAAGCTAAGGAAAACATATTATTATTATTATCTTATTGTTTTGAGAAACCATACAAGATTTTCAAAATCTGATTACAAACCTTTGCTCAAAGCAAAGAAGGCAGATCATTGATGTTGTGTCTTTTAATACACTAAGACATTATGTTGTCATAAATCCAGCATTAGCATAGGTAAACCAATTGCATCATAAACTGTCTAATATAAGATACACAGAGAGAGAGAGAGAGCTCCAGCATGATGACTCAACATCTTCAGGATGTATGGAGTACAAAGATGTATGAAAGCTGACTGCTGCTGTATGCATAATGTGCCCTTTTATTGCTGTAGTTCCAATAGTCTGTGCAATTCAAGGGTGAAGAGGAGTAATTAGTTTCTGTATTGTAAAATCCTCTTGTTTCCTAAGACACAATCCCTTTCCTAAGAAACTTGGCCCTGGGAGCTTGATACACACAAGCGCACATACAATAGGAGTCTTTCAGTGAATGGGCACTATTTACATGAGTTAGGATTAAGAAAATGAGTCTCATTTTAAGATTATTGTTGGCTATAAATCATTTATTCAGCTTCTGGAATGAAAACTCAGCTGTGTGTGTCTCTGTGCACACATGAGCCTTTAGATTCCCTTAGCGTCAGGGTCCTTGTAGATAAATGGCCGATTGATATTGACTTCAATTTAGAAAATGCTGCCCAACACTTTTCTCCCTACGAAACCCTGGGGCACCTGGGGGGAAATCCAGACCTGCTCTGCCAAAGGAAATGTATTACTGAGGGTCACAAGCTCCAGTTTAGGGGATTTACTGTACCATCACACACACACAAACACACACCCACTACACACCTACACAGTAGAGAGGCCTTTCGACACTTGTCATGACAAACCCTATGATCTGTGTTGAGAACACATTGCTCATGCTGTCATTGTTGAAATACAGCAGTGACAGTGCAACTTAGTGTGACGACGGCTGACTGAAGGCTGGCCACAGGCAAATATGTCACAGCTAGTTTAGGCTTCACATCATACATACATTTAGGTTAGCTTGTGTGATTCAACTAAAGATGTTTGTTGTTTACAAGCACAGACGTACTTGGCAGTGGCCCAGACTTAAATGGATGAAAAGCAATAGGTTGAGATTTCTCCTTGACAGAGTCCATAAGCCAAACCTGTACTTAGACCTTCAAGAGACAGAATGGAGCCGGATGTGTGGCTGGCTACTCCACAGAGATGGCACAAACTGGGTGTTCATACAGAGAATTTTATTACAATCATATTCAGAAGCAGATAGCCACTTCCTCCTCAATCTGATGTCAGTGGGGAATAGTGTCTCCCACTGTCCAAATTTGAATCTCCTTAGAAAACAGAGACTCACACACACACTGCATCACTTCACGAGACATCAAACATTGACAAAGTCCCTTTTTAGTGCTGCCTGTTGGCACAGTAACTACGGGCTAACGAAGTCACACGCTGGCAGAATATTAATAACAGCAAGCCAATCACAGAGCTGCATGGGGGAAAGTTATTTGCATATGAGAGGTGAAGGAGTCCATCCAACACACTGCCTTCATACATCTCCAGCATAGTGGGATGTGTATCTGCGTGCATGCTTAAGTGTACATTTGTCACAAAAAAGGGGCTGGCAAAAATTTGCTCTGTGACTCATTTGTAAAAGTAGTCAATAGGAGAGTTGAGCAACAGCTTTTGGTTCAGGGTTGTGACCCAGTGTTCAAGGCTTTACTTCTGAGTATTTGAGCATTCAAACCAGTGTGGCTCACCAGACTTTCGAAATCTGATCCTTTCCTGTGGACTCTGCGCAATAAATAGTACTGCAGTTAATGACCAAGATCATCTGTGGTAACTATAATGAAGTTGCAGTTTTAAAGACTCAGCAAAGAGTGCAACAGATACCCCCCCACACACACACACACACACACACACACACACACACACACACACACACACAGATACAAATGAGTGCGTGATGAATATCATCAGTCTGCAAACAATAAGAGCTCTGTCCAGAAATGCACTCTTTGCACATAGGAAGTAAGGATGGGCACATTTTATTTCAACCTCACAAAACCAATCACAGCACTAATGGGATACACAAATATAATTAATTGGGTATGAGCATCCAGACGTGAAAACAAAAATAGATAAATACCGTAACCTGTTGAAGGCTAATTTCCTGCTTTCCGGCTTTATTTATTTATTTTCCACAAAAGCATACGGCTCTGATTAATAGTGTTTACTGTCATAATCACTGTTATCAGTGTTCCTCACATCCCTAACATTACCTAATACTTTTTTTAAACAAAGCGATCATACAAGAGTAATATAACCTGTATTGTTGATGGCATTTATTGAAAGCAATGACACAATTGTGTATTGGTAAAGAGTTTTAGCACAACAAACAGAATTGTGTAAACAGTGTTCATGCCATTCTTCACTAATGGACAGCAGCTGTTGTATGACATTGACAAGCATGCAATGACTGGTGTTCTGATTTTTACTGCCTTCTGGTAATCTCATTCATTCTGTCTGTGTTTTTTACCTAATGTACAGATTCCCCCTGTGTAAGGAACATGGGATTAGGAACCGACCCCATTCACTGGCTGTTTCTGTCCCAACTACCAAATACCTGCTGTGATCTCAGTTGAGGGAAATCAATAAAATCCATTGAGCTGCATTGTTCCTATTAAGAGCTGGTTGTCAGACAATATGTGACTTCTGGATGATGGATTTATAAAACAAAATGGTCAGCTGTTAGAGGGTATAAGGAAGCTTAGCAAAACAACATGGAAACGCAGCATGGGCTTTAATTGACAGATGCACCCATTTGCATTGCCAAAACTCAATTACATCTGACAGGCACTCAATACTTTTTGCATAAGATCTGTCTCAGATGACCATATATAACATGTTTGTTCAGTCTTTTGCAAAATATGAATTGATTTAGTTAGTATAATGATGCAACCATGAACATTTAATGGCATTTTTTGTATTAAAAATATGCAGTGTATTTATGCAAATGTAAAACCAGTGTCAGTCTACAATGGGGATGTAAAAAGAGCCCGTAGAAAGAAAAAATACATTTCCACCAGGAAGTCACAACGGGAGAAAAGATTAGTTTTGCACGGACGTCACAATAGTCCGTTAGTCCCAGACGATGGGATAATGTTCATATGCAAAGTACTGTATATAATTTACATTTAATGCATATATTTCACATTTTATAAAACTAACAGGAGTGGGCAAATAGCAACCAGTGGAACAAATGTGTTCCCCTTAACCAAAATCATTTGGCCCTTCAGTGAATTTTTTTCTTTTTATCATCACAGCCTTTGCAGCATTTCCATAAATATACAGTATAGATTTAACAATATAAATACAAGACCTGTGGAAAAACTCACCTTATTTACGATCTAATTATCACTACCTTAAAATGAGGAGAGAGGGATGCAAACTGGGTCATACTGTGGACAGCTCCTGGTGCTGAAATGAAGTCTAACAAACTTACCAGATGAAAAGGCCAGGGGAAAAAGCAGCTTATGTGTGTGGGGTCATAAAATATGGATAAAACCAGTTCAAACTGATGCTCTTTAAAATCTTGGGTATTTTTCTGTAAAAAATTATGCTCACAGTTTTGAATAAAAGCATACCATATTTCTTTTTTTCAATAACTGCTCAGACATGTGACTTATTATTTTCAGTTCTAACATCAAGTGTTTTGCTGTAAAGAAGACACAGCAACCTGGTACTGGCAAACAAGGGTAAGATAAACACTTCTCTGTCCACTCCTGTCCTCATGATCCACCTTTTTTTTAACACAGTTTTAAAAGAGACATGGTGTATTTTATTTAGTCATAGCTTTACCATGCCTCGCCTTACATGAGGCCTAATGAATCAGGGTCATGTCAGATGCTTCCACAAGTCTATATTGTGAGCAACAATTCAAACATCAACCAAACCTTTAGTGATGATATATATATATATATATATATATATATATATATATCATCACTAAAAGTAGGTCTGTGTCTCCACTGCCTGTAAAACTGTGTTGGGCTCACAATGAACAGTGCTAAAAAAAAACTGGCCTACTGTAGCCTCCTCTCCTGCCTTCTGACAAAATTTACAAATAGAAACATATATATGTTGATCATACTGCTTTCTCCAGAATGGTTCCTCTTTGAATGGTGTCGGATCACTGAGTGAGTTCAGCCCACAGTGAGGGAATCGGTATATCCTGGTGTGAGTCAACTCTCCTCAGATTGTGGGTCGATGGTGCTGACTGAGCCAGGACAGCTAATAAATCACCTCCTGCTGTCCTAAAATGGCGGGGATGTGATTGGGGAGGGAAGGGAGCCGTGAGCGAGGGTTAATGAATACAGGCCACATCGATCTGCTTCCACCGGTCTCCTCTCTCTCACCATCCACTCCTCTATTCTCAGGCCAAATGCTGCTCCAGCACTTTGCTGACCTGCCACACTAAGCACAGGCTGAGTGGCGAGGGATTCAGAGGGGCGAGGAGACATCGAGCAGTAGCTAAGGCGAGGTAATGGCTAATGCTAGCAGTTAATTAGATCTGTCAGTTCTAACTACAGAATGAGGTGAAGCTGCATTGGTGAAACAGTCACTAACCGTAACTAAGCAATAGATGTTGTTTTGCCTGCCCTGCAGCTGAATAGCTGTATGAGCTCTTTTAACATTAGTAGGAGTGGGTGATGGTAATGTGACTGTGGTAGTGCTAGCTTCAGCAGCTGGCAGTGGCATTATTAGTCTCGGCCTATAGGAGTCTTGACCTCCAGCTTTTAACCCTCACTCACTTCAGGAGGAACAGCTGCTACCAGTCATCACGTTGTTTCGCAACTCAGCAGTCAGCAGTAAGAGTGAACAGTGTCAGAAAAGGTTAAGTAGTAGAATGTGTAAATTACGGGCCATCCACTGTAAGAGCATCGGACCTAGGAAGCGACAGCATCACCACAGACGACTGGTAGCAATCCCAGAGCCATCTAGCATCACAGCTTGAACCTTCAGTGATGGTACAGCCCACAGAGGCTAATTGGGTCACACACACACAGAGACACACATTTATCAGCATGTAGATTCAACTTCCTGCAACATTCAATTTCCCCAACCCTGCCGCAGGTTTGTAGGGCAGGATGTCACTCGCTCAGTATTGACCTGACCCACTGTTTCCTACACCACGCTGCTTTTGGCCTACAGATGTTTAGCACCAGCAGCCTCCATCCCAGTGTGGTACAGACCCACACCCTCCAAAGATTGTAACCACATTCTCTAACTCTCAGCAGTACTGAGCCTTGTCTGCCTTAAATGTTTCATAATTTTTTGCCTCTTTTGGGGCCATATGGCAATGTTGTGTCCAAAAGATTCCCCCTCTCCCAGGGGCGTGGATGTAGCCTGCCTGTTACCATGACAGAGTAACAGAGTGAGTTTGAAGTTTGACAGCTGTTGCAATGGGGCAGAAAACTCAGTGTCCCGTATCAGGAGCTTGATCCCCCGAATCCACATATTCAGACCACATCATAACAGGTCCACAAAGAGAAACTGTTTCAGATATGCCCAGCTGTGAATGAACAGGGCATAGGCATAGGTTCTGTAATTTCTTCAATAGTTTTTTTTGCCTTTAAGACATTTAGACTCAAGATTTTTGTTAGTTCAACTGCAGTATGTATCGCATTAAAACTACAGATGACGCGCCAAAAACAAAGCATACAGCATGGTTCTATAAGTGACTCATGATTAAGCGCATAGAAATAGTGTTCACCATGCAGTTTGTATGAAAAAAGGCAGCTGCTCCATATGCATGTCAAGCAATAGAGGTTATCAATAAACAGAATAATGACAATTTCACATTTTTGTATTCTTGACTAAAGTGGAAATAAATGCTATGCTGTGCTACATGATCAGTGAAAAAAACACACAAACCTATTTGCCTGATCTGGCCACTGTTGTCATTTATAATTTCATTTGAAGGACCCAAACAGAAATGAGCTAAACAGATAATCCATCGAGCTCATAATATATGACACTGGAAGACAGATTTAAAAAATGTTTTCATGTTGTGGAATTAACAAAAGGTGCTATATCATACTACAGAGTAATTCCATAAAACTCTTTATGATTTACCACACACCATATTTTAATTTTCAGATGGCAATAAATCCTCACCAGAAGCTCATTTCAGATATTTAAAGGAGAACTGGCCTACAGAGGCTGTGGCTGATGTTCCTTACTCTAATACCCTATGGATCCATGTAAACAGAAAAAGGACAGAGAAAGAAAGACAGAGAGGTGAAGAGAAGGAGACAGCCATAAAGACAGCAGGAGGAAACGTCATGTATTCAGTGTGTTAACTGACCTTTCCATGTGCATGCCCCCTGTAACAGTATTAACACAGCAGCTACAACCATGGCCATCAATTATCTGACCAACCCTGCCTGCGCCACCTTAACTAATAGTTATCTCCCCTTCACCCTTCCCTCACCTCCCCACGCCATGCTCTTCCTCTCTCACTCTTGCTTCCTCTCCTTCACTCCTCATGCTAAAGCACAATATCTAATTAGAATAGAATAAGTACATTAGCTGCACTAGGCACATTTTTGAAATGCTTGTCTAGTCTATCTGGCATGTTACCTCTCAAAAAATAGATGTTAGTGAGCTTTTTCATTCATCTTTTTGTTTTTCATCTGTTATTTCAGCCATCAAAGTCATTCTTTGATGAATTAAACAAACTGTGAGTTACAAGTTTCATTCATTCCCTTTGTTGCTCACACAATGGTATTTCTCAAAATACCGAAGGGCAATGAAGGACAGTTTGCATTCTTCTTTAATTCAAAGCCATAACCCCTCATTTCACACAGAACATTTTGTCTTTATTTGCTATATATACTGCTATATGAAAAAATGCAGTGTTATTCATGTACAGATATACAATTAACAATCATAATTTTCATCATTTGGGTACTTTAAAAGTATATTCTCTTCTAACAAAACAAAACCTCCCTCCTACTTCTACCACACTTGGTTCAGCCCTCTGCCACCCCTCCAGAAATCAGCTTATATGCGACTCTGACACCAGCATGGACAAGTGGAGAGAGAACAGGTGGAGAGGTATTGTGTGTTAAGCATTTCTTACATTAGGGCACGGCCCAGCCCTGTGACAGTAACTACTTAACTTTTAACCAGCACCGAGACGAGGTGCCGCTGACAATGGGAATACATGCACTCAAAAGCCGCCTCACGTAACTGAACGCCTGCCTCTAGCATCCAGGCGACATTATCTGTGACAGTACCCGCATCACGTGCATGTTTACAGGCAGGTGATAATTGATGATGTGCACCGTTTTAGCAGAGAACCTTGGGAGCTGATCAAACTGTGTATCCAAGAACCCTTAAATAGGGCTAAATTATGTAATATCAGCTGGGCTTTTCTTGTAGATTAGTCATGGGAAATGAGAACCTTGCAAGTTTTCCTTTTGTACAAGCAGCAAAAAAGTTGCAGCATGACATGTTTGAGTTAATTTACCTTACTTGACATTGCATGTCCTGCAATATGACTATTGCACATGTGACATTGCGATGTCGATGATGAAACGATATACCATGCAGCCCTACTTATGTGCAAAGATTATTTTTATTTATCCCAAATGGTGATTTTGTTTTTGTGTTAATAAACAAAATATCAAATAATTAATTTCAAATAAACATCATTATTATCATCGGTTTCTTCTTCTGTTGCAGTTTTAAGTCATGCAGAACCCTTCTGTCAGTATGAACATGAAGGCAAATGAATGCTGGCATGGGACACAATATGTAAACCATGTGCAATATAAAATAAATGTGTGCACACAATTGTCATCGATGTATGAACAGCAATGCATTTCTTTAAACTTTACATGATACAATTAAAAAAAGCATATTAGGGCTAGAATGCATTCTATCAATCAGAATCAATTTGGTCTGCTGAAGGTTAAAAGAGAAGAAACATTATAGTTCTTCTATATCAAGACCAAGCGCATTTTGTTCATTGTTTTTGACTGGTGACATAAATGCAGCAGGATTAAAATGAATGTGTTGCAAGTAAAATGCATAGAGAAGAGTAACATTCTTTACTACTTCATTTAGAAGTATCCAGAGGATAATACTGAGCATTCTCATTTATTTAGTATGATGTTTTATTCATATTCACATATGTTAACACAAACAAGGGATCACATACAATAACACAAATGCATTAGTCCTCATGCTCTACTTCTGTAAACTGTATCTTGCATCCATTTAAATTAGCTTCAGTATCACTTAATGGTCCAATGTGGACACGGAGCATGCATTTTTCAATAACATCTTTACATAGTGGAATGCAAAATCCTAGTCATGTCCTATTTATTTCATAAATTGGAATTAAAATTGGAATTGACAGTGGCACATTTATTATTGTCTGCATGTTTTGTGTTTTTTGTATAGATCACAACCCCAATAGCAAATTTATATGTGACAGAAGAGAGGAAAGGAGAGGGAGATAGTGTGGTCATTAACCAAAGGCAGAGAGGGAGACTCCTTCTTCTGCATTCAAATGATGCTTAATCTAAACACTATCAACACTCTCGTCCATCCTACTCCTCACCCCTACTCCTCATCCTTCTTTTTCTGTCTTTCTCTGCCATTTAAGTGAGGAGGCTAGTATGCAGTATGTTCCCTCATCTGTCTCCCTCAACCTTCTTCTCTTCTTCCTTCTATAGGCTCCTTTCCCCCATTTCACCAAGGACATGGATATATCTCCTCCTACCCGACCCCATCTCTCTCACCCACACTCTCTGTAAGTCTCTTTTCCTCTATCTTTCTGTCTTCTTCTCGCTCATCTTTCTAAGAGATAACTGTGTGCAAGCTCTTTCATCTTTCTCCTCCCTGAAGAGAAGACTGCCCAGCAGACACAGAGAAGCAGAGTCAGCATTTCAGTCCTCTATGATGTCACGGACCCCACCCACACACACACACACATAATTAATCCTCTACAACTGACAAAATAAGTAAAGCAGATACAACAAACAAATCTGTCTGTTTGTCTTTATGGTAAAAATGCATGAGGGAAACACTCACCAAACTGTGCCTTACAAGAGGTGAGGAATAGCAGCAAACCGCATCGCCTCTGGAAAACAGTGGTGCACTGCTGCGCTCACCAGACAGAAAACACAAAACCACTCTGGAGTTGGAGTAGAAAGTCTGACCTCTTGTATGATACATTGGAATGGGAGGCTTTCAATTTTAACGATAGGTTGGGGGGAGGTGGCGTGGAGACTGACAGCAAGAGAGAGGGGAAGATCGGCACAGGTAAAGTGATCTAGAGAGTGAGAGTAAAAAAAGAAGGCGAGGGACAGAACACGTGAGAAACTGAGACAGAAAGAGAAAGAGAGGAGAAGATAGTTACAGTGAGGGGAGGGAGAAGGAGGGATACGGGAGGAGGGGAGGTTGAATGTGTTAATACACAGGAACACTGCATCAAACCAATGCACTGCTCTGAGGCTGGCTGAGCAGCTGAGAGGAGTGCGTCAGCAGTACATTCACGTTCCCACTGAAGGACAAAGGGAGGGGGCAGAGCGAGCATCTTAGCTGCCTGCAACACTGACACAGAGGGGGGGGATAGAGAAAAGAGAGAGATTGGAGAATAAACAAGAAGAGGAGATGTGGATTAGAATGCTGTTCCTGCTGCTTCTGTGACGGTGGGCTGCCTGTTTGAGTGCTTTCGTGCCTCCTCTTCTCCATCTCTCGCTCTCACACACTCTTTCCTTCGCGCACTCTAGCTTTCTCTTGCTCTTGATCTGTCAGTGGTTTTCTCTCTCCTTCTCGCTCAATCTCTCTCTTTCTGTCTCTCTCTCTCTCTGTTCTACTCTGGCTACTGCAGTAGTCCACCAGCCAGCCGCAAGTCTGACAGCCACACACATGGCTAACTGCCACAACTTACTACCTCAGCCCTGGAGAACTAACAAATAAGCATACAGAAGAACACTGCAGGAGACAGTCCAGGGGACAGACAGCGAGTGGAGAGAAGAATCCTCAATACCTTTCTCTGTTTTTGGATACAGATAAGGAGCCCACTTCCACACACATCCTCCCAGCATCATCCTCTCTTTTCTCTCATTGCAGAAGAGGACAAGAGTGCTCTCTCTCTCTTCCGACGCCTTTTGCGAAGCTCCAACAGTGCAGCGCATCCCCTTCTCCACCCCCCACCCAGCGCCACCATCTCTCCCACCACCCCCAACCCCCCCTCCTCCCAGGAGGAATAGACGGATTACTGCTAACTGTGCACACGGCAGCCTGCAGCTGCTCTGACCAGGGCCAGCCCAATGTTGGGAGGAAGCAAGAGGAACACAGAGGAGGAGAGGAGAGGGGGGTGACTGTGCCGGGAGTTCTTTAGCCTTTTTCTGTCTCTCAGTCTCTGTCACAACGGGGCTAATCAGCGACCGACTAGCCCTTGGCAAAGTCACAGTGAGGGAGGTCTGTCCACCAAACAGGCGACCAGCCGACGAGCCAACACATGTATCAGGAGCCGACAGAACTGGGGATTTTTATTTATTTCAGTTGGTCACTTCTTCTCTCCTCCTCTGTCGCGTTTAACTGCATTATGGATCATTGTAATGTTTCCACAGAGGAGCTGCATTTTGGAGTCTGCAGCTTGGTAGGGTGGCAGTTAGTGGGGGCAGAAGGGATCCAGGCACCTGCCAAGCCTTCATGGCCTTATCTCTGCCTGTGAGTGCTTTTCATGCTGCTCTCAGTCTTTAAAACCAGGAGCCATTTTGTACCCTTGGCTAATAGAGGGCCACCTCACTTTCTTAGAAAGGGAAAACAAGAAAACATCAATCTCATGTCTTTCCATGGAAGGGAATTATAAATGAACGTGATGCATGACTGTTGCTTTTAACATTTGGAAAGAGGCAAAAAGGACCACTTCCAAACTAATGAGGTACGTCACTGGTACTGTTACTCAACCTTTTTCTTACATTGCTGCACTGCTTTTCCTCTGCTACTTCTTTTGTATTAATCTCTCTCACTCTGTCTCCCCCTCTGTCCCTCTTTTTTCTTTTCTCTCTCTCTCACACATTAATTTTGATGTAGCATCCCCCTGCACTGTCGATGGAACTTGGGAGCCTTGAGTTGCTCCAGCCAGGCTAGGGTGGTCTGTCCTCTGGTGTGTGCCGTCTCCCCCCACCATGCAAAATAATGAGCCGTCCACACCATGAGTCCTCTGGGCCAGGTTAGTGTGCAGCCTACCTGGAACGCAGCCCTGCTCGCCGTGCTCTCCCTCATGGTGCCTGCTCTCAGTATGTGCCAGTCCACAGACCCTGCATTGGGCTCGGCTAACCCACAGAACTGTCCAGGTGTGTGCTCCTGCACTAACCAGCTCGGCAAGGTGGTGTGTACCCGCCGAGGCCTGATTAGGGTTCCTCCGAACATCCCAGCCAACACCAGGTACCTGAATCTGATGGAAAACAGCATTGAGACGATACAGGCAGATACCTTCAGGCACTTGCATCACCTGGAGGTTCTGCAGTTGGGCAGAAATACTATCAGACAGATTGAAGTGGGGGCCTTCAATGGCCTGACTAGCCTCAATACCCTGGAGCTGTTTGACAACAGACTGACGGTCATACCCAGTGGAGCTTTTGAGTACCTGTCAAAGTTGAGAGAGTTGTGGCTCAGAAACAATCCCATTGAGAGCATCCCCTCTTATGCCTTCAACCGTGTCCCCTCCCTCATGAGACTGGACCTGGGAGAACTGAGGAAGTTGGAGTACATCTCTGATGGGGCATTCGAGGGCCTTCAAAACCTCAAGTACCTCAATTTGGGGATGTGCAACCTGAGGGAGTTTCCTCATCTTTCACCACTGGTGGGATTGGAGGAGCTAGAAATATCAGAGAATGTTTTCCCTGAACTGAAGCCTGGGGCCTTCCATGGGCTTAAGAATTTGCGCAAACTGTGGATTATGAACTCTGCCATCACTACCATTGAGAGGAATGCATTTGATGACATCACAGCCTTGGTGGAGCTGAATTTAGCCCATAATAACCTGTCGTCCCTCCCCCATAACCTTTTCACCCCTCTACAGTACCTGGTGGAGCTACACCTGCACCACAACCCTTGGCGATGTGACTGTGATGTAGTGTGGCTCTCCTGGTGGCTCAGAGAATACATTCCCACAAATTCCACCTGCTGTGGACGCTGCCACACCCCAGCCCACATGAGAGGACGATACCTGGTGGAAGTTGATCAGACCACCTTTCAGTGTTCGGCACCATTCATACTCGATGCTCCTAGAGATCTCAACATCTCAGCAGCGAGGGTGGCAGAACTGAAGTGTCGCACAGCTGCCATGAGCTCAGTCCGATGGCTTCTCCCTAATGGGACTGTATTGACCCATGGGTCGGCTCACCCACGGATATCTGTCCTTAACGATGGGACACTCAACTTCTCCAACGTTCTCCCATCAGATACAGGGGTCTACACCTGCATGGTGAGCAACATGGCAGGAAATTCCAATGCCTCGGCCTACCTAAACGTCAGCAATGCCGAACTCAACACGTCTAATCTGTCCTATTTTACCACCGTAACGGTGGAAGTTTTGGAGCCCACAGTGGAGGAGACCCCTAAACCCAAGCCTACTATCCCTGCCTCGCCCTCTGTCTTTCAGCCTGTCTTCATCTCTACACCTACTGTGCTGTTCCAAAACACTCAGACTCCAAGGCAGGTGTCAATCCCCACTGCCAGAGTCCCTAGTGAGCCAGCCGCCAGCCTGGATGAGGTGATGAAAACGACCAAAATCATCATTGGCTGTTTTGTTGCTGTTACCTTGCTGGCAGCTGCCATGTTGATAGCATTCTATAAGTTGCGTAAGCGGCATCAACAGAGGAGCACGGTGGCAGCAGCCAGGACCATAGAAATCATACAGATGGAGGACGAAGTTCCTCCTGTTCCACCACCCACCTCCGGATCTAGTGGCTCTGATGACACAGGGTTGGTACTGCCTACATTAGTGGAACACAACAGCAACACCTTTAAGCCTGGGTACGTGTCCTCCTCCTCCTCGTCCCGCCAAGGGGGCTACGGAGCCCACTGGACCCAGAACAACTCTCTTCATCGCTCAGTCAGACAGCATCACAGCCACATCAGCACCATTGCTGATCCCTACATCAATAAGACTACTCACGGCAAGGAGAAGGTTCAAGAGACCCAGATCTGAGTGATGCTCCCTATGGATCTATCTCTGACTCTGCCCTAACCTCTCCTCTCCACCCATCTGCTCACCAGTCCATGCAATAGAATGCACAAAGAACAAAACGGTAACTTTCTTTTGTACAGAAGTGCAAAACAGAGACAGTTTTTTGTTTCTTGTACATGCCTAAACGTATAAGTATATAAATATGAAAAAAATACAAATATATATAAATGAAACTATTGTGAGACAGTGGTGAGACACGAGATTATATTAGAAAAGAAAGTAATTTGAAACTATTTTCTACTAACTGGTGACTATTTAAAAAAGACAAAGATACTGAATTGCTTTTGTGATTGATAATAGAAGGTGGTACTGTCTACTGTAGGAAAAGAGGCATTTAGTTTGTTTTTTGACCATATTTAGGATGCAGTAAAAAACTCTTTATACAGGCACCAGTTTCTAAATACAGCCCCAAATGTAAGCTCCAGTTTTTACTGTGCCAAATATATGCAATAATACGGTATTTCCAGACTTAGGAACACAAAAAGACACACAAGCAAAATCTAGATAGATAGAAACATTTGTCCAAGGATAGCAGCGTAATAGCACAGATAGAATGTGCTGTTCAGTAGCTATCGGCCAAATGCTTTTGGACTGCAGTGAATTTCTGCAGCTAAGGTTTAACCCTCTGTTCGCTGGAGCAAAGATGCGTTTATTTGACAGAGCCAGTGCTTCTTAGTTGTAGCGTATCTAAACATGTTTATTTAGTGTGCACATGATTCCCCACTGGTGTTAACTGGCAAAGATGAAGTGCAGGCTAATAACAGTTGTTGCAAATACTTTGTTCTGTTATTGGTTGCGTTTTGTATTATTTCTTTTCCCTTAGGTTTTACATGCTTCTTAATGGCTTGTGTAGTGTTTAGGGCTAATTTAATAATGCATTACAGCAGTTGCCTGACTTGTCTCTGCAAGGGCTCATTCCAATGCTAATTTTTCAAAGGAACAGACATGTGGTGCAGTGATATAGAGCTTTGCTGACCATTCTGCTTTTGGAGAAAAAAACACAGGATTGAAGTGAAACAAAATGAATGTCTGATACCGGGGCTTTTCCATGGACTACATTGAAACATGACTTTGTTTTCTTTTTCTTTTAACAGTTTATTTTGAGCAACACTATTTTTATGGAGAGACAAAGGAGGCTATGAAAAATAAAAACCGTTGGTTTGTATTTCTCTAATCAGAAACATTTTCATCTGATGTTTTTTTCTTCTCTGAATATATTTCCACTTGTGTGTAAGTTGTTTAATTGTAAAGGGTGGAGGCAGTATTGTAAATCCTATACCCAAACCCCCCATCTTACGGTCCTATGCATTTACTTAGTGTCTGCATGAATGGGTCTTTAAGTAACTGGTGTACAATGCTGCATTATAACCCACAGTGGGGCTCTATGCAGGTCAGATAGGCTGTTGGTCTTTGATGCCTCAGCTTAGTTCTTAACATTGATTTCTCAGTGACTGTGAAGGGGAAAAATACATGTATCCCACAGTTCTACAGTTTGTGGGTTTCTTTTCCTTATCATCTGCAGGTTCTAATTCCTATTGGAATCTGACATTTAGTGAGAACATCAAGTGATAAAAAATATATATTGTGTTTTTTCATAATTAGAAACACAGTGGTGGGTGGTTCATCATGATGTGAGGTACAATACGAGCCTACTTCAGCAAAGCAAGAACTTCCAGAATCTAAATATGTCACCTAACAATGAGAAGCAGACTGATTTTTTTTATTTAGTTTTTGCAAATGCTGTATGTGTCAGTGCTTTTCTGCGCAATCTGAATTATCTTCGTCATACAGTTAAAAGGTCAGCTGCCATAAATAAGTGTCTCTGTGGTGACTGAGATGCCTTACCTATGACCTTATACTGTTGCCCTTCATACAACCACTCATCAGTCCTCCTTATTTTGTACTGATTTCAACAAATGCAATTGAACCCTGCAGGTTACTGGTCATTGAAAAGGTTTATGTTGCAATACAAAAGTGCTCCTGCTGAGGCTATTTGGGGATAAAGAGGAAATTACAGTATGACCCCTTGGATAATTATGGAGCATGGTGAGTTGACAGAACACCAAGGCTTCATTTAAAACCTCCAGGCTGAACTTCCTGTACCATCAAGAGACGGGTACTCATGTGCTGTGAGGCATTATGATACTAGATGTATATATGCATATTTCCTCTGACAATAAGATGACTGCGTTAAATTAGGTACTCTTCTGGTGCAGTAAAACAAAACAGGGAAATCAATTATGTAACAGTCTAGAATACAGGTTGAGTGGGAGTCAGTTTTCTCAGGGGTTTATTTAATTTGTTTTAAATATTTGTATTGTTTAAATAGGATGTACTATACCTATAAACAAATTAAGGCATATAAAACATGCTGCAGGCATAACGAAAATACCTCTAATGATTTTTTTTCTTTTTGGAGGTTTTCCTCTCTCTTTGGAGCTCTGAATGGATGGGTGGAGAGGTGCTAGTGTTTTCTGCCAGCACATGTCAGTGTGTGAGTACAGGTGGGCCTCAACAAGCAGATGGAACTCCTATGACTATGTCAAGTGTTTCTTAATTTTCTTCAAAATGTGAGCGCAATACACTGCTGAATATTCAATCACTGCCAGAATGTGATGGCTGCTCTTTGCTTTGACAAAACAGAATGTTCTTGGTTGTTACAGTATGTGTGGGTTGAAAAAGAGCAGACTCTTATTATTTCCCCAGCACAGCGTGGCTCTGGCCATACTAGCGGCTTCATAAGAGGCCATTGGCTGTTTGTAAAGCCTTTAATGTGTCTGATAACCAGCCACATATAGGAACACTGACAACTACTTCCTTTTTTCTTCCTCCTCCTCCTCCTCTTCCGTGTGCAAAAGGGGAGGCAGGTCCAGAATTAACACAATACTATCAACCATTCAGTCAATTCAGGTTTGCTGCACCAGTGTTGAGGGTGAAGAGGGTGAGGGCTGGAGTGGAATGGCCATTGTGTTAACTGCTGAAAACAAGCGCCCAGACAATAGTCCTTCCCTGACAGCATCAGTAGGGTTACTATGAATCTTTTCTCTGGGGTTGCTGCTGCCTTATCTCCAGCAGCTGAGTCAGTCATATGCTTTGAATTTCGCTGTATGTTGCCTTGTTGCAAATGAGCTGTGAAGATGTCTTCTCATAACTGCTGCCGTCTCCCTTTCTCTGTCCCCTCCCTTTTATCACATGCTAATTGACTTAAACTTGTTGACTGAAACCCCCTCAATATAGCATGGATAGGTTGTGTTTTAAGGCAGCCTCTTACTTGCTCCCTTTCTATATCTCCTTCTCCTTCTCTTGTTATTTGTTTGGCACAGCAACTGTCACAAATTCGCACAGTCTTTTGGAGCATGCTCACTAATGCCCACCTGTTTCTTCTCCCTACTATTGATTTTCAGCCCATGGGTTACTGATAAAGCTTTAGCCAAAGATGTGATGCATCTTTTTGAAGCAAGCAGTATGTCAGAAGCTCATGCTATCCATATTGGCAGGGGATGGGAGAGGTGAAAAGAATGGTTAAGCTGCCACTATATAGTTTGTCTCACTCCAGCTAGATAGGATCTGCAGAGAGACAACAGAAAAGGGGCTGGGATAAGGCTCTTCAGCCAGCGTTCTATGAGGTTAAGGGTTTGTTGGGAACGAGTCCTTGAGCCTCAAGATCCATATCTGTTAATGAAGTCCTCAGCAGTAAGACGTGTTGGTCAGGTAGCAGGCCACAGAAATTCTGTCACAGTTGCTCCACTGACTGATGCCTTTTTGTGCCCACAAAGTGACTGTATGAAATTATACATGGTCCTCATAGAAGTGAGAAATAGCCAGACTCAATTCTCATCCCTCTCTCAACACTTGATTAGTCAGCCTACACCTGACTGCACTCTTTTACCATACCTCTATACTTCGGCCTGACCCGAGCCTACGCGCGTACTCTTAAATATCTACCTACTTAAATGTCTTAGCTTCTACAAAAGGATAAATGTGATTTTTCATAACAAGAATGAGGAGGATTCATTCTTTTTGGTTGTCATGTTACAAAATGGCCCTGAGATGTGAACACACTGAAAAAGTACATTTTAATGACATTAATAAGCTTGAATCAAAGCCTCAAAACAAATTGTGTGGTGCGTGTTTTTTAATTACACTGGTCCTTGGTTTTGGGTCAAGGCAGAATAAGACAACAAAGACAGGAGATTAATGCGAGCGAAGAGCCAACTGCTAGTCTCACACACATGCACATCATCAACATACACACATAAACACACAAAAAATCTACAAATAGTCTACAGAAACAATCACCAATCCCAAGTAGTTACATTTTCAGTCATCAGGGTTTCAAAGCTAACAAAGAAAATATTACATGCACATTAATTTAGATACAATTTCATCTGATTACACTGCAAAACAGTTATTTGAATTATTTCAGCAAAATATGGAAGGAGAAACAGTCCTTTGTATTTGTGTGTGAGTCACAGCTCAGATACATGAATTCCTCAACATGGCTGTGTGCACCAGGTGAGTGACCTTCTCAAAAAAAATTGTGCTGTCGGAATTTTATTCCTTTGAGAGTATGAACAAATTATGGCTGATGCCTAGCTTCTGTTGGTGGAGAAGGTGTGATACTGACCTCACTTTACTTTAATAGGGAAGGACTCCACACCTCTGCCCTGATTCACTGCCGGTTAAACATAAACATGCAAAGCTCTCACACATACATGTATGTATTGCAAATCCACATAGCATGATACGTTTAAAAAATAAAATATAATATAAAATACTTTATCCTATGGTAATGCAAAGTATTTACACTGCCATTATTCTGCCTTAAAGCAGGCACACAGTCTATATACCGCTGTACAGTATATGTCAGTGTCATTATAATGTAGGCCAGTGTGCTCTCTTTGGACCAGTGCAGCTCTGGATAAGGGGTGGCAGCTGGAGGTTGTTCCTGGAGGTCTCTTTCTCTGTCAGTCTGTCTGTCTGTCTGTCTGTCTCTCTCTATCTTGTGTGCAGTGTGTGTGTGTGTGTGTGTGTGTGTTATAAGAGAGTGTCCTCCATAGCAATGTTAATGTCCTCCAAGCCACTGTTATGTTATTTCAACCTCTCCCACTCACTGCTGGGGAGGTTAAAGCAGAATGCATGTATGAACACATGCTGTGAGCAAACAAAAACAAAAACTAAACAGGAGAAATAATGCAAAAAGAAACATGAATGCACAATCAAGAAGAGGCTACAGTGGATAAGCTATGTAGCTTTAATTAAATGTAGTTTTTCATTTGTAGTGATTATCATATCCCTGTACAGGGGGTTCACACAAGAACAGAAACACATTTGCAGTCCAGTGCTAAAGCCCTGTAATAAATTCTACTTTGTGAAGTTTAAAGAACCCTGAAAATCTATTTTCATAATCACCCTCTTAAATAAAAGTGATGTAGTCCTACATCAACACACCATTGTCAAAGTTGGACACTACTTTTTTCATTCCACTGTGGAATTTTTTTTAAATTTAGTGGATAAATTCACACACTCTGAACACAGACACTCAAAAAAAAGAGAGAGAAAAAAGGCAGTAAAGATATCAGAATCAGAAATATTTTATTGATTGATATAATATAGTGCACTATATAGTAAATAGGGAGTGATTTCAGATACAGCCAAAATCTGTGATCTTCTAATTGGTTTGATCAAACCACACCGATACATTCCTATTGAAACAGATTAGCTAAGTGTTAAATGCTTACTAATTTAGAACTAACTTTAGGTTTGGTTCTTGCTCAGTCACAAATATCTAATGTCAGAGAGAAACACTTAAGATTGGAAACCAAGTTTCCAGGCGCTTTGAATGTTTGATTTCTTGTCACATAGTTGTAGTTGGGAGGCTACATTTTGGAGTGCTGTATTGGATTGTTTTACATAAAACAGGTGTTGATGTTAGCCCCTGTAGTTTCTCTGTTGATTTAGCAAGTTAAAACTATGAACCAGTACTTTACACAAGTTTATCAGAGACATTATCTCTCTCTGTAAAGGAAAAAATTGTACTCTAAATACAAATACAGCAAAGACAGCAGATCTTCAACCATCACAGACACATCACACTCATTCACGAACCTGGCACCAATCTCGTTCTCTCAGAGCAAGCAAGATGGGTGGCTCACCATCAACCAACCCAGACATATTGAGGGAGTGTGAGAGAGAGCGACATAGACAGACAATTCAGTGAAATTTTAAACAGTACATAGGGACTTTGTGAGCTACACCAAGCCAATGAGCCATTAAAACACTGTCTATTTGAGCTCATAGTAGGTTCATCAACAGGCTCACTGTCAAATCTCCACAGCTCAGTGGCAGTTTTGGCAGTTGCATAGATTCAGTTGGGTTTTTTTTTTCTTTAAACTTGACTTCCGTCTCCCTTCTCTTTCTTTCCATTGACCCTGCCAATAACATCCAAAGCCTCACGGTTGCTATGGTTTCCCTGGATTCCAGTGCAATGGTGATTGGCTGTTGAGGAAATTGTGGTAGACATGGAGCTGTTTGAATAGGGAGCTTACTGTGACCCTGACAAAATGAACTGTATTCATATTTACTTTGAGGACCTTGGTTAGACAGCCACTCCAAATAAAGCTCAATAGGCCTATTCACTGGCCGGTACGTGTTGAGTTGATGCTGTAGCAGATAGACGAGAAAAAGCAAAAAGTAATCATTTATACTGTTTTGTAATGACAATGCATTATTACGAGACAATTCGAGGAAGCAATTTATCAAGTTTATCAGACTTCACAACTTAATAAAGTAATGCTACTTGTCTTAAAGGGAAAATCCAGCATAAAAGCAAACCATGCTTAATGGCATGACACCAAACCATATGAGAAGTAATGTGAGGAAGCATTTTGGATAATGTTCGAATTACACTCTGATTTTGCTGGAGCCCTATTTTTTGGGGGTGGGAGGGTACTGTAGACATGCAGTGGAGGCGCCCCAAATGAACGGAGCAACATTAATCATACAATATACTTGTATTATATACATGTACATTTATTATGTGTTAGGTGTCATATATTTGACGTTGATTTTGTGAAAAAAGTGACAGGCTTAACTACTGGTACTACTACTAGTAGTGATAATTATAATAACAGTTATTACAAATAATTTGTAGTGCTGCATATAAGGGTCACCTGTTGGTTTCTAGCTTGATACTTAGGTGTGTTATTTCATATTTAAATATTTTACTGTGATAAAGTTTTTAACTCAAGGTTCACTTACTATTACTTACTAAGCTTTCTGTTGTATCCCATGGTCTTCTTCAGCAGGAGGAACTTGCTCGAGTGTCATCATGTGACCTAAGTACAGGACGTCAGTGATTTCATATTAGGGTTTTTTTGTGGCAAAATGACAAATAAAACATGAGGAATAATTTTTAAAAGTTTAACAAATAGCCAATTTTTAAAAGTTTAATAAACAGCCATATCAGCATTCAAAGAAAACACATTAAACATTATAATACAAGTCTGAAAAGTAATTAGTGAACCGAAGAACCTAGAGCATTTTAACATGTGAAATACATTAGCTGGGTTGAGTCTTTTTTGTTGTTCCCACAAGTGTTTACAATGTACCCTAATAGTTCAATTACACTACAACATTTTCTTTGAATTGTGGGAACAGTGAGCACAGTGGTCCAACAAGACCTGAGACACTGAGAGGTAAAGGAAAATTCACAGAGGACAAGTGCATTGCTGACGTCAGTTTGCAGGCTAGACAGCTAATTAGTTGCTCAGCTGCATAAACAGCTTGTAAATGTAACTGCAATATAAATATAAATATATAAATATCACTTTGGTCCGATTAGATGCTGGTGTCGTCCTTACTCTTCAATATCATACAATATCTGCCCTTGTCATTTCTATGTGAAGTCTTTAAGCTCTCTCCGTGTTTGTGTTTCCTCTGGGTGCTTCAGTTTTCTCTCACAGTCCAAACACAAGCTGACCATGTGAGCTGCAGACTCCAAATTACTTGTAGGTGTGAATGTGAGTGAGAATGTGTGTGTGAGTTAGCCTTTCGACTGGCAACCTCTTCAAGATGTTTCAGTGCCGTCAACCAATGAATGCTGGGAAAAGCTCAAGCCCCCTTAGCCCCCACAAATAGGAATGCAGGGAGGGATCTTTGTTTTCATATCACAATAAACATTTTATATTTTTTCACATAGGTAACAATTAAGATAAAAGCCTTAATCCTTTAGCGATAACATTATAATTAACCAGTGGATTTAGGTGTTTGGTCATTTTAATCTTCAAAGCTTTCAGCTGGATAATGGCTGTAGTAATACTGTACAGGCTAACCCAGTTCAGGACTGGCATCCCACTCACTATGGCAGTATTAGGCTCACAGTTGTTCTTTAGATGTTTACTGGAGTAGGGGAAGTAAGGGTTTATCTGAGATACATGCCAAACACATTGGTTTTTCCTCATCCTCATTCCTATTCTTATTAGACAATAGACAATTGGTTAAAAATGCTCTCCAATTCCCAGATCTCTCCATCTGGCCAATCACTGCAGTGGTGGGTATACAATAGCACATTTGTCAACTCTCAATCAGAGCTGGCTTTTTATACAGTGCAACAAAGGAAATGTACAGTGGTCCTGAGGGTCAAAACACAACAACATTTCACAAAAATGACATTACAGATTTTAGAAAAGGAGTGACAACACTTCTTGTTTGTGATTGGACATAACCAAGCCTAGCCTAGCCTACTACTTTCAGCATTGTCTTTGCACAAATCTTAAACTGAGTTTGAAAGGATGAAAGAAGAGATTGAAAATATAAGACAATACTTTAAAAAAGGACATATGATGTAGCCTAATTCTTGATATGCTTTCAACATATCATGCCATTAAAATGTCCTGTCGGACGCGGAAACATGCTTGAAAGAATCAGGACTGAGGAGACGGGGTGGCTACTCTTTAACATCAGGTTATCAGTGAGCGGCGCGGATGCATGTTTGGATACAACACTGGCTGATCTTAAAGCAGAAACAAGGCTTCTGTGTAAAAAGGGAGACAGTGATGCGAATGCTTCATGAACTGAACCCAACTTTGTCAGGGACACGTTGTAGGCACTTAGACCGGTAAATGACAAATTAAAACTGTTTGGACGGGTTCTCCCGCAGAATCATGCTCGTCAAATGTGGAACTAACAAACAATAACTCTGAAGTAATAATAAACAACTTCTATATCCAAACATCCCTGTTTCAGAAAGCAGGTTTAGTGAAAACTCTGAGTTTGTTAACCCTGACATGAGGGAAACTCTTTTCCGTTAGGGAGGTAACTTAACTGACTCTGTGAAGCTGCTCGCTGGCAGGTTTACTTCAACAACATGATGGCTTTCATGATCAATCTGTCATCAATGTAAGGACAGAGACAGCGATCTCTGGACATTGTGGATTCATCCTCAGCTCTGAATAAAATCTATACATTGTCTTTTATAACACTGGGACTGTGTGGACATTACAGTAAGGCAGCTGTCAGGTTGTCAACAGTTCCCCTGTACCGAAACATTTACCATACACTACTCAATCACGGTTTAACTAAAACAAAGTTGTATGAAGACACATAAGACACTGATCAATAAACAATAATAATAATAATTATCATGTTGTGATTGGTCGCACTGATAAAACATTCCTATCATAGTTATCATATCATGTTAGAGATTATGTGAATATTTGAGTGAGGCTGATTGTGGTGCAGCTGAAACGACTTCAAGATTCGAAAACTCTCCTCAGTCCTAATTCTTTCAAGCATGCTTCCGGATCGCAAGGAACATTTTAATGTCATGATATGTTGAAAGCATATTAGAGTTTATTACTGTAATACTGTATAGTAACATTTACATTTACAGTAGTTCACAGTAACACGCCTATTTTTGTTCTCTGCTTTTACTGTATATCGTGTATAGTGACAGTATATATGTGTTGCTGTCAAAAATACAGTATGTAAAAATACATTCCCTTTTATTTGTGTTTTATTGTGTATATATACTGAATTTGCATACATTATATTTGTGAAAATTCATGTATATGTGAGTACTGTGACAAACTTTTACAGCAGACTGTTGTGCCCTGCACACTGAAAATACAAAAGACAAAAACTAGTAGTGTTTTCCATGTATCACATCAGTGTGTAGTAGGAGTGTAGAAAGAGCTATTCATTTCATATTTGTGTGTAGAGTTTTGATGCAAAAATACATTTTTTAGAATTAGAATATGTTTTACCATAAGTAGTTACGCACAGTTTAACATTTAACTTACACACGGTAGCTCCAGCTGCAATAACTTTGCAAGGTTACTCCTCTTATATGTAATATTTGCCAATATTTGAGCACCTAGCTATAACGTTTACATCAAATTATGGAAGCTAACTTTGTAAGCAGCGACTTCGCACAGCGTAGCTAGGAGCCAGGTGCAGTCAAGTTGCTGGTATAGGTTGCCGTGCATAGTATCTTCAGGTTCTCAGTCAGATCCACATCTCGCTCCTCCCCCTCTCGTCCAAATGTGGTCACTTCTGGCTCCAAAAAAACAAGATGGCGACGGCCAAAATGCTTAACTCGAAGCTTCAAAATAGCAGTCCACAAACCAATGAATGAGTTCTAGTTAAAGTTCTCCATCTACATAGATGGAGAATGAACAGTATGCAGACAAATTAATGCAAAGATAGTGGGCGCATAATGATAAAATTGGTTTGAATTATTTTGACTGTGTTTGATATTAAAACCAAAACAGAAAAATGTTTGTGTGAGGCAGACTGGTGGTTTGAATTAACTGGTGTGTCATAGGCCTGGCTTTTGAGGACCCCTTGTCAACTAACCAGGAAATAAACATTCCGATTACTAAGCTTCTCTATTACATTAATTCGCTGTCTGGTCACATAAGAACAACAAAACAACTGATGCTGGAGTCGAACCGTTGATCGCCACAACCGTATGGTTTCTGCTGATGCCTTCCAAAGTATGCCACAGAGACATCGAGGAAAGAGAGGAGTCACATTAGTATACGCTTCACAAGAATAAAACCTGAATCCATCTAATATGTGAGTGAATTGTAGTATTATATATTGTAGCCATATCATATATAGCTTTACAATATGTTCTAGAAATACTGGCTGTATTTTAACAGGCAACATGCTGACTCTGGTGTAAAAAACATGAATGGATTAACTGGAGTTTGAATTAACTGGTGATATTTCCCTGCCTGAGGCTGTGGTTGCGATGGCAATCTCAGGACTCGTCTTTTCTGATGCGGAAGTAAAAAATCCCTCACAAAAACATCTCCAGACGTTACTGTAATGTATATTTATGTATATTCTTTTGAATCTAGTTTCTACATAAATTTTCTACGCATAGATTCAGGGGTCACCAACCTGCAAATTAGTTTAAAGCGAGGGCTAAAGGGAATGACAATGTAGGAGACGGTGTTGAGGTCTGTTCAAAACACTGCAAATGTCAATAAATCGTCCAAACGTTCATATTGTCGGTCTTATATTTGTGTCATGATTGTTTTTAATATGTTTGTGCTTACATACAGTCTAGAAGTGAAACGGTCCATTTACCCTCCGTCCAAGGCTGTGTTCAACTTGTTTGATAACAGGCTTTGGATGGAGGGTACACAGACCTGAAAACATACAGTTTGAGGTATATGTTTATGCCCAGCTCGAATGCAGTGTGGAGATTACTGTTAGCTGGCAAAGTGTGGTACATAAATATCACACAAACAAAACAAAAAAAAATTCAGTTTTGGTTTTAAAACAGAAAAACGCTGTTTTTTGTTTTTCTGTTCTGGTTTTTAACAGAAAATTTGGTTTCCGATTTGATTTTGAAACTAACCATACACGGATTATGTATGCAGGAAATGAAACCATGATAAATGGCAATTCTGCACATTGTGTAACTGTAACTATGCACAGAAGCCCAATTTGCATAGACATAGACAAAGCTTGAATGAAAGGTCTTAGTACAGGTTTTATTCAGTATGTGAATAAAAGAAGTACTTATTTTAATATACTGAGGATTACCCTCCAAATCACTCTCACAAATTCAAACTATCAGCTTTGAAATAAACTGCTGGTGAACATGGGGGGCATAAATGTGTTTTTATTCCAACACTAATTCTGTTGTGTTTGAATTACGCAGACCATTAGCACCAGCAAATGTCCTCCAAGTCAGTGTGTGTGTGTTAGTTTATATTTGTTTAGAAATTACTAAGTTGGAAACAAGAATGTTCAATGGTGTGTCAGTGGTATTAATAGGAGGATGAGAAGATGCAGTTGTTTAACCTTCTGCCTGTGCTGCACATTCACTGCCTTATCACTTCCAAACACTCTGGTTCGGCTCTGTCAACTCAAATGAGCTAATTGCCTTAGTCTTCCACTCTCTTATTTTCATTTAGGCTCCCTCCCTCTCTGTCTTCGCTCTTCTTCTATCCACACACAACGGCCACTGAATCTCTCTCTGTTTCTCTCTCTCTGTCTCATTCCCACCGTTTCTAAATGCCTTTCTTTAATTTGGATTCTAAGAATTGCACCTAGTACTAATTGCCCATGCAGCTGAGTCATACCCTTCCCTTCAAGCTGTTTTGTTTTAGTGACTCTCTCAGCATAGCTCACCTCCTTTAAATCCATTCTCTATTCTTCTGTTAACTACCTCTGCCATGTGTTGATCAGCTATAACTATCTGTTAAATATGTTTGTTTTTATTCCTTGTCTTCTTCTTTCCTCTCCCTCTCTCTGAATCTCCTTCTTGGCCTCTCAGCGAGTGAGGTAGGATTATACCGTGACAAAGCCATGGTGCAGTAGAGGGGGATTTGGGGACGCCAGACTCTCTGTCATCTCAGGACTCACTCATATGCCTCTGCGCTCCATTATTGTCCTACTGACGCATCTGTCTAACACAGGGCAGGGAGAGAGTGATAATTAAGGGAGGAATGATATGTGTGTGTGTATGTGTGTGTGTGTGTGGGTGGCTGGGCACTGGCTTAATTGACAGAACAGTCTCAGTGTTCTTGAGTTTCTTTGACACTCCTGATAGGAAACTTTGCAAGAAAATGTAACGTCTTGGAATTTTCCATAGCATATCACCTGTATATTAAATGGCATCAGATCAGGACTTTAAATGGAGGCAATGGGGCGTACTGTGTGATGATGTGTTAGTATGCAGTGCTCTAAGTCGCACAATCAGATAAAATGTCTCTGGGTGGTAAGCGCGGAGTAGATCACATTAACCATACGCATCACTGCTGGCTACATACTACCACGCTTTCCATTTGTGATGCCATGGTGTGCACACATGAATGTCTTTGTGTTTGTCTGCACATTTACTGCCATGCTCAATCAGGGATCATCAGTGTTGAATCAATAAAGAGAGATGGGCTAAAAATAAGAGACAGAGACAGATAGCGACCTCTGAGAAGCAGGGGAGAGAGAGACACATTTTTATTCATTCACCATGAAGTTATGAGTAGCTTTCAGTCAGTCCCAGCCTGCTGCAGACAAGGTTCATTATTTTCAGTCTTTATTAAAAACAAATATGAGAAGTTATTAGTGTTTACTTTAAATATCAAAATCACTGTGGAAATTAGATTTAAAAAATACAGTACATCACCATTTGCAAAGCAGCCACTCTGCCGTTCAACCATTTATTAATTTTTATACAGTATATACTTAAATGTCTGGTGTCTCTGGTGCATTATCAGCAGCTCATTTGCATTTATCTCTTCACTTTCTATTACTGGAGGATTTTCTGAGTTGTGTTTGTCGCAAGAACTCCTTGTTTACGGTAAAGTGATCAGTGAGAGAAAAAAAACAAGAATTGTTGTATATGTAGGAAGGTTGTATTGTGTAGGTCTCTCCTTTGTACTTTAAGGATTACATTACTATAACATCTTTAGCTAATTAATCGACTGCCAATCATGCCATTGTTAAAAGCTTTACATTTAGTCAATGCCAGGCTACCATCCAAGAATAATATAAATTTATCCAGTGTAATCTTAATGTTGTGTTAATGTTCATGTTACTGTTATTGTGTGCTGTCCAAGTATTTGGACAAATTATATTTTGATGGTTTGGCAACATTGTTCTTGAAACTTTTGTGCCAATAAAGCCCTTTGAATTGAATTGAATTATGTGAAGACCTGAAGAAACCTGTAAAAAATCATGTGGCATTTTATTTTTTGCCAACCCTGTCTTCTAGAAATTGTTCATGTAATAATCCCAATTACACTGTGAAGGTAGCTTTATATGGTGCAATAGCATTGGTACAATGTACAATAGTAGCTTGTGACATGCCACTTATTTTTTTTTAATCTTTTTTAATCCTTTTATAATTTTTATTATTCTGTATGGGCAGGTGTGCATATATGTGTGTGTGGCTGTGTGTGTGTGCATGTGTGCAATGTTAAATGAACTGCCTTAGGAGCTGCAATGCAACTTTCATTGTACAATGTGCAATGACAATAAAGGCGATCTATTCTGTTCTAAACTTAATAGCTACCTGGATTATGTTCCAAGCCAATGTTTTGTTGAGCCGGGGAAGTGCTACATTCTTGTACTGCACGCAAGCTGTAGGGAGGTGGTCAGGGTGGATGGTGGCATACAAAGCGCAGGACTTGTGGTCCTGCCTTTTTTTGGTTACTTATCTTTTGACAACAAAATGTAAACTGGCCACAAGGAATGACCTCGACTACAAATGGGCATTGTGGATTTCCTCAGGTTTCCTTGGTCTCCATCACCCTGCTGCACTGAAGCACTGTTCAGAAAGAATGTGACTTGTTTCGTCCTCACTGTTTGAATAGAAATTTTGAATCATTAAGCCGAAAACATGTCAAGTGTCGCTATATACACACTGACATAATTCCTAAGCCTGTGTAGCTCTTTAGCAGTGAATCATACAGTATATCAGAGAGGCTAACTCTGTTGCTCATGCTCTCATGGCTGATCTGGCCAGGTTTCTCTGGGGAGACATTGGCTTGGGCCTGTTAGAATTAGACTAGAAATCAGGCCAATGGCATCACTTCAGAGACTGTTATAAATTTATACAGTATACCCAGCATTCTGTGTCATCATTATATAGTGTATGTGGGCTTGAGGAATTTTCACCAGAATAGTCCTCATAGCAACTTATTACATGATGACTGCTGAGATGTAAACAGCTGTCTGGGTGGACAGACAGAGATAAGACTTGTCATCTCTCTGGCAATATTGCTGGGGTGATGGTGAATTTTTAATGAACAACAGAGAGATTATGTGTGTGTGTATAATGTGTATACCTGTGTGGCAGGTCGGTGTGTTAAAAACAAAGAACATATTTGTACTAGAGGCTAATCTTATCTTAGTCTATAATATACATAATTATCCAGCAGTAACATTTGATATAAATGACAGTTTGATTCTGGAACTTTTTAACTGAGAAGACAACCTCATTAGAAACATTAGCCTAATAGATGTAAACACAATCTATCAGAACATGTGTACCGATGTATGGAGCCAAAAGTCTACACATACCCAAGGCATCAGACATCACCTTGCTTGGTTTGAATATTAATCATTAACATGGCGATGCACACACTCACACACACAAACACACATAGTCAGACTCACCCCCTCTTTGTTTAGCTGTATGAGTCTTTGCTCAGACAGTGTATGAATCACACGCCAGCACAGCCCTGAAAAGAACATTCTAACAAACAGTGTGTGTGTGTGTGTGTGTGTTTGGGGAGAAGCAGGTGGGGTGGGTGGGTTGGGTAAGGGAAGCTTTCTTATAAGCAGGTTAGGACTCCCAGTAGCATCAATCCTGCTACAAACTGCTTTGATCAGTTTGTAGTATCAATCCAATTTAAGAGCTCGCCCCAAGCAAGAGTGTGTGTGTGTGTAATTTACTGTAAACTGGTGTTTGGCCTATGGCTGCAGCTAGCTGCAGGCTAGAGCTGAATAATGTGCAGTACCACACACACACACACACACACATATATATATATATATATATATATATATATATATATATATATATATATATACATACACACAAACTCATTTTCTTTGCAGTCTTTGCTGTGGGGAATGAAGCATCATTGATATTCCAAGTTGTTGCTTGCCACATTCAGGAAATAAGGACCACCTCATGAAACACAGCCAGCCCTTTGTACCCGCCTCTGTCTGTCTGTCTGTCTATCTGTCTGTCTGTCTGTCTTGCTCTCAAACACACACATGCACACACAACGTCCATACAGCTAGCACACAGTTCCCCTACTTATTCTGAATGAGTTGCTATGTTCAATATTTATTGTTCTAAAACTGCATCTGATCGAATTAGCATTTTATCTCCCTAAAAATACAGTATAAAATATTCAGCTTCTGGAAGGAAGAGTCATAGGAGCCCTGAGAGTGTTTATTCATGTAGCACCCTGGGAGAGCTCACAGGAGCACGTCGGAGGGAACACTTTACAGTGCACAGCACAGCTCATCAGCTGAATATATTGCTCTGCTTCTGAAGGCAACGCTGTTCACTTTGGACTCCTACAGAGTGAACACTGCTGATCAGCAGGACACACACACACATACTGATTCTCTCTCTTATTTCACACCCTCCTGCACCTTAACCTCTCTTCCCCTGAGCTGCCCTTTCTTCCATCTCATTCCTCTGCCCTTAATGGGAGGAGGAGAGGGTGTTATTGGCAAGAAAAGGTCAAGGACCGCCACTCATGTCCTCCTTAAGCCACAAACCACCTTTAGCAGAAAGACGACAATTGTTAACAGTTGCTAACAGGAGCCAGGCACTGGAAAGATTATGTAAGGTGCGTGTTTGCAAAGAAAGCTTGGCAGATAAATGAATGGTTTGTCAACCTGAATGAGATTTGAGCTTGTGTTTCAGCAGGTGCAAATAGAATTTTGAAGTGAGTGTGCATAGCTTTGCTTCTTTAATGAAAAGTGCTTATACATGTCTGAGTTTCCTGATCCATTAATCAAAGCACACACCCAACTTATTTAAGCCAGCTTAGAGCAGCTCTTATCATATCATACCTGTAGTTTTCTCTTTTTCTCTCTGATTTGTGTTCCTCATTGTCTAGCTGAATGATCCTGTAAAGAGACAGAAAAGGAGAGAGGGAGGCAAACTTGACACCACATGCATTGTAGACAACCTTGCTAACAAGGCTCATGTATCTCAATCACCACAAACAATATCAATCTCAGCTAAAATATGCAAGGCAGTGCTGCTTACTATAACAATGCCAGGGGCTACACACAATGAGTGGCATTTGCTGACAAATAGACTTAATTTAGATGCAACTCTTTTTTCTTGTTATTAATTTTCCTCTCACCTACTTACACACACACACACTCTCTCTCTCTCTCTCTCTCTCTCTCTCTCTCTCTCTCTCTCTCTCTCTCTCTCTCTTTCTCTTTCACTCTTTTTGTCTTTTGTTAAATGATAAGGTTTGAGCTCTGACTGACAGGCGACACAGCCTCTCTGCATCCTCTCCCCCTCTCTTCCTTTCTGTCGCTCCTTCTCTCACATTCTCTGAGCTTCCCTCTGCTCTCATTCTGCCCGTCAGCATTATGAAGCCTGATACAATGTACACACACAGAGGCAGGGAGGGAGGAGAAATTAGGAGGGGAGGAGAGCAGAGGAGAGGAGGCCTTGAGTCTTAGCTGACACTATGTCTCTAAGCTACTGTAACAAATATTTTTTTTAGATTCTCTGGTTCATAATAGGGACTTATGTTATTTTTTTCTCTCCCCATGGCAGACAGTAGATTCCAAATGTTTGACAATAGTCAAATATGAAACTGACAAAAGCTTGTTATATGGATAGTTTTGGGTGACAAGCAGAAGAAAGGCAAATTGGACAAATCATTACATCTAATAAGCACATGACTTACATTTGAGCCACATTAGGTGTGAACCACACTGCAATAAACCAGTGGTTATAACCACTCCATACACGATTTTCTTTTAAATAGTACTTTTCTCCATAGAGATAGTCTTTGCATCAGTTGGTTGGAGTACATCACCTTCCAAGAAGCTAAAATTAACCTGGAAACCTGAGAAAATACTAAGTAGGGCATTTAGATTCTTCATGACTTCACAGGGTTGTAAGACTCATCCAGCTGAATTTAAGAGTTGCATAGTCACATTTTCATTTTTCACACATCAGATTGTTTATGGCATGTAATTAAATATGATTCTATGAAACTATTACTGCCATCAAAATCTGTGAGGACAGACAAACAAGATTTGTGTGTATGCAGTTTGCCCAGTCAAACAACAATAAATTGACCAAAGCCTGTGAGGCCAGTTCAGGCAGACAACTGGAATTATGCTGCTACACTCACAGGTGACAAACACTGCAACAATAATAGCTGGCAATAAGGCAATGTGTTAAAGCTGACATTCACTGCTCACTTGTTTAATCTGCAAGCCTATGTTGCTGTTTCAGTACTCAGTTTGTATACACTGATTCTACCTTTGCTGCTACTGCTGGTCATAATACATAAAACATAATTCTTCCCTTCCATCTGAGTAACCACCTGTAACCTCTGGTTCTCCCCAGTATCCACTGTGCTGGGCTTTGTGCGGTGGGCAGTGTAGAGGTCAGAGCCTAGACACCAAATATCAGCTCTATACATATTCTGTAATTACACATTACAGTAGGGTTTGCTGAGGCATTGAGATTGAAATATGGAAGAAGATCAGTGTGATAGGGTTAGATTGTATATGTTAGCTGTGAGTATGAATGTCAAGAATAGAAGAGCAACAGGGTTTCCCCCTGCTTTTCATATAATGCAAGGATGGATAAATCAAATCAACTGAACATATGCACGTTTCTGAGAATTTATAGAACAAATATCCTTTCCATACATTTAGCATCGTAAAAATGATGAATGTGTTTGCTGCCAATCAGAGCAACAAGAAAACATTACAGATACATAATAATTTGTAAGTCGGTTCTAGTTGTGGCAATCCATCACTTTAGTCCAGACTGAAATAACTGAATTATTAGTAAAGGGATTGCCATTAAAATTTTGTACAAACATTCATTGTCCCTAGAGGATGAATTGTACTGACTTTTGTGATCTCCTGACCTTTCATCTGGCATCACCTACTGGTAACATTTTTTCACTATCTGGTGAAATATCTCACCATCTACTGGATGGATTGATGCAAAATTTGGTACAGACATTCATGGTTCCCAGATGATGAATCCTAGTTAAATGGTGATACTCTGATTTTTCCTTTAGGGCAACTGTGAAGTTGACATTTGTGGTTTTGAGTGAAATGTCTCAACAGCTGTAGGATGGATTGCTATGCAATTTGTTACACAAATTTATGCCCTCTAATAACTTTTCCATTTTTTTCCAATTATTTGTACTGTATTGATGTATTTTAAATCATGTTGTTTGTTGTTTACTGTGTCCTTGCTGTTTGTCCGCATCATTGTCCTGTATTGTCAACTTACTTCCTCTAGCGCCATTTTGTCAGGTCAAAATGTAATTTTTTTCTAGTACTTGGTTTTTGACCAAATACCTGCAAAACTAATGATATTCCCATCAGCCTCAGCTGTACTTTGTGTTGAGTACTAATTAGTAAATGTTAGCATGCTAACATGCTACAATAATAAGGGGAACATGGTAAACATTATGCTAAATATAAGCATGTTAACATTGTCATTGTGAGCATGTTAGCATGCTGACATCAGCATTTATCTCAAAGCACCGCTGTGCCTAGCATGGCTGTAGACTCTTATTGTTGTTCTTGGGGAGGTGTAACTGAGACATTAGACAGGTGGGCTTGTGACTGTTGCTGATTTGAATCCCTGGAAAGTGTGAAAAAATTTGGTCAGGAAGCAGCTACCATCACGGTGCCCTTTGGCAAAGAGTGTAACTCATAATTTCTCTTGTGTGCAGCTCTTGGATAAGTATATTTATCTGGTCTCCTGTATATTTGTCAGGTTTTGTTTGGCTTAGCTCTTGTGTAATAGCACAGTTTTTGCTCCAACTACACACTGAGCAGTGAACATCGAGTGTTTACTCTAGGAGTTCCTCTCACTCTGATTTCCAAGTGACTTGTTGATGTTAACCAGCAAACAGCTCCAGCAACCCTCCTACACACCAGCTAGAGCTGTTGACGGTGTGTTGGATTTCTTCAGGTGAGACAGAGAGAGAGATAGAGAGAGAGAGAGAGAGAGAGAGAGAGAAAGAGAGAGAGACACTGACACAGAGTTAGGAGAACTGTGTGACTGTGTGTATTGTGATGAGTGCTGCTGTGTATGCCGTCACTCCAAGTTCAGGCTTGTGCTGCTGTTTTTCTGCTGCACTGCAGAGGCCTGCGCGCCTCTTGCTCACAACTTTAGACTGGTTTCCCCGGCAACCAGGGTGTCTGCACATGGAGAGCAACCAACTTCCCCAGATTAGAGCTTTTGTCAGTACAGTCACGATCACTAGGAGAGAGCGAGAGAGCGGGAGAGAGAGGGAGACAGAGAGAGAGATGGGAGAGCACAAAGTAACTCTTACCCATATATCACTTATGTATCTTGGTGAGGCATACATTTCTATTTTTACAACCAAGTGGCCAAACCTTCCTAAGTTATAGTAGTAAAGTATCTATCGCTTTCTCTTTCTCTCTCTGTCTCTCTCTCTCTCTCTCTCTCTCTCTCTCTCTCTCTCACACACACACACACACACACACACACCAAATTATATTTTGCCTTTGGTGCTCTTCTAACTACAGTAATCTGGATGTCAAGTTTAACTCACAGGATAAAATTTGAAAAGTAATATTTCAGCCCAAGACTGTGAAGAATATCTCAGCTAGTCTGAGCTGTACTTACCGCAGCTGTATCGCTGTGTGTAAAAATAGGTGGACTTGAAACTTTAAACAGGATCCGGAAGAAAAAACAATGCTAACGGGAACCAGAGTAGAGGAGCCCTGCAGTTGTTTGTTTAGAAATAGCAATGTAACAATTTTTTTTCCTCAAGTTTATATGGTTGAAAGTAAACAGTTGATGATGGTAGTCAGCTAGCATAGCTAAGAACTGGACAAATATCATTGTTCCGCCATTATTTCAGTCATTGTTTAGTTCTTTAAGACAGTATTACACTATGTTTGCTAATTTCAGGCAAGCCTAAACCCTTGCACCATTCCACACAGGTCAAAAAAAAAGTTAGCATCCTGAAGAATATCCCAAGCAGAGCCATAGTTCTTGTGTCAGCTGAGGTGTGTAGCTCAGGTCTCATAATGCAGTACCAGAGTCTGCCGGTTATTGCAGGAACAATTGGAAACAATCTGAACTTCACTGTAAACAGAAACTTATTCTTTACCAATACTGAGTACATTTGAAAGACAATTTCTTCACATAAATAATTCAAGATTTAAATATCTTTCACAATAATGACAGTAGTCAAATATTTTGTAAAATTGCTGTTTCAGTATTTCTACTGTATATTTAAAGCATTGCTCACTATGCAGTGCAGTTATTACATTTAAAAATAAGACATCTTCCTTTTCTGTCCTCTCTTTCTTCTTCCTTTCCCCATCACTGGCTGTAAGACTCACACATTGTCTAACTGGGAAATATACTCAACCACGTTTGTGGGCACTTTCTACAGAAATGTTGTAAACACTAAATGGAAAGGACTTTAGGTCTGGAAGTAGCATAGCTATGTTTGGTTCAGGGCCATTGGAAAACAGCATTGATGAAAAGAGTAACCTGCACACAAACTCCAAACCAAAGACTATAAATAGACAATGTTTCTGAGATCAGAACATTATATTAAATGCCTTTAACTCTGAAATAATTATCACACTTATCATTCTGTCAACCTACTTGAAAAAGAAGAAGCGCAAACATGTAGCAACCAGTGTAACCTGACTTGTATAATTATGTTGTAAGTATGTCAAACAGGCTGGTACTGGGGACCATTTGTAGTGTTTGCATATTTCTGTGATACAACAGGTGTAACTGACACACGGGAGAAACTTACTGGAACCAACTGAAGAAATTGATTTGCAAAATTGTCCATAAAAAAAGTGCAACATTTTCAAGCTATGTTCGCTGGCAATGTCAATGTAATTACCTTGTTCTCTCTCCCTTCTCCAAAAAAATTAAATCTGAATCTCTAAATTGCCTCACTATCTACTGTGAAACTCCACAAACCTTTCGCCAAGTTTCACAAGTTTTATTGCAGATTTTAGTGAGGTAGCACATTTGGTGATCTGCAGTGAAAGTGAAATTAATGACCATGAGTCATTTAGTTTTGTCAGTTTTTGTGTTTGTTAGACACTTTATTGTTAGGGTACATTTTACAAAGATTCACTTTTGGGATGACTCCCTAAGTATTAAGATACTAAACCTGCAAAATGTTTCGAGGCAATTTGATGCAACAAAGTCCACCTGTCTGTCGTATGCCTGATTTCTGAACCCAAATGCCGAACACATGGAACAGAGCTGGGTATAGTTGGAACAGTTTTTGTTGTGCAGATAGTTATCGGTGTACGAAGAATTGGTTCATGGTCGCCCCGAGGACTCGACCGGACCGGGTCGAGAGAGAGACTGGTGACACTCCGGACGGAGACAAGGTGAGCTAGCTCTGGACTGGCGAGCATAGTGGGAAGGCCTGGGCCGGCCAGGCGGTGAACCCGTGAAGCCTGGAGGTTGGTCCTGGTAGACAGCAGGCTCCGGAGGCGAAGTTGGCCGGATGGCGAGGGTGACGTGGCAGTTAGCGTGGTAACAGATATCCAGAAGACCCAAGGACAGACTGAGGCTGCGATCACCGGCAGAGCGTAAGTCTGTGGCAGAGACAGAACGGGGTTACCACTAAGGCAAAAACAAGAACAAAACAACACCTTTCTTGAGTAGAGTTGGAGCCGTTACGAGGTGAGCGTACACATGTACAGAGACGATCTGGCACTGGTAGTGTGGTGGAGCCCAGTAAATAAGCGGTGGAGACTGATGATGATGCACACACAACAACGGACAGGGGACAGCCAGGAAACACAAGGAAGGGCAAATACACTAGAATATACGAGGATCAGAGGGCATAGTGGCTAACTATGACACTGTCATTATCTGACAACTGGAATCATGGCGCACTGGGCCATCGTTGTTTTTTCCTGGAATTGCCATACACTAAGATTCGTATCAAACTAAAATTTTACTGTCCTTTTATCCTGTTTGTGGATTTAATAAACACTGGGTGGTTTTTCCTCACCTTACCACTACTTAGTGTCCCTCCTCTCCCATCCAGCTGCTAGGTCAGAACAACTTAAGGCAATTAGTTCTAACAATCTGTACCAGAGTTGAGTGAGTGTATTTTGGCTGTTTGGTGGGGGAAAAAACTACAATGACATGTATGGAACTGCCAGTTATTTATCAAAGGGGAGGGAAAGCTGTTCCAGATTTTTCTGCCCAATCCTTGACAGGCATGAATTATTTTGCAGTCTGAAAAAATCCAGATATGTACAAGCTGACATGAATGTAATTGTGACAAGTGAACAAATAAAGAAAACAGATACCTTATTTTCCAGTGATCTAAAAATACACTGGTTGGGTAGAAAACCTCCTTGTGTGTACTTCCGCTACATTGTTATGTTCTGCTCATTTGTTTGATATTTGTTTTCTCCATTTGGATGTGTAAAAAGAGCACCGTTACAGTATTCTGCCCAAGGGAAAAACCTGTGCCTGTATTTCTAAAAAGTCCATAGGGTACTTTCCTACCCCAAACCACCCCTACCCTTCCACCTTCCTCTCTGTCCCTTTTACTCTCCTTGTCTTACTCCCCTGTTCATTTCTCTCCTGCTGTATTTGTCTCGATATATGACTCACCAGACTCTAAGGCTCAGCTGCAATTTAGCTTTTCTGTTTCATTCAAAACATTCTCTCTCTCTCTCTCTCTCTCTCTCTGTCCCTCCACCCACTCTCACTATCTATCTGTGTTTTGTGGCCCCAGCTGACCTCTCCTCTTATGAATAATAATGAGTTTTCCTCCGCACACATTGGTCATTGAGATCCAGTCAGCAGTTGCTTGATGAAGACAGGGCAGCTTGCTGTCTCTTTAATATAGTAATAATACGATTAATATGAGGATGGCTGTATTTGTATTCATATTATACTTGGTCGTGGCCTAATAGCACATTCATGTTTGTAGGCTGGTCATTACTGCCACTCACACACTCATAACTCTTCATTACTGCTAACAAGGACATGAGAAGCCCTGCGACAGAGACACACACAGGCACACCTCCAAGAAGACAGGGCTGTTATTGCTATTGGTGCGTGTATGTGTGTGTTCCTGGGACAACTCTTCAATCTCAGAGCAGCTTCACTGTTGTGATATACTGTCTGAACCGTTAACTCTAAAATTTTTCTCCTGCCTTGGGCCCTGGTTTTGTCATGTCAAATGTAACAAGGTTAAACTTTGGCTTATGTAAATTTTGAAATCATGATAAATCTAAAGTGTGCTCTGTTCTCTGATCTATAAATGCAGCCTAAGCCACATTGTCTTCCCTAGGCATCAGATAGGCATTATCTTGAATTGTGACACAACAACAGAGACTAGTGGACATGATCAGGCAGAAGCACAAGTAGATAAAGATCATCTCTCTGACATGACCTCTGCCAATGACACACACACACACACACACACACACACACTTGCTCACCCTCTCAAACACAAACATTTCCACATCCACAAACACTAAAGATTGTAGACAGTGTTCACAGTGGTGTCAGGTCAATAGGCTTTTGAGGGACAGGTGAGGGACACACTCTTTGTGCACATACACACACACAAGACCAGACAGAGTGAAGGACGTATAGATGTAGCCTCAAACCAGGTTTCCAGGAACAGACAAGCCTCTAGTGTAATCACTCTGATCCTGGAGGCTTTTCAGCATCTCAGAGTCAACTTTACAAAGCACTGGCTGTATGCACCAGTTGAAATCATTGGTGTAGACATCCTTAACATTCTTAGTATCTGAAGACATTATGTAGCTATTACTTGTAAAAGAATAATTTGTTTGATCACAGAAAACAAACACTCTTTTATATGTTATGTGTCTCCACTCTTCACAAACAAAGGAAGGTAAGAAAAGATTGGATGATTATGATAATCCAAGCCATTTAGAGGATGCTTTAATCTATTTTTGGGTGGCTCCACAGGCAAATCACTTTGTTTGCAAGTGTTGGTGCTATGGTGGTGATCTGCATAGGTTCACAAATGTTCTTTTTTAATGAAGGATGTCTCTTTGATCCGTCACTCTAAACTGGTAGGTGGCAACCTGATAGTGGGACATGGTTTCACTTCAAGTGGATCATGTGCATCCACGTCTTTAAAAAAAAGAGTGCTTTTGTTTTGAAACACATTAAAAGTAATCAAATTCTCACGGCAGCTGGCTATCTAGTTCTTCTCTTGTGCTGCCCTCTGATGATTCAAATCATGTGTCAAACCGTTGAATTGTGATGGCCCAGCTCTTCCAGTCAGAGGACAATATTAGGGGGCGGGTAAGAGAGCAGGATACTAGTTCTTTTTTCTGAGGATAAATTACTTTGACATGTTGAAGGGCCTTCCGGAAAGTGGCTACAGGGACAAGCCATCTGACAACCAATCATGTGTTATGCTTGGCTGGTTGGGATGACCCCCAAAAGTGTGAGGTGAGGTGGTGATGAGATCTCTGGGTCCTCCTAATTGTCATGGCCATCATCCTTGCCACCTTCATCACCATCAGGGTGGCCTGCTGGGGCTGACTTCATTCAGCCAGATGTGGATTGAAAGCCATAGTAGGAGGCACAGCCAAATACAGGATCCTGTGCCTCTCTCTGGTCTTCATTGATGCCATGTGATTTCATTGTACTAGTATCCGGGGAAGAGATAGGGGGCCTCACTGTGAGGGCAAGATGATGCCACAGCTGTGCTGAATCCAGCTCCAGCCTCTGGCACCAGTGAATAGAGTGCAAGATAAAGGCACCAAAGGATCCATCCAGGGAGAGCAGGCATCCACCAAATCCCTCCAATCCTGACATTTTAGGGCCGGTTGTCCATTATGTTGGAGTTGCTGAGGAAGAGTGAATAACGAATGAGGTCACGACTGCTCTTTTATAGGGACCCTAGGGTTGAAAGGCTCACCCAGATCAGCTGGGCATGTACAGTACATGTACATGCAAGGTCAAGCATATAGTCTGTTAGAGGGTGAAGAATGTGTGGAACAGAACAAAAGTGCTTTTGTTCTGACAAAAACAGCTGAGTGCATTTATTTTTGCATTACATTTGCAAGGAGTCTCATAATAGCATGAAGCCATCAAAGCTAAAGCAGCATACAAAAACAAAACAGTGAGCCTATCCAGAGAAACTACACTTATCAAACACAAAGCATCCCCAAGGGGGTATTTTACAAAACAGAATTAGCAAGATTATTATTATCATCCATCAATATGCATGACTGAATCATACTCCTAAAGCTAATATTCACATTTTGTGTAACAGATGCAAATCAGGGGCACCAGTATGTACAGTATTGCCAGTAGTATAATTGTTTTTGTAGTTATCTGGCTGTATAATCCTGCTTTGAAAAACACCTCTCAGCTTTACCATTAGTTCACAGATGAGCATGGAACAAACTGACTGAACATGATTGTGTTATAGTAGTTGAGACTTTGACCTAACATGACAAATCATTGGAATGCAAGTCACGTTTTCAAGAATTTCAAGAATGGCACTGACCTTTTCATCTAAGCAGTCACTGATTGAAGTGATTGCCTTTTTGATTACCTGTTCTTGATCTGGTATGCTGATTAGATCTGCTGTTGCTCTCTAGAAAACCAGCATTTTGGATCAATTAATCTTAGTTGCCATTTGAGAACAATGTTTACAAAATGGTGACCTGGTGTGATGTTTTGACTTTTGTGCAAGTTGATTGAAAATGAAGAGCATCAATACAGCTGACAATTTCTCATATTTCTGAGTCAATGTCATCACAGTGCTTTGGGGGGAATTCAATATACTGTATCAAATGATGAATAGACATTATTAACAGCAAGCATGTTCTAAATGTGTAGAAGGAGATGTTCTTAATGTTCTGTTAGAAAGATTTCAGTTTCTTAGTTGATGTGAACAAAAACAAAGAAAATTCAATTTAATTTCCCAGAAATTTCAATCAGCTTGCCCCGACCACACCCCACCAGCACACACACTCCCCTGATTAACCACACTGTTACTAGGCAACTGCTGCAGCCAAGCCTGTATTCATCCCAATCACGCTGCCCTAAGGGCTGACACAGATGACAGTATTGGTGTGTGTGTGTGTGTTTCCTCAAATAGTTTAATTTGGCGAAATAAGTTCCATTAGGGACATAAAATATGTTGGTCTGGTATTTCAATTCACACAAAATTAACCTTCAATTTGAACAGCTCTGCTTGTAAGATGTGTTGTTTTTTCTGAACTACTTGTGTGATGCCTGACCGTTAGATATTGTTAGATTTTTGTTTATCAGACGGTAGTCTGACTCACAGGAAGTAGGCTGTGGGTATAAGCCTGCCATTGTCCAACTATTTCAGTTGGAATTCTCCTTCCCTTCCACTATCTGTGTGTTACTGTTTGTTTTTTTTACCGTCACTGCATCCCGGGCTTAGCGCCGCCCAAGTCGATTGTGATTGATTTAAAGAAATACAAATAACCCAGAGCATTGTTCCCCCGTACCACAATGAAAATGTGTTCAGCCAGACCTGTCTCCAGCGCTGGCACAGCACTAAAACGAAGTGTGGAGATAGGTCTGGCTATGTGAGACTAATCAGACAGTAAAACACTGCATAGAGGTTTATCATACTATGAGACAAGATTTTACTTCTCTGGAAAGTTATCACAGCAGAAATTATTTTATCTTGATGCGGCAAAAGTCGAGCCAGGTTCAACTATTTTTACCAGGAACCCTTCTGGGTTGACAGACTGGCCTCATTCAAATGATTGAGGAGGCTGAGTCTATTCATGAAAGGGCTAAAGTCGGTCTGAACGCAGCCTAAGCAGTTGTGTGTGTCACTCCTAAAGAATAACATGGCTCTCTATATCCTTATTTTAACTTAGCTTTAAAATGGCCAAATATCTGTCTTTCTCTATCTCTTTATCTCCTGCATAACCATCTCCCTTTCTGTTTTGCTGTTTTTGGAGGTCAGATGCTTTTGAGTGTGTTTTATTTATTTTTATTTTTTTTACAGATATTGTATAACAAATTGCATTCTAACTTGCACTGTGCACTGGCTTATTTTGAGAGGCAGAGGCAGAGACATACTCAACATGAAAGATCTGAGGCAAATGGTCAACAGGGTGCAGGCTGGTCAGAGGAGAGTGGTGGGCCAATGTAAGTCCTCCAACAACACTGTTATGAACATAAACTGAGAGAACTGCCCAATCCAAATCAATAGACTACAAAGGCGACTTACACAGACTTACACACAGACAAATACACAAACATAAACATAAATATACACACACACGCACAGATAAAGAGATTCTTGTGAAAAAGTGACTCAGAGGACAAGTAGAAGGCACAGCTGCCTTCAGAACCACATAAAATCGTTTAGGAACATTACAGGTATGCATCAGAACATGGCATGTAAATGAAGCTGATCTTTCATATTCACATTTTAGTTTTAGCTTCTGTGTACAATTTAAAGAAGCAAAAACAGTTTTACAAGGGTGTACTGGGCATTTCCTTTTAGATATACAGTGCAGTGCTCTAAGAGGCTGTGATAAGGTTCTTGTGATGTTTGAGCTCTGTTTCTAAAATCTCTTTTCTAAAAATGGATTTTATGAGATCACATCTCTGTATATCCACACTCAACCTTAAAATAATAGCTAAGCAATGCAGAACATGCTATGTGGAGCAGTCATCCTCTTTAAGATGCTCAGATGAGCTGTTCATTTGTTTCAGTAACAGAAAGCATGGCCGGCCCCTGTCCAAACAGAGACTCACTCAGTGAGTCACTGTCTATGAGCTGGTTCACCCTGCCAGGTGCAGTGAGGGTGCAATCCACTTAGAGTAAGGCTACCTCAACAGCCCTCTTTGCTGAATACAAGTGGTGGTGACCTAGTGTACACCTTGTCCCTTCGTTTGATTCTACTTGCAGGATGTTTTTGGATCCTCCTCCAGGCCCTTCGCTTTTCATTTTTTTTTCAAACTACAGGTGGGTGATGAGACTTGTGATACCTCAGTCCATGTTTTCACACTTTAACTGTTGTGGTTGAAAAAAGTGCACAATCTTACTGGGGTGCACAGTTCTCATCTGCCAGATAGTAATGTTTCTAGGTTTTCTACAGGTGCTGTGTGTTTACACAGTGCCCTATTACATAAGCACCTCAGGTCTACCTGTGGCTTACCCAGCTGTGGAAAGGTGCTAGAGTGGTGCCTCACATTTGCCCCCATTTGGGTATGACGGCCATTTATACAGCCAACATCAGGAGAGATTGGTTGGCCTGTCCTTGTGTACAGAACCTGTTAGAGGGCTTTCTAGTACTAGAGTTACAGTGCATAAGCTTGGTTATTGTAATGGATACAGTGAGACCAGTGAGTTTTTGTCTCAGGTAAAGCTACTGCCTTACAATCTCTATTAAGATTAGAGTGGAAACAAATGTAATGTAATGTAAACAGATTGTGTTCCAAATTATGCGATTAGCAATGTCACCATACTATGTGATACCACAATGTTATAGCCACTTGCAACCTAATACATATTAAACAGCACTGACACCCAAGACTTACCATCCTGAATGAAACCTTATAAATAAAGATACAGCCATTTATTTCCTTTTCAGAGATAACATCTCCACAGATCTGAATGGAAATGATCAGGTCTAAGCAATGTTAGCTTATCTCTCTCCTATTCTCCCCACTCATTCCTTAAGAGAGACAAATAACTGGGCATTTCTCCAATCCATCAGTGGTATAAACTAAACTGACAGTCTCACTGGGGGCAAAAAGAAATGGAACAAGAACTTATATTATAAGAGGAAGTGGAGAAGAGATGGGGGGGCTAAAAGAGGAGGCTAATTTGAAATGCAGTCAAGTACTCAAGGGCCCACAGCTTTCTGCAGCCTGGCAGGCTATTCGCAACACAAACGCCAACAGACAAGATTTCACAGAGTGCAGCGAACTTCAGGTGAACTCAGTGGCTTTCACCAGGGAACGGGCCAGGGAAGAGGGACAAGAGCACAGGTAGTTGTGGAGCTGTCTAGTGATACTCACATTAACTTTAGTCACACACAGTCAGCACTCAGTGGGTCACATGTCTACCTCCTGCCTCAGAAGAGAATCCACGATTAAGGTAAGGCAGAATAAAGTACACAATAAGGTATAAATTGTTAGCAGATAGTTATTTGTTATAATAAATAGTTCAGTCTGTTATTTAAAACCAACAAATACAGTTACTTTTAGCAAGATGCAAAGATTTTCCATCCAGTGGTAGGGGAATCACTGGCATGCGACATATGCTTTAGCGTCCTCCCAGTGCTGATGCCTTGGATGGAAGACATGAAGCAGACCTGGGAAGTTAGCAGCCAGCAGTGCGAATGTGGCCGAGATCTGAGTCAAGCCAGCAGCATGTTTGGCATCAGTGAAACTCCACAAGGTCACCAGCAGTCAACCCACATCAGATCAGTACGGACAAATTTGAGAATGTGGCCTGAAGGGGAAGACATACTGTATATACGATTACATATGCATGCATGCAGGAGCGCAGGCACATACTGTACTCACTCAAACCAGCATGAGACAGATCGAGGGACATGCTCACATGTGCACTTACTGTACAGTTGTATTTACCGTCACAGCCATCGATGTGAAGAGACACTTAATAGATCATACAAGCTTCAACAGAAACAAAGACACAGCTGCTCTGTTCTCTAACTATCATCAGAGTAGCAATAAATGTCAGTCATGTTGTGGATGTTTGCCATTATAGTGCAGGATAATGAGCAGTATTGGTGATTGACCTGATTTTCCCCATGTCCAGAGCACTCTGCCTCTCAGTACCACAACACATGAACATATATAAAAAGACATTAAATCTTGTTTACATTTTAAGGGAGCACAGTCAATGCCATAATAAAAGACTGAATGGCTGAATGAAAGCAGGGGCTGATAAAAGAGAGAGTAGAGCAGAGAGGAAAAGAAAGAGGTCAATCCACAAGAAGGGAGGCATTCTTTATGTAAATGCCCTCTGGTGGGGTACCGTCACTTAGTGTGGCTGTGTGTTTATGTACATGTCTGTTAAATCCTACATTTAAAACATAAAGAATTGGCACAGTAATGCAATTAGTAAGACTTGGAAAAACTGCAGAGGGAGAGATAAAAGACTTGACTTGATAACATGTGCTGTGACAGACAAACCACATTTGGAGCAGATTGCGCATTCCGAATGCACAACAAACAAAATATCATTGAAAAATACTGCTCAACACAGAGAAATATATGCAGTGTTTGCAGTGACAAAATAGACCTACTTATCGGGTGCTTATTTGTCGTGCTCCAGCACAAATGCCAAAGTTGTTTTCTGCTGAGCTGTGCACATTTAAGGAGGTCTTCTCACCCTGATTTCTTCTTAGACACATATCCCAGCTACCAACTGCTTCCGTCAGCACACACATCACCACAGACACAAACACAAGTCCAAGGGCATACTCACACATGCATGCAAAGGCACATGTACAAGCATGGCATTATCACGTACACACACACACACACACACACACACACACACACCACCCACACACGGCAAATACCCCATGGCACCTGAATTATAACTGTATGGGCCATTTTTAGCTCTTTAATAATACTTATAGTTGTTACCTGAGATAACCCCAGGGAGAGGAAAAACAATTCCAGTCTCCCACAAGCCCTGGAGTTTAATCCTCTCTAGTATCCTAGGGAAATAATGCTTCCTCTAATAATTCCTTTGGTCTTTCAGTTTAACATTGATGTCCTTTTGTGTTGGCTGGGGCCATTAGTTCTGACACATGTATAATTGATTATCATATTAACAGCTAAAATCATTCAGCTCATTTTTGCTGAGGCCGTGGGGATAGACAAGGTGCATAATGGCTTCGAGCAGTTGGATCCATAGCTTGTCCCCTTTGCTTTAGTTGGAAATGTAGCCATTTGACCACAAGACCCTGCAGTGTTGTTCTTGTCTTTCAGTCAGTTTGAGCCCAGCAGTTTAGCCTACTCCAAAGTCTCATGTTTGCGCGGCCAGTCTCTGCTAGAGGAGTGGGGGTTATACTGTATATAGTGGTAGGGAGGAGACACGGTCGTCACAGAGCACTGTTCTCTTTACTCAAGTTCAAAGGTCACCAATCAACATTATTCATATGGGCTAAGGGTTCAGTCAGAGCCACAGAGATAGAGAGAGAGAGGAGAGAAGGGAACAAGAGGAAGTAGTTTCTGTGCCACCGTTCGATAAATGAGCAGAACACAAATTACTTTAAGTGTGTTGCCATGAGCCAATTCAAAGGGCAGTGCTGGGCCAGCACTCTTTGACCTTATCTAAAAGGGCCGATTACTGAGTAGAGTTTAAAATGTGTCCAGTGAGAACGCATACACACAAATGTGCAAGCGCACACATATTTATACAGACAGCTATCTGAGCAATTTCAGATTTAATTGATACTTTTACTTTTACTTTACTGTACACCAAATGAAAGCCAATTAATGTTGTTATCGAGGATTGAATCTAATCAAAGAATGATAAAGAGATGTCAAATTCCTAATGCAAAAAGGTATGTGAAGAAGGTTAACCCTCCTAGTGCCACCATCAGGTCAAAATTTTATTTTGTCCAATACTTTGGTTTATGACCAAATAACGTATGATGTTCCCATCAGCCTCAGCTGTTCTTTGTGTTTAGTGTTAATGTTAGCATTGTCATTGTGAGCATCTTAGCATGCTGACATTAGCATCTAGCTCAAAGCACAAAGCTGTACCTAAGTATAGCCTCACAGAGCCGCTAGCATGACTGTAGACTCTGTTTTCTTCCCTGTTTCGAACCTGTCTCCAGAGGGGAGTTGGATCAACTAATCAGGTTGCTAGACACTCAGCTCCACACAGCGTACTGTTGATATTTACCTTTATAAAATATAAGAAAGTGTGGGACTATTTAGAGAAAGTGGAAATTCCTGCACTATATCAGTAGAATTGTCAAAATTACATAGTTTGTAAAATAAGAAATGTTCATATAATAGTTACAAAGTTATATAGTTTATAGCCATATAAAATTATCTTATATTTCGTCTTTCTGAATTCTCAAAAAAGCCATAATGAAAGGTGACTATTTTGATGTGATTATTTGCCTGTTTGTAAGTGAGTTTAACAGAGCGAATTAATTTGACCCATGGATGTCATTTTTTTTCAGCATATTAGGAGGGTTAAAGAAAAAGCAAGGAAAGAAGGAGAGGAGAGGAGGTCTATGACGTCAAAGGGTAGTTGGTGGCATACATAGCCTTATCTGTAGCCTGTATCCCATGGTTACCATATGCCGAACACAGCTGGGAACCTGGGCCGAAGAAAGCAGGGTGACGCACTAGACACACACACACTGCAGGATGGCTGGCACCCAACACAAATGCACGTAAACGCACCTATACCCGCACCAGTGCAGTTCCACTGTACCTGAATAAAGCACTAACGCCTCGCTCACACAGTGGGTGATGTTTCTAATTCCATCCTGGGTTAGAGAGAACACAGAAGGCTAATATCTGCAGAATCTCCAACTGGGAGAGGTAACACACCTCTATCCCCACGAGATCATCCTGACGGAGAGAGATAGATAGAAACAGGGAGACATAGAGAAAGATACAGAGAGAGACGGAGAGTGACACAGACAGACTATAAAAAAAAGGAAAAGACAGTCTGATACAGTCAAAGACAGAGACAGACAGAAAGGAAAATAGGAGGAAGAGAAAAAATCACATTATCTCTGTGTAAAGTCCTGGGAGGAACAGCCTGTTTGTAGAGTGATACCTATCAGCTCCCAGGCTGTCTCGGGAGATATTACTGCACTGTGGTGTACGTTACCCAGATAAAACATCCCTGCGTCTCTGATAGAAAGACTCAGACAGATAGTGGCAAGGTGAAAGGGAAAGAGGCAGAAAGACTGTCAGACAGATTGACAGACAAAAGATTGGTGGAATGGCTGATCACTTCCTTTTAAAAATGCATGTTACAGCATAATGGATAAGGTTATGCGGAACATGTCATTTGGCAAATCCTTGTATCAAAGGTTATATTACATGACAGACAGTGCAGGCATTGGCAGCAAGATGTCCTGGCAGAAATCAAACACAAATACTGTGGCTGTATGGTCCAGAAGTGTGTCATATCAAGTCTGAAAACAGTTTCAACATGTGTGTAAAGCAAACAAAAAAATCCAAATGCATAAAATGTACAGTTCTGTACGTGTACATATACACAGCATGTTTTTTTTTCACCAGTGTGCAGTTGTCAGGGAGAATCTCATCATCATCAAATCAAAAATGCATCAAGTTTTCCATATGGAAAGTCATTTTTGAAGTGAGAAAGACTTCTGGGCATAAACTTGGATGTTGGTGATCTCCCAGACTACACTGTTTAATGTCCCCCAGTCTTTCCCCCCCTCTGATGATTCACCCTGCTGTGTGTCTGCCTGTCTGCCTGTCATGCTGCCTCTTGGGCCCTGATTGAATAACTAATGATTAATATCAAAACTGCCACAGCGACTGATATACCGCACCCATTGATCCAGACCTTGAGATGTCATGAAAAAAAAGACACAGATTAAACTGCAGGCAAGGTTTTGTGAGACTAAATTATCTCAGCTTGACAACCAAAATTTGGTATGCACTGGTAAAAATACTGCCCAACTTTTCATTCCAAGTTCCAAGCATTAGAAATCAAACCCTTTATTTAACCAGGTGTGTCATGAAAAATAAAGTCTAATTCCAGGATTGTATATGTTTCCACACCTGGTTGCTGACCACCATGAATATAATGCCAATTTGTTGGCCAATGAGCAGCTTCATTTGAACAGTTGGAGATTAACTGCTTTTCTCCAGGGTGTTTGCAAAGCAGTTGCTAAACAAAGATAGAGCACTTTATTCATACTTTCTTCTGCCAGATTTTCTAAATCCATAAATATGAAGCAGGGACTTTTTGGATACAAGTTAGCTTTTCTAAACATCAGGATAATGCCACACCAAGGTAACCCATCACTGTTCCTAAAAGATCTATCAAAACTAGGACTGAGAGTTGATTTGTGGTAAAATTAATAATTGGATTTCCAAATGAACATAAAATAGGACTTGGCAAGCATGGTTCAATCTAGTTGTATGATTGGAAAGCAAGCTGTTACAACACGGAAAAACATGTGTGCCCACAAATATGATGGAAGCTTAACGTTTGTGACTACACACCCAATTGTTGTAAACAAATTATTGCTCACCTTTCATCTCTGCTGATATAATTGATTCTTTCTTGTCCTTTCCCTTTCTTCTCTCTGCCTGTCTTACCTTCAATTATCAATATGACATATTTTCAGCAATCTTGTATGAATAAAAAAAAATTATTCAACAGTGAATATCTCCAAAATGTATTCAGGCATATACCTTTTTGTCCAAATACAACAGTCCCAACCCTTTCTATACGGAACTGAAAAACACTATTGAAACAATACTAAATGTCTAATGCCTCACGAGTGACCTCATGCCAGAGAAAAGGCCATGTTGTTACCTGATCAAAAGGATTTGCCCTCTGTACAGTGGCTATGTTGGGACATCAGACTCTCAGAACTCCTTATTATCAGACTTTTATGAGCCTCCACTTTGTCAGGAATTAGGTGTCATCTAGTTTTACTTGTCATTTGTCAGCCTCAGCTGTTGTTTGTCAGCCCTAGCTGTGCTTAAGACTCAGCTAATGTTGCCTGTTGACATTAGCATTTTAACATGCTAAAAGACTACAGTGTTGCTGAGGTCACTCTGCAACAAAGTATTAGACCAAGAGGGTCAACATCTCCCTTACGAATGCCAAGCCAAAAGTTTGGCTAAAAATTAATTGACATGGACATTATATGGAACACGATTCACATACATTCTTCTTCTTCTTCTTCTTCTTATTATTATAACCTCTTGGGGGCAGCACAACAAGCTGTAAACACAACACTGACATTATATGACATTATAACTTACAAAGTTTTTATGGCAAACATGTTAGAAAACAGTGTCCTATTTACATATTTATCAGCAGACACAACATTAGCATTCATTGAAAGTTGTGTGTCTGGCCACCTGGCGAATATAGCTTCGGTATTCACACTTGTTCTGTTTTGGCCTTCACATCAGAAATGAATAAAACTAATTATTCTAAAAAGTATAATGTGATCAAAAGAAAAAGCTGAAGAAAACATCTAAAAGGAACTCATTTCACCAAATCTGATTAATGACGCTTTGCCTCACATTTTCTTCTAGAGTTTGCTTGCTGCATGCGTCAACGAATGCATGAGCATTTCTACAATGAGATGTCAGTCAGTCTCTAGCAGTCCAGACGTTTTTTGAACACTTGGTTTGATTTGGACAGTTAATTTCATGAGCATTGTGCTCTACTGTGTGTGCTGCATATAGATTGCTCTACCTTCCTGAGTTTCTGAGTTACAATTTCGGGCAAGCTCAATAAAATCTTATTTTGTAAGTTGGTAGGAATCTTAATAACAGGCACAATAGTCTGAAAATACATTTTAAGATGTGAGAAAATTCCATACAAATTTGTCAGTCCCCAGATAAATGCTACAATTCAATGTAGTTGATGTTATTGTCAGAGTTAAACAGAGTATCTTTCCTTTCTGAAGTGTATGAAAAGGCAATACATTTCTACTGTCTTTGTTGCGTTTGACTGTCTGGTGGTTTTTAACTGAGCATACTATGAAAAGTGAGAATCATCTTGATGGTAAACTAAGTGTGAGGGTAGAAGTCACAGGATAAAATACTGATACTGGAAGGATAATTTTAAAAGCTTTACTATTATCCCACACACACTCTCTTCTGCCTCAACTGTAGTAATCCTACACGTGACAAATGTGCACACACACACAAACACACACAGACTGAAGAGTCCACAGAGAGGGGAGAAAGTGCCTAAAAAGCAGTTAAATGACATTACAAAGACAACCCAATTAGATTATGAAAGATATTCTTAACTAAGTCTGAAACTCAATGATGTGTAATGGGAGTCCTGTGGCTAATAAAAGCCTTTCCCTAGAATAATCAGACTCTCATTTTCCCTCTTTCTCTCTCAACCCTCACTCTCCCTTTCACTCACTCACACACGTGTAACACATACACATACAGAGGGATTGAGATGCCACCAGTCACACTTAGATCTCTGCATGCAATCATCCGCCAACTGTGGCAGCATGTGAGCATGCCCTGCTACTTTGTTTGAATTTCAATTGCCAGCCAGCTAGAGATTTAGTATATGAAATATATCAGGAAATGCCACATTTATCCATAACACCAACTCAGTCTGAATCAGTTCATACAGCCTTACATGAACAGCAGAAAGTGCAAGTTCTTAGGTACAAGCTGTACATTTCCCCTCTGTGTAACAAACCGCATTAAACTTTAAACATACTGAATTTACTGCTGTAATGTTACAGAAAACATCTGTATCTGTCTCCCTTTACCTGTTAATCTGTCATATTGCAGCACTGCAAATAAATGTTTTCTCTATCTCGTCTCGTCAAAAATTGCCAATAGCTGCTTTGAAGGTGATGAAGATTCTAAAGAATAAATTGTTTGGAAATTGATTATTGTTCTTAATCAATTACTTTCTTTTGGGACAATGAAACATCTAAAGGGGTTTATCCTGATATAATACATTTACTATTTGTCATATGAGTCATTTACACGTGTATAATTTTAACATATTTGTAATCAAGCAACTTTGTTAAATTAGGCTACATACTGAAAAACAAAGCCTTTTGGTTTGTGACTGAATGTGCATTTCTCCGTCTGTTCTCTTTCTAACACTCTCTCACTTGCTACAAGACACACACACACACACACACACACACACACACACACACACACACAAATGCTTTCACGCCAGCCTGAGCAGCCCTGACACAAGCCATGTTCTCTGGATCATTATCCTCATGTATGCTGTAGATCTCACGGTGCACTGAGCCAGGGTCAAGTCAGCCACTCAGTCTGTGTGTGAGTGTGTGTATGTGTGCGCGCATGTGTGTGTGAGCAATTGTCCTTCTGTCTGTCTTGTTTATATCTACATTTTCTGTCTTTCTGTCCATCTAGCTGACCTGCAGATAAAAGCAAACTTCTTACACATCATCTCCCTTTGATGCTTCTACATTATCTGTTTTCAGAGGGCTCTGTTCGTGTGTCTGTGTGTGTGTACTGTATACATGTGTGTTGTGTCAGCATCAGCGCACAGCGCACACAGTGTGCATAGCAACAGAAAATGTCGATCCCTGTGTATTTTCTGCTTGCTCTTTAAGTTCCTTAATACAGCATCAATGGATTCACAATTAATCTCCAGCTTTCAGTCCCTGCTTTCCTGCGCACTTTCACCTTCAGTCACTCTGCTTCTCACCCCGCCATATACACACACACACACACACACACACACACACACACACACACACACACACATTCTTATACCCCTCATATTTATTTTTTCACTCCCTGTCTATTAAACTCTGAACAGGGAGACAGCAGAATACTGCCATTCTGTAATATTTGATCCAGATCAGCTCCAAGTCTGAAATGGGTGGTGTGTGTAGGTGTGTGGGTCTGTGTGCATGTAAGTGGATGAGAGTGTGACTATATATGTGGGAATGTGTGTGTGTGGATGAGAGTGTGTGTGAGTGAGAGAGAGGGAATGAGAGCAAGAGAGAGAGAGAGAGAGATTATCAAGATTACCAAGACATCTTTTCTTTTAAAGTCTCTGTGCTACTGTGGTGCCATCTTCTGGTAGGGAAGCACAACAGCCTTGACTTAATTATACAGCAAGCAGGGGAACTGCCTGAGACGATAAACATTTGCATTCAGAACACTCAAATAGGTTTAAATAATTTAAAACATGAAATGAAAATGAAACTTTAGATAAAAAAAACATTTAATATAGTGACAGACATAAAACATTTCAAATAATTGCTGAAATTGGGTTTAATATTTAGCATATCGGATAAGATGAAATGGAATTTATAGTGAATGTACATTATACAAAGAACATACAAAGACAGTACTGAACAACCTGTATAATATAGCAGCTTGAAGCATCTTTCGGTGCACACACATATACACACACACATATTCTCTCACTCTTATACAAACATAATGTAGTTGTAATATGAAGCCTTCTCAATCATTTACACTGCTAAAAGAGATGTGTTAATTTGTTTCAAGGGCCATTCAATCATCTCAGTGAAGCATCCATTACAGACAACACAGTTACAAAGACCATCCCTTCTTTTCCATGACAAAGTTTGAAGTGACAGACTTTGTGACGCTAATATCCAGAGTGGATTGGAATTGGAGGTCTGCCAAGGTCTGAGTATGGGGAGAGGATAATTCATTCAGCTCTGGCCCACACGCACACACAATCTTTCTCTCTCTCTCTCTCTCCTTCTGCAGTTTTCTTTTTGCATACTGACACTGCTGCAGAAAAACTTACAAAAACAGATGCACGCGCGTGCACACACACACACACACACACACACACACACACACACACACACACACCCACACGATGAATTAACACATGCTTGTGTGTACACATGAATGTTACATTTTCTTCTTTTTTTCAAACCCTATAAAGGCTGAGCTGCCATACATTCCTTTCATCTACACAGAATGCTAAGAACATTTTCATATATACAGTCAGTGGCTTTGTGATAACATTAAAATACTGAAAATGGATTTTATTTGGGTGTATCCATACATCTGACATCATTATGACACAGAAACTTGACTAAAAGCTGAACCGTAGATAACACTGCACATCTGCCTACCACGACATTCATTTCTCTTGTCATAGATCTATAAGACCCAAATCACCTTTAGAGTGTCACAAATACACTCATTAAAATACTATGTACAGTAAGGACCACTTTATCTATGCCCCTGGAGATACATGGAGCTTGGTATGAGTGCCCTTAACATTGCCCTACCACTGGATAGTCTTGTAAGTGGCCCATTGATGTACTCTACAGAGGGAGCTGCTGAACCACTGCACTTTGGTGTTCAAAACATTCAAGTAATGCCAGGAATCAAGAGTATTCACATGCACACATACCGCTCTGGTGGATTTGCTGCTAAAAGAAAACCATGGGAAACGGATGAAACCAAATGTTTGTTTGCCCTTTCTGCTCCCAACTCAATCAAAAACATCCTTCTTTGTTACTGTAACATTCAACTTGTGTTGGGTCCCTTCTTTTACTACTTCCATTTCCTATGTCTAAGATATGAACAGTATCAGTTTTTACTCTTCATTATTACATCACAGTGTTTACCCATCCATTCATCTATTAAGAGTGCATCCTCATATCAGATTATTTATCTGTGGGCTATGTAGGTATGAACAACATAGAAACCAGGTGTCCTGAGTGCACTGCTGGATTTACAGAAGTAGAGGCTCTAGGTTTGATTTAGTCCCCGGGTTCCACTCTATTCTCTATTGAGTCTCTAGACGATTTCAGGGTTGGGGTAATATTTGAAGACCTTGTAGATCCACTGTGTGTAGAAGGGCACATTGATGAAGATGCCAGGCTGGTTTGCCCGAGCACAGCCTCTGCCATGGACACTCACTCCCACAATAACCCGGATCTCACCATCCTGACACACAAGAGGGCCGCCATAATCCCTCTGCAAAAGAAGAAATAGATAGCGCATTTTTCTTTGTCACTGGTTGAGAAATGGCTATCATCACTGTTTACGTTTATGACAGGGTTAAATGAAAGCAAAATTAATTTTTACGCTTTCAGTGACAGACAGCACCACCAGTATTGAACATGAACAGCTCTCTTCCAAAGCTAGAAACCACAAAACCCAAGGCTTTGATCGCTGATGAAATTTAGTGCAACAGTCTCCAGCTGCTCTGTTTACAGCGGACTGAATACTAAGCCTACAGATTCAAAGAACATTTGTTTGAGATGTGAATCAAACTGAGCTTTGAAAACGCTGTGTTAAATAAATTCACACTGGGAACAATTTGTTTTTCCAAAGGTCTAAAGGTCTGTTCTTGGAGGACTGAACTCACTTCTAGTGTGGTGTTTTCCTTCTGAACAATTATTTGGCCTGATGTTTAAATGGTAAAATACTTCACTAGGAAAATAATATGAACAACTAACAGTTTACCTCACACACTCCCTCATTCCTCTTGCCTCCTGCACAAATCTTGGTGTTGGTGATATGGAGATTCCCTCTGTGCATCTCTCTACACCTCTCATTGCTGACAATGGGCAGGTGGACCGCCTTTAGTACATCATCATGGCCAGTGCCTGAAAGAGTCAAAGATTGCACTTTATTGACTCTTTTCTGTTGTAGCATACACAATACAAGATAGTACAGTAATGTAGAACTCCTACATTTTTGGCATGAATGTAATATAGTGCTATACCATATTTAGCATATTTCTATTTTCAAGAGCATGAAGGGAAGTCTGAGTGGTTTATACAGAAAGCATGGCACATTTGAACTTTTATTAAAAATATCAGTCTTTCTGTATATCAAGCCAACCAACAAACAGTACTGACCCCGGGGTTGAGTGACTATACAATAACCAATTATTTAAGAGAGGACTGTGTTACAATATACTTTCTCCCTTACACCTTATATCATTTTAAAAAAGAATATACAGAGTAATCCAGGACTGCTGCAGGAGAAATGCAATATATTGCAAACCTGGGAGACTTGGAGAGTAGGTATGTACAGCTGTAGTGAATGTAGAATATAGAATGTCAGTACCTTTGGTCTCTCCCCATCCATACATTTTACATATTGTTCCTTGTGGGATGGAGCACCCAGCCACAGGTAGCTGAATTGTATGGACATTGTCTGCAGGAAGGGCAGGCCTGGACACATTTAATGAACACAGAAAGTACAAAACATGATCAACATCACACACACACACACACACACACACACACACACACACATACACACACACACACAAATATATGTCAATATATCTTTGAGATTATTTTTCCAGGTACTAACTTAGACAGCCTTATGAGGGCTAAACTGGAGCCCTCAGGACCACATATCACATGAGCTATGCTGACTTCCTGTCTCTTGGACCAGTCAGGAGCTCCCTCTCGAATATCTGAGACTCCTAGCCACACCCGATACTCACTGAGGTCTGGAACACTGTAGAGGCACAAGAAAGAGTTAAGACTTAATCAAACACTCCACATGTATTACTCTACAACCTCAGACTGATCAGGACAGACAGACAGTAGCAACTGAAGAGAGTCCGGTACTTATACTTGAATATAGAGAAATACATATGAACATTTAATCTTATATGTAATACACTGAGGGCATAAAAGAAAAATGCACTGACAGTTCAAGGTTCAAGCAAAAGGAAAGAAATGACATTAACAGACAGTGAGCATTAAAGTTACCATGAGGAGAAGCACTGTCTGTCAGTGAGTACCCACTCCTCTCGTATCAGTGAACCCCCACACCAGTGCACCAACCTGAAGAGAGCAAAAAAAACAACACAAATGACACATCAAGGACTAATCTAAGACGTCAAAAGCTGTGAAATACCGTACATGAACTCATGCTGTCATTGTTAAAAACTGTACGTTGACAATTCACAGAAATCCAGTTGTTCCCCTTATATGTAAAATTTGAGGAGAGGGATGTATAGTAGTACTATGAAAATCTAACAATACAATGTTAGTCCATAGAACCACATCAAAAAATGGCCTTGATCTAGGGGTGGGCGGTATACTGGTTTTGTTACTGTCACCAGTGTCAAGACGCAAACTCTGGTAACACAAAGATGTGGAAGTTAACATTATGAGCAAAGCATTCCAATTTCTCTGTTGTTGGCTGCAAAAACCAACACAAAAGTCTTCATCTACTCACACCATCCGAAGAAGTGAAGACCCAGTGGATTAATTTTATTTTTGATGGAAATATCCCTACAACAACTGGAAAACTCTTTAGCTTTGGACTGCTTTAGCTTTGACTGCTGTAAGTTACAAAGCAGGCTTCGCTTCAAAACTGAAGGATGGATCGTTACCAACTTTAAACTTGGAAGCTGTAGGCTTTGCCATTTTTATGTTGCTTTACTGTTTATTCTGCAGGTTGGCCTGTTGAACTTTGCATTAGCATGTTACTGGGCTAATGTGGCTAGTGTCTATTGTACTCAATGTTAGACTAATGTAATTTTGAGGGAGAGTCAAGAGAAATTATGTGAACGTAATGCCTCATTTGAAGCCACTTAAATAACTAGAGTAGTAGGTTCACGTTGCTTTTTGTGGAACTTCATACTGCAACCCTAACGTTAGCTCAGCTGTCTCTGTTGTTACACGAAAGCCCCATCTGTTCTCGCTAGTGTTACGTCCCAACTGGTTTTCAAAATAACTGGTTCCAGTATGCATGCACATGTTGTGTTCACCTAACAGAAGATTCCTTTTTGGTAGTGGCTGTGATGTAGTGCTTACTTATACAATCATATTCGCTGCAGTAGATATGAGATGCGACTTGAAAATCGGCAGTAATATGTTTGCGAATGTGTGACGAATCTGGTGACAGACCATATGTGAATGTTCATGATGATAGACATGCCCCATGGTGCTTAACCTAAATTATGGTGCAGGCTACGCCTCCCAAAACACATGTAGGCCTATACCTCATTTTCATTCCTATTTGGAGCTAATAAACACATCGTTATTTTTTTCTTTCTTAAGATATGTTACCATACACTATCAACACTGTCCCTTTTAATTTTTTTGTAATACCGTAAAAAAAACAAAAAAATACAGTGATATAAATTTTAGGTCATATAGCCCACCCCTACCTTGATCACATCTCAAACTTTACAGAGGTGGTGTATATATTAATGTATAGCATTTACAATGTTGACAGCTGTGGATTTTAGAATTCTGTCTTGAAGAGCTGTTTCATTGCATTGTTTGGAGAAGAAGTAAGAGTTCTATAAAGGTTTATCTAAACTAACTAAAATTGAGAATGTAGGCTTTGCACAACCCAAAATTGCCGGGTAATTGGCTTCTTACAATTAGCTGAGTTCTATTTCTCTACAAAGCGACTGATGGATTATGAATGTTTGGCATCAAAGCTGCTACTGTATCTAAAAACCATACAAAAACCCCCACATCTGCTCAAATGTTTGCATGCATGTGTTTCTCAACATAGTGGAAAGGCCTCTGAGACAACATTTGAACCCTCCACTGAAAACAAAAAGGAAAAGAAAAAAACAATTCTACTGAAAGTTTTATGAATTCAAGGGTGGTCTGGGCAGGATTGCCTACTGTTCTTCTTCAGTGGTCGACGAAAATGTGTAGAATATGCACCGCCGTACCCTTTCTGTATGCTGACCATCCAGCTGCCATCTGATATGCCCACCGGACCTCCTCCCACAATCCTTGTTCTCTTATGGACAAAACACCCCACAGAGGACAGCTCACCTGGAAAAGCAGAAACACACACACATACAGATTTCAATATATCTCATGTCATATAATATACATTTAATTTAAGACATTAATATGCATTCACAGGCACAGACATAATGTATTAATTGTGACATATTGTTTACACAGTCGCACTACAAGAGACACTTGAGCTGCTTAATGATCCGCCATAATCAACATTATATACGAAACATAACCAGTTATACTGATGATGCCATTAATTAAGGTAATTATTGAAAATGCTCATATAACACATGGGTGTAATTTCTATACGTCAAGAGATTGAGGGGTTCATCCTCTGTTCTTGAGTTGTTATGTGTAGAAGAATGAGTCACACCAACAGACCAACACATACATACACACTCCTTTAGACACACACATACACAGAAACAGATGCTACCATGACAACATGATGTCCTGCATCATGTACCATAATACCTGGACATAAAAAGGACTCAGTCAGGTTCTGAAAACACCACTACTTGACTTGGAGGCTATCAAATACAGATTAGCAGCTGAGCCACTCGCAAACATAGACAGACAGACGATCTGACAGACACTCACCCAGTGGAATGGAGTTCAGTGAAGCATCACCTGCAGAAAGGAGAAGAGACAAACAAAGGATCAGAGGGTATTAACTGATACAAGATAAGAGGCGACCTCACACCGGGGTATAAATTTCACGGTGGCAATACAGCCATGGCCACCAGAGCCCTTGTGTTTGTGTGTCATGTCACAGTAATTTTCGAATCTGGAGGGCTTTGATTAAATGTAACAAGCTTTAAAGCACCATACTATGTATTTGTAAGTTGTAGCTATTTAACATTTATGCTGACCATTTTCAAAAGCAAGATAAACAGTTTTTGATTTTTCAATATACTGGGCCAGCAACTGGTTTCAGTTAATTTCAGTATGAGAATCAATTAGTACACTCTTAACCTGCTTATAATGCATCATAATGAACATCAAGTTTAATATGTTGTCAACTTTTCCATTTTTCTTGCATGTTAATGCAGTTTACATGACTGTACTGCATTTCCTCACAACATTAATGGAACTTGACGCATAACAGTAGGCAAAATATATCAACATTTCAGCAGCATTGTTTAAAAAAGTATTAGCTGTGATGTGAAGTATAAGCAATGTGTAATAAAACATGCAAAATCACTGGTATGGTCTTTTAACAGCTGACACAATTCCCATATACAATTTTTAAAATTATTTTTATTAGCCAAAAGAGCCTACCTGTGTAGTTTAATATAAACACAGTACCACCAACACAGAATCATGATTGAAGACACAGGCAAACACACACACACACACACACACACACACAGACACACATGCACATGCACACAGTCATGATGCCTCTGACTCTTGGTCCATGTGGGAATAGTTAGAGGGAGTCCTCCCCTGTCTTCCTGATGAGTTGTGAATCTCCTCTGACACATACTGACCTGCTAGCGTAGACATATGTACACACTGCAAATACAGTGGGTGTGTGTGTCTATGAGACAGACAACCAGACAGACTGCAAGCAGATCTACACTAGCTCTGTCTTAGATCAAGAAGTATGACAAACTTTCAATTTCACACTGTCTCAACTGTGTGTATATAGGTATATAGGTGTATGTAGGTATTGCATGTACACACTTCCATGCACTCACATGGTTTTACATTGCAGTAGTCCCAGGAAATGGCAGAATTGTTGGTGTGACACCATGGACCATGTTTGTCTTTATCAGGGTTTCTGCAGTAGTTTCCCTCCAGGCCAGCCATCAGCATGCCCCTCTCGCCACTGGACAAACACACAAACATAAAAGATCCAATAACTTATCTTTCACATTCAGTAAGGCCCAAAAACAAAGGATTTTTTTTTCCCCTTTTAAGCAGATAATTCTTTGTTGATGAAACTAAAAATGATTTGCCGGTGATTTATAACTATTAGTAAAAGCTTAACAAATTTAGCCAGATAGGATCTGGATAGTCAAACTACACAGCTGTGTAGGCTTTGTCCCTCTGGACAAGATAAGGTGATCTGCAAAAGAATTACTCACTGAGACTGTATGCACCCACCTACACTCAGATACTGTATCTAATACATGGTCATGCAGACATATCCCACACATGAGGGTATTCTCATGATAATTTTAAAACCACAAGCTGAATTCCTTCCCACACTGAATTCCTTGACAGATAAGGTGGAGAACTCTAAGGGAAAAGCAGGACATAGGAGAGGGATGCTGGGTACCAAATCACAGCGATCCAGAGTTTCAGTTTGTGTGTGTTGTATTTCTAGCAGCTAGCATAACAGCCAGCTCTCACTGTGACTCCCTAACCCCGACTTTTGACCCCTGGGCAGGAGCCAAGCAGTGGAGCTGATTGGCTTTGAAGTGTTCCTACAAAGGAGGGGTTTGGGGTCAAAGGTGAGGAGTGAAGTGTATATCCCCCAGCCAAGTTATCACTGGGAGTCATTCCTGCAGTGTTAGGTCATCTTCAGGGAAACACTCCAGCCATTAGAAGACGCTGAAGAGGCTAGTCACAGCACCCGCAGGAGCCGTTTTCTCCTCTGAGAAACACAAAGCCTGACTTAATCTGCTAACAACAATAGGACTTAACTAGAGGTCAATAATAGGTCGCCTCCCCACACTAACCACCACTTCTCAGGTTCGCACACATGGTTCTCGAAAACAGAGACACATTCCCCTGCACACTGAGACTGTCATGCACAAGTTTGTATCACAAAGAGATAATTTCTCAAGCATTCTTTCTCTTGTTGAAACCCATGAAATTTGTATAGATTTTCTGCTCATTATCAGTCGTTTCCTTTGATCCCTTTGAGGTTTAAAAAAAACCCCTCTACATTATGTGAGACTCTCTGATGGGTTACGTGTACTAGAGCTGTGTAACATCTTGATCTCTATTTTAGGCAGAGGCGCTTGTCTGCAGTTTATTAATGGTGCAGGTCTGTCTTGTACATTATAGTGGAGTTTGGGAAAGTTATTAGGTTAGAAAGTAGCAGGGATCCAGTGGGCCGACCTGTTGCTGTGGTCTCTCCAGGGAGCACAGGGCAGTTTTGATCTAGTCCTTGTCTGCTCTCCTTGGTAATTCTCTCCAAAGCCTTCATAGCAGTCTGTATTTGAACAAAAAGAGGAAATAAAATGAGACAATCATTCTAGACACATACACATTCATGTCTGTACGACCAAACCGCTTTGAACAAAAAACATGCACAATAGGCAGTACTCAACATTACAAAGCTTCTATAAACCTGCATCACCACAACAATAGTTTTGTGTGCATTCTTTGCCATACAATATTGTTGTACTACCAAATATAAAAAAAAATGAGGCCTAGTCAATAATACACATAAGAATAAAAATAATCCTTAGTTTCTGTGTTATCGTGGTTGTCATTGGATCTAGAATATTCTGAGCTGAGGTGGGAACACAAAAACATCATCCACAATGATGCCTTAGAAAAACACCTGTCATAAATAAGGTTTTGAAGTTGTCACCCTGCATTTCTTTTCTATATGGGAACGTATTCAGCCCTCAAGGGTAGACCACAACACAACCTCAAAGAGGGTTTATAATCCCAATGCAAGGCCACGTAATCTCAAAGGCATATCCCTAAAATCCCTTGAGAAATTTGCATTTGTGTACTCAGCCATAGATCTACGTCTTTTACTTCTAAATCTCTTGCTACCCCAGAAAGAATCCCATCCAGCACTAATCCTTCGACTCCATCTTTCACTGTCCAGTGAGACCTGACGATGCTGAGCTGCTGTCAGAGTTTGTTTATGTGAGGCGAGGTGGTCAGTCCTTCCCACAGTCCTATAGGGCTACAGTTCTCCGCAGGGACGGAGAAAAACATGGTTACAAGCCAATATGTGTGGTTACAGGGTCTCATGTGAACTCCACGGTCCACAAAATATGAAAATGCAGAATATTTCTCTGCTTCAGATATAGATACAATCAGCTTTTCCTTTGCTGTTTTGAGTGCCAAATAAAGCTGTTGAGTTTCTCACCAATGACGTGCTCATTTTGGGTGCCGCACTGAGGGATGTTGGTGCAGAACATTGTGCGGACTCTTGGGTCTGTAGTAAAGCACCAGGGGAATTCTTGGCCATCTGGATTCCGACAGTAGTTTTCTCTCAGGTCCCTGGAAAACACAGAGAAAGTCTTCCTGTAATCTGCTTGGTTTTAAGTGCATGCAGGTGGGTGAGTGAGTGGATGCATGTGAGAATCTGACTCACTTGCAAGGGTAGGCTTGAGGTATGAATGTGTGGTTATGGGGATACTGAGAGTCCCAGCGTTGGCAGGTGAGTCCGGTGGGCATCACGTCTACTGTCCCCCTATAACCCTCTCCTCTGCCCTGGTAACACTCGGTTGTTTCCACCACATTACTTTTAAGAGGTGTTGCTGTGAATGAGCAAAAATATATTAAGGGGTGAGTGTCATTGGTCAAGGTAACATACAGCATGTTTATATTTACTGAAATAAGTTGTGTGAACACCCAGATTAAGGAAATTGTTTGATTAAGGTCCTAACATAGTTCTTCAGCCTTTTCCAACAACCCAAGCTTAATACAAGTTTTACAGGGTAATAAAAAAACAAGTATAGTAGTTAAGGCTCTAGATCTTGTGGTGTTATAATTGAAACATGAAAGGTATTTCAACATCACCCCAAAAAACAAGCTTTATATTTCCACATTTGCTAGCCATGCCGCTCTTTTCTCAAACGCATCCACTCAATGGCTGTTGGAGAATTAAAACACTGATAAAAATCTGAAAAGGCATATATTATTAATGAAAAGAGACATTAAAAAGACAATTTATGCTTAATCCAACTGAGAAAACTTTAAGATAGGAACAGACATTTAAGATTATTGAAACCAACAAAGACTAAACTCCCTACATTGACTTAATTCCTTCAACATACACAAATATTGAATGACTGAGTAAATGAAGGACAACACAGGTAGCCTATGATTACAGTCGTGTCACTATAGGCAACCCCCAAATTCCACGTCAGCACGAATTTTCACTTGTGATTGTACCAAAATAGAAAAGGACATTTAGCAAAAATAATTTGTCTTGCTAATTTATGTTGCGATTTGCATGGATGGAAGCCAAATTTGTTTGAAATGGTGGATGGAGAGATGTGGGAGGACTGTGAACTGCAGAGAGATCTGGGGGTAAGTGAACTTTGAAAGAGCAAGGTGAACTTCAGATGAACTGTGGCACTGCACTGAAACCTTGATGAACCGGACTATGGATTATATAATAATTCTCTGACACGCATGGCACACCGCATACATTTTCAATTTGCCTGCCTGTCTATTGTTATTTCTCCCACTCACACACATGATGTAGAGGTCCCAAATGCAGTCGTAAAAATCACACAATGCAGGACTTTATCTCCCAACTGTTAACACCAAATGGTCCAAACTGTAACAGATAATTTGCTCCGATCAGGAGTGATGCCCAAATCAATTGGCCCAAAAATTCCAGTGTGTCCGCATCCTCAAGTCTTAAAGTGTTTACATGAGAGTTGCAAATACTTTACCTTTATCTGGTTATAATCAGGTTGGTGTAGTACATGTACTGAATAGTAAATGATTTAGCAGTGAGGAAATATTCTGTGTGACAGTGCCTTTGACATGATGAATGGCTAAACAGCCTCAATGTCTTGGCCACCTGCTTTCCACAGAATAGCTCACACTATGGGTTTAGAAGAGCTACAGTATAATATGGCCAAAATTGTAAAAACAAGGCAGGACACCTTATCTGCTCTACTTTTATTTATAGAAGGGCTGCTCATTACACATGAGTTACACAAGTTCATTAGCCCGAACATTGTGCATGATTGTATCCAACAACGTGTAAAGCTGCAGATCTTCAAAACTCTAAAACAGATATTTTCTGTCAATGCAATATGTCTAAAAATAGAAATGCACTATTTGTGACAGTGAACAAAGGAGCAGGCCTTGACAAAAGAACACTTTGTCTCTGTCTCTTGCTCTCTCCTCTCTGCCTTGTTTTGATTAAGACTAACTGGGTCGTAAACTTGGTCTGTTCCCAACAAACTCCCATATCAGAGAGAGAGAGAGAGAGAGAGAGAGAGAGAGAGAGAGAGAGAGAGAGAGAGAGAGTGCAGAGGGGGAGACAATTTTTAGAGGGGAAAAAGAAAAAGCAGGGGGGAACAGTGAATCACTGGGTCCACATGGAGAAGTGCCATCTAGTAAACATGGTGCCAGGACTGCTGATGATTCTAGAAGGCAAACAGGCCAGTTACAGACTCAGGAGAAAGAACCTCAGCCCAACAATAACACCAGAGCTCTCTCTGTTTTATGTTCTTGAGGACCACAGTGGCTGTCTCCATGACTCGTCACTGATTATAGGTCAACTAAGAGCATACAGTATCTGCTGGTTTACTACAAGTGTATATACAAATAAAACACGAAGCCAGACGTGACACGTACAACTAGCTCTTACACATCAGTCACACTGCTTCTGCTAAGTGTACGAGGTGTAATAAAACCAACCTGCTTATAGTGTGTGTGACCCTGGTGTGTGTGTGTGTGTGTGTGTGTGTGTGTAACAGGAGGTTAATGTGGAGCAGTAACTGAGCCCTTTGCAGTTTGAACACCACACATGAGAGCTGGCATAGAACAATAAACAACAGGCCAGTGGTGCAGGGGAAAAATAAACATTGTGGCTATTAGAGAAGACATAACAGAGAACCAAACCTAAAAGGGAAACTCAGTGTATGTGTGTGTGTGTGTGTGTGTATTCCATAATGTCAGCTTATGACAGGGAAAGGAGTGGTGAAATGAAAGGTACAGGAAGCTATAAATGTTGGTGCAGTCAGTCACACTTCACACACCCACGCACAGACATACATAGACTTCCACTTAACATGCATGACAAATGCTAATGCGTTCAACCACACACAAACATGCATGCATGCTTACCACAAACTTTGATGCTGCAGTACTCCCAGAGTGTGTTTAGGTCCGTGGTAAAGCACCAGGGTCTGTGGCGTCCGTCTGGGTTCCTACAATAGTTATCATCCAGGCCCTTGTCAGGGTACCTAATACAAAACATGCAGTATAACAACGTTAGTGTATAGACAAAAGCTATAAAAGAGTGAAAAGCATAGCACAAAAACACTACCACACTGTTGCATGGCCCATAGCACAACTCTCTGACCTGAAGTTAAGTAATAGTGGCACAAAACACTAATTGTCACATCATTCTTAAAGGGACACTTCACCCCAAAATCAAAAATACCTGTTTTCCCTCTTACCTGTAGTGCTATTTATCCATCTAGATTGTTTTACTGCGAGTTACCGAATTTTGGAGATGTCTGCCTTTTTTGAATATAATGGGGCTATATCGAACTCGGCTTGTGGTGCTCAAAGCACTGTGGATTATCAAGATAATACACAGACCTTGTTGTGAGCAGTTTCATGTAGGAACTATTGGTAGAAAGAAAATAGCTCCTGCGTGAAAATGCTCACAACAAGGTCTGTGGATTATCTTGAGTAACCGGGTCATCACCGAGTTTTTCAAATGTAGTTTTTTTGGTGCTTTGAGCACCACAAGCCAAGTGCCATATAGTCCCATATATATTCAAAAAAGGCAGACATCTCTACGGCTGATATCTCCAAAACTCTGCAACTCACACCAAAACAATCTAGATGGATGAATAGCACTACAGGTAAGAGAAAAAGTATGTATTTTTGATTTTAGGTTGAACTGTCCCTTTAAAGTCCAGAGATACCGGCAAAGAGAATCATATTTCCATTTTCCTTCTAAATCCTTAGGAGAACAGAGTAGAAGTGCAGAGACAATTCACCATTGCATGCAACTGAGGCATTAATAACTGGAATGGTGCAAGGACTCCATCTGTGAATCTGTTGAGAGCTCAGGGGAGTGAGCAAGATAATAGGCTGCACCACTACAGGTGTTCTACAGTAAGTCATCCCAAAGTCCCACATCTCTCCAGGCCTCCAGCCTCCAGGCGTGCAGTATCAGGCTGTGGGACCCTCTCATTACATTAGTGCTATGAGCAGTCGGGGCCTCGTTTACACAAACACTGGGATGATTAAAGATGTGTTAACGAGTCCCCACTAATCCAGACCACCTGCCATCTGACTAGCTGGAACACTCTCTTGACACAGATGCATGTGCACACAGCAGACATGCACACACACATACACAAACAAAGATCATGTAAGGAATACTAATACAGACTAAAATATATGGCCTCCCTAAAATAGGTATAGGATTATCTCACAGCTGGACATGGGTCTGCTTCATAATCTACCGCAAGTTTAAAGGAATTTGAGCCAATTAAGTCAGAATGAAGAGCTTTTCCAGCATAGTGCTGCTAGAAACACACAATTACACTTTGGATTCTGATGGCATTCCTTCAGGGAAAGGCACACTGGCTGACTCCAAATCACTTCATCTCCAGAGTTAGTGCACCACAACCACATGGAATTACTGGATGAACATATTATTACATAAAGTATTCTCATGCTTTTTTCTATTAAATTATATGCATCCATGTGTGTGGGCTTAAGTGTGATTGAGCATGCACAATTTAGTGCGATGCTGAGTGATGCAGATGCATGTGTGTGTGTGAATGTGTTTTACCTCTTAGGGTGGTACAGGTGTTTGTGTGGTACATCCAGGTCCCAGCGCTGGCATTCCTTTCCACTTTCTGTGTGGTCCATGGGTCCTCTGTAATCTTCCCCATTACAGTTCATACATTCAACTATTCAACAATGACACACACATGCACACATTGACACACACAAACACAGAGCAACAGCTTAGAGAAACACAGAATCAAACAACAGAAATGCAGTATCGTCTATCAGTGATGCATTGCTTTCACAATGAGATACTTACAACTTAACAAAAACCTCCAACCAAATGATTTAAAACACAGAATGAAAATAAATCATGATACTTGTGGGTTGTAGGACAAGCAATAACCTTGAACATAGTGGATTTAATACATTTTAGGTCATGATTTTCTTTCCCAAAATTCTTATGTAACATTTTGCAATAAAGTTCTTCATGAATATTAATAGATCTCCCTTAAGTTCAGACATTATACACATACACATAATGTATGGAAGCACATCATATTATGTGGCACACTAATGAAGGCGATGATCGCTTTGATGTAGAGAAGGCACCATTTGTTGCATGGTGAGTAGTACACACTGTCTAGTGTAAACAACAGAGAGCATGCAGATTAGAAACAGATGTTTATGAGTCCACTGCTGTCATGACAGAGCACATTTAATACCACTGGCTGCATGCGTATGTGTATTTGCGCACGGCATGTTTGCGTGTCTGGATGTATGTTTCCTATTAGGACCAGTTAATTTCTGGAGAAACCCTTCCAGTAATTTTCTTCTGAATGAACGCAGGCTTTCTATGAAAATAAAAAGTTATTATCTCTGTTGTACAACTTGTGATAACCCAGTGGAACACCGTACGTCAGTTCGAGAGCAAGAAGGATTCTCATCCTCTCTTATCAAACCACAGCCTGGTTCCTCATTAACGTGATCCAGTGTCATGCAGAGGAAACAACCCCTCTGACAGCATGAATCCCCAGAGATTAGATAACAGAGGTCATTATCATCCCCTTCTTCAGGGAGACTGATCAGTGCCTGACAGTAATATTGTGTAATATAATATAGAGGCTGAAACAACGGTGGGAAAGTGTTTTTCTTTCATCACAACCGGATAAATATCAAAGTTTTACTTATACAGACCTATTACTCAAACTCAACAATTTCTTTCTTTTCTATAAAATAGCTAACAATTTATCCATATGAGACGACAGGGGATTAATATCCTCCTTAACATTCTAACACCAGCCTCTTTTGGTTCAAACCATTTACAAGACCTGAACCTGATGGAATGAGAGAGGACAGCATAAACTGAAGCACACACCTGGAAACGACTGCAGCTGGCCCCAGCAAATACAGAAAACATGTGCCCCACACACATATAGACACACAGATGTAGAGTGGAGCACAGTTAGAGCCAGCATTGCTTAGTCCAATGCCCTGTGTGATAGCCTAATTTGCTTCAGCTCATTTCAGACTATCAAGCCTCAGCTGGTGAGGCAATTTGCAACGTGAAATGGGCATTATTTTAAGATGAATGTCTGCTCAGATGGATACAAAACATATTTTGTCTGTGTGTGTGTGTGTGACATACCCTGTGAACACTGTGGTATGCCACACTCCTGGTGTCTGAGGTGTGGCCGTGGGTCAGTGGTAAAGCACCATGGGCCAACGGTGGAGTTGTCTGGGTTGCGACAGTAGTTTTCTCTGAGGTCCATCTTCTTGAACCTCTTAGACATGAATCTGTCAGGAACAGAGCTGTAGTTACACAAACAGACACATGTACCAAGACTGTTTGCCAAATAGTTCAGCTAGCATGTAGAGCAGCCTCTTTTGAAAAACACCCAAGGCCACAGTTTCTGTTTTTTTTTTATCTGCGGGAATATGATGACTCCTATACTGATTTATGACAGATTTGCTGCTCTGATGGCTGAAACCTGCCAACATGACCAGTGAAAATTGTGTAAAGAGTGTAAAAGTAATTCATGGCAACACTAAATGATCGAATCACCAATGACATGATGTTGTTAATGAGAGAAAACACATTCATATGTAGAAGCAATGTTAGTTTTCCATGAGGCTGGTTCTGAATATAGTGTAAACACATTGACAAATGACTCATATCTTCTACATCAGGCAAGCACATGGCTGTGGTCACCAGTTGCGATGATGGACACAGTGTAGTCTTTGAGTCAAACTGTGTTTTTCCACATGACGATGAAAAGATAAGGTTCTGAGGCAGCCTTTCAGTTGAGTGGGTAATGTACAGAAATGAGAAGGCCTTTGCTGGGCAATCAAAAAAGAGGAGAAACCTTTCACTGATAAAAATGCAATTTGTTCTGAGGCAACAGACTCAGCACTGACTCCCCTCACTGTGTCTGTGTGTGTGTGTGTGTCAGAGTTTCACATGCCTTTAAGCCGACTGATAAAACATACAAAGCGCCTGGGTTTAATTACCTGATCTACAGACATTAATAGCAGTCTGATAGTGCAAGTTCACTGAAGGTACAAAGGTACACTGCCCTCTTTGATTTGTCTGCTGCAGCAACAACTCACTACAAAGCAAGATATTGCACTGCAAACATAGCCACTATAGAACTGAGTATTTTTAAATTTAACATGGTGGGAAAAGATAAAATACTGTATGTTGTTTTCAAGCAAAACCTTTGAATACCTTTAATTGGACGCCATGTTATGTGTTTTCTTATTACCAGTGTCATATTGTTATGTTTCAGAAACCATGATGGCAAATTTTTCACTTAAGAGAAATTACATCTACAGTAGACTGATTATGAGACAAAATACTTTGTTAGATATTTTTGTAAAGGAAAACTGCAGTTATCTTGTTGCTTATCAGGCAATTACTAAAGATTAATTGCCTGATAAGATTATAAAAGATCAGTGCTAATTTAAGTTTCATAATAAACTCTACTTAATTGGCTCTTTTTTCTATTGGGAGCTACACTGTATCAGAAAATATTCCTGCATATTGAAAAATTTGCTTTAGCTAGGAATTTAGCTGGGGGATGTACCTAAAGCTTAACCAAAGGCTGCATATTAGATATGATCCTAATCCCAGAAACACACACACGCACACACACCTAGATCAACAGTAGGGCCACAGCAGGAAATGATCTGTGATTCTGTAAAGCATTGAGCAATGAGGTCAGTTCTGATGAATGACTGATCCCAGGAGCCTAATCAACCCCTAATATTTCATACTCATATACACATACACACACACACACACACACACACAGACTAGCCCCTGGCTACTAGCTAACTGCATCACTAACAGGCCAACACTAACAGCAAGAAGCAGCTTTAACACTACTTTGTTTGACATTGTGGTGAAAAGTACATCAGATTCTTACTTGTGTTCATGAGGAATAGGAGAGGCCCAGGCCTGGCACAGAATCCCACTCACTGTCATCAACCTCTGCCCCCTGTAGCTCTGACCTGTACCCACAATGCACTCCCTAACATAGTCTGAAAGAGAGACAGAAAGAAAGAGGATGGGGACAGACAGAGAGACAGTAAATGACAGTAAAAGAGTCATGAGTCAGCCAACAACCTGATCGCAGTGTGGTGTACACAGAGCCAGTATGGATGATGAAGAAAACAGACAGAAGGAGATGTTCAGCTATAACACTGAGCCTAACAAGGACATGACAATGCCAAAAGCTGAATCTGTTTTCCTAATCTTCTGCAATACATTTGGATGCAGTACAATAGGCTACACAGCTTGCATGTGCACTGTTGTGGTCAGTCAGAGTCAAGTTGGGTGGGGGTTTCCATCGTTTACACAAACACTGCTTAATGACAGAAAATGAACCATAATGTGCTGCGACACAATAAACACTACAATGGTTCTTCCCCTTCCTTGTCTTCCTCTTGAGGGATGCCATCATTACAAAGCTGCAATCACTCTGAAAATAGGTATTTATAGACTTATAAAATTTTCTTACATATTTTAAAACAAGTACTACACTAAAGCAATGTTGCTGATTGGAAGTGATGACTATGTAGAGATATTTTGCTTTTGGGAAAGATATGGTGACAATGGGAGACACCACTTTACTATCAGCTGGTAGAGAGACAAGGTGGAACAGTAGAGGGCACCTTTCTTTTGATAGAGTTGGTAGTTGAAGTCCTGTTGGCCCTGGGCTCCTGGTGAGTTCCTGTCGAACGACAGCCACTGGCATTTCCTGTTTTTATGATCATAAAGGAATGCTCTGGAGAATAAGGAGGAATTGAAAGGGGGAGGAGAGATCAGGGGAATAGTGAAGTATATAATGATCAGTTTTCTTTAACTTCTTGAAGTAAAAGGCAACCCAGTTAACACAGATGTTACATATACAAAGCAGTTAGGAGGCCTGCTAAACCAGATGGACAACAATGCATTGTAACTGTGAAAAGCATAATTAAGGAGCCTGAGAAACTACCACTTTACTCTTTGTGTATTGACAGCCATCCACATTGAGTTACTTTACCATGTTACAAAAGGAGCCCTGCAGCTGAAAGGGTAATTCCATAAGTGCAGACATACTTGCAGGTAAAGGGGAGTCTTCTGTTGCGGCTGCAGGCTTTGGCACACTTGGCCATGCTCAGCTTCTTGGTTTTGGTCTGGTGGGAGGAATCAGGAGACATGACAACCAGTCGTATACCATCAGTCTTCTGGTAGTCCTGGAGCGCATTTCTCCTGCCCTCTGATACACAATTACATAATATGTTCATGACCATTCAGCATTATTTACATTTTAGAGGTTTAGCTGACACATACTGCAAATTAGAGATATGCATTATGCAGGACAGAAGCTGTTGTTGGGGTCAAACCAGTTAAACTAATGACTGCTACAAGGCCTATGGCTCTGATGACAATAATGTGCCTGACCATTACAACAGGTAAGTCTGCCTACATTATGGTTTGTTTTTATTTTATTTGACCTCTTATCTGTACTATATTCTTTAAATATGAGACACATTTGCAGTTTACTTGTAAGGTGCTATACAAAGTTTATTATTATTATTATTATTATTATTATTATTATTATTATTAAACATTCACACAAACACACTAGCAAATCCCTCTCTGTGGTCTGGGAGATAATTTGGACAATCTGCTAATGAGCCCAGCCAGAATGAGAACATAGGGGAACAGCATTACAATGTGTGAATTAGTCTGCCTTAACTGTTATTAATCTACAGGACCTAATAGGATGCACAGTCATTTATCGCTGCCCCCAATGAGACCAGGGCTGACACACACACACACACACACACACACACAGTGAGGGGAGTCAGTGCTGTGTCTGTTGCCTCAGTTGTTGGCAGGTTCTCTGCATCTCTGCAAAATCAGAGAGCCAGTTAGACATTTACATTTAGGCAGAAAACTCATGTCAACTCCTCATTTCCCCTCCTACCAACTCTCTGCCTATATCCACTTCATTCAATTCAAGAGCTTTTATCAACACAGAAAAACTTCATCATATGGCGGTCGATTCTTGGAATTACGTATCATGTAAACAACAGAAACACATCAGACACCAGAGCTGGTGTTTCAGATTCAGTATTTGGGTGTTTGGGGGATGTAGTGAGCAACCTGAGGATCTCAGAGGACTAGGGGCATCACGTTTGTCCGATCCTCAACTTGACTTGACCGTCTCAGGAGTTTCTCTGCCTGAGTGCCTAGGAGCAATGATCCGCAAAATCGCACTCTGTTAGGACTACAGGAAGACTGAACCACTAGTTTGATTTTAGTGACATTGTGGGATAGTGGGTTATATATATTCACTTTATCATAGAATTTAATTTGAACCATTCAGATAATGTATGTCTTAATGCGTCCCAATGCCGTGCAATGCGCTCTGGCACAGAACGGTTGCAATGCTATGATGGCTACTGCAGGTTTAAAAAACCCTGCTGAATCGTTAATAATTGCAAAAGCATCGTTTTTATCTCTGTCCATAAGGTGACTATCTCTTCCAGGAATGGCCAACTTAAGAAATGTTCCTATGACTGTGTTCTGACACTAAGAATCACTTAAACTAGGCTACACTTGTTAGAATTAAATGCGAAAAATAACTCATCATTTTCTAAGAGGATAAAAATATCACAGTTAACAAAATACTAGCATATACATTGCACAGACGATTGTCGGAATAGTTCATACAACAGAAGATAATAAAGTTATATTAATAAAGCCTCTCTTAACTCATGTTTGACAGTCTGTTTTACACGGAGCGCAAACCAAAGCGTTCAGCACCAGCTCCAGCCCAGTGGCAGACGTTGGAGAGCAATCCGAGCAGTTGTAAATGGCTTTCACCAAACTTACCAGAACAAGAAATGATGAAGAGTCCAACAATTAGCTTGTAAATCCACATCGCCGCCTCACAAAACAACAGTTTCTGAAACAAATTGGAAATGCTGCTTGCTGCGCTGTCCGACTGCAACCAGGAGATGTTGCTTCCACCACTGCACAGATGATGCGTCTCCTCTCTAAGTACTTCCTCGCCTCCCTCCCTCCCTCCCTCCCTCTCTGTGATGTGTGTATGACTTTATCTCTCTCTCCCTCTCTCCTTTTCTTTCTCTCTTTCTCTTTGTATATCTCTTTATCCATCCTCACCCCTTCAATTTTCAATAAAGTGTTCTTTATTGGTCTGAATATCACATACAATATCGTCAAAGCTTCAGTGTTGTGACAGTGTTGAATATGGCACACATGGTCATTTTCATATCCTTATCAGTAACCTATAAGATCTTTACTGCTGTGCACTGTTTGTGTGTGTGTGTGTGTGTGTCAGTGATTAGGCTATTACCTATTGTGTGTTACTATATGTTCCATAACCAAGACCTCAAGCAGATTGTGGTTCTTTTTCTCTTTCTTTCTTTGTCTAACTTTGTTCCCCACCTTAGTGTCTTCCCATCTATACAATTCAAAACCAATAGAAAACAGCATGCTACACAAATATACAAGTTATAAGAATATTACACAAGTCTTATAGTGGCACCACACAAGAGCTGAGATCCAATAGGTATAAAAACATATGAAGCATCTGCACACTGATCTGCACAATAATATCTCTGTCAGAGTTCTTCAATAAATGAATACTACAGAGATTTAAAAATCCCATGAAACACAATAAGGTTATCCCATTCTTATAGAGGCACCCTTTAAATCCCTGTGGAAAAAATTAGAGGAATAAAATAATAATTGTATTTATTCAACCAATTCTGTGTAGATCCCTCTCTGTCACACAGCAGCATCCCACTCAATCATCATCTTGTATCTTTTTTTCCCCCAAGATCACCAAGCCGCACAGTGTGCAAAATGAAACAGATATTGGCAGGCACTTGTCAGCGACGGGGAACTCTGTGGGGATGTAAAAGATGGGGGAGGAGTGAACAGGGTTGTTTATGCTATTTTCCTTCTCCCCCCGTCAGATAAGAAGTGAAGTTACTGGTGGGGGGCCTGGATGAGGACAAGACATCCCAATCCATCTCCTGAGTGTCATCTCTATTTCCAGCGATGACAGCATGAGATAGGAGACTTGACACTTAGCTGGCCTTAGCATTTTCTCTAAACATCTCTGATCTGGCAGTCGCAGAGGAATGCTCCTGTCCTCCAGTGACAGTCTGATGGGGTGCACGGTAAATAGAAATCACATTAGTTATCACAGTGCAGATCGAGAGTTACTGTATCATGGGGATTCCCAGTATTTTCTTTAAACTCACACCATGCCTGCAAAACAAAACAGAGGAATAGATAGATAAATATGTAGGAGAAGACAGACTCCATGTCTATCTTCTCTCTAGTTCAATGAGTAATGCTTCTGCGGCTTCCTGAGAAGACCACAGAGTCATTCGCAATAATAAACAATCAGCCATGAGTCAGATACTTTCACTGGAGCGGAGCACAAGTCTCCCTGTTTCTCTTGTTCTTTCTCTTTCTCTACCTTCCCTTACGTACATACACATACAATGCGACCACATACACTGTCTCTTGCAGGCAAACATGCATTCTAGACTCTTTTTCTTCTGTCTTTCCCTTCACGTTCACAAATGCGCCTGCCCATACATAACGAGCAGCAGATGACAGGATAACCTTCACCACTTTGAGCTTGCAACAAAAAGCCCTCATCACCACAATCTCATTACTGACTCTTCTAGCAAGAATCCAGTGGGTGTTTTCAGTGCGTCTGAGAGCCACAGCTTCTGCTAGAAGATGGAAATTAGAGAGACCCAGTAGCCCACTGCTCGCTCATATGACTACCGTCACCATCCAAGACTCCTCACATCTGTGGCTGGTTATTGCTAGAAACTTCATATCTTCATGCAGCTGGTAATGGTAGGAGGAAGTTCAGTGGGAGATGGAAATGATATGGAGAATGAAGAAGTTGATACTGAGAGAGTGTAGATGAAGAGAGAAATGGATTGACTGTAGCAGGGAGTTACAATATAGACCAGTGTACTCAAGGCTTGTCTGAGTACATATTTGTGGAGAGTGTGGAGTATTAATAGACTTCCTGCAGATTTGTTTGGAAGTTTTGTGTGCATTGTGTGAGTCATGTATTATTTCTCTGTGCATGCGTGTGAATGAATACATCCATATGTGCAAGTTTTCATTTGCAGCAAATTAGCTGGACCTCATTGTGACCTCTAATCGTTCCAGCCTCTCTTCTAGATTTCAGCCATATGTACAAGAGATGGAGTGGAATGGAAAATTGAAAGAAAAGATGACAGAGGAGTAGGGGACAGATAGTGTGATAGTTTGAGTGAGACAGTGAGAGATAAGGGAAGTGGAAAGGAACTCAGATTGAGGAAGTGTGGGAGTACAGAGCAGAGGTGGCTCAGGTATTTCACTATAATGAGAAAAGGAAAAACATTTAGGGGTTGTGTGTGTGTGTGTGTGTGTGTGTGTGTGTGTCCGGGTTAGTGATGACAGTGCTGGGCCTAGATGCTGTAAACACAGATACTGTGTCAAGAGATCCTCCTTTAAACAAACACACACTTCCTGTTGTCAGTGCATGCGATTGTAGTTACTGCTCGTAATTGAGATCTGCTGACAGTTACGCGTAACACAAATAAACTACGCACACACACAATCTGTCCATACAAACAGTTTGAAAATATGGCTCCTCTTATAAGACGTGTGTAAAACCAGACTTTTTTTTTTTCATTGCAGTCCTGTGGTCTGCATTCAAGTCACATTTCCATTTCATTTTTCAGATTGTGACACTGAAAAAAGAGAGTGGGCAGCAGACATAAATGCAAAACTGGAGTTATAACACATCAGCTCATTATCATGCACATTAGCAGACTGAGTCACAGAAACATCTCTAGAAATAGCTTTAAAGAGGATCAGAGGACCATAACAGATATAAACCACTCAATATGTAATAGATTTTTTTTAAGATAATTAACTCTCTAACAGTGAACAACTGCTTTTGTCATTGTCACTGACATACAGAAACTCACTCTATTGATCACAGAAAGTATAGAGCAAAGTTTTACTAATGACACATCTCCATTATGTTGAATCATTAAAAAGTTAACAAAGTTGTCATGTCTGCAGATGTGTCTTGGAAAGTGGATCTTTTTTTTTCTTCGCAAAAGTGATTTTACTTTCCACAAAAGAACCTTTTGTGAGTAAAACTTACAATAAATATTGTGAGCCTGCAGTCAGTTTCTCATTAGACAGCAACTTTTCAACCTCACAAACTTTAACAAGATAGTTCTTATGTTGAGAGATATTGAGTCTTAAGACACACTAACCATTTCAATTCAGCAGAACACACAGTCCTTATTCAGCCTTTTGTCTGTCACTCCTCCTGTGTTTATGGGTGTTGATGTGAACGTTTGAGGCAGAACCTTGGAACAATTCATCAACAAAATGGCCTGCTGAGTTTGTATATCCACACAAACCATAACTGTTTAAATGACACATCCTTTAGCATGGTACACATGAAGTGTGTTGCACAAACACATCAACATCCCACACGCACTCTATTGTACCGGCCCTTTGACAGTAGCTGTCAGTCACTCATAAGTGCACAAGACTGAAACAAACTTGAAAATACACACAAATAGGTCTTGTTTACGTGCAAAACCTATTTTGTAAAGGAAGGACTATTTTTTACTATTGTCTTGCTTTCAGATGCCAGTGTTTATTTTTAAAAACAACCTTCCTGAAGAAAGTGGTCTATAATAGTACCTATACTTCCCTGTTAAAATGAGCTTCAAATTTAATTAGAAATATAACCGCAAGCAGCAATTCCGGCGTTCAAGCCAACACAGACTGTTAGAAATTTAAAGCTTTTGATCTGGACCTGGTCAAATGTGGCCTAGATGTGACAAAAGCAGTGAAATCTCCCTTTTTTGCATTTTCACAAATAGAATGAAGAAAACAAACAATTTCTGATTCATAGTCTGATGCGTGTTATGCCACTCCCAGTTTTTTGCATTTGTAGCACCCCCCTGGCAGTCGATTTGAAGGAAACTTTCAGGGTATGTTTAAGGTACTTCTGTGGACATATGCTGTATGATTTGTGATGATTGGCCCAACAGTTGTTGACTTTGGTCTATTTATGTGCTGAGCCACGCCCTTTTTGAAGTTAATTGGTCATTATCGTGAATACTAAATAAGATATCAACAAACTTTATACTACTTTTAATAAGCTTCGTCCAATGATGATCCACTGAAAATGTAGTAGCAATTGGACAAACGGTTTAGGAGGAGATGTTAATAGTGTGTTTTCCAAAAATTCGAAATGCCGGAAAATCTAGTTCGGCTGACTTTAGTGGTCCAACAGGATTTTTTGTAGAGCAGATTGAGCTGGACTTGTGAGAGAAATTTCAAGTCATTCGGACTTACGGTGTGAGGGGTGTGGCCTGTTCAAATAGCATTTTTGGGTCTTAATTAACAGCTCCACCATGTGGCAGATTGGGCTCATATTTCTGTGGAAGCACATGCACATCATTTACAGTTATTTGGCCAAGTTTTGTGTTTCTAGCTCATTCCAGCTCACGGCAATTTGAGCCACAGCAAGACAAATAATAATGCACAAACACAATAGGGTTTCAGCCCCTAGGCTTGAACCCCTAATTACTCAAAATAAAATGTGTCACTAACCACACACTATGAATTGAACTCCATCAAATCACTGAAGAGATTTAATACAGTAAAGTGTTTAAACATTTCACTTGCACACAAAGAGACCATATCCCAAATCTGGCTTCAATTGAAACACTTGAAGTGAAACACTTCGTAGAATTCCAAACATCTATCACTACAAAAGAATAACTACTGCATAGTCACAAAATAAAGCCAAGATAGGAAACTAAACACTGCCTGAGGAGAAGTGGAAAGGGGAGAACAGGTCTTAAAATAGTGCCCAAACCTGTGTTTCCTCATTTCTTACACATCTGCTAACAGTCAGCTTGTCTTGTCTGCTGCTTACTGCTAATTTACCCCCGTATGACTCACGTAGAACTGGAGACACACAGGGGAGGGAGGGTGGTCGGTAAAATTAAAGAACAGGGGAAAAAAGCTGCTCTGGGGCAGCAGGTACATTTCATCCCACATGTGTCTGTGACAGACCTCATATGTGTAATTAACATGATGATGGTGAACATTGTGTAGGGCGAGCGGGACAGCATGCAGCCTGGGTCTTCAGAGCCCACCTGAGTGATTCGCCAGACAAGCACACAGGTAACTTGAAGCATGAAAACACACAAAGCACATAACTATGCTCTGTGGGGCCTTTAGGAGCCAGCTGCTAATGTTTTACCACTCCACCCCTCTTAGTAGAAGGCCTGCACAGCAAAGTTGCAAGTGAGACAACACTCTCCAAAGTGTATACAAACAATAAGGTAAACTCTCTCTCTACAGTATCCATTGATCTATCTTGTTTTCCATGTGTATCTAATTTTCTCACTTAGTGTGTCAGTTTTGTGAGCATATTTATGTGGGACATGGACAAAACTAAAAATCGAACAAAGAAACAAACAAACACTTGTTTGTGGCCCAGATATCACCTTTTTTTATAAGACATACTGAGTAATGTCTTTATTAATCAATTCCACAAATAATAATGTATTTGTATAGCACCTGACCACCAGGTTAGTGCAATTCAAAGTGCTTCACAGATGACTGACAAGCTGATATTTATGTTGATAAATCATTTGTTAATACTATGTAAATCAGTCATAACAACATTTGAGTTGCCAGGTGGTTAAAAATCCCCTTGGATGGCGTATATCCGTCTCCAGCAGAGAGACAGGAGAGAAGGGATGACATGCAGCACAGGGCCACAGGCTGCATGATTAAAAATAACCTGCAGAGTTTTCTTGAAATCAAACAAAAGTTCTGTTTACATTCACTGTTACTCACCAAAAACACATTATATGTATCCTTAAACCTGCAATAACAGATTTTTTGGGGGCACTTGGGGGCAGCGGAAACAAGTTGTGACACAACATTGACATATTATCACCTTTTAAATTAATATGGCAAACTTGTTACCACACACATGTTTATTTACTCATCCAGCAGTTACGGAGCAACATCATTCATTTGGAGTCATGTTTGTGTCCACCTGGAGAATGTAAATTCAATATTCACTCTCTTTTAGCTCTGTTTTTGGTCTCTACCAACACCTGAGGGAAATATCTGGCTCTTTTGCTGCTAAATGCTCCACTATGTTCACCAGCTAATTGATAACTGTGTCTGTCTGCTGTTTGATGCTGAGAAGATTGAGAAGATGACTGTGGGTTTTAGAGCTTTTTCACTGAAAACAGCTGCTTGCTTTGATACGCAGATTGGGGTGATAATTCTTTTTTACAGCTGTTTTTATAAAGCCTAACAAATGTGTTAAGTGCATTGTCTTTGTCATAAAAGTTTACAAGGCCAATTTTTAAAAGTATTTTAAATTCTGCATTGTTTACTAGCTTACCGTCTTCTTCTTCCTTATCTTTGTTGGCATATCTATATCAATAAAGTAATTCTGATTCTGATATCTACATTTCTTTGCACCTTACCGCCACCAACTGTCGATCAGTGGAAAAGCATGAAACCATCTGCATCTTTGTGCGTGCACCATACAAACAAAACGTGGACCTAGAACATTACTCCATCGTGCTACTAATGGTCAAAAACTCACAGGGTATCTTTAAAACACATACAGTTTTAATGTCATATTCACAAAAATGTATTAATAAAGAGACTTAACAAAATACCTGATTCCATGAAGAGAATGACATCTACTCTTTAACCTTGTGCGTGCCCCCCCACAAATCTAACACCTCATGTTACCAGTTAATGTATGTCAGGCCCCACTGTAAACACAGATAAAATCCACAAATCAATCCCCAATCTGGACTGGAATGGAATGTGTCACATTGAGAAAGTTCATCTGGACAGAGTTTTCCAGTGTTACGCCTGCCAATCACACTGAGCACACACACTCAGACGCATGCACAGTAGGCTTACAATCTGAGAGAAGAGGAGTGAGAAAAACCAAGGTAGTGAGAACAGACAAATGTGTGGTCATGTTTATGGGTTTGGAAAAGCCTGTGGCATTTCCTGATAATCCATGCCAAGTCTGTGTTTGGTGTTCTTTCCAACCCCAGTTTGTCTAACACCATCTCTCTCGCTCCCGCCATTTTGCAAATATATTTTAAGATTTTCTTTGGTTTACATTGTTGCCAGATTGAGTGGGGGTTTGTAAGAACAGGTGCCAAAAAGTTTGAACAATCACAGGAAAATATCTGAAGCCTATTCAGTATCCTTTTCTGTGATTAAGAACTTATTTGACGCTATCTGTATTTTTCTTTTGCGGCATTTGGAGTTCCACAATGGTTAGCAAAAACATAAGGATTTATCTACAAATATTGTTTGATCCAAGTCTGGGGAGAAAGAGTGTGTCTCATACAGGAAAACACACAGTTAATGTACCCATGCACTCAGTCACTGACAATACTGGAAGACTTCAATGCGCAGTAAGGGATTAGTTTAGCTTTTTTACGGGATGTCAGAGCTACACTACAGAACCTTAGTGACCCTGATGCCCCTGCCCTGCTATGTTTTATGGTGACGGAAAAACTGTGACCTCTCTGTTGCTACTTACAGGAAGTGTACACTTTTTTCATAATCAGAAAAAACAAATGGTGCCAATTAAAAATATTTCAGCTAATGTAAACCACATTAAAGTTGCCAGATTGAGGGAAGTTTATTCAGACTTGGGTTGATTGCCCCAGAGGTGTCATGACCCAGAGGCTGCTGAGAGTGTTGGGGCTAAATTTAGTGCTAATGGTACAATCAAAGTGTCATGGAGTTGCAATACTGTTACAAAAATAGCATTTGCTGGTAAACGGTCTACGCAAATGGATGTTATATTACTATCAAAATAATGTTAATGAACTTTAGAGGGGTTTACTAATGACATGCTGATCCTTGCAGATCTGGTCATGGGTCATGTTGTTGATGCAGCATCAATCTTATGTGTCACTTCCTGCAATTAGTAGACCAAATTTAAAAAGCCACTCTCAGACTTTAACTTAACCACCAATGTGTCATATGAGTTTCAGTTTTGAAAGCTTTAGATTGGGTGAAATGCTCTTTCTCAGAGAACCCAACACTAATGGTCTTCTGCGTGTGCTGGATCAGCAGGCAAAAAGAAAAGCTGATGGGCAGAAAAAACATCACTGTGTCTGAAAAGTGGTATTTGGTAATGAGGTAAAAAAATTAAAAAAATATATCCGTCACTCAAATTTACATGCCTCTTTTGTATAAGGCATTGTTCTGTTTGACATCACAACAATACCAGAACAATTGCATCAACATCTTGATTGAAAAGAACAAGTCAGAATGGAGTTTTCCGGACAGTTTTTCAGACAAGTTTTAAACAAATCCCCAATTTAACACGGTTATCTAAACCATTCATTTGAATGCAAAAACAAGGGTGAACTAAAACTGTCCATTATAATCATCCTTTGAATTGTAAATCTACATGTAGATGTTTAACAGACAGACTAGGTAATTATTTTAATGTTTGTTTTTGCTTTCTTTTCCAAACATATTGTTTAAATAACATGGTAAAAATATGGACTTGTTTTGTGTTTGGCCAGAGGTCTGAGACACATGCCAATCCCACAGTTTGATTAAGACCTGCAAACTTTACTGCATTTCATCCATCTTGCTCTCCAACCATGTCACCTGACACTTTTGACTGTCAATTATCTAATATAGAAAAAATGAGAAGTTAGAATAGAACAGAGCAAAAAGGGAAGCTGTTGCATGTGCTGAATTGACTCAGTTAAACCGTGATTAGCACAGTCACTGTGGGCACACATGCCAGCAATGAAGTTTGTAAGTTGTTATAATTAAAAGAATCGATTCCCAGAACTACAAAAATAAGACACAAATTGTAAAACAAAACAACCCCCCATTTTCATTTTATAATGCAACTATTATTTTCAGTGGAGTTCCTTTATTCTCTTATTGTGGTTTTTTGATGTATGAAGTCTTCCAAATTACAAATTGAAAAGAGATGTAGAACTTATCCCTGCTTTTCTTGCGTCTGTAAGTTCTTAAGCCAGGCATGTTAAAGGGTACGACCTCGTCCCCATTTACAAGAGTATCCCGTTACAACCTCCCTTCTCTATATCGCTGTATAGCACACATACAAAGACCTCCCAGTTTGACCCATCTCCAAGAAAAACAAACGTTTTTATACTCTCCACTCCAAACTGTGGCCATATTGATTCTTAGATAATCATCAGATAAACACAAATACCATCAAGTAAAGCACACGTTACAACTACTCTGTAACTCTGGTGTTAGCATCTGGTGTTCTAATGCTGCTCCAGGCAGGAGATGGCAGAGCTGTCTGTGTCAATAATGTTGCCAGAGGCGTCACAAAATTAGAAACACAGGGCTAAGACCTCAGTCAGAACTCACTGGGACACACTTGGCCATACTGTCACATTTACAGTTAAGCTTTTCATTTGGAGGGAGCTTCTGTTGTCCTTCTCACTTTGGTATTCATGTGAAAATGTGTGTGTGCTTGTACTGGTTTAGAAATAACTAGAAAACTAATTAATGGATTTTTCAAAATGGCAAATAGGTATTCTCCTGGATGGCCATTTCTACTGTACATTAATGTATGTATGTACTATATGCACTCATGTTTGGCCAAGTGTAAAAGCACTTAATTAAGCAAGATCAAAATCATTGGACTTAAATTTTACATTATATCACATTGGAAAGAAATAAATAAAAATTAGCAGCTTCTTTGAAACTGCAAACATTTCCACATTTACCTTTAATTTAAGTATATGAATATCTAACTGAAGGGTAACTTAACCCCTAAAAATCTTCATTGGTTTAACTTCTCACCTTCCTGCAGTGATGTCGAGTGTACCCTAGGGCAGGTCTATTCAATTGGCGGCCCACAGGCCGCATCTGGCCCAGAAGCAACTTCCAGGTGGCCCAGCATACATAAATTTGATATATGACAAAATAAGTAAACTACGTATATAGGCTAGTGTATGGAACTAGCAAACGAGTGAGCCATCTCGCTTCTTTCTCATCTCTGTTGAGAATTCCACATGCACAGTACCGATCGGGTAGGATGTTTACGGATGTAGCGACACTGCCAACCATATCTTCCACAAATCAATGTCTTCTCATGTGAGCTCCGACCATGCTTAGTAGCTTTTCAAAACATCTGGCTATTGACAGTCACAAATAGGGGAGTGCTCTATTGAAAATATGTCTCTGCCAACCCTAAAACGTAAATTTGACAATGAAAACCATCAGTTTGACCCTGCCTGGACTGGCAAGTATTTGTTTATTTTACCTTCCATCTCCAAACACCTGCTATTTTTTATTACATTCATTTGCATTTGTTTAAAATTTGTCATTACCAAAAACTAAAAAAAAAAAAAAAAGGTTTTAAATAGGCTGCTGAAAATGTCTGGCCCATCTACATTTCTTGGTTTTAAAATCTGGCCCTCGCGTGGGACGTGTAAAACAGACTTGAAACTTTCAACCAGACAGGGTAGTGAAACACTGCTTTTCAGCCTGATGTTGTTATTCTTTAATGCTTTTTTTTAAAATATTTGATATTACTGGGCAGTGAAGAAATTATCAAAATGAACAGGGATATTTGACAAAGCAGCAATCACCAACACTTACTTCATACAAAGACACAGATGTGGATGCCCTTCCCTTTTTCAGCAGCTGTCTCTGCCTGCAGGAAGGATGACATGTTTGGTCTGCTCCCAGTGGAGCCAAAGCAACTGGCCAGATGTGACAGAATATAAAGGAGCACCTCAGGTCATAACAATACAACACTTTTATTGTGAATATATTATATTTGCACAATAATCAACACCATATTATAAACATTTTTCTTTTCTTTCATTTTCTCTTTTATACAGTAAATAGTATTAGTGTACAAATGTATACAAAATTTATTCAGGCTAGTCAAGTTCCACAAAAGAGTAATTCATGTACAGTATTAAAGCACAATCAGATATCCAAGGGACACGCACATGCCTGCACATAGACACGGGACCCCCGGGGGTAAAACACGAGTTAACACGCAACTTTGATAGACAGGCATAACCTGAACACCCAACACCAGCAAGTCACCATGAAGGCGAGGTGGAGAGAACTCAACTTTAATTGTTAAAATAGCTAAAATAAATAAATAAAAGGAAAACTACAATACTTGTGTGATCTTTATGAATTATAGCAAAGTAAGGCAATGCAAAATTACCACAGGTAGTAGTGTATTCTCAAAGTTCTCTCCAACAGGCCCCGATGCTGACCATGGGCATAGACAGCGTTCAAACACAGAACAAGCTCATCCCATGACATTGCAGCGGTTCGACACTGAGCCTTCAGCGTCTGCTTCACAGCACTCATAGAGCAACACAAAAAGGAAACAAGCATAAGGAGAGGAGAACATCACGGAGAAGAAAACAAAGAAACAGTCATTTTGATATGCTGATCTCATTCACAAGTCATCTTGGCTCCTGAGTCTGGTGATCCAGAAAGGTAACAGAGACAGGACTAATAAAGCAAGGTGTTGGAACGCAAGCTCAAGTCTGGTTTAGGTTTGTTTTGACTATGGAGGAAAATAATATTCCTCTCCCATAATCAAAATCACTGGTTGTTTCTACTGTTGTCTGGCCCACATAAAATAGAATAACTGCAGCAGATTTGGCCCGTGTTAAAATGTATCACTGCAAGGGCTACCCTCTCTGCTATACTGCAGCAAGCATTAGCATAGAAGCACATGGTAAGAATACAACTCTGATGCATTGCTTCATTCAGATAACAGACTGTTTGAGCTACTGTGTAGGCACTGGGAATTTGATGTATCAAATTGAAGACAACCAAAGCTGTCAGACGAGTACAAATATATTTGAAATTGTAATATCCTAATAGATTTTAATTCACATGGGTGCTATCTGATCTCACTTATTTATCAGAGAGGTAAGATATCTATCTATCTAGCTAACGCCGTAACTTGAATACTGATGCACACCCACATCTGAGGAATCTCTTAAAATAAACTAGCCTGCAGATTCTCTGTAGTAGGTTTGTGTGTATCTATGGTCCTTGGTACTGTGTGGAGCTTTGGTGTCAGAGTATTGGTGTTGTCTTTAGCTCTGTACTGAGCACATGCTGCTACAATACAACACCTAGCTAGTCACAAAATGCTAGTTGATTTTGAGTACAAAAAAAATTCTAGATAAATACATAGGTACAGTACATTTAAAAAACACTCAAACGAAAGGGATATTCTATCATTACAGCATAATGATTCATATGCAATAAATATAATAAGCAACAAACAATATTGACAACTACACAAATCAACGCTGTCAGTGAACATACAGTCTTTGAATGATATTTAGTTGGCATAGTGGGACAACTCTTCAAACCTCCACTAAATAAATCAGAGAAACAAATGAGGCAGAATTAAAGGGATAGGTTAGCTCTTACTCTTGCACCATAAGAGAGTATTAAGGAGTATATCATGGAAATGAGTGCAGCTGAGCACAGTAAATGTGTCTCCATTTTTGAAAATGACAAGGAGGAAATGAATGAGCACCCTTTGGCATTGGAAAATGGAAATGCTGATAAAAACGTCTTGTTGCAAATATTCTGCATACATCTTGGATGGCATAACTGGAGTGTCCTCTGGCCTCTTGTGAAATGAGATGATGATCAGTGTGTGGGTGTATGGGTGTGTGTGTAGGGGTCATGAGTGTTGTAAAGATGTGACGAGCCACAGCAGCAGTATTTGGAGCCCAAGCATTGGCCAAAGACACGGGCTTAGGCAGGTCCCTCCTCCACAATCAGAATCATCTTCCTGTTGGATAAATCAGTTGTCAATACATTAGATAAACAGTCTTCTCATCTAGTAGCTCTACTACAACTACCACCATCATCACTACTTCTGCTACTAACAATAATGAGCAGTTCATGATCGTATTGTATCTTATCCTATGGTATCTTACTCTACCTGCTGTGTTGTAGCGTATTATATGTCATATAAAGGGCATAGTTGGACATTTTAGGATATATGCTTATTCACTTTCTTGCTGAGAGTTAGATGAGAAGCTCAATATCACTCTCATATCATATCGTCATCTCATATGTCATAAATATAAAGCCAGGAGATGGCTAGCTTAGCTTAGGTGCAGAGCCAGGCTAGCTGTTCCTCGTTTCCAGATTTTCTGCTAAGCTAACTGGCGCCACCTTTATATCTATTGTACAGTGAGAGTGGTATCAATATTCTCATTTAACTCTCGGCAAGAAAGCAAACAACCATATTTCCTAAAACGAACTATTCATTTAAATGCTCTGTTGCAGTTATAGAGGTGTTCCGGACCTCCTTCTGCTTTTCGTGCATGTGTGTGTACGCACATGCACCTGCCTACAACAGTGTGTGGCTTTTTTGCATTTGTGGGGCGTATTCAGGATATCTGTGCATGCCAAAGTCCTAGGAGAAAGAGGTAGGAGTCTTCTGTGTTCAAAGGGCAGGAAAGCCATGTGAAGCTTCCTCTGTTTACACCAGTGACAAAATGGACTGGGCTGGACACAAACTGTTTTCCTATGAGGAGTTGAGCCAAAAGTAATGGGACAGATGGAAAGAGGAAAAGGGACGCGGCCTACTTTTACTCTGTTCATCTACTTCCTCAGCCATTCCTCCCCTTCCCTTTGCTTCCCAGCACAGTCTCTCCACAATATAAACATGCAGGCACATGAATTAGTGGCCTGTTATGTGTGTGATCTACGCCTTCAGAACACAATGAAAGGCTGAGTTCACAAAGATATGGGAAATAATTTTTCCAAATATTTAGACGTCTTATAAACTGTTCAAACTTGGGTGGTGATGCAATGATCTCACACATGATGTATCCACCTTGTTCCTTTTGTTTTACTGATTTAGCTCAAATTGAACAATACGTAAATTTCCATCAGATCTTTTCAGGTTTGAATGTTGCATTGCAATCCCTGAAACCCTAAAAGACATGCAAAATAGATCCAAATGTGCTTACATATTTCTGAAATAAATTTGGTTGACAAAGCATTTAGCAATGCTAAATAAAAGAAGATGGTTGCAGATATATTTATACATAGGTTTGTGCTGCTATTATTGAATGTCGATGGTGCTATTATATATATCTATTATAACACTTTTCACTGCCAAGATTCAATCTGCTCTCCATCTGTTGGTGTAAAAAATTGAAAAAAACCCCAAAACATAACAAAAAACAAAATGCCAAAGAAAGATGTAGCAGTATATTAGGGAGATAGGCATGCAACAGAAAATAAAACCCAACTGTGTGTTATTACAGTGTGTTATTTACTTATTCTAGTAAAAGTGTTTGAGAAAAAAATTAAAATCGTAAATGCAACATAAAATATATGGAAATAATGTGTAAATGTACATAAATCCATGTGTCTGTGAGAGAGTTATTCAGGTCGACTAGCCTGAATAAACAACCATAGAATCATCATGTTTTAGGTTGGTTATAGTCTGGAGTCCATGTTACTGGGAAGGGTAGAGACTGAATGGCAAGAATAAATATAAAATTTACATTACATGAAACCAACTGTGAGGATCGGAATGCAATCTTAGGGCCTGAGTTTCCCGTTTGCGATGGCCCAGAAACAGTAAAGATCATAGTGGTTAATAAGTCAGTAATGAAGCTGCGTGAAGCTGTGTGAGGACACTGACCCTGAACTCAGCACCAGTAAAAACATAAGAGGTGTGGGGCTCAATGTTGAACCTCTGCTGATTGGGCACAAGGGCTCATCCTACCAGTCAAGAGCAGCAGCCATTGAGATGCAGAATTATAAAACAAGAATGAAAGATGAGTGAAAAGATCATATGCAGCAAGAGAAATAAAAACAATTGAGTGTTAATCGCATGCATAGGAAATGCAATAAAAATAATTATAAACTGACAAATAAAAAATAAACTAAATGAATAAATCAAGTATGGATCAGAGTGGAAGAGCAGGCAGCCAATAGTGCTTTGAATCTATGCAGAATGCTGATGAAAACCAGACAAAAATTGACAGTGAACTGTGAAGCCTCACTAATAGCAGCAATATTCTCTGCACAAAGGCACATGTGTGGTTGTGTCTTACGTTTTCATTGTTGTCAAAACAGACGTCAGGCCCTTTGCGGTATCTGGGATTCTGAGCCAGCTCGCATGGATCTGGACCTTCAGCTGAACAGACATTCAGGAAAAAGTGATTTACCAACAGCGGTACACACTTAACACTTTTAACAACAACAATCACATAATGTGCTGACCAAAAAGCCTCATGTAGTTCCAACTCATCAGAGACACCCTAACATATTTATTTTTTCCCCAGATATTTGCTGATCTTCTATTCACGTCTAAGATAAATTAAAATAAAAGAAAAAAAGGGCAGTCCTTTAAATAATTATACGTTTATGTGGTCAAGCAGTACTATGGAGCCAGTGATTACGAGTCATAAAACAATGTATTCTTATAAAGCACAATTAAATGAATATTTATCATTAAGCCATGCCATCTGTGTGTGTATATATTTAGTGTGTTACAGCAGCATGTGTGTATTGTATGTGTGTCTGTGTGTGTTGAGTGGTGTCCTTATTAGCAACTGGAGGCCCTTGTTGTGACCCCATGGCGACTTCTGATGATGACACCTGTACTGTTACACCAGCAGGAAGCTACACTCAAGACACATGTGTCAAACAGATATCCTGAATATATATATATATATATATATATATATATATATATACACACACACACACACACACACATGCTCATATTGTACATACACACAAACACACCCCTGCTCTTAACCTTAATTCAACCTGATGGCAGCATGCAGCCCAGATGAATTTAAACAAAGAAATCTAATATGAGGGTAATGTGAGACAGGCTTTCATATGCCGTGCATCTGGTTTACTGTTCACCCGTGAACATTCAGGGGGGACCTACTGCAAACTCCTTAGGTGTGTGTCCTTGTATTGAGAGTTTAAAGCCCCGCTGTCATAAGGGTGATGGATGGAAGGCTGGAAAGTAAAAAAGAAGTGTAACTCTATGTTCGATTTTTACGAGTTGAGTACAAGGATACAGGGTTGTTCAGCCTGTCGTAGCGGTCTGGGGTCACACGACAAACACGTTGCCTTGGCATCAGTGATCAGGAACACTAAGTTGGTGTTTGGCAGCTTCTCAGCACGATACATCCTAGAAAGCACACATGGCCACACACACATACTGGTAAACAGTCTGTACAGTATTCATATAGTAATATACCTGTGGTGTATCATGCAGCTCCAATTTTCATGCAATAAACAAATTCTCTACAACAGACTGCATTTGTATATATGGTATATATTGCATACACACATGTATATGTGCAGTTGTGCACATATATACACATTCATACATCTTCTCTCCTCTTGGGATTGGCTTTTTATGGTAGTCATGAAAGTTTCTGTGTCTACAGTCATTAACATTGGGGAGTAAAGCACCAGACACGTGGGACTCATAACACCCAGTAATTACAGCCATATTTAACTCCTTCCGACAGCCCAAATTGACACAAAAGGAGGTTAGAGCAAAGTAAATGTGCAGTGGTCTGCGAATGTTTGTATTAGTGAGTTTGAAGTATAGCCAGAGAGTGAAGGAAGAAAAACAGATAAAAGAGCTTTTGTGCTTCCCTCTGCAATTCCGGTCACTGACAGATCAAGGTAATCTGTGTCTGATCAGAACTCATCAGAAAACAGCTGCCTGAAACCAGGCTGGAAAACAGAAAGAGGCCCGGAAACTAACACTATTCTGGATCCATCCCTGCGGACCATTAAACAGAAGGATGTCCAGGAAGAAGATACAGTATAAGGTGGAAAATCTTTAATGACACAACCCATTTACAGTATGAGTGGACAGAGACACTGAAATGGGAGCACATATAGATTTGTACACACACACACGCACTCACATGAAGAAACACCCACATACCTGGAACAGTTTCCACAGTCCAGGACACCTGAGTAGGATCTTTCATCATTGTCAAAGAAGTACTGAGTTTGCTCTGTGATGCAGCTTTCCTTAAACATGGCATCTGGTATGTCTTCATCTGCTGACTCCACTGGAAATAAGAGACAAGTTTAATAAAGAAAAACGCAGGAAAGGATTAGTGAGAAAGTAGCGGGATTAAAATTGATCAAATGAAAAGATAGGTTGCCAATAAGGCTGACGGCTACATTTTACACATTTTATGCAGCTGTTGTTGCTCACCTGCCTCTAGAAAGTTGGGGAACATGAGACCAAAAAAGAGCTGCTGGAGTATCGACCTAGACACAGAGAATGAAAAAAATTAAATGAGTCACATGGATGAGTCAATAGACCATCTTTAACTTATTTACAATGACCAACCAAACACTGTTTAATAACAGCAACACATCTGTTTAAGGCTAGAGTCACTGGTGATGTAAATGTCATGGGAAGTATCAGTCATTCTATTTTATCTGGTTATATTGCAGTTGGACAGTCATACAGATAGTGATGCAGTATAATGTTGTGTAACTGCCCTTGTCCTACACTGACCCAGCCAGCTTCATCCCTCAACAATATACAAGCCCACTCCCATACAAACTCCTACAAATGTACTCCCACTCTAAAACGCACACGCAATCACAAACAAACACAAAAAGTGGAAGAAACAAAACACAGAAACACAAACACACAACCTGTACACTCACCAGGCAGCACTGGAGGCCCACCAGCCAATACTGAGCAGATCTGCGATGGTAGGCTGGAGAAAGACAGGAAGAGAAAGTCATGTAGAGTAAATTCCAAAACAAAGCAGATAGGGATGGAAAAAAAAATCAATTCGGTCATGAATCATTATTTTTTCATTTGGCCATTTTATATTATTATTATAATCTCCAAATAAAAAATAAATAAACGCAATATACAATTACAATATTAGAAACTAGAAGAATTAAGAATCAATGTAGTTTTCTATCAACATTTTATTGACCAAGTCCCATCCCTTCCAGCATGTAGAACAAATGCTAAGTTACTGTAAATGCATACATGTGTAAACAATAATTATCTGAGAGAGGGTGAGTGACTGCTGTCATGGCAGCTTGTGTGAGTGAGTATCTAACCACATAGATGGAGCGGGGTCCTGCTGCAGCCTTGTTGTCTCTCTCTGGGTCGCAGACAGACTGGTAGTCATAAGTCTTGTTGAAGGAGTACAGGGAGGTGTTGACCAGGTTGATCATCAGCACAGGATCCACCTCGCCAAAGAACTGACCTATCTAGAAAAAAAACAGTCAAAAAACAAAACATACAGCAGCATGCTACTTCCTCTGACAGGGCTTTATAGTCTTAGCCATTCACCGGTGCACATCAGTGCACTGAAAATGTGCATTTGTGTGCTTAGCCAATCAGGATGAGCCCATTCAACCGTTTTGTGGCAGGCCATATAAAGAGATGGCAGTCGCCCTGTCACTCTTCCACTTTGCTTATGTCATGTCATGCTTATGTTAAGAACCAAAAGACCAGTTTAAAGGTGAAGCCTTTGTAACATAGAATAAAAGGTAACCATATTTATAATCCTACGATTACAGTCAGAACAGGCCACTCTGTAGTTTCACAAGTAGTTGAACACCTGGTGGATGAGCAATCTGGGGACTGGTCTTCTTTTATAGGGCCTTTATAGGGATGAATAAGCTTAGTCCAACTGGCTGAGCATATAAAGTGTATGAAAATGCTTAATAAGCTGATATACAAAGATGGTATGTAAAGAGGAATGGCTTAGCCCTGATAAAGGGCTCTGGTTGTGATTATAGAACTATCGTTACAGTACGTAAATTTGGCATGATCCCAAGGGACGCCAAATGTATCACAAGATGTGAAAAAAAGAGGTGCTTATTTAAATACTTGAAGACCAAAAACTGTATTTCTGACATTGTGATGGTAGAATGGATCAAAGACAGCAGATGTCCTGTCTTGACTGACATGAAATGTTTCCAAACCCACTGTATATCCAACCAGTGACAGACAGGGGCCTAAAGCAGCCTGAAAGAGTGGAGTTAACAGAGCAGAGTTGACTTCTTGCATACACAGGGGGCTCAATTCATTACAGCTTCCATGACTGACTAAAACCCATCCGAACCTTCCCTTTGATCCTCCTCCTGTGTCTAGTGCTTTACATCACCTGAGAGATGTGGATGTACTGCTGTCCTACAGGAGCTTTCAAACAGCTCAGCGCTAACAGACCATTCTCATAACTTAGCTGAGTCATAAGCCCTTTTTTGACCTCTATATGAGATTGATGGATCCCAGTGAAAAAAGGAAAGAGAAGCTAGGTATGTAGAAAGGCAGAGAAAAGTAAGAAATATGAATGCTGAATTTTCTGACTATGTGACTGAGATGTTTTATTGTGTGATGGTTTATTAATTACTGATCATTCTGAGAAAGACAACAGCGAGGTGAAGCATACATGGTCATGATAAGGTGAAGCAAAAGGTTGCTGGTAACTCACCAGGGTGATATACTCATCCTGATTGGACATGAGAAGAAATCCCCCATCATCCAGGATCACACAGTCTACATGCTGCAGGGTAAAAAGGTAAAAACAGTTTAAAAATGCAATAAGTCCAAGTGGTATAAATGAGGAAATTGAAAATCATCTGTCAGTATTTTAAAAAGAGAAACTAAACAAGCTTAAATCATATTGGCTCTCTCATGTAATGTAACATAAGATTCCTAATCAAGGCTGACAGCCATGGGTCTTAGAGAAGACGATAAACAATATGTTTAAAACAAAAAAAGGTCTCAGATTAGATTCAGTACACAATAAACTGTACCTTGTCATTTCTCAGACAGCCACAGATCTCGTCCTTACACTAAAAGGTAAAAAGTGAGCCAGACAAGAAATTAGTAATGTATACCAGTAGACAAAGGTGTCAAAGATAGTGTATACAATACAAATACACTTTATTAACACAACTTACATTCAATTTCAGTGTAGCATTCATGAAAATGTTCATCCAGAATGAGACATTGAGTTTCACTCCCACCACTGCAGCACAAACCACAAAACAACTTTGATAAATAGCTGTCAAGTCTTTTCATTTCTGTTGCATCACAAGAATATTAGCAAGACTGACCTGCTGGTTTGAGTGTGACTTTGTCAGTCGTGAGGTCCACTGCTTTGCTCACAAGAATACCTGACTCAGAAACAGGATCCCTGCCCTCTGCTGCAATTGAGAAGGAATACACAAGGGGAGAGAAACAATAATCATGGCAATTTAACTGAAATCACGTTTAAAAGTACATTTCAGAATATGAATCACAGTTAAGTGGGAATAATCGCTATCCATTGTGGAAAATTCCATACATTTTTAGCTGCTTGTAATTTATGTGAGTGGAGTCTGTGAAGCCAGTACATGTGTTAATCCAGTCAAGTGTATCTATAAGCATGGCTACATTACACTGACGTTTGCCTGTCCTGATGTCTGTTAGAGAGATCAGTGGAGATAACAGGAAGTATACAGGGCGGGAGGGAGGAAGGGTAGGGATGAGCGCTGAAAGACGCAGCGGGAAAAGTAGAAGGATAAAGAGAGTGATATCAGAGGCCTGAGAGTGTGATCTTTGCCAGTAGGTTGGGATGATGTCCAAAGGCAGAGAACAAGATGGGCTCAGTGCCAGGCCACACTGAAAATCCTCATGCACAGAAAAGTGCGCACACACATACACATACACAAACCTTTCAGAAAACTTACTGTTGAAAGATGGAGCTGTGAAAATATAAATTTCATTGTCCAGGGTCCTTTTGTAGAAGCTGGATTCATATGTCTCAGGATTCTCAGTCCACTCTTCCCCAGCACTGAAAACATTAATATTGTCACGTAATATTATATATGAACCATTATAGGCATAAAACACAGAGCAAATGTGTTTGATCTATCTGAAGAATTTATATTTTAATCTGTAGCCAAATGTTAGTCATTGAAATCAGTCACAGCCAATGCAGTTGATACATGTCAAGGGCATGATCCAGTAAAAGCAATAACTGATTGTATTTCATGTTTTATAGTCAGGATGAATATGCATTCATCTTCAGTTGGAATGTTATATTCTGACCAAGTGGAACCCCCAAGTGTAATTCAGACAAAAGTAGCAGCAAGGAAATTGAGAGAAATGAGCTGCATTTGGCTGCTGGATCTGTGGATTTGACCCATGTCCTGTTCTGGTCTGGCAAGCTCTGGGAGTTCAGCTGAAAGGGTCTAATCCTCTATGCTCTGGAAAATAACCCAGTGGAGCAGGTGAGTAAAGCAGCCAAAAGCGCTCAACCTAAGAGTATTACAGTCTGTATCCATTTTCATCTCACGCATTTACGCCACCGGATATTTGGGCAAAGCTTGCCATGCTGTTTCATAACGCCAGAGTGTTGAGAAGAAAGAGGGGAGAGTACCTTCTTGGGTAGACTCTTGTGATTCCTCCGTCTGTGGCAACAAACCTGGCCGTTATCCCATCCCTGAGAGCATGGAAAACAACAGCCAAGCATACATCAAAGTCAATCGCACTGACGATATTAGAAAAAGTGTTTGTGAACTGTGAGACCAAGCTGCAACATGACACAAATTGTTTTATGCCCACAGTCACTTGTCTCTATATGTCCTAATGTTAAACAGATACCCTCCAGTGTGTGTGTAAGTGTGTGTTCAGATTGTTTCAGACAAGTGGGCATACCATGAAAGGAAACACACTGATATAATTATTTTATTTTCCTCTCAAAACAGCATGTGTTGGCAGAGCTCAGTATGGTTGGGTGTGATGTGCATTTTGTGCTTTAACATGATCACATTACCCAGAAAAGAAAGAAATAAAACTCTGGCTCAGTTACTCAGTAAATCGTGCATTAAATAAGCATCAGCTATGTAAGTACAACGCAACAGCAGACACATGCAACACAGATTTCCATATAAAAAGAAATACTTATTCCAACAAGTACAGTTAAATACGGCAAGGTAGAAAACAAGATTACATCTTTGCATTGCTTAAAACAGAGAAGCACAGAAAGGTTTGGCACTCACACGGTCTGCTCGTTCCAAAGTTTAACCAGTTCAGCTGTCAGACCTGCATCCAGGATCAGTCGACTCACCAGGGACACATTACCTATGGATCAAAGACAAGACACACCACAGTGCTTAGTAGGGAAATATGGCAATGGAAGCAATGGCAGGCTATTGTTTACAATTCTTATGCTTTCGGCTCACACAAGTTATCACATCAAATTACTACTGATGTGCCACTGAGCACTGCACTTAACTCAACATTGTTTTCAGTAGATCTGTTCACTGGCTAACAGTAGGAATATCTGAGAAGTGTATGAAGGTGAAAGTCAGGCTTAAAAAAGAGCAGGTGTGTTCAGCCAATCTTCTCCCTGGATGAATGAGGAGGGAAGAAAATGATTTCATGGCACTTGTCAGGAAATCATCCAGCAGGGAGACGTGTTTTTGTAGGTCTTCTCCGAGTGACCACTAGACAGTCAGACAGGAGGAAGTTCTCTGTAAAGGATTGGCTGTTGTAGCTTTAGGAGAGAGATGATGCCAAGGTGCTGAGTTTTGTCAAGAAAAGTACTTTTTAAAAAAAGAACAATGTTAGCACAGAGTTTCAATACAGCTTCCCTTGAGTGTTGTTTTCAATCATGTCCATAACTCAAAATAAATTGTGAAACATACTGCACAAACAGCAACAAGAAAAGCATTAATACCTAAGTTTATGGCTTGACCTCGGGTTAAAATGGATCAAGGACACCTAGATCCATTAGCTGGATGATGGTGGTCAGCCATACTAGGGGGAAGATCCATTAGATGATGACAAATCAAACATCATGAGTCATTGTGTAGCATGACAGCATCAGGCTTCTAGGAAACTTAGTCGATCAGGCTGATGTCACTCTGCTTAGACCATACTAAGCTAATGACCAAAGTCATGCTCTGACCTTCAGATGCTGATCATCATGATATCAGAGTGGAAACTTTCACCATACTAACAGTAAAACATACCATTCATGGATACACACAAACTTCTACTCTCATTTCTGCACATATAACAATGCAACACACTGTATATTGATTTAGGTGACATTGTGTGGGTCAGTGGTATTTTAACACTCATATGAATACAAACAGTGCAGCAAACTGACATCACAACTAATGCAAATGTGTCAAGTGAAATAACAGTGAAAAAGATGCATGACTCACATGCATCTGGAGTGTTCCTATCAATGTACTGGCTGAAGTCGAGGAGAAACTGGGTGTTGTTGAGTGACAACTTCAGCTCTTTGCAGTACTCCCTGAAGAAACAGTATTGATCAGTTTCAGCCCCTTGTTTGTTCCTGTATAGCGAAAGTGGGTTGTACAATAATGTTGGGGATCACTCACCTTGGAGCGATGTAGGTGTAACCAAACTCATCAAACCTCTCCAGCTGTATGGTTTCCATGGCTTTTGAAAACACAAAAACACCTTTAGGCTCATAATAGGATTGTGGATATTCCACACTGGAGATTAGATGCTTGAAAGTGTGATCTCTATTCATGAAATGATGTAAATGCACTGGTATTTGTGCTGTAAGATGACTACATGAATCCAGAAACAAGTGGATGGTCATATCGCATTTTAAGTAATGCCAGTGGGCAATACATGAACACAGTAGTACACATACTCTACCTGAAACATCCCCCACACATGCAGACACATAAAATATTGGACTGATATGAGGTGATGGATTAGGGTAGAGAGTGTGGTTGGAGGTGCAGTTTGGAGCCATGAGAGAGTAACTGAGTGAGAAATACTTGCCTTCTTGCCCTGTTGTGAGATGAGGAGAAAGTAGGAAAGACAAAGGGTGATAAAAATGCATTCATCATCTGACAAATGATGTCATACCTGGGAAAATGTGATGAAAATTGTAGGTATTTCCCACAGTAGGTAATAAAATACTGTGCGTTAGTGAAAACATGTTAGATCTAACAGGCAAACTTTGAATATAAAAAAAGATTCAGTGCACTTTTTAGAAATGCAGAACAGGAAATGATCCAAGTTGGACTACAGCATGGGCATGCAAGGAAATAATATGTAAACATACAGCAGTAATAAAGAAAATTCCTTCCACTCTATGCTTTGTCTGTTCTGGCTCTGGATTCCATTTAAATTACTGTCTGGTAATTCGTATCTCATAAATGACATGACAGGCATCAACGGCCATCATTCACTGGTCTCTTAAAATGAAGACATTTTGGACATTGCCTTTAAAATATATTGAGTCATGTGGTGCAGTCTGCAAAAAAAATTACTGAGCACTGAGTTTCCTCGGGGTCATGGAAATCTGGTGCAGGATGAAACAATGCCCTTCACATAAAACATAACAGGCAGATTAATTGTCCCTCTGTCTCTCTAGTCGGGGCAGGGATTCTCTGTGTCCAATTGCTTTCCACACCATGCATTCTTTCTTGCTCTTTACTTCTCTGTCACCATCTCTTCAACCCCAGTATTAGGTCATTTATTCAATGCATGCAGCATTCCTGCTATATGGATGAAAAAATCTAAGTTCATCCATCACACCCTCAGCTAGGGACCTTCTCTAATGTATTAGGAGGACAAGTGGCTGCAGGAACCACCTACTGCAGGAAAGTGGTAAGATGGATCGAGGTACTGGAGGTCTGGCTCCAGTGTGAAACTCTATATGGCTGTACAGAGAACTTTAGAGTCCCAACCTCACTATCAGAGCAGCAGCAAGGCATGGTTTGTTACTTTCTTTAACAGGCCTGTAAACGTTCTGACAGCCTTTATGGCACAGTGACAGACTCACTATGGCAGAGAGGGAGTGATACAGAGGCCGGAACTCTCATTTGTTGGAATAACTGCACCATTAGCTGTTTATGCTTTGTGGTGTCACATCAAAGTTATGAAAAATCCACTAAAGCCAGATGGTTATGTGCTGATTCTGGTGTTTTTCTATTAATTATATTCCTTGATCAAAGCGACTATCCCCCGATGCATCTATAAAGTCATGATTAAGCATTCATACCTCAGTCTGTCCATCCATCCTTCTAACCATCCACCCATATGTAATCACACAAACATATAGAGGGCAAACATGCTTATGCAGTGGAAGAGCATCACATGGCAAGCGAAAGACAGAGGACACAGAATAGTAAGTACTTGCCCCAAGAAGAAGCTGTAAAATTCCAATGTGAAAGCAGGACAGGACAGAATAACTTGCATCAGAATCAAAATGTAATCAAAAGAATTGTATGAAAAGTGAAAAGTGTGTGTGTATATGAATGAGATTTGTCCTTGTGATTATTAGCTATGTTCTGAGCTGTAAGGAGAAGCCAGAGTGTATCACACAGTGAGACAGCCTTGAGATCACAAAAAAGAAAAAGGGGGGAGGGGAGAGGGATATTATGAGAAATAAAGAGAATGAGGTGAGGACAGGTTTACAGATTAGATACAGAGAAAAATAGAGAGACAGAGGGTAAAGAGTAAAGTCTGTCTGGCTTTGGATAGCCTGTTACCCCATGAAAAAATTAGGAAAGAAAAGATAGAAGGACAGGGAGGTAGATGAATGGAACTGGCCACTGAAACATTGTGAAAAGGGTGGAGTGCAGAAGAAGAAAAAATAAAGTTTGGTAGGAGAGGCGATAATGAGCAGGGAGAGGAGGTGTGGGAGGTTTTGTCTTCTCCTAAGACAGCAGGAGGGCCAGAAGAGGGGAGTGAAGAAGCAAAGAAGAGTAAAATGTTGACAAGATCAAAAGAGCTAGTGCCTGGGCTAGGTCTGGGAGAAGGAAAGCATGTGGATGAGTGTGTGTGGGAGTGCAGGGCGACTGACCAGTGGGTTACACTACAAAAGAAAAGCACCGTGGGGATCCGCTGATCTGAGCAGCAAATACAAAGGAGTGGTTGTGGTTCCAGCTAGGAGCAAATGATATAACGCAAGAGGAGATGCTCAAGAGTACGACCCAAAGAAAGTATGCATGGGAGTTGGTTGTGAGGCACCAGCAAAATTAAATCTGACTGATTTGTTTGCACACTGTTTATCATGAGGGTGTATGCTATACTCACACATAGCTTGTTTCATGTCATCCCCCAGTTTAGCTTGAATGAAGTGTTCACTGTACTTAGGCAGAGCAAGAGCCAGGCTGCAGAAAGGACAATCACAGTCACACTGGTGATAAAATTTTGTGGTTGTGGTCATTTGAGTGAATAATTTGTTTAGGAAACTGAAACTCTTCTAAGTTCCAATTAAAAGGTTGTTTAAATCATGCAACATTTTCCAAAATGTTCTGTGAAGTACTTTTAAAGACTTTAGTTGCATGTCATTATAGGGAATTTCTATCAACCAAAAAAAATGTACAACTAATTTACGTTTCCACGTTTTTCAGAAAGCCATACTTTGCTGCACGTTCAGTGAACTGCAGAAATGATCTAACTCTATCTTAAATGTATTTTCCATTAACAGAGCAGAACCTGTTGTTAGAAACAAGAGAGTGACCCCTGTTGGCTTAAGCAGTGTCCTCCATCAACTGGAGTGCTCTCAGTAGTTAGTGGTAGTGAATTGTCTGAAGTAACACAGAGACAGCTTAATGAACCATAAAGAAATATCACAAAATCGCTGCGGTGGCTCACCTGTAATCTGTTCCATTGACTGGTGCCCACGTGTAGGTCCTGACTCCTCGATCAATGTACCTCTGCCAAAGATGATATACACAGGAACAACATTCAGAATTGCTTTGTAATGTTAAAGTAAGTAGTGCTTATTTTTTTCATGTATCTGTATAACATCCAGGTAAAAAAGAGATTATAAAAAGACCATTTTCAGCTCAAACAAGGAAGTCTGACACATAATCAGCAGCTCATTTGTTTTTTCTCTCTATGAAATCTGTGGGAAAAAAAACAAAACCAATGAGCCTGACAAATGTTGGATAATGGATAAAATGTTGCACTAAAAATATATTGTTATTTCAGCCCCAGTTAGTCTATTCTACAATGTCTGAAAACATCTCTGCAGCATTACTGCAGAACATGCAGCTGCAGGGCAGAAGCATGATAGGAGACCTCTACAAAAGCATAGGAAGAAATGTAAAGTTCCCCAACATACTGTAGTGTAATATGTTAAGCACCTTCCAGTATTTTTCTTACCTCATCCTGAGTTTTCACCAGTGTGTGAATGGTACGTTCACCTGTCTCACCATCAATCATCATTCTCCGGATCTATAGGGAGAGACGAAGAAACAAACAGTATACATGTAGTTTCAGTGTCGCTGGATCTGATTCACTGAGTATCAGCTGATTTGAAAACATTCTGTCTCATAACCTCATACTACGAGTTAGGGACACTAAATAAATCTCTTGCAGGGACTGATCATGATAGCTTTATGCCTGAATACCTGCCTGGATGTGTATGCACATCTTTACCTTGGCTTTAGTGTGTGTATGTCTATGTATATGGCGGGGGTGTTCACTCTACCTCCACTTTGATATCATTCTCCAGCTCAGCATCCAGGAAGTCTAGGGTAACAGGTTCCTGGAATTTAGGATTCTGTGGAAAGGATGATATTTCAGTGTGAAGTGTGACACTATTAAAGAATACTACACACAAACAAATCTAATGACAGATAACAGGATCGATGTGAACAAAACAGAAAAGAACCCTTTACTTTAAGCTTATTCTGAGTCATTTCGCTGGAAGCAAAGTTTATTATGTAATAACAGACTTTCATATCACTCTATCTAAAACCTGCTAAGATGATAAAGTAAAATGTTATAAAAAAGCAGTGGACCATTTTACATTGTTATTCAGAGATGGGTTTTTACTATGGCAATCAGCCATAAAGAAGAATATACTTCTGCATCTTAGTACTCCCACTGCATTGAGTAACATATAGTGGACTTTAATTATTTGAGTCACAATGTTCTTTTGTATTCAATTCAGGAGCAATGCCAATCGTTTTCTTTAACACATGAATCTAATCAAATCCATGGCATAAAAGATAGAGGGTACCATATGGCAGCATTTTGACAACATATCTGTGACACCAGACACAGCTGAATCAAATTTGATACGAAGTGACACTGGACCCTATTAATGTCCTCTCTTAAAAACCCTATACGTCTGAGTGGCTTTATGGTGGTATAAAATAGTAGCAGTAATCTAGTGCTTCTCTATAAAACAGCAGTACATGGAATCTGATACCAGTCTGTCCTCCACAGCGTTTATTCACTCTGTGACTTAAAATGTGGGGTGATGCAGTGAGATCATACTGTGTTGATACGGTGTTTTCTATAGTTTCTTGTTTTTATGTTGACATATAGCAGTGACTGAAAATAAAGAAACATTGATAATAACAGTTTTAACTTGAAAGGAAGCAAGAGAAAGAAACTTAAAGCTTAAATTTCAAAAGGAACTACTAGTAGATAAAGTGTGAATCACCACACGGACAAGAAAAGCAATAAACAAAATAATCAATTAAATGGCATGAGCTGAGTTCCTTACATTTGATGGTAAGTGAAATGAAATGGAGCAGCAAAGAAAGATGATTAAGATGAAGCATCTCAACATGAAAATGAGAAAAGAAAGAATAAAAAGATCAAGAGGTGTAACACTGGGTAATACAGAATGAAACATCAAACATATATACAAGAAAGACAGGAGATAATATGGAAAGAACGCAAAATGGGAACTCTGGATGGTGTGAATAGCAAAGTGAAAGAGATCAAATGAGAGATAAGGAGTGAGAAAAGCAGAGCAACAAAATTTAAAAAAAGAAAAAGAGAGTAGGAGAACACTGTATGTCAGCAAGAGATTTGTTGAGGTGAGCTGGGGTATGAGATCAAAATAAAAATGCTACTACAACATGGGAGATTTGTGTGATGAATATAGAATATGTACAAACATAATCATATACAGAAAGAGCCACTGCTGATCCAGAGAGATGGGAAATGTTCACAGGGCCCAAGGTCACCATCAGCATCAGTATTCACACGATCTCCCATTTGGCTGATTTAATGAGACAATGATTGATTGACAGGCAGCCCTCCAAGCCTTATACACACACACACACACACACACACACACACAGACACACACACAGAGTGTTGATGGGAAATTAATAATAATAATAATAATAATGCTGTCTTGCTTGAATGCTACATTAAACTGATAGAATTCTGACAATGCCTTTGTGTGTGTGTGTGTGTGTGTGTGTCTGTGTTATAACACTAAGGCTGTTCGCAGCTGGCATTGCTTTGTATACATTAAGTTACATAAGTTACCTTATTAGTGATATCAGCTACAAAGCATAATCTCAATACAAAGTTATGACAACCCCGTCCTCTTCCCACTGTATTTTCTCTAGTATCCACATTGCTGCACTTCTAAAATCAAAGCGCAACAAGGAATGAGTACATGGAAAAAGGAGGCAGAAGCGAAGGTAAAAAATACCAAAAACACTCGTAGAAAAACTTTGGTGGAAAAACCAACAAAAAAACCTGATGTTTTGCACAAAAACAACCATTTGTATATTTCTGTTTTATAATCATTTTTTATTTTAATTAGTTAATGCTGAATCATCATATGTCTCAAATAGACCATTAAGAATAACTTTCCCCCTCATTTAGGTATGCGCCATCACCAGGATTTACTTTCTCTCAGTACCCTGTCACAGAATATGCTTGCACAAACGCATGTGCACAATTACAAAACATACTCACACTTTTGTGTGTGAGCCAGAGTGATCATTACAAGCAACAGAAGAATGCACCATCACTTTAGTTTGGGGGAATTCAGACATAGGTTTGTAGATCACATAATTGATGCATAATATCCCCTGCAAAAAATAATGATTTCCTATGGTGACTGCTAGTATATCTATTGAAAAATATATCTATGGGACTACAATACAGAAAATGCTACATTACTACCTTTAGGGACTACTTCTGCAATATACAGTACTTCTACTTTGTCTCACCTCATGAAAAGTGACAGCATACTTATTACTGAGCCTGAGCTTCCTGTTACGAATCCTTTTCTGGGAAAAGTATGAAAAGATGCACAGTGTTGCATTTTGGAGTTTCACAGTTTCATATGTCACAATGTGTGTGTGTGTTTGGGGGGGGGGGCATTTATAAATATCCTGCATGCCTAGATACCGCAGTCTACTGAACAACACCATTGCATTTTTTTCCTTGTTTACAATTATATATTTTTCACCATTGTCTCTGTACAAGTAACATCTCATTTCATGTAACTTCCAGGAGCCCAGAGTTATAGTTATATACTAATACTTGATTTACTGTGCTTTGACAACATGTGAATTAACACACCAATAAAACCAATCAAAATGAGGATCAAAATAATTGGATCCATAAGTGTTTGTCTAAATGGATTAGATTGATGGATGGGATGTAAGTGTGTGTCCCCAAGGATCCAGTGTTTCAGATCCAGGGAGGTGTCGCTCTGAATATCATGACCTCAAACACAGAACTCAGTACTGGGCAGCACATGGCCACTGTGCAGCCTGTCAGACCCTGCTTGCCTCGGGCTGAAGGTAGCAGGTTGGAACCTCTTGTGGGGTCATGGCTAATTTTTATTGTGTCACATCTTAATACCTGCCAGTGGCTAGAAGTCCTGCATTTATTTGCAGAGTTGTAAGACTACTCAAGGCCTTTGGCCGGTCAAGACAGGCAGCATAAAATTGATATGGTAATTGTTTGAGCCTTGCTGTAAACATACTTAAAATTGTTATCAAATCAAAAATGTTTAATGAATTGAACTGGCTAAAAGTCCAGTAAAGGCTACCCTAAAAAAACATATTACTCTTTTTATCTTAGAAAACTATCTATGTAAATAAGAAATACAAACAGCAGAAGCATGACATATTCCTACAGTATGTTGGAACAAATTAAATTATATTCTGGGGTGTAATACTTCACATTAAAACACATTATCTCTACTATACACTGCAGTTCCTCTTTTTATCCTTCATTCTTAAACATACCAGATTGCTGCCAAGTTAACACACATCTATTTTATCTCACATGGTAATGAGTGACCTTCTAGCCGACATCTGAGAGCTGATGATATCAAGTCATACTCTAACTGGGGAATGAATTCTCTTTACAAAGATTGATGAGGTGACGGCACATGGAAAAGTTTGAAAAGAGCCTGCACCATCTGCTTGTGGTAGTTTAAGGTTTTTCGTTTGCTGTTTTATTTTGTAGTATTCTCCTTCACTTGTGTGTCTCGTGGTTTTACTTCCTGGCTTTGTTTTCCCTCCAGTTTTGATTGTTGGCTCTTCCTTAATTGTTTGCACCTGTGTCTCGTTGTCTCACCTCCCCTAGGGTATTTAGTCCGTGTCTCTGTTCAGTGTTGGGTCATTGTTGTTACACATGGTGTTGTTCCTTGATGATGTTGGTCTGGCATTGAGTTTTGTTCCAGTCTAGTGGGTGTTCCTGACCTTTGTGTGTGTCATCGTTTGGTGCACCTTTTGTTGTACCTATTTCTAGTGCCCAGTTCCCTGGCATTTTTACAGAGTTCTGTTTTGGATTCTTTGTCTCCTGTGGATCTTGGTTGGATTCTGGATTTTTGTAATTTGCATGCTCCCTAGTGAACTGTTTGCCACCTTGGACTCACTTCCCTGCTTCTACCACTGCCAGCCAGTAACCTATCTGCCTTTTGTCTGTTTGTTTACCTGTCTGCCTACTGGTCTGCCTGTACCTGCCTGTAAACCACATCGCCCTTAATAAACACGGTAGCCATCTGGCTACTTCACCCTGATACCGCTTCCTGGGCATCTGCTTTTGGGTCCACATGCTACTACACAGCACATACGACACTGCTAGCCTGCATATTATTCACTGAATGTAAGCAGTTATTGTGTAACCTTGTGGAATAGTCAGAATATAATGTAATGCTTCAAGACATGGACCTGGTGAGCCACATAAAGTGATGCATAGGGCCAGATGCCATACCTTTGGCTGGAGATTGGGGTGCAGCAGGACATATCCGTTGGGATCAATAGCAAAGTAGTATCCATTTGGACCAATCTGAAGCAAAAGATGAACAGAGGAGGAAAGAAATTAAATATTTGTGTCCAGAAAGTCATATGATGCCAGCATAATGGCAAGACAACTGGTAATATGGTTAAAAAGGTATGTAAAAGAAGGGCCTTAGTGGCCCAAAAAACATGCAACAAAAGGATTTTTGGCATGTTTTTTATTTGTGGATGATTTTATATAGATGTTAGAAAAGAATAACACACATGGTGGAATCACATCACTCACTAATTGCACCAGAGGGAAACCTTTGTGCAAGTTCCTCACAAGTGAGCAAGTCACAAGATTTGATTTCATAAATATGTTTGTCTGCATGCATGTGATCACAAATGGCTGTTAAACTCACTGTGAAGCGTGGCGTGAGTTTCTTGATGTCATCCAGAGACACATCAATCCCCATGACGCCGAGAATCAACTGGTTCTGGTGCTGAGAGAAAGGGATGTGGAAAAACATATTCATCAGGTCTTGATACTGCTGACTCTACTCATGTGTTCAAGCATTTATTTACTGCACCTCGCCATTCCTGTCATCTTTGGTCTTCGTTTTATTGAAGACAGGTAGCGTTCCAGTGATGACCAGACCCAATTCCTGATGGAGAGTCAAGCAAATGCACTATTCAACTCAGGAATCTTATGTTAAAATTAAACAAAGCGGGGACAATATGTCATGTGTCATTTAACTTGTGGAATGAATCATAGCACACAAAAAGTGTTATACCAGAGCATCAAGGTATACATTAGTCCACTGGACTTGTTTGGCCTGCTTGTCTGCCAGAACCATTGGTCTTCCCAGGACATCCAGGTACTCCTAAATTTGACAAACACCACATTTTCCAAATTAATGCTTCCATGCCAGCAGAATCTTAAGTGCTTAATGAATGTGAAAAATAATAAATCATGCACTAACCTGTGTGTTTATTCTGATGGCCCCAATGGAAGGAATCTCATAGAAGTAACCTGGATAAATTATCAGACACAATCATTTAACAAAAACTACTGCATCACGACTCTTTGTTTAGTGTCAGGTGAGTTATCAGACACAGAAAAACAAAGTAAATTGACATCCAGGCTTTTTGCTTGTGCATGTGTGATGAGATTCTTTCCTGATTAACATATGAAAGATTATGATTAGAGTGCAGTCATCACTGTTTGAGTTGCTAAGGACATTTCAGCAGGGTAAAAAGCGCTTAAAAGCATCACTTTTGTTTCTCAAATGATGCTCATAATTACTTCACCATCCTGTCTTCTTTAAACATTCTTGAACTTTATCTGTTGTTTTATACCATCCTTGACCACCTGAGTAGGTTGAAACAAGGTATAAAATGTATTTGAAATCACTGCCAACATCTAGTCTACGCGCCTTAATCTAACACAAGGACTGTAACAAACTGATAACAATACTCAGTACGGATGTGTGTTATGATCTGTGCTGTACCTTTGTTGGAGCAGGCCATCCACTGAATGGGTCCTTTATCATAGTTGTGCTGTCCTACTGAGAAGGTGAAGATCCTCACCTGGAGCATAAGATTCAGTTCAACAATAGTTATCATAACATAACCTCTTACAATGTTAAAACATATTCTTTATAATTCTGTTAGTAAAACAGATTTTTCTCATTTCGCTTCATTTAAAATTCATTTTGGTTGATTGATGATTGTATTGTCCCTCATATAATGTTATTATATACTCTGAATACTATGTTGAACAGACAATTAATTTAAATGTGTTAGATTATTTACATATAATCTAATCTAATATAGAAAACAATCGATTTTCTTTAAAATTATTTTATTGTTTTAACATATTATGATGCTGTCATAATATTTCAGATAAACTGGAATTAGCATTCAAAAAGTCACAGGCAAAATATGTGACGCATTTCAGTTTTAAAAAAGAATTTCTCAACTGCATGTGCTGTTTTGACAATGATGTTGAAGTGTGTGTGCAACCTGCTCATATCCTCAACTTTGTGCATGTGCACATTTGTGTGTGTGCATGTGTGTGCGTGTGTGTGTGTGTGTGTATGTGTGTGTGTGTGTGTGTGAGTAGGTTTTTTCTTTCACACAATATATCTGCCTTCTGCATAAACTTTTAGATATGGAGGATATGCACACGGAAGTTGCAACCCAAAGGGAGCTCCAAAAAGCTGAGTCTAACAAAAACTACAATGGGAAAACATCTACATAGATAAAAGCAAACAATTCACAATGCAGTATCATATGCCCCAGTCTCTCTGTGTGTGTCATCAACGTACCTTTTTGTCAGCATTGTACTTCTCCAGTATAGCCTGAGCTCTTTCCTCTCCTCCATCAGTGAACAGCATGATGATCTTGTTGCAGTTTGCTCTGCTCACATTAGTCTAGTCAAAGGAAAATATGATGACTTTTTAATGAATGTGTAATGTATTTTCATCCAGGTAGCGGCAAGGTATAATAAGAACACTTTTGGTCCATCCTATTTTGGCCCAGAGAAAGATGCCTGTTCACACTCTCATACACTTTGGCATTCGTGTTGTTTTGATGACCTTGTTTAGTGTCATTATCAAGTCAAAACTCCCACTTAATCAACACTCAAGATATCTAAAAAAATAATGGTTCACAGCAATATTTTGCTGTGAATATGCATGGTCCCCAGAGAATGAACCCCAGTGTCTCTGGTGATCTCCAGAACTTTCCTTTTATCTCTACCTCAAACACATTTACGCTCCCAAGGGATACAACCTTTTGAGTTGGATGAGCAAATGGTCTTTCCTCTAGTGACATCCTTGTTTGTCCAATCCAAAACAGTGGGCTGTTATGAAAATTGCAGCTTCTAGGAACTGCTAGCAAGACTTCAGACTTATTGATCCTTGTTAACAGTTCCTATCAAATCTTACCTTATTAAGGCACATATCTTAACCTACTGTATCACTATAATTCTGCGAAAGACCAAGTTCAGAGTTTATTACACATATCACTTTAAGCAGTACTGTTAAACAACCCCACTTGAGGATAATGCTTTGCCATTTCAGGGTGGTCATTCATCTGTAACAATCTAATATTTCTTTCATTGTCTGGACAGTTGAGGCGAGGTAACACATTCAACCAGCAGATGGCAGTGAAAGACAATGTTCTACTGCTGCTGAAAATATGGCGGCATCAAAGGTAACATTCATTCAAAACTTGTTTTAAGCCTCTTGTGCTCTCAGTTACACTGTGAGACAAAATGATTAATGAATTTTTTTTTTACATTAACAAAACAGGAAACTGGAAAATCTTACTGCAGAGAGCTGCTCAAAGGCAAACTCAAAGCCTTTTGTGTAGTTTGTAATTCCTTTAGCTGTTATGTTCTGTACAGCATCCTTCAGCAGCTTCTTGTTCCTAACGTTGGCTTGAACCAGATGGTCGAAACACGCTGTCTTCTTCACCCTGGTGTTAAACTGGGGAACAGTTGGCAAAGAATTACAACCTACAAATCATTCAAACAATTACAACATGTGTGCATATGTAAGAAATTATACAAATGCAGCACGCACACACACACACTCACACATACAAACACTTCCACCTGGCCTTGGCTGTTATCAGGCAGTGGTAAACAGACACATTCATCAAGCCCCACTAATTGCTTCTCATCCTCAGAGCTCAATGATTTGGTACCCATGGAAACAAGATTCTGCTATATAAGGATGAGGTTAAGCAACAACACCATCTTTTTTATTTATTTATTTATTTTTAAAAGGTGAGACCACCTCATTTCCACCCCACAGCACACATATGCACACACACACACTCCACCCAACATTAACCAAAAGCCTACCTCCTTCTATACTGAGCTCCACCAAGTGTAACTGATGGTCCACATTTTCATTGTTAAATATCTGAACTGAACCTTTTAGATTGTCCAGAAGCGAACAGAAAGGACAAGGAGCTCACAATGACAATAAGTACAAATGACTAATATATATAATAACAATATAAATTATATAATAGAAAAGAATATGTAATACTGGTATATGAAGGACACGGGACAGCAGAGTAGTAAACCAGCACATCTATTGTGTTGCAGAACTCTTCTAAAACAATACTACACCTTGTCGATCTCAACTAATCAATGTGTCTCTATGAAATGGTCAATAGGGAGGCTGAAAACACTGATCTACACAGATAAGCAATGAGGCAAAAAGAGCCCTGATATATGTGTGTGGGTGTATAAATGTGTGTGTGTGTTTCCAAAGAGGCTGACAGCCTTACAGTTCCTTTTAGATTGACAATAACAGACACACACATCGCTATTGGTCTGAAAGGCAAAATCACAACAGCTGTGGTTTGACAAAAAGAATAAATCAAGGTGACAGCACATAAACACACACAAACTCACACAGACACACAAACACAGTGGAGGATCTTTTATCACATAATCTAAAGGAGTAGTGAGGAAGGTGAGATGGGAATGTGGGAGGGTGAGGAGCAGAAAGTGACAGGAAGAGGACAGAAAAAGAGAAGGGGGAGGGTGTGAATACAGTGAGACAGTATATCTCATATACTGTAGAAAATGATGAGCTCACAAATTCCGATTAGAAAGACACTATTTTTGTAGATAAGCCCATTATGTCAAAATAAAGAAAAAAAAAAACTACTGTGTAATTTACTGAAAAAACACATTCTTGCTTTGTAAGATAGTGTTACTGGCCTTGTACACAAATGTGAATACAATCTACCACAAATTTCACTGTTCCCTTGTGATCTTATTACAACACCCGTTGTGTCTGTCTGTGTGTGTGTGTGATGGTTCAGGCCTTGGGAATGGATTAGTGATGACACAAGGGAGAAGGCTAATCTTTAAACCCTAATCCCGCTGGACTCTCTTTCTCTGGTTTGGTACTCTGGCTTGCCCACTGGACTGACGCTGCCAGACAGCAGTGACACCAGCTAACACGGCTGAACAGGCTGGATAAAAGTGACTGAGGTTTAGTGAGGTGGGAGGGTGAGGGAGAGCCAGAATACAAGTGAGAAAAAAATAGAGAGGATAAGGACAGAGAGGGAAAGAATGAGCGGAAAGGAACAGCCATCAGCATTCTTCTGACCTACCGCAGCTGTTGAGGAAGTGTGTGAGCATCTTCCATGACCAAATGCCAACTTAGTCCCTGGGCTACTGTTAGTGAGGAGGGATTTATGGGTAATATCAGAGATTAATGATTTAGTGTCAGGTTACACCCTCAAGGCCAGATATAGGGCGCTGTGTGTGTGTGTGTGTGTGTGTGTGTCTCTGTGTGTGTGTAAGTATGTATGAGTAAGTGAGTCGATGACAGAAAAAAAACAGAGAGAGAGAGAGTGTGACAGAGAGAAAGAATAATGAGTGCTGGCAAGGCTATTAAGGGATGATTCTGATTTATTATAACTTATTGTTTTATTTTTGTAGTTTTGTAAATCCTTCCTTATAACATTGTGTTCACCCAGTTACGTGGCAACATTGCTAAAAAAAAGTCAAGATGGAGCAAGAAACACAAGCGATCACATGATCATACAGGTTGTAAACAAAGCCCAACGTTAACCAAACTTATTTGGAAAAGAAAAGTAAACGTTACAATTATGATCCAAACTGTCTGTTGTAAACATCCATCACAGTTTACAAATCTCCCTGGATCAACTTTTACATACTGTACTTCCTGTAGTTGTGCACACCCAGTTTTCCTGTGCAGTAACGGATTAGTACCAACATTTTCGTTGCGGTCACCTTCAGTTGTACCTCCAGATCAAGTGGTTTGGATAATCTGACTAAAGTGTTGGCTTGTTTACAACCTGAACTTTGTAGCGATGTCTCTGTATTTCCAGTTCTCAGAAATTACTTTGGTAAGAACAATGTTATTGTATCTAATTGCACTGGCCAAAGCTACAAATATAAGACCCAAATTGTAATAAAGCTAAATGATCCTTTTAGCACCTTAACGCATCCATGGGTGCCTTGCATCTTCCTCAGGCCACTAATGCATTACAGCACTGTAGTTTTTACAGATAGTAGCAAAACATACAAACAAAAAAAGTTCTAAGTCAAAACTGAGTTGGACTTCACTCTTTGAACTAATTTCTCTCATTCTGTCTGACTTTCTTAGACACACACCTTGACAGATTGCACATATTTGCAGAATCACATGTCCACCATGAAACAGAATACATTGTGCCCAAGACAAAGGGTGCCCGGAGAGAGGAAACAGAGTCTGAATGGCTGTCTTTGTGCAAGGAAAACGAAGACAGCTTCAATCTCTATAAAGACCCATCTCAATAAACACCTCCACAGGCACCCATCTATGCAGCACACAGTCTCCTGATTGGCTCTTTCTGAGTGTAATCACAAGTGTGGAAGGCCTAGAATAGATGGTCAGAGAATGAAAAGGTGGAGAGGGAAAGCGATGGAAGTGATTGGTGGGTGAGAAAAGTAAAAACGAAGGGAAAGAAATTGGGGGCAGCGCATAGAGGAAAGTTTCGGTATTGTATATAGAAGAGGAGAGGTGTACAGTGTACAGATCATGCACTGACACAAAGAGATGAATGAAGGTATATGGTGAAAGGCTGAGAGTAATAGCATGACTCAATGATGAAAGGAAAGAGTGATGGAGAGATCATGAGGGTGATGAATGGGTGTTTCCTAGGGTTCACTCCAGTCAGAGGTGCAGCTTTAATACCTTTAGGAGCAGTGGGAATGTACACAATTGCACGTACACGTACACACACACACACACACACACACACAGGTAAGGAGGTGGGTTGGGGGCATGTAGTGCAGAGTTTTAATCCTGTACACCAAATAGAGCTGTGGGTATTTCATTAAAAGTCTGTTTCAGGGTGGCCAGACCTGAGAGAAATCCATATTTCATTACTTGTCAGCCATCTCTCTGTTTCTGTGTGTGTGTGTGTGTGTGTGTTTGGGCATGTGCGCAATGTCTTCATGTGTATATCTTCATTCAAATGTATCTTAATGTAAATGAATGAGCGTGTAAATGCATGAGCCCATTCATGTGCACATTCTGAATCTGTCTGTCACTCTGTCCCTTTTTCTCAGCATGCACCATGGCCCCCCCATTGCCTCTCACAAACAGACCACCCAACGTTCAGCAAGTGGAAGGTTTAATAATACTCACATAAACTACATTGACGTAATCGTCATCAGACAAAGTCTCCAGCATCTCACTGACAGAGGTTCTGATCAGTTTGAGAGTCAAGCCAGACACACTCCCGCTTCTGCAACAGCAAAAAAAACAAAAACCCTGACAGCTTCTCACTGCAATCTGTCAGATCAGTTCTTGTCCTGTGAGATTTTACTCAGTGTAATTAGAAATGCTTCTGCCTTGGGAAATGCATTGCATAATCTAGGAACGCATGCATTATAATCAGGGGAAATCATGACTGATATGGGAAGGTTATGGATCAATGAGGTTTTAAAGTAACTCACGCATCCACGAGGATTAGCATATCTTTGGGTGAGGCAGCTCCTTGAATGTACCTAGATGGACATTAATGAATGAAAGACAAGCTGGTCTGAGACACATGGTCGACAACGACTTACATAATAATTTACTTTGAACGCAATATAACTTATACTGTGTTACTGAGTGTTACATACAGGGCTGGACAATGTTGCTGAAATTAATATAACAATGTTAATAAGAATATGTTTCGATATCAATTTATATTCTAATATATTTTCATATCTGAAATGATGTACGGATATAGATTACATCACAAAAAACCCTCAACTCAGAGTCTACTTACTAACTTTTTCAGAGCTTTAAAAAAGGAGCTATATGCAAGTATTGGCCACCTTGAGGTACAAAGTGGTATTACGAGACAGGACGGGCCGAGGTTAGCATGCTAACTTCAGTAGATATATCCGCAACACAATACATAGACATCATTGACACAACATTAAAACTGTTATTTCTTCACATTCTGTTGATAACTTTAGTTAAATTTTGAAAAAACTAAAATTCTTACATTTAGCTCCTTTAAACTGCATTATACAATTATTATAATTTACTTGGTTTCATTTCTAATTAAACAACATAATTCTGTAAGGCAAGTACATAATATGATTATATTGTCTCAATTCAATTCAACTGAGAGTTGATAGGCAATGATATTGAATTATTACCTAACCCTTCATACACTTACTACACTTACTATAACTAAAAGCCACATTTATTTCCTATCATAAACACCTACATCCAAACAACTAAACAAGCAACTACATAAAAGTAAACAATCATATATACACGTGAATGCATAAAATTTGAAATTTTAGTCTAGCAGTCTTAGCAGTGTTCTTACCATGGCCTCCTGCGGACGTCATACAGGTCAATTTTACTGGGGGTCTTACGAGCATCCATCCACGGAGAGGCTTTAGGAGGATATTAGATATGTGTTAATTATAATTTTTCATAATTAAAGGAAATAAATTATTAATTCTGACACCTGACTGTCAGACTGAAGTGTTGATCTGCAAATATCTGGCAATATGCAGTATCATATTCAGCCCAGCAGTGTCTAGTCGCTGTCAGTCATATTGTGTAGATAAGAAAAGACACATTTTGGGAAGATATAAAAAAAAGCCTACATTTGTGCCATAATGACAGTTGGTTTGTTGGCATGGAATCCTACATTTTTTTACACCATCTGCATTATAATATGTTTAATGCTTGAGGTAAGAGGTAAACAGCAGGGCAATAAGCTAAAATATTCATCTGAGATGCAAAGTGCAGAGCACTGGATTAACTTGCTTTGACAATAATCAGCTCTTTCTATCTATATGCTATTTGTGAGGGGTAGCATGAAAACAAGCCAGTATGAGAGCGTGTAACTGCATACTAAGAGGTAAAAAAATAAAAGGAACAAAATAAATTCAGGGCCAATGAAAATTCATGAATATTAGACATAAACTTTTCCCATAAAGCTATATAGAGTCTATGATGACAGGGAATTGAAATAGCTTGGCAGAGAAAACACTCACGGTGGAGAGCAGCACTAGACTAATGCATTCAAAGATAGTATGACACTATCTATGGCACCACATATAAAATCAATGCAATGTTGAGCAATGGAGATTATTTATTCAGTTTATTTGCTCAGTGATGTGTGAACAAAAACAAACTCATGAATATATTCCCTGGCTGCTTGTAGTTTTGATTAAACACCACATGCTGTATCTTAGGTCAACCAAATAATAATCTTCTGATGAGTGCACCTCTGATTTGATAAGGAAGGAAACACAAACAGCTTCAGTGTGATATCAGCAGATACACAAACAACTTAGGAAGCCGAATAATCTACCTCTGTGTTAAATGTTAAATGTGTTGATGTTTTTTTTACCTGGGTAGTAGCGAGCCAGGCCTGCAGCGCTACCAAACACCTGCCATAGAAGGGTCGGGTCATCCTCTCTATTCGTTCTAAACACTTCTTCCAATGCCTCCGTCCAGTTCAGCTCATTTAGCACAATAGTGGCTAGAAATCCGCACAGATACACACATCCACAGACATTTCAAAAGAAAACATATACTAGAAAAACAGACATATCCAGGATACACTGATATATAGTATACTATTGTAATTACATCTTGATTTTCCACAACTCTGCTTACGTGTGCATGTTTGAATGTGTACTCTGCAATAATGATCAAAGGATATAGCGGTGTATGTAAGCAGGCCAATGGAGACTGTCAAAGACATGTGGATATCCCAGATTAACACATTCATTAAGATTCACACACACAGGCCAGCTCAGTGTCAGCCCACTCGCCCAGTGGGACACATGAGCAAATATTAGGCCAGCTCACCAAGCCGGTGCTGAAATACAGAGGAATGGTTTTCTGGCAAGTAAAAATTAAACTGTGCTTAATTTTACCTGAAACACCGGATAACCTGTGTGTGTGTGTGTGTGTTTGTATGTGTGCATGTGTGTGATTGATAGTGTGTGTTGTGAGAGGCCACAGGCATTATGGATGTAATGACACAGCACCCAGACAGCTCAGAGCCACATAACACTCTCTATGATGGATGGAGACACAGCACATGCTGCCCCAACTCTATATTTGCTCTGTCTCCCTACTGCTCTTCTTTTTTCCCTTCCTTCATTCCTTCTTTTCTCTTTCTTTATACTAATGTAGTACTGTATATCTACAGTATATGTGTGTATGTATGTATGTGTGTGTGTGTGTGTGTGCATGTGCAAGCGTGCATGTGTGTGAGATATATTGGTATCCTGTATTGAGTGTGATGTGGCTCATTGATGTGCAACGCAAACACTGTTCATTTGCATGCAATGCCTCTAGAGGGGAGAGTTAATGAAGCACCGGTTGCCAGGAGTGCATGTTTTTTATAATAGAAAGAGAAAGAGAAAGGGAGAGAGAGAGAAAGCGAGCGAGAGAGAAAGAGAAAGAGAGAGCATGCAGTGTGTGTGCACAGTAATGTATTTCCCTCATTAAGAGTATAATTTTAAAAGGAAAGGGGGAGAAAATAACACCACAGCCCTTGTCAGATAAAATAGAAAATTACAAACTGTTTGTGTGGTTTTTGAGTGAAGACTGATGAAGACAGACAGGTAGGTGGATAGCCATATACACAATGGCCCACTCATAGCTATTTACATAGCTAGATTGTTATAGAAGATAAACAAACACATACACATACACTCTAGGCTAACAAACCGAAATGCAACTCTAAACAAGCAAACCAAAAACATCTAACCCAGTAGTAATACGTTGCTTGTTAATGTTTCCATTGGTTTTGAGTACTCCTGAGTTAGTCATAATATTTAATAATCTAAACTCCACTGCTGCTTCATAAGGGATTCAGTATCCTCTAGTCGCCCATATTGCCACTGACACTAATGAATTCCCTGGCTCCACACTCCCTGGCTTTGATGTCACACTGAATCACTCTGTGATGACTTCATCTCTGTGGGATATCAGCGGTGCAACATAATTCACTAACAAATACAACATGGATTAGCTTTTTTTTTAACATTAAAGAGTACATAATTTTTCAGTGCTTTAAATAAGGATAAGTAGTCCATCCCCTTTACACTCAAACAATCATCATATACTTTTTGTCTAGAAAAGAATGCTAGCGCTAAAGAAAACTCACTCTGATATCGTGGTTTGTTTAACCTGGAAGTGACAGTGTGTTCAATAGAGGACTTGTAAGGACTAATCACTTACTAGATTATCAAAATTCCAAGCATTCATGTTTAAAGGAATAGTTTGGCATTTTGGGAAATACCCTTATTCACTTTTTTTGGTCGAGAGTTAGATGAGAAGATCGATACCACTCCTAAATCTGTGCGCTAAAAATGAAAACTATTTGGGGAATGTCATACTGTATCGGACCGAAAAAAGATTTTTTTTTCTGTGAATTTGAAAAACTTCCTATATTCTATAATCTATAATCTATAATCTTCCTATATTAAAGGACTAGACATAAATGTAATTCAAAACTCTTTGTCTCTTTCTATCTCTCTCTGTTTTGTTCTGTTCTTATGGAAGAGAAAAACTGCTAGCTAGCATGACATCCTGAAGATGAATAATATCGTATATTCTCTAGCCCTGGGGTGTCATATATAATTGTATACATAAATTTTCAGCTTCTGTATCCAAAAGCAACACCACTGAATTCAACCACTCCTTTTCTGTCTGTGGCTTTTGGGATCTTTCTGTCATCTGAAAGTCTCCGTTTCCTATCCTACACTCGTCTCAGACACGTGATGTGCTGTGGCCTATAGAAGGTGATTTCATAAACTTGCCTCCCACTTTACCCAGAAAATCCAATTTTCTCCAGCTGAGCAAAGGCTATTCCTGGAACATTTATAGGGTGGAGATCAAATTGGAGAGTTGAAACCTCAATAACGTATGAATCCTCTGTCTCTTTTTTCTCCAGGCATACAAAATACACACTCCTGCACATGTGCCCGTATTTGATACAGTATACGAGCGTGTAGACACTCAAACACACACACATTTTTGAATACATTCATTCCTTAGCCCCTTTTCATGTGTCCAATCATAACCCAAACTAATTCCAACCTAAATCCTAAAACATTATCTCAACCTTAAAATAAACTTGCAGGGACCTGCTTTTCATGTCATCATAATGGAGATTGTTCCCATACCACATAAGTGTGCATCCTTGAGAGAAAGGGAGTGTGAGCAGTCATGGCACCCAGCCCAGATTATAGCCAGAGATATGTCTCAGGGAAGAAAACGACAAAGTCACAACGACTTCAAAAGCATGCTAATAAACCAGGCTCACACTTTTACAGATAACAGTCTCCCGACAACAGTGTGTGTTCCTCCCCATTCCTCATTTCTGCCTCTGAGCCTGGGGTCAGCGGAAAGGTGAAGTATGTAACCTTGGGGCCACACGGTTCCCCAGCAGGCTGAGGGCCATGCTGAGAAGTCACTCCATTCTGCTGTCCTTCCAAGTCACTGCTGACGCAACACATCTCACTGCACGCTAATTACTGAATATCTAAACACATACACTACCCAGCCTCACATAGCCACAGATAAAAATGCACAAGCACAAGCCAAGCAGCAACAATGCAGCCTGAAATCCTGTAATTGGACTCATGTTCAAACTCATCATGAACCATGTGTCCTGGTGAAGTATCCTTAAGTAAGGCACTGAACGCTTTATTGCACTTTCATTGTAAGTCACAGTATAAGAGCATCACCCAAGTGCTTAAAATGTAAAAAGAGAGGAAAAGAAAGCTGTTCAAATATAATACATAATTCAGACCGCAGTTAAGATATTCAACAGACCATCCTTAAGTCATTGACATTCAACTTGAGCTGTGCTAATGTCACAGGGACTCTAGAGAATCAAATTATTCTGAACCACTCAAGGTAAATGTCACCACATGATGATGAAATGATCAGAAATTTACTTTTATAACAAAACAGGGCAAATGCAATCTGTAACAGATGCACACATGTTTCATTAGAATGTTAAATTGTTTTACATAGGCCATGAACTATAATGCCAGACAGTTCAAACACAACTGACAACATGAAACATACACAGGCCCAGCAAACAAGCAAGCATGCTGATTTATTTCAGCATTGACATTACTGTTTCATAAACACAGCCAGGGATGTAGTATAGGGAAAACGTTTAGCCACCATGTCTAATTTCACAGTATAAAGTATAAGCAGTAAGTATAAATAAGTATAAGTATAAACAATTCAAAGCCTCAGACCACAAGAGCCGATTGAATCAAGAGACTCATTATCAAAACTTTCCTGAAATAAAAAAAATAAAAAAAATTAAATGAATGCCTCACACTCATGTTTGGAGGTCTGCTCAGACAAAGGCCAAAAGCACACATCAATTTCAGTTAGACGACCCTTTGTTCATTTACATCCCAAGGACACGCAGCTTAGCCAAGGGACAGTAGAGTACAGGAGAAGATCCTATTATGCTGTATCACTTTTTATAAACCATCATTTTGCCATGGGCAAATTTGCTACAGGCACAATCTGTAAACAACTTTATATGGGTCATAATGGGTTGGTATGTCAGTTGTATCTATGGTTACCACTTGGGTTTGTGTGTGTGTGTGCTCACAGCCGTCATAGATGTCAGTGGGGATGTGGACAGCCGTGTGGTTGTGATCAGTCAAACGTTTAAATGACGGGTCCTCTTTAAAGTCTGGTCGAATCCTGTATTTTCTTCCTTCTGTCTCATTTGCATCCAGCTGAGGGGGAAAACAAAAAAAAATAAATCAAAATGCAGACAGTAGTAATGCTGACCGTAGGTTTACGATATCATACATAGCCTCTTCTATTTGCGGATTCATTATTTCATGCATGAAACAGTTTGTATGTTCAGTTAAAAGACCAGGATTTTGAAGACAGTGACGATATATCGTCACCAACTCCTGTCCATGTCATCGCTGCACTTTTCACACCCTCCCGGCTCGTTTAAGAAAATATAGCATCATCGACTGTATGCATAGCGATATCTTGCTTTTTCTCCTTCTTATCATTCTCATTTGAGAGGAGTAGCAGGAAACAGCCAGATTGTCTATGCCCCTTGTGGAGATTTATAACTCATACTGTGCATTCACCAATTTACATCAATGACAGCAGTAGAGACTGGGCGATATATGAAGAAAAGCATGATGATATATGGAGGAAAGAATGCAGAGTAGAGAGGGAGTGAGGTAGAGAGAGAGAGAGAGAAAAAGCAAGAGGGGGGAGGGAGAGAGAGCAAGAACAGTTGCTTCCTAATAAAGCAATAGTGTAGCCAGCTCATACATCTCATCTGTCAATTAGAGCAGAAACATGGTAGAAACCTCTTTACCTGAGAGAGGGTGGGAGGAAGGATGACGGAGAGGAAGCTACACGGGAAGAAAAGCCTGAAGAACAGGCAAAAGAGGGAGGGATTGCAGTAAAAGGCTAAGGCAATGACAAAAAACCAAGGCTGCAAAAAATAAGACATGAATGTGGTGAATAGGAGAGGGAAAATGGAGGAGAGAAGGGAAGATGAGGAGGTGAAAGGGAGGACAAGAGAGAGAGGTTGCTGTCTAGCAAAACCAAATTACTGGCCCATGTCCGAGTGTGACCTGTGTGTTTGCAGGGGCTAAAATGGAAGAAGAGGAAATAGGCAGAAGGAAAAAAGCACACTCACATTGTCCTTTGCGTTGTAGTAGGCAATTTCATCATCCTGTAAACAAGTCACACAGAAGCACACATATCACTTTGTGGTTGCTTCTGGGTGTTGCACAAAGAAGCGTAACATTTATGTAATCATTAATCCATGTATGTTCAAACAGTTCTTTATTTTGTTAATGGCATTAGTAAATTCTCCAGTTTTATGTTAATGAAGACATGGTCTGTGCTACCAATCTTTATGAATCGAATATGAATTAAGCTGAGTCTGCAGTGTCCTCTTTTTACATCTATGTCTGCCTTCAGCCATTTGCAATACTCCAGGGAAGCATTTTCCTGCTATTGATAAAGCAATAAGGCAATTCACAGCTTAGACACATATATAACTGTCTCTGTGAAGTATTTTTCCTGGCCACCACTTTACTCTACATTATAATTGTCTGCCACTCTGGTTCTTAAAAAGCAGAGTATCTGTCATTTGAAATGAGGGGTATAATGTGTCATAACACAGTGTATAATGTGCAATAAACCTATTTACTAATGGGGCTGTAATTACTGCTAACGACACACAGACGCAAACAGATTAAATCTATCTAGACAATGAAATGAATTTATTGGCACTAAATCCACACTATGTGCATGACCATTAATGTTTGCGTACCTGTGTGTCTCCCTGTGTTTTACCCATATGCATGATATAATACACAGCTAAAACTTACACATACTGTATGTAATGTATGCACTTTTGCAGGTATTGCTATAAGTGTGCATGTCTGTATTCTGTGTCCCTCTGTTACCTCAAACTCATCTTTCCACTGATGCTGCATCTGGATGTTTTCAGCAGCTGTGGCCAGTTTCTGGAGAGTGAAATATGACAGGGATTTAGACTGGATACTGCATAAGGTACGCCTCCTTCACAACGTCAGTCTAATTATAGAAAACCTAAGCAAAAGAGAGTACGTTAAAAAGCATGATGGAGACCATCCCAGAGACAGAGAAATTATTATGATCTCACTTGCACAGCTCAAACTACAGGGCTATCATGGTCTTACAGCACTGTCTGCTAAAGGCCACACCACAGTGTCATACTGTCAGAATGAAAAGGTTGAGCTGTGTGTGAGAGAGAGAGAGAATTGAAGAGAAGGGGGGGTGTCAGCAGTGTAAGAAATGGCAGATAACTGAATAAAGTCAAGTGCAAATGGATTAGCAACTGAGAGGCTGTTAATCAAATTGAATGCTACTAAATAACAGGGGGATATAAATCTAATTAACCTCACCTTTGCTCTACTCATCTCTCTTAACACGCACACACACTCACACTGAGAAGCAATAGAGAACAAGAGAATAGTGGCAAGAGTAGTTCATTTATTGCACTAGAAAATTTCTTACACAGTCAAAGCAGTAAAAAGGACAAGCACAAACTAAACAGCACTCTGGGAACAAATGACTGCTCTGTAGACATCCAGGGACGTATTTATTTATTACTGAAACATCATGATTTTAGAATTACACTTACAATTGTGTGATGATACTGTGATATTTAGACATATTTAGACATTGCTTTCCAATTGCACAATACATTCAATGTATGGCTTTCTTTATGATCTTTCACAGTTTCATTCCATCTTCATTCTTTCCTTTGTATGGAAAAGAGGGCAAAACTGAGAACAACACTAATAAGAACACAATAACATAGAAAGGGGGAGACAGACAAATCTGATTTCTACATTTTATAGTTGATGTGTGAACTGTTATTTAATGCGTTTTTAAAGATTTTGCTCAGAATTTCACTACTAACACCTAGTGCATTGAGATGCACTGTAAAAATGCCCTATTAAATTTAAGTGAAAACATTTTAGATATGAGCTATCTTTTGCTTGAGACAAGAAAATTTAGCTAACACTGCAGTAAGTGATTTTCACTTGATAAGATTTCTTAAAATAAAGTCAGAATGTCCAGCTACCAGAAGTCTTAAAACAAGATGAAATTATTTTAGATTAGCTATATTCTTGTTTCTCAATAACAGCCAACTACCTAACCAGGTTTTGAACCTACAATCTTTACGTTAGAAGATGTGTTCAAACCACTGAACCACCATGCCAACTGACTACTGGTGTGCTGGCTCTAGTCATGCCAGTGTCGATCAGTTGGTCCACCACTTTGGTCCAGACTGACATATCTCACCATCTATTGGATTGTCTTGAAATTCTGTACAGACATTAATGTACCCCAGATGGAAGGACTTTGGCGATCATCTGGCTTTTCCTCTACTGCCACCATGAGGTTGACCTTTTGAGTTTCGAGGCAAATGTTTCACCAACTATAGGATGGATTGCCATGAAATTTGGTACAGACATTTATGAACTCATGTGAACAAAAGTCTAAACCTGGAAATTAGATATTTTGTCTCAAGATAAAATTGAGAATATACCGTCATGCAAGCCAAAAGACTAAAACTTGAAATAAGATGTTATTGTCTTGAAACTTCAGAGCTTAAAATAAGTGTCAAAGCATTCTTGAAGTCTTGTAACAGATATGCCCCTTGTATCTAGCTAAACATAACCCCAAATAAGATAATATTGCTAATTAAGACAAGGCAAGTGACATTTACTTGAATGAAATCAAACAGCCTTGCTTAGTCAGCACTACATAATCCAAGCCATTCTCAAAACAAGTCAGGTTAGATTTTAAACCTAAATATAAGATTATTTCTAAGTAGGTGAGAGAGTTTTTGCAGTGTGGAAAGGATAAGGGGTTAGAATAAAAGAGCAGTGAGATCCCATGGCAGACAGCAGACAGAGAAACAAAACAGAAACTGACACTATGACTGTGTATATGTTCACCCAGGCAAATCCCCACAGATCAAACCTTAGCCTGGCCCTAGCCTGCCCTTCTCCAACTGTACTGGGTAATGACAACACAGTGGAGGAAAGGATTGCCCTTAAATAATAAACACACCTGTCTGACACACTGACTTCCTTCACAACAGCAAGGTTACCATAGCCTCAGAGAAACTCCACTCAGGGATGTATTTTCAATTAACTGCAGCAATAAGAACTGATGAAGGTAGATTGTATTTATAGCTGAATCTACTTGTGATATCCATCTGTTGAAGTTTGCAAGTAGGAAAGTATAACATCAGGCATTTCGGATCTGTGCATGTGCAATAACTGGATGAGATGCTCATAGTATGTCATTGTGTGCTTTTACTGAGTGTGGGTATTGAATGTGTATATGTGTGTCTATGACCATGTGTCTGCTGTCGGCAATGGTTCCATTCTTGATCAACATTCCCATCTCTTTGGCCTCCACTCCTGGGCTCTGTTCCAGACCTGTCTCCACCTCCTCTGCACTGTCTGTCAGCAGCTAAATATACACCCCATTTGAGCCACACATACAGACCATTAAGTTATTCAAATGCTCGACGCTTTCACCAGACATTGACAGTGTTTAGACTATTTCAGTGATTTCATCTAGAGATTTACATCTGAATCAATAGCTCAAATTCAAGTATCACATTTTTATGAGTAATCTGAAAACATGTCTGATTTGGAGCTGCATAATGCCAACAGATATTTGGTGTCTTGTGATCCACTCTAAGAATTTACACATGGTAACAGGCCAGTAACTCCATTCTACTGTAAATCATGTGCTAGTCATACAAGCCTCTGTGCCACTGGTGCCATTGCACAGACAAGATCTAACCCTGCAAAAACAAGTATCAGTACGAGATTGCTTTGCCAATGTTTTACTGTGTTATTAGAGATTTTAACAAAATAATGTGAGGAAAACCCACATAGAACTGGGTGGTCGTATAAAATCCCACTCTTTTCTTATTAATAATTAAATTCAGTGACACCTCAGATGCAGATACATCCAAGGTTTGAAAACATTCAAAACAAAAACCTGGTTCTTCATATTTTCATTCCATAAGAAAAAAAGAAAAGATAAGATTTAAGACTGTAATAATGTGCCACCTAGGGAAAAGGCCAAGTGTAGGAGGTCTTGCCATTAGGTTAATGTCAGCTAATGTCAATGTAACATCACATCATGTTAATGTCACACCATTGAGCTAACCGAGTTTCATAAATCTAGACCATCTCTCAAAATATTTAATATTCAATTTGCTAAATACATATGTATTGTACTATCGTAGAAAAGGTTTCAGTCGTAGTCATCTGGACACTGTTTTCAGAATCAAGACGTTTCGGCTCCCATCCGGAAATCATTCTCAATTGAGAATGAGGAGCACATGATTTACAGTAGAATGGAGTTACAGGCCTGTTACCATGTGTGGATCACAAGACACCAAATATCTGTTGAGAATGACTTCCGGAACACTCCTGGACGAATGAGGGACTACACCGTCTATGTATTGTACTGTAGCAATGCAAATGCATGCAGAAACACACACATAGAGCACTGCATGAACATATGGATATCGATTACAGATCTCTTCTTTGGTCCAGGATTTCTCTCTCGGCATGATGTTGTATGGGATATGATACAGGAGTACAAGCAACAGCTGTTCAATACTTGATCATACTCAAGTAATTTGTGTTACATTAACTGAGAATATAGGACTACAGTATTTTGTGTCAATATACCCTTCTCCCTCACACATGCAAATCTGCACATACACACACCTCCTAAGAGAGCAGACCGAGAAGGCTGTTAAAAATTCATGACAGGGCTTTGACGAGGCGCCTCTCCCCTCTGGGAGATATGGAGGGGGTGTGTGAGGAACGATACCTAATTACCCTTCTCTTTTTACTCTTTTTCTCTGTATCCCTCTACACTCTCTCTTTGGCAAACACATACACACAGAGGGGTTACCAGGCTACCTAAAGAAAGCAATGCCACAATCAAATCCGCTCTAAACTACAGAGCCTTGATCTGATGAGACCACTCCCTGAGTGACAGCTAACCTCTCTAAACTGGCATAACAGTTCGTTACAGAGCCACTGCAATTTGCTGTCTCTGACAATTGATTAGAAGCCAGCATTTCTCTTTTGAAACACACAAATTTAGCAGTACAATGGTTTAGTTAATGGGAGTGCATAACACACTCCCCGTGGTGTACTTGATCTAACTGCTCATTAGTCTCCCTCTCACATATTGTAATATAGATACCACATCTCTACACCATAATGAGTCCACTCTGTCACTGGAAGACCACTGGAGACCTGAGGAGAGCCACCACACCCCTGCAGGCTTAATAGGGGAAGAAGAATACATGGATACGAGGAGACTGGGAATTTGATCTATGGCCATATGGAAGTGGAGTGGTTTAAGGAATGAGGTTCAGTGAGAAAAAGGAGCAAACAGGAGAAGGACTTCAAAATAATCATGAAATCTAATACCAGGGGGCAAAAACATCCAATATGATCAGCAGGCAGCATTTCTGATGCATGTTGGTTGGCTATATCTTAATCCCAGTTAAACATAAAAACGGCCTAATGATGGCCGCAACAACTGTTGTGCCTATCAATATTCCAACAGCCAAATAGGGTACATAATATAATATTTCTCATTTCATGCACCTTCCACTGTTCACGCACCCTGATTTATGACATCATTACACTGCAGCCACAGAGAGCACAGAAACGTTTAGAGCTGAGTGTTGGATGGCAGTGGAGTCCTACCTGCTAGCCCCACAGAGAGATATTTCTGCCCTGCTCTCACCAGTCTTAGTTGTCATTCTGCCAGGGCAGCCCAGCAGACCACCATGCATTTAGTGAGAAAGCAGAGCACAGCTTAAAGGATAGACAGGGAAGATGAGACAGGCTCTGCTAAACCTCCCAGAGCCTCCCAGACTCCCTGTGTGTGTGTGTGTGTGTTGTGTGTGTGTGTGTGTGTGTGTGTGTGTGTGTGTGTGTGTATGTGTGTGTGAGTGTGTGTGCACATATGCGTGCATGTGATTGTGCATATGTGAGTCTAAAGGCTCCACATGCCTGAAATCAATGGGCCATTCAGAGCACACTGCCTTCTCCCCCAGACAACAAAGCAATACTCACAAGAGTAGATACAGCCTAAAAGATCATTAACACCCACATCCAATTTTATCTTTCCCTTCCTCGTTTCTGACAACGTGTCCACATTCATGAACGCTGGTTAGCTATTCGCCATAATGAGCCCCAACTCAAAAGGGATGGCAAGAAAGTAAAAATGGAGATGGAGATGTGAAGGGTCAGTATGAGAAGGTAAGAAGAAAAGAGGATTATGAACAGATGGATTAACAGAAAGGACAGTCCAAAGAGAGAAAAACAATACTCTGTTTAGTGTTCCTAGTTCTCATTAAAACTTTGCTTATGAGAATGAACAGTGGGATAATAAAGAAAGAGATATATACAAGGGTGGATGAGGGTTGTTTAGTAAAGAACAATGGAAGCTTTATCCAGCAATTCTTTTGTTTGTTTCCTGAGAAAAGGACAAACAAAAGCACCCTCCTGTGTGCGGCTAATAAATACATTGTGATAGCGTTTGTGTTGTGTTAGCATTATAAAGAGTACGGTCTAGACCTGGTCTTTAGAAAAAGTGCAACGAGATAACTTCTGTTATGAATTGGCACTATATAAATAAATTTAATTGAATAGTGTGTAAAAAAAGAGAAAGAAGACAAGAGGAAACAAGCAATGGAGAATAGGGGAGATGGACAGAATCAAATGGAAGAACAGAGGAGACAGGAGGAAGTGTAAGAGAGGAGCAATACAAAAGAGCACAGAAGAGTAAAGAGGAGAGTTGGAGGGAGAGGGAAGACATATGCAGTAGGAGAAAGGAAGGAGTACGATAAGAGAGAGACAGAGGCCAGAAGAGTTAACGAATGGTTGATTTCAAATTCCAGTTTGACAGAGAACTGTGGCAACAGGTCAGGAGCAGGACACAGGAGAGATACAGTAGACCGGAGAAGGAGGGCGACAAAAAGAGAAGGATGCAAGGATTGAAGGAGAAGGAGGTGGAATGAGTAAAGGGACAAAGAGCAGAGGTAGATGCAGCTGTGAGAGCCCAGGGGAGAGCCATGCTTCTCCGCATGGCTTCTCTCAGAGGCCAAACCCTCCGATGGGAACAGTAAATCTACAGCTGCTCCCCATCTCATTCGCTCTCTTTGGCTCTTTTGCGCTCATGCGTGTATCTCAAAGATATGTACAACTAGTGTCCACTTCGGAGAACTTAGTCACCTGATCAGATTTCACAGGGAATCTGCTGGATTTCTATACAACACAAGCATTGAGAGTCTTGATCTTCTAATTCAATAGGTAAAAAGATAAAGGGACCACTTTCTAAAAAGGCCGTCTTTATCAAGGGTTTATAAGTTGTAACTACATAATTTACCAATGATTAATAAATCATTTACTGATGGTTATAGGTCATTTATAAGGCATTAATAGAAGCAACGTTTGAGTCACCAGGTTGTGAAAAATCCTATTGGCTAGTGTTTATCATCCATGCTATTTGGTAATAATGTAGTTATAAATATTGGTAATTATTAATAAATGCTCATTGGTTTTTCACCTTTAAATAAGCAATTATGTCTGCAGTTAAAAATGTTGACAAGTACTTAAGCCTGCAATAACTGATATTTTTGGCCACTTGGGGGCAGCATAACAAGTTTTGAACACAACATTAACATATCATCATCACCTTTTAAGTTGATATGTCGAACTTGATAGCAAACAGTTGCTTATTTACACATACAGCTATTATGGAGCAACATTATCATTCATTTGGAGCCTCTATAAAGTTCCGTAAAGCCGATGGGAGTTGCAGATTCAGGTGACAATTCTCTGTAGGTTCATCACTAAAAGTGATACATTTCACATTGTTTTCACATTGTCATTTTATACATTGTTATTATAAATAGCGATTATAGACACTTACATCTACAACATGTCAGTAGTTGTTAATAAATGTTAATACATCGTTAATAAATGGATTTTTATCCAGATTGTCTGTGGCCCTTTTCTTGAAATAAGCGGTCAAACAATCTAATCAGTCGAAGGGAGTTTTCACAACCTGGCAGCCCAAAAGTTGTTGGATTTGAACTGACCTGTAAAGGAATAGTAAATGATTTATTAATTATTGTTAAAGCCATTAGTTACAACTTATAACTCCTGTATATTGGGTGCCCTTTTAGAAAGACAAATTGAAGACAAAAGTGAAACAAATAAAATACAGCTTACCATTTCCTGTAAAACAAAAGGTAAAAACAATAGTGTCATAAGGCAGCAAGTTCACATGGATTGTGGCTATCTCAAACTGGTGTAAGAGAGAGGCTACTAATTATCTTGTCACATCTCAATTACTGTAATTATATCAAAGTATCACAACATCGATTCTGAAAAATACTACCTGTCACATTTTATTAATGTTGATTATTATTAGATATGAAAAAACTGCATCTGTTGACAGTGAAATGTTGTAACTGTCTCCAAATCAAGTATTCAATGGCCTACCATAAGTCTAGTTAGAATTCTGCACTGCTCCCTCCCACTCCCTCTATTTCTGTCTGTCACACACACACACACACACACACACACACACACACACAAACACACACACACACAAACATACACACACATAAACACGAACATGAACACACAGATAGACACATGATGCAGACACTTCTTGTCTGTGCTTAATATGATCAGCACAGTGCGGAGATGGGAGGTTGAGTAACATCTGCTGTGGGACTGGAATATCTCTGATCACATCACAGCCTATGTTTATTACTGCATTACGTTGGCACACAGACACACACACACACACACACACACACACACACACGAAAACATCATAATGTCTCATCTTGTGCTCATTATTATAACATTGTGACAGCAGACAACAGATTAATAAAAATTTGGTCAAACACCCGGGGCACATTAAACAATTGCACAAATAACACATCAAACACTTAACACACACCTCTAAATAAAAGGGAACTGGTGAACTGAACTGTTTCTTAAGAAATCTTGAAGATGATAACATTATAAATATAACAATTAGAGGATATAGTTGTTGTAACATGGTTACAATTTGAAAAGAAAAGATTACTGTATCGTGTTCACAATATAGGGAGAGATTCTGAAAGGCAGCACTGAATGGTTTAGTGTCTGACAAGCACAATTATTTAAGATAATTTATAGACGTATTCCAGATATGCATAATCTGGGAGCAGGTTTTTCACCTCATGTTAAACCTCTTTAAGACTATGCCGAGTACTTCAGTAGTCCTAGTACAGTCCTGAGTGGTATAAAGAATAGAAAACCACTGGGTAAAGGGAAGGAAGAAAACAAATATGAGTCCGGTTGTGTCATGCAATGTGCACGTAAGGCACAGTGTTGGTGATAAAACAGATTGCTTTTGTTTTGAAGAGCTTTTTGGTGACTATGGCACGCTGTTAATTTAAGAGACATAGTTTGCAAAGCAATCTTGTAAGCCTAAACTCTTTACACAAAATGTTTAGTGAAGCTGGGGAATCAGCTACTGTTCTTAGTGAAAAATGGAAGGTTGAATATCTAGAGGAGAGACAATATTTCAGAAAATTAAGTATGATCAAATTGTTAATGTTGTTAAATATTGATAATGATATTACCCTGTCCAGTAAAATGGTGCATGTAAACAGTTTTACATATTATATCTTACTAAAGCCTGCAACACAATATCACAAAATTTTGGAAAGAGGTCAGAAGTATGACTGACTGTATCATCTAACATGCATGCATACACTACTTATTAAGCCTCTGAGCTTTAAGGAGCACAACACATATGCTGTGTTTAGCCATATTCTTTTTACTAAGAGTGTTTGGAACATACTGATTTCATCAAGAGCAGAGAAGTGGATTCTGCCGCAGGTCAGGTTTGAGAATTTGGACATGGACATACAGTATATATACATTTATACAAACATAGAGTACATATACATGGGCATTTTTATATATTTATACTGCAGTGAAAGTGGATCATCATTGGAGGCAACTGATTAAATTCAAGTTAACCACAATGCAAGCTGTCAGTGTACAAGTCGAGCAGAAACAATTGCCAAGGTATCTATTACTAAATTCTGGCATTATTAAACAATTGTAATCACTTCATGTCCATTTTTAATACACAGATGATTGCCTCCAGTAAAATATTCCTAGTTCATAAATGACAGCTTCACTGAAGCCCATCATTCCAATCATTTTCAATAATGAACTCAACTTGTATGCCAGCACTGGAGATGGAAGCTATGTCACACTCACTTTAAGCTACACACATATACTGTAGGTACCCACAGACACAAGTTCACATACACACTAATGCACACACACACACAATACTGGGCCCGCTGTGTCCTATAGAGTTTTAGTGGTGTTGGTTGAGGTATTACTCTAAGTAATGTTGAAGACGGGCTCATTAATCACTGGATTGAGACCTTCAACACAAGCGAAGAGAGGGAATTGCACAGACACACATGTACTGCACACACACAGACACACACACACGCACACACACACACACACCTCATGCAGATTGTTCAAACAAAAGCAAACAACTGTGACAGACACATGGCTGCTGGCTGTTAGTAAGAGAAAGAGGTGGACTGTGGACAATACCTTGATATGTGTATGCGTGTGTAGATGTCTGTCTTCAGTGTTTGATCAGTTTGCCTTTTGCCTTAACAGTTCTGCCGCATCAATAATTAAGTGATTAATTACAGTGCACACAGACAGACAAAGAGAGAACAGGCTGAGGATGGAGGAGGGAGAGATGCTTTGTAGTAAATGGATCTAGCCTCGGGCACATCACACACTTTCACTATATGGTCAACTACTTTTGACAAACGTTTTCAGAATTATTTCTCTCTCTCTCTCTCTCTCTCTCTCAGAGGTAAAAGTTGACTCAAATGACACATGCATAGCTCCATACTTTTTTAAGCTGAGTACATGTCTATATTAATGTACAGTATGTATGTAGGGGTGTGCACTGCACTGTCTGTTGTCACTGCCTACTCACATGACATGTTTCTTTACTAACAATGGTAACTTAATTTGGCCTAATAAAAACTATAATATAGGTTAGGGGCCTCTGGAAATTTACAGCAAGTGGTCTGAGTTGACAGAGAAATGTGGCTCTGATTAGAGAGGACAGTCATGTCAATGGACTTCATTACAGGTAAAGTAGATATGCATACTATGTATGGCATATAATAAAAATAGGTGAAGCAATTCAGCTATACCTTTTTTGGGCCACCCTACTTGCCATTACTGTCTTCTTAGCATACAGCTACATTAACCTTAGCTTACCACATGCAACAGTTACAGTGGGTGATTATATTTATTATTATTATTATTATTATTATTATTATTATTATTATTATTATTATTATTATTAATAATAATAATAATAATAATAATAATAATTTTAGGAAGGGCACTTCAGCCAGAGAGGGAAAAGGGGAAGTGGCTACTATAGCCACTATGTGTGCACATCCCAATAGGTGTGTGAGTGTTGCCTGTTGAGCTCAAACCCCAGTAGCCATTGTAAAACCTTTGATAAAGTGATCTCTCAGAACAGTGTGCAGCCAAGTACTCATTAATAATGTATGTTACACTCTGCCACAAACTAATTTATGGAAGCATGAGTAAACACACAGACACACACTTGTTTCACACACCTGTGGCTAGGTAAACTGTGGCCTTTCAAAAGTCATCCATCATGCAGAGTTAGAGATCAAAGAAGACGAGACAGGGAGGACGAAAGAGAGAGAAAGACAGAGGCAAAGAGAGGATGAAAGTTTGAAAGCAGCTGACAACTAAGTGAAAGTGGCTCAACTGCCTTGGGCTATCTCCAATTATATTGACATTGAGAGTCACTCCCAACCTTATATCAAAGGCACTGAACAAGAAAGGATCTCCCAACTGCAATGGAGATTTATCTTCCTGTATTCTGTCTGACAAACTTTATAGCCAAATCCCTTCATTTAACTTAGAAGATTAGTCAGCAAAAATCAGCTCAAAGCACAACTTTAAAATCCACTGGGACAAAGTATGTCTAAGTTCTGATTTGAGTTTGCCGGTGTTTATTGCCACTGCTATGTGGTGTACCCTAGAAAAACAAAACAAAAAAAACACCAAAGGCAGGCAATAGGATTTTTTTTCTCTCACTGTACCATCCTGTGCACCTATCTTTCTTTGCTCAGTCTATCTGTCCATCCCTCCATGCCGCCATGGATTATGCCCTTCTTTCACATCATCCAGTCATCCATTTATCTCCTCATCCATACATCTCAGGACAGAGAATTCAATAACAGAGTGCCTTGAGGTTACTCGTAGGAGAAGAGGAGACACAAAGACGCAATAAAGAGCGAGAAGTAAACGATGTCCAGAGGTTGGAAGGACTGTCAGCATCAGGCTAGCTGACCCCCCACCCACCACCTCCTACCTACCCGTAACACACACTAAAACACATACACATGAACACACCCAACCCTCGCAACCATCTCTCTCTTCTATTACTTGGTTAATGCACTGAAGCCAAGCTGCTTACGCATCTCATGGCACCAGTACTCAGAAAAATGATAAGAACACCAGAGTGTTTACTTTATATACACAAGACAGACACTTGGCAGGGGTTGTGTTTATGAACGTTCATAAATACTCCCTCTCCATTACTAATAAGACAACAATGGTGATGCCTTATAAGGGTAGAGTAAAGGGTGTTGTGAACTGGGGGGGATGGTTCCCAGGGTTAAAGCTCTCATTATCACATTGAGTCCAGCAGAAGAAATCTCAGTCGTCACTTTCTACTCTTTTGAGTGCATGCTTCACCCACTGTTGTTATTGCATATACTATAACTATATCTATCATTCATAAAGTCACACAATTAAGTGATCTCTTCTATACATATCACCTCACCATTGAAATATTAGTGTGCTGTTACAAAATGAACATTCATATAATAGCTTGTGACAATGTAAAGGCCTCCAGAATTGTGAAGGTTGTTGACTGATTTCAACTAAGCCTTTAGGTATGGAGAAGGACTAGGGATCCTGTTGTCAGAAGATCATTAAAATGTTTTGCATGTGACTTCCTCCATTTAAAGGATGATTTCAACCAAACCCACAGCAATCACACTTGGAAAACTGGTGTGAAACCAAAGCCAGACAAATAATTAAATAAATAAATAGCCAGAGGGCAGTGTAACTGCAATGGGATGCTTGATTTTACTATTATGATCATATAAGTACACTGGAGCTAAAGCCCTCAGGCTCAGTGTTGTGGGATAAATCCAGGTCTGTCCTTTTTTGAAGTCAAACTGCCGAGAACAAAAGGCATATTTTCCAGGGGAAAGTTTGAACATTTAAATCTCTTTTCTTAGTTTACCCTATCAGTCTAGTAGTTTTACCATCAGTCCACCAAAATTCACATGTAAGCTAAATGCACTCTGCTTGTTCAGTTCAATAAAGAATTTGCCATAGATTAAAATTATTATATAATTCCTTTTAATTACCAAATTTGTGTGATTATGTCACAAATGTTGCCATGCCACAAAAAATGTAGTACTACATTATATCTTCAGTGTTTTTATTTCTCTTTCAACTTGTGCTTTTCAATACACATTTAGAGAATCAACACAATCACCAAAAAGTGGATTAAACACATGGTTCACCACATACACTTTGGTTATTGAATAAATAAGTCTACAATGTCCTAGGAAGAAGCAGATGGAAAACTTCTGCTTTCACTGCCCTGGTTAATAAAGATCTCATCCTGTATAGCTTTAAAACCAATGTAAAATTGCAAACTGACAGTTGGTTCCTCTAAGTGGGGTGAGTCTTACCTCCAAGGCAGTAGACCTCTTCCGCAGCAGCTGTTCAATTTTTGTGGCTGCTCTGGCCACCAGCTCCTCTGCGTCGTTTTGCTCCACACTGTACAGGTGTTGGTTTCTCAGAAAAATCTAGACAGAAACAGAGAGTAGTGAACGTATAAAATCACACACATAACTGATGATGTGTCAGAAATTGATTGGTTTTATTTAACATAAAAAAAATCAGAACCATATAGCAACTGAGTAGAATATAACTTTTAAACAAGAATTAGTGCAACTTCTTTGATGCACTGATATATGTGGCAGGTCCATAGCAGTGTTAAATTTGGATTGTACTCTCTCTTTATGCATGTGTGTAGCGTGTGGGTGTTTATACCTGAGTGAGGCTCTTCCCAGCTGTGGCTGCATCTGCCAGGGTGACAAGCTCTCTTTGCATCTGATCAACCCATTCTTTAATCCTATGGGACAAAGCAATGCACACAACCGATTTTGTAATTTAGATGTAACCAGTTTAGAAGAGACATCACAGACATTTCACAGTGCAAACTGTCAATCAAGTTATCTTAAGCGTATGTGGAGGTGGGTATGGGTAGCTGTCAGCTGCAGAGGGAGAGGTGGTGGAGTGGCTCAGGTGAGCAGCATCGGGGAGAGGTAATTGGCACAGCTGAAACTGGTTAATTATGCTCTCCCTAAATACAGTAGCATGCTGGACCTGAGGAGACCCACGACAGCCAGCCAGGGAGGCTGGCTTTTCTGGACACAGAGGAAGAAGCAGAGGTGCGGTCGGAGGAACGGCTGATGCTGGAATGAAAGATTGTGTGTGGAGAAAAAGAATAAAGATTATTGCCTGAAAACGTGGTCTCAGCGTGTGTCTCAAAGCCAAGGGAATTCACGGTAGCACGATTCTGCTACAGCATAAAAACAAACAAGGCCAAAGAGAATCACTCTGATAGGTCAAGCAAAATGGCAACCAATCAAACTCGAATCACCAGGAACAAATACAATGTCATCTAATCAAACACGTGTCATTGGGTGTCAACCAATCGACTTTCTGAACGTTAAAACATGAAGTCAACCAATTCGATAAGTGTCAGCCAGTGTTGTGACTAGTGACAGTGATATGAGTGGACAGGCGAAAGGTGGGAGGTGGCCAGGACCGACGTGCTTCTTTGTATATCAAAGAGCTCCAGGGACATCGGGTACAGCCTGCTGGTGCCACATACCTTCCTCTCATCCTCCTCCAATCATCTTGTCAAACCACAATAAGCTCACAGCATGCATTATAATAAACTGACACAGTATATCACTCCGTTCCTCCTGAACACAGTGGTCATGGAGAGAGATAGGCATGAGATGAATGACAAAGACCTGACTGACTCATCTTGAGGAGAACCTGGTATGAGAGACTTGCAGGAGCAAAAAAACTTGTGTCCATGTGGATGCATTAATTCACCATATATGCTTCCATGTGTGCACACACATACACATGCACACTGAGACAGTGCCATTAATATTGTATGAGAATGATAACAAGTTGGCATGGGATACAGATGTTCTTATTGCCATGCATTCACACTAACACAGACTCAGCCGTGATCCTACCCAATGGCAAAGACACATGTTATACTCACATATACAAACTGGAATAAGCATAGAAAAACACATATGCATACCTAGAAAATATTCCTCAATAATTGTCATTGCAGCAGTGTAATGATTGTCATTCAAGTTACAGTATGTGTGCAAAACATCTACTCTGACACTCAATACAGCTGAGGGAGGTTGTAAGATACAAACAAAGAGAGAAATGTACAGAAGATCAAGAAGCCAATAAAGAAATGGGAAAGCTGCATCAGGGACACAAAATTCACAGTGGATGGGTAAAATTCAGAGCAAGTACGCTTGTGGAAAAAGATGAGACACTTTGCAAGAGTGGGAATACCAGAGGTGATAGCACAGTGTGAAATCGTTTAGGAAAAGAGAGGGTAGGTGGAGATATTAGAGCAGGGTTGGCTATAATTCAGCTGCTATCCCTTAATTTCCAAAGCCAGATGGTTTAGGGATTGTGGACAACACTGCAGACTGAGGCTTGGCAGAGCCTATGTGAAGGAAAACTAACATAGATGTCCAGCTACTGTACTGTATGTTATAGTACTCATCTTGCAGCTGCCAACAGATGCAAAGGGACGAGTGATGCTGTCTGACCAGGGGCTGCCAACCAGGTGATCCGCAACCATAAAAGCAGAATTTTCATTCTGTTTATACAGTTCTAAAACATTGGAGAAACAAGAGTGGAGAAAATTGCCTGATGATACTGTATTTTTGAGGCTGATAGTATCAATATTTGACTATTTGAAAAATGTAACAATATGTTGGCCGATATTAATTTCTTTACATTGATACATAACATGCAACATTTTTGTCAAGTATTCCTTAAATTTTCAACATTTTACAGTTGAAAAATAAATTTGTCAGTGCTCTCTGGCAGTCAAACTAGGTAATGACGACACTGTTTCTTAATTAACTCAATCGTATCTTTGTTGTTTCTGTACTTCGGTTGTTTGTTACTTATTGGCCAACATATACGCCAATATTGATAGTGATAAGCCGATACTATCAATGATCTCACCAGGGTTAGCTCAGCAAGGCTTGGACACAGAAACCATGTGTTACAAACTGAAGCATGGAGTTCGAAAGGTGTGGGTGTTAACCAAATGGGGAGGGTCTAATGAAAAGACCGTATTGAGTTGCATTATGGGAAGTGTAGGATTGAGTGTTTTTGGAGCTCGAACCAAACTAGCAACTAAAAGTCAGGATATCTCCACCTCTGCTGCTCCAATTTTGACCATTCTGTCTCTTGCGAGTCCCCCACTTTATGGAAATGTAATACTAAATCACTGACATGCTCTTTTAATATGGTGGAAATGACTGTTGACTTTATTGCTACAATAAAACTAGCACACTAATCAACTAATATTAAATAAAAACAAATCTTCTCATAATGTTATAAAGAATGGACTGATACACATGTTTGCAATTGAGTGGATATGGAGCATCAATGTTCATTCTTGACTTTGGAAACAGCAGTTGAGAAAACAATATCACCACAACATCCATTTAGCAGCAGTTCTGGAGCTTTTGATCACATCACTGAGTGTGCCCTGTTGTCATGGACTTGTAGATGTTCACATTTTCATTTCTTCTGAGGACTTCTCATGCAGGTTGGCTTAAATGCGGAAGTCCATTATGACTAAGTCTATCTGCCGATGAAGATTAAGTGGACGGGCGCCCTCCTGACCTGTGCGCTGGGGTATGCACATACTGTGTGAACATACTTGGCCAGTAAATCAATAACTACAACGTAGTTATACTAACTACATCTAGGCATGAGGTGTCTCTTCTCTCTTCTCCTCTTCTCACCTCTCTTTCATTCTCTTCTCTCTTAAATTGTCTTCTCTCCTCTCCTCTGCCCCACCCTTCCTTGTCCCCAAATCTACAAACAGCAAACTGATTGTAAGGCATTTTAGTGGTGCTTGGACCCCTAAGCTCTCAAAGTCTGAAGCATTGACAAGTCAATTGTGAGTTATAGTTAATGTGTATGTGTGTGTGTGTGTGTGTGTGTGTGTGTGTGTGTGTGTGTGTGTGTGTGTTTGTGCTTCCAGGGACTTGACATTCAGAGAAGCAGAGGGCCGTCTCTCCAGAGTTTAGCTTCTGTGATATCTATTGCTACCAGTATAAATCTCTATAACAAAAACTCTCAGGTGCTGACAAATGGATGAGACAACCCAGTCTGTGGTGCAGTATGTGCAGTATGTGAGCATGTGTTCTTCTGCATGTCCAATATGGATGGTATGGACCTTTTTCTGTGCACATTATTTTTTTTTTTCAAACTCTATTTAGAATATTTTGTCAAAGGCTTCATAAAAGTGTCTGCAGAATAACTGAGCCCAATTCTCACGATACTGAATCCCTTGAATATGTATTTGCTTTGTGTGTGTGTGTGTATGTGTGTGCAATGTGCAGACAAAGAAGTCTTGACTCTAAAGTGATCACTTGGCTCATTATATACAGTAAAGGACCATAAAATACAAAGTTATGCTACTACTCTCCAAAGCTGTACGCCTGTTGCTTTATATGAATATTTGCAGTCAAATCATCACCTTAAATGCATTTCCAACCATCCCTTGAGGTCCCAACCTAGTTTAATGGCAATACTTCATAAATGCCATAAGGTGAGGCCAGCTCTCAGCCCGTCATGGTTGATCTATGTGAAGTCAGATCACCTCCAGTCAAAACTAATCTCATTTTAACTCTTTCCATACAAATACACATTAGGCGGAGTACAGAGATGCTTATTATCTTATCATCATCACACAGTTATCAGTATAATGTAAGCTCTTTTCAATGGCTAAAATAATATAGCGATTCAGAGATGCTTAAACAGTAATAAAGTCATTGTTGTTGAGCTGAGGTAGCCACATTTTTCTGCTCTGGTTGCTGGGGTTTGATTACTGCAGCCTCTGGTACAATGCTGGATAATTAAACACACACACACACAAACTCACATACAAATGGCAACTGGGTCAGACACTGCCCTACATTGTTTTTCAGACACAGGAAGAGCAAATGAGAGCAAAACAGAAAGAGAGGCGAAGAGACAATACAAGAAAGAGAGAGACAGATGTTGTGGTAGCATCACTTTGGCACTAAAGAGAGTAATGTGCTGGCCCATAGTGTGTATCTCAGTTGGAGGCTGTGTTAAACTACAGTCTAATTACACATCATTACAGAGGCAAAGACAGAAGCGGCCCAGTCCAGACAGCAAAGCGGAATGAGGCATGGTAACTCCAACAGTAATGCACCAAAACAACCCACAGTGCTCTGCTCACGCTTTGTAGCCTATACACTAACACCCAAGTGGCCAATTCAGTCCATCTTCAGCCTGGCCCAGATATTACCTAAAAGTACCTTGACATGAAGAAGAGGGTTTATGGATCAAGCTCCTTCTGTCTTTCAGACAACATCTGATTCTGAGATATTCCTGGCACAGCCAACATGAGTTAATTGTTACAAACTCAAAAAATCCCAGATGATATGGTATTTGTCCCATTGTTGTTTTTATTTACTTTGAAATGCTGCTCTAGACATCTAAGGTAGTGCAACATGTTTTTCATCTCCACAATAGTTACTGCAGCCACAGAGCTATTTAGGATCATAATGAGACACAAAACCAGCTGGTTACAATTTGCAAAACTACCTTTACAAAATCAGTATTTTTCTCTCCATCCATTTGATCATTGTAATCCAGGAGAATGCACTTGATGAATTGAATGTTGTGCCCAGTTAATTTAGATTTATTTTGGCTCATGTTGTTGATGCAACACTCTATTGCATCTCATATTACAGCCATGATAAGATATATTCCCTTCGCTATAGTGGTATCTAGCCATGCAGGCAGACAAGCAAGGTCATTAACTTAGAATATGAATTTGGACACAATCATGTATATTTACTACATTACACACACACATATATATATATATATATATATATATATATATATTAGTTGTTATTTCACATTGATATGCTCATCATTAAGCTCAGGAATATGGGGGTGGGTGGTTACTCCTACAGTGATGAACAAGAGGGACTATCTGGACTGGATTGAAAAGAAGAGCCTCTTCTTCTAATAGAAATTGAATTCAGCAGCCACTCAAAAAAGAAGAAAGGGCATGGAAATATAAAGATGGTGATATTGAATGGTCACCATCACCATAGCAAACCCAAGGCAGACTGTCAGAGCTTACTGTAATGTGCAATTAGAATGGATGCTGGTTTTCTTAGCACTCAAATCCAAAAGAAGCATCTGAGGTCTTCATGCTACAACCCACAGAGAACATGAAACTGTACATAAGCAATGTGGGTGAAAGGCACAGTCAAATGTTATCTTTTTTTAATTGTATATATCTCATGAATCAAATTTACCTGCAAGATGATGGATGCATTTTGTAAATACGAAGCACCAAATGGTATTGACTTTAAAATGTATTCATACACTTACTAATTCGCAGATTCACACTGAGCATCCAGCAGATTTAGCACAAGGGGCTGTTGAGTAGTTCTTCTTTGCTTTTGTCACAAAGTGTAGCCAGGAAGCTAGTGTTTGTCATTTTTTTACAGTGTAAATATTCTTGAGTGTGGTGTTTTTCATTTTGTTGTTTATTTCTGCTTTGCCTGGCAGGCAATTAAGACACTCCCCAAACACACCTGAGACAGATCACATAATCAAGAGATATGTATGATATTGAACAATACTGACAAGCACTCTGCTTGGGGAGAGCAGGACCTGGTGTGGTGCGGCTCTTGGAGAACAGCAGACAACCACTTAAGACGTCCAGCACAACAAACAACTGAGCTGGCGTGGATGTTGCCGCCGGTGACTCGGAAGTTGAAGTAGAAGTTGCCCCTCTACTATTGTTTATGCAAAAGAAATTGTTTAATTGATGCTGCCTCTTTTAAAAGACATATAAAGATATTTTAAAACCATAATCTTGCTGTGTTTGTGTACGTGTCCCCAACAGCATCCCCCGCTGGGTCTTCCACCCAGGGCCTGAAAACCTCCTCCTCTCTGTGGTTCAAAGCTCCTGTGCTTGCGATGGAAATGAACACCAACACTGCCCCGGTACTCCAAGCTCCCAGGCCGGGTAGAGTCAATCATTATGATCGTTAAATTAGGTAACTAGCTAATGGCAGTTAGTAGAGTTAGTAGCAGTGCGCCGGTAAGTGACTTCCTGTACTACAAGTATAAACGGTCTGTGTTGCAACAATCCCCTGATAGTTTCGTCCTGGTAACAAGGTGCAGCTCCCGAATGGAGGTTGAGGGTCGTCTTTTTTTCTGCCTACGACTACCCAACTAATGAAAACGTGGTCAACTAAGACTCTTCTCATTGACTAACGGTTTAGTCGAATATTAGGGGGCAGCCCTACAAGACTAGGGTCCAAAATGTAACCTGGTAGTGTCTACTTTTTGATACTAATTTTTCTTGCCCTTGTCAGCAGGATACCCCAGTTCCAGTCTGGAAGCAGAGTCATCACTAAAGAGCTCTTTTGTCAGGGAATGTCCAGCAGTAGAGGTGTTGGCGGGAGGAACACACATCCCCTGTGTTTTGGACTCACGGGGTAACCCTGTTTAGCAAAACCTTTTTAAGGACTCGTTTTAATGATTTAGAAGCAAAGAGAGACACTAAAATAAATTGGTTAAATTTGAAAGCAGTAAATGGCCTGTAGATTCCTTATGTAGGCTACACAATGTTGGATTTTAAAGTGGAGGGGGTTTATGTTCCACAGAGGGGGATCCTCATTGTTTCTGATGATTGCATGAGCCCCCACCAAGGGCTGTTGGGCATGAAGAGCAGTGTGGGAGGCTGTAGAGGGAGGGACTTGCCCAGGATTCAAAGCCTTTAAGTCCACCTTTGATCCACATCTTTTTCACCTAGAACAAGTGTTTCAGAAACGTAAAGACCACGGACTGAAATTGCAACCAAAGTGAAGAAAAAGTGCAAGGTGCAAGCTGTTTCAAACCGAAGTGCATTATTTGGGACACCTAGTGAGCCAACAGGGAGTGTTCCCTGACCCAGAGAAGGTCAAAGCTGTGATGGATTGGCCCCTACCCACTACTGTATGTCAGGTATGTTACTTCCTTGATTTTGTGGGCTACTATAGACGTTTTATTCTTGCCTTTGCAAGAGTTGCTGCCCCCTTGCGTGCGTTGACACATAGAGCTGAATAGCTGTGTTCAAAGACCTAGTCTGTTGAGTGGGACTCCAGTTAACAAGAAGTCTTTAAAGAGCAAGTTAGTATGTGCTCCTATTTTGGTTTATGCAAATTTTAACCTGTCTTTCAGACTATACACTGATACTAGTTTTGATGGCTTGGGGTAGTCCTTTCCCAGGTGCAGGAGGACGAAGAGCGGGCAATAGCTCATGCAAGCCGATCCCTAAGACCTAATGAGAGAAATGACAAGAACTACAGCTCGTTTAAATTGGAACTGCTATCTGTGAGGCTCTGAGATTACTATTTGAACACTGCAAATCTTGGGGTAGCTGAGCAGAGGTGGGTGGCAGAGTTGGCAAACTTTAACTATGTCCTTAAATATTGCCCAGGGAAAGAAAATACCAATAAGGACACCTTATCATGTCCTGGAGACCACCCGAGGCCTCTGCCACCATGGCCATCGCACCAGAAGATGCAGAGCGCCAGGAGCAGTTGGAGCTTTGGGCAGCATGCGAGCAAGACCCCACATTAAATCTTGTGAAAGCCCTGATGCTGGAAGGTAAAAAAATTTTGAACACACTCAGGAACACAGGGTGAAGTTGTTGCAGCCCTATGCCAGGTCTTGGGCCCAGTTGAGTGTTAAGGGGGGTGTTCTATTGAAGACTGCAAAGGACAAGGACACTGAACTGCTAGAGCAAATTGTAGTGCCCCCAGTGTGGAGAAGACTGGTATGGAAACAGTACCATGAAGCTGTTGGTCATTTTGTTGGCACAAACACTTTATCTGTGTTGCAGTGCAGGTTCTATTGGCCAGGCAGGGGGAGGATGTCCACCAATGGTCAACCAACTGTGGCCACTGCCTGCACCAGAAATTATATCGAGAAGTAAGGACACCCCTAAATTCCACCTCTTACCCAATTGAATTGGTAGCTGTGGAATATTTGGCATTGGGGCGGCCTGGAGAAGTGTAGCCCTATATCTTGGTTTCAGCGGATGTGCTTTCCAGGTTTGCGTGGGCCATATCACCAAAGGACCAGACGGCTGGTACGACAGCCAAAGTACAGTGGACACACACACAATCAACAGAGAGGATCGGTCCAGGCACACCACCGGACACTCAGAGGAGAAATGGCAAACTATTGGGCAGTAAGAAGCGTGTACCAAAGATGTCTGGAAGGATCGGAATGCCAGAAAGGAGGTCTTTTCAATCAAGAAGTGTGTGCCAGTAACTGGACAACATAGACAACGCCCCCTCTTCCCCTGCCTGTTGTCAGTAGTAGTGTAAAGACTGGGTCGTTATTCCTTTTTTCTGAGCTTAAAAAACACTGTTTGTTGAGACTGCTTTTTAGAAGTTGCCCCTCTACTATTGTTTATGCAAAAAATATTGTTTAATTGCTGCTGCCTCTTTTAAAAGACATATAAAGATATTTTAAAGCCAGAAACTTGCTCTGTGTGTGTGTGTGTGTGTGTGTAAGTAGTCTTTACTTTTTGACACTTTCACCATCAGGCTGCACAGAGGGAGCAGATCTGATGTTGAAATGACTGGTCAGCAGACCTGAGTGACCTAGTTAGGGTATAAGGGGTTAAGAGGTCAGATAGGTAAGGGGGAGCCAGTCAATGAAGTGCTTTGTAGACAAACAGTAAGGTTTTAAAATGAACTCTAAAACAGACAGGGAGCCAGTGGAGGGAGGCAAGTATGGGGAAAATATGCTCATGCTTATGGGAACCAGTTAAACGCCTCGTAGCAGCGTTCTGCACAATCTTGCAATGATAGGAAGGATTTTACTTTGGCTAAGGCTTGCAGTTGGAAAAAACTGCCTCTGACCTTGGAGTTTATCTGTTTGTCAAATTTAAATGCAGAGTCAAAAATCATCCCATGGTTATTTGCATAGTGGTTCACAAAGGATGACAGTGGGCTGAGCTTCGCACACAGAATGCTGGTGGATTGAGGGGGGCTAAAGAATGAAACATTTAAAAAAAGAAATTAAAAAATATATTTATTTGTGGTTATCTGCATTAATCTCTGATCCAGATGTAAATAAAAGTGCAGCCCCACCAAGCACAGTTAAATATTTTCTGATGCTGTTAAAGTTTTGTTTATAATTGTAAACACAGCATGCTGTTTTCCATCTATGACTCAAACTCTTGAATTATATGTGAATACCTCAAATTAATATGGTCACAAAATTAGGCCCTACTGGTTGAGCCTTTAATGCTGTAGAGTGGCTCTGAATTAGGTGTTCAGGTGAACAACCCAAACATCCTGAATGTGAACTGGATTTTAAGAGAAGTTTGTATGGAATCTAAAATGCAAAGGAACATATAAAAGTCCAATCGCTCTGATTTTGCAAATTAATAATAGCCTAAGGTTATTTTACCATATTTGGGCAGAACATTATTTTATTATTACAGGGGAATTAATAAATTCACAGACAAGGGCCACTTTTGTCATTTAACATTAGGGATCAGGACCAGGCGAAGCCACTGTAACTCCTCTACAACTTCATAGAGGAGCTGTCACGGCGCTCCGTGGACACAGCCATCCACCGGCGACAAACTGCCCATTATGGTAACCAACATTAATCACCGGTTGGAGGCGAGCTGCCAGAAGCTGAAATATTAACTACCCTCAAGCGTGTCTTCCTCAAGATGACCACTGGTTAATGAATGAAACGACCTGTCCAACTCACTCTCACACCCCCAAGCGCGCACGTATTGTCTACTGTACAGCACTACACACCGTGAGTGGCCCATTAGATGGAAGCTAATACTTGTCTCTAAACGAGGAGCACTTGAAACAAGGAGTCTGCAAACCAGAACATTTATTGCTCGAAATTGGATTACAAGGGGCTATACTTACATGAGCTGTGTCGGAAACTGCGATGCCAAAGACCCGTCCTGCCATAACAGGACCAGAAACACCCAGGCTCGTACCCTGCAGGTATTCATTGTAAAAAAAAAAAAAGAGGGGGAAATTCCCCGACGCGCGTCAATAAGAAATGTGCCTCGCTCCCCTTCGCCGCCGATGAATGGGAGCGGTGTGCAGAAGCAGCGTGAGTGGCAGTCTGACGCTCCCTCACAGATTAACGCACCCTGACGCCTCTAATCTGATCACCCAGCCATCTAGTGCTGTAACAGGTACTGAAGCTGGATATTGCAGTCTCTCTCTCTCTCTCTCTCTCTCTCTCTCTCTCTCTCTCTCTCTCTCTCTCTCTCCCCCCACCTCTCGCACTCTCTCACCCTGTTGCCCCCCTCCTTTTCAATGTAGCGAAAAAAATCACATATACTCCTTTTATCTTGTAATATGAATTTTGTCAGTGATACTCTGTAGTGACTTGACCTAATGCAATTTAGACTATCCCAATTTCTGTATTTTATACGATCTAATAATGATAGTAATATAACCAAAACATTCAAATGTCTGTGATATTTCAAAAGAAGCTGTGATATTTGTTTTGGTCCAAAAAGCATCACTCTATTTTTTCCGTTCCTCAAGGTGTACAGCATTCCATATTGGGAGCAACACATTTTTTTCTCCCTATAAAGAAACACCTGCTAAAAGGAGGGTCTCACTACAGGTACCACACACACAAGTGCATGCAAACTGAATACAGATGCAGGTTTGGCTCTTTAAAACGCTCTACAACCTTACAATTCCTAAAACCTGGAGGAATGGGAGAATTTACTGGTTGCGATAGCACAATCTTTGCCAGTCACCATCAGTCATCCTGGTTGCATGATTGGCAGCAAGCAGAGAAACTGTCCCACATGGGAATCAGTGCTAGTGTGACAGATCTATTGATTTCACACATATAGTATAAAATCGTATGAGCAAAGTACAGTAAAAGCCCAATAAATCTCAGTGCCATCAATCATGCCAGTTTTATAAGATTGAATTTGCAGCTATGTGCTGCGCATCCCAACGTGAATGTATAAATTATAGAACATACACAAGCTCCTGCACCACTGCAGTATCTAAAATCACAGTTTCTGCCATCATTTTAAAATAAACGAGCATGAACACTTTGAATTGATTGAATAATTGAATAACAAAGTGAGAACATAAACCTACTGTGTGTGTGTGTGTGTGTGTGTGCGTGTGTTTGGTGTGATCGTGTGTGTGTGTGTGTAATTCAGGCCTGGAGGGACGGCAGGGCAGCACAAGCAGGATGCTTGGGGATTTGGTTATCAATTGTTGCTTGGCAACCACACACCATCTCTCGTGTCCTCTCACCCTTCTCTCCTCCCTTCCCCCCCATTTCTCTCTTTGTCTCTCCCATCCCCAACTCTCCCCCTGCTCTCACTGTACTGCACTGTTGCTCTCCCCCCCTCAGTTTTTTCCACTATTCTCATCCCTTCACTCCCTGTCACACCACCCTCTCCACATTCTCTCTCAATGCACCTTTCACACTCATTTCCCCCAGCAGAGGAACAGATGCACCTGCTGATGGGATGGAGACAAGAAAGTGAATGGTGAGAACCGGAGAGGTGGCGTGGAGGAACATAATAGCAAAGAGCTGTGTGAAGAGGATGGAGAGGTAGAGGCCTCCTCTGCAGACATTCAATACTTTTTTTATTAATTGGGAACATCTTACACTACATCCCGAATAGGAAGAAATGTCAGACTAATGCCTGCACTGTAACACCTCTCCACATGTATATAGTCTAAGAAATGGATAGTAGTAAAAGACCAGAATAAAAACTAATGGCATCTTTCTGACAGACCCTGACAGACAGTGTATCTCTGTCTAAAGCCTGCAACACGTGACAACACTGATACATTTCATGGAGTCTATATGGTTACGTGACTCCAATTACCAACTATAATACAATTCATTTCACTTGTAAAACAAAAATGCTTAATGCAACAGTTTTGTTTTACATATAAGACTAATAACCTGGTTTGTCCTATATTTCTTTACTCCACACAAAGTGGGAATTCACAAATAATATAAACATAACTATTTTTTAAACATATTAATGGGTCCAAAATGTATAAGCACATGATATATATATATATATATATATATATAGGCTAATCCTGACTTCAGAAGAGAGAACCACCTGTAGACATGGACAGCTTTGGTAATGATATTAATGTAATAATGTGTTAATGCACCACTGGTTAAAGATCAGTTATACTCTACAGTGGAGGTTGAGGTTATTTGATAGAGCATACTGCCATCTGGAGGTAATTCATTAAAATCACAAGAATCAGTTGCTGTTAAAGGCCAATGCTTTAAACCAGTTTAAACATTACTGTAAGTTGGAACATAATCTTTTTACCTCCGTATCTTCAAGATGTTTGTTTTGTTCTTTTTCTATATATATGCAGTGTGCAGGTACAATAACAATATTATAAATCATGGAATTTCACAAACATAAATAAAATATATTTATAAAATATGTTCATATCCATGCACACATACTGTATGTTGTACATATACATGTAGTAAATATTCATATTTGAACACCCATTATATATATTTATAATAGTATAACAAGTAATGAAAACTAACAATCCAAACATGAATGTAAATTTTTATATACAGTGCCTATGAGGCACTAAATACTCCTTTCAATCTCCCAAACCCACACAAGTCTTGTTGTCATGACCCACTATTACTGTAAACCATGATTCTGTTGGTTAGATAGAATCAATTAAATTAATACAAATATAAATAAGTAAATACAATTAAGTCTAAAAGAACAGGAACTAGCTCCTTTAGATATAAAAGCTAAAATAAATATATGTTAAAGTCAGGAATTGCCACGCACCTGCTTGTTTATTCCTATGCATTAATTTCACCATGATAGAGTGTTTACCTTTCTACATAAAGCATGTAATAATGTTTAAAATTTAAAGATATCCAATATTTGATAGCAGAAAAGCAGAATGTCCAGATGCAGGGTGTCCAGATTAATTGGTGTGATCATTATATTTTTTATATATATATATCGTTATTTTATTGTCTTAATTGATTATGCATTAATCAGTTATGCATTGTCTGTAGGAGGAGCTTCCTATTTAAAAGCAAGGAGTAGAACCTCCTCCAGGTTTTTTTTTTTTCATTGTTGGAGTTGAGTCAGTTCAGGTCAGGTGCAGAACTGCTGGAAGCCTGCTGCTAGCTTGCTGCTAGTTGCCCAATAGCCATGGGCCTAGCTTAACTTTTCTTTGCTGACTGATTTTTTGTTTTTTTCACAATCTCACCAAAACCAGAGTAAACTGTTGTTGGTGTTATGTAAACTACAAATAAAACATACACTGGGTGAAGATTACTCCAGCTCTGTGTGTTCTCCTTCCTCCACTCGGCCAAACCTTACAAACATTTACATTTATTTGATCACATTTAAATTCATCCAACTCTATAGAAACACTAATGTTAGAGTTAAGACTCACCCTTATATGTTGTTGGCCTTTGGCTCATCCTTATTTTAGATTTATCCCTTCTTCATTTGTCATATCAGGATCACAATTTCCAACAATCATCAGCTTTCTGCTTTGCTTGACCCTTAAACTCCTGCTTGTTTGACATGTTGTTGATTAAACCATTTAAGTCCTTAGTGCTGTTGTATGCAGTGACTGTGTGAAAATAATTTTAGTTTAGTTAGAGTTTTGTTGGTATTTCCCAATTATAAGTCCTAAGATGTATTATTATTATGAGTGTTATTCTGGTACTTTAATACCATGCACTGCTTTTAGAACCAGGAAGCTCTTCTTGGCAACAGCCAAGCAGTTTCTCAGATGTTAGCTTGAGTCGACTCTGCCTCAGAGTGGCCATGTTTTCACATTACAGCTAAATAAAGCATCATAAAGACATGACCAATAATGGATGTTGTCATATGAATGAAGTATGTGACATTTTAGTTCCAGGTTCTACTTTACAGTAGTAATGGCACTGACTTGAAACTCAATAAAAAGAAAGGTAAAGTATGCTAGGCACAGTCAGTTTAGTCTTTTTAGTTAAAGCTGATAAAGATAGTGATATGGAGGATAATTTCATCCAAAAAAGATCATTACAAAAGAGAAAATGTGCCATTAGAAAAACGATTAAAAAAAAAGATTAAAAAAAATCTATATTACTGGGAACTGGCACCTTATAGACAGCACCACAAACTGGCAGCAAGGCTAGGTCCACCACTCTGTATGCAGCTCTGTTAATATATCCATATTTTCAAGTTCCACAGTGTACATACCTCATGTGAGTGGCTATTTGCAGAGCAGTGTTGCAGAGGGATTAGTTTGTTTTTTTTTTTTACTGTAACTGTGTCCTTTATAATTAAAACCACAATATACATCACTTTGGCACCTTCTGGTGGTTGTATCAGGAGTGACACTGTGGCAGACAGGGCAGACTTCTTTGTTGTCAAAATGTCTGCTCTGTCTATTATCATAGAAAAAGCAGTTTGGCCCTTATGTAAGAACAGAAAAATGTTGGTATACATTCTTCAAAGCTCAGTTTCATAATTCAAAACAAAACCAAGCTCAACTCTGCGTGTGTAATATAGCTCTTCTTAATATTTATTCTTTAGACTCAGGGGAAACAGCTGATTTTTTTACAGCACAATTTGCATAATATCTCAACACATCCTGTGTACAACCACAAAACCATAACATTAGATTCTTTCTTTTTACACTGAGTGAAAAACAAGACAATTTTACAAGCATATTTCTTTACAGTCAGCATACAGATAAATCTATACATATTCTGTCTCTTTTTAAACATAATCTGTAGGCAAAATATACTGACAAACCATCAACAAAACATGCAACATCCAAAACAGAAAGTCTCAGACAACTATTGAAGTTGAATAGATTTTTTTTTCCCTTTGTGTTGTTTCAGCCGTTTACGGGACGCGATTGCACAGATAGTCATTGGTTGACAGCACATGTTTTGATTACACAGTCAACTCCCCTTATACAACTATAGACTCACATTGCTGTACAATTATTGAGTCTTTTGTGATTTTTTTCGACACTCACATGCTCAAACTTCAGACATATAAACATTCAGTCTTTGTAGAAAATAAACACTTTATGTACACATGTCAAAGGACTTGAGTCACATTCACACCCCTCAGAACAACAACAAATAGATGGTTTCACAATTACAGGCAACAGTTGATCTTAACAGTATTTAGCTTGAGGGAAGTCTAATGAAACACGAGGGGTTAAACAGTCATGACTGAGCATTAAGGGACTATGTCTTATTTACTGTACTTTACTGTTAAGTAGACTATGAGCAGGATGTAGTAAGGGTGAATTCTCCCCAGATTGTGCATTGTGTTTAGGAACCCCATGTCTGCATGTTTTTCTTTTGCCACATAGATACAAAATGCACACCACAATATTTTCTGCCAACACATACACATGATTCAGTTCATTTCAGTGCAGAAACACAAAACACATAATCTTGCAGGACAGTTAAGATGAGACAAGAAAATAAACAATGTAATCATAAAGTGCACAAGCAATTGATGTTAATAGCTGTTAACATCAATTATATTAAAATCAGTAAAAAATCAATATATTTAATATTTCATCTTTCAATGATGTACAAATTAAAATTTTTTTCTATAAGACATATTTTTAGACCACATGTTCACAGATATAACATTTAGTTAAAAAAAAAACCCAAATACATCCAAACACATCTGTGTTGCATAGAATTAAGAACCAATGGGTCTGGAATAAAAATAAAAAAAATCAAGGTTGGCACAGCAAAATAATTAACTGAAAAATCAACCACATTCCCTTTCTTATTATATTCTCTTTTTTGTTATCCTTTGCTATAAGATTTAAGTGACATCTTGTTCTAAGTGTTTGTTGTTTCCTCTGTTACGTTTGATTATTAAAAAAATTGCATCAGCCCTGTGATATGCCTAAATACACCGACAGTAGTTCTGAGGGTCACTTGATAGTGTTTTTTAAATTCTGTAGATATGGTGGCAAAACCTTACAAGATGGATACATTGGTCACCTGCTCCACATTAGTGCTGAGATGTGGCCCCATGTGTTCTTTTGACTTAAATATGACTGAACCCAAGTGGGCCTGAGTGAGTTTTGGTCACAGGCAGTGAAAGAGGCTGGTTCACTCTGTTGCAATGGGAGTCACTGACACAAAACTGCATGGTGAGTTTTACAGCACAGCCAGACACACAGAGGAACCTTTTTTTCTTCATTTTGAATTTATTTTTAGGTCAAATTCAGACCAGGGGGCTTTACTAATACACAGAAAGCAGAGCTGTCACACTGAAGTAATGACAGTTACAGATCTACGTGTGGTTTTGACACAACAACAGCCATAGAGGAAAATGTTATACACATGACACATGTGATAAACTCTTGTCATCTACAGTTGGCTTGTAACATTCAACACAAGTGTTTTGGACTTTAAAACACAAAATGCTGTTCATGTTATTGTAATTATAACCTGCCTTATACAATAGCATGCCAGTGAAGTAGGCATGCTATTGAAGAAATAAGTCACTGGATGTTTACCTTCACCTTTGAAGTTTTAATCGATCACAGACCTGTTGAATATCTAGTGGTGCATCAGTATGATCAGAAGACCGAAGGAGCTATTTTTCATGAACATCCTTGAGCTCACATAGGTCCACATTCACATAACAGCTATTTAGACTGCCTACACCATAGACTAAAGGAGTCTACTGGATTGTCAGTGCGCCACCCACAGCCTCAATCTAACAGAGATTATATATCTGTATTTTATTATATATAATCTAGTGACAAGAGAACAACTCCTATACTTCATATTGTATTTAGATATATTCTGCATCTGATATATTTGTATATTATATAAACATCACACTGTACAATGTGATTCTCTGATATTCTCTGTAATCTGCATGTGTGATATGTACAATATGAAGTGCTGTACATGTTATCTTCATCCCATAGCAAAAGTCAACTGTCTGACTCTGTTCTACATTTTGTTTTCTTTTTACATGAAACTAAAAGACTATCATATAAAAACATTATGCATTCCTTCATCATTAAATATTTCAAGACCACTGATCACATACATCACAACCATCATTTGGGCATTACAACGGTGACTCTCGTATGAAGGAAACACAATGCTAATTCAGCTGATGATTCTGTGATCAATGTCAAATTCACCTTTTTTTATCTTTACCTCTGATAGATATGTTAGCTCGTTTGCACAGAACCAAAACAACAAAGTCTCATGCCTATTAAGGAATTGGAACTATGGTAAGAAAGACATCACAGCTCTCAATGCCATATTGCTGCTGATTCTTCTTTCAGTGCCTGTTGTGGTATTTGCATGTTTGCATCCTACAAGCAAAGTCCACAGCCAGCAGGGACTCGACATGGGAAGAGGTGGACATGTGTGCTGGCAGTGTTGGACTGATATAGTTATTATGATATTAGCACATAATTCCCTCCTTCTTATAACTTATGAACTGAGGAAGTAAATGAAAAATGAAGGAATTAAATGGATCTTTTCAGCTCCTCTTCTAGAATTTTTTTGTTTTCATCTTTTTGTCAAATCGGATCTCTGAACTAGTACATTCTGACTTTACCTTTCATTGATCTATCGCATCTCCATCTTTTTGGTGCGGTGTTCAGGGGTTAGTCTGAGTGGAACTGACGAACAACTTGTGCCAGCTAACCACTCGCTTCCTCATGTCCACCTTGTCCAGCCAGATGTAGGCTTCTCCTATCAGGGTCTTCTTCATGAACTTGCCTCCATTGGATACCAAGAAAAGCTGGAAATACATTGAAGAGAGAAACAGATTTGTCATGGTTTATTCTGTTATCTGATTGTTAGTGTTTAGCTCATGCACCCATTCCATCTTGAAAAGTGCACAGGAAAAAGTATGTTATCCAGCATGAAAAATGCAAGCACCACTGGGTGAAGTGGTTAAAAGACAACAACATCTGATCTGCTGATCAATATATAGTTATATTCCTATCTAGAAATAAATAAACAAGTTTAACATTTCAATTAGGATGAAATATGGTCATATTGGTATTATTCTTAATTACAAATAAGACTATAAATAAATGCATTAATATTTATTACACATTCCATTTTTTTAACCTTAAAAAATGTTGAAAAAGCAGTGAGTCAGTGAGCACGAGATTGTAAGATTTGCCAGCATTCATTAAACTACAAAAGGCTGTATAGAATTAACCTTTTATAGACACTACCAGCTACTTTTAAATGTTCATATCCTGCAGCTCACCAGGAGGTGGTTCAATCTCCCACCTGCTAAATGGCGGCAGACCAGTTTATAAAACTTCCCATAATGAGGTTTAAGACTTGTTTTGTCAGATTTTACAAACCTTCAGTTTTAATTAGCTGTAATGAGCCATTTTGGAGATTTAAGGAAGTTTCTGTCAACAGAAAAATGCTGGATGTAAACGGAATTGGAACAATTGAATGAATACACCACAAATTACTGCAAATCTATACCTGGAATGTATTTTCTATGATTATGAGGCCAGGCTTGACAGGTGGACAGAGCTGTCTTATTTCAGATCCTGTTGTACCTGTATGGAGTGTCCAGTTGGGTTGAGGGGGAATCTGAAGGTCTCATTGAAAGAGGGCTCTCTGTCATGTCGGCAAACTCTGGTCTTCTTCTTGATGATCCTCTTCTGAGTGGCTACATTCACCACATACAACTTCACGTACAGGTCTGAGGGCAAATTAGATAAATGATGAACATCGATTCGTAAACCTGCAAGTTAATAAAAACACACACCCATATACTTGCACTAATGCTTGTGCACAAATGCACACTACTTCCTGACCTGGTAGATGATCTGGGCTTTTAAACTTGTAAGTGATGTTTCTGCATTGAAGGATCTCCAAGACCAGTTGATCCCCTTCTGTCTTCACCTCCTTCTTGAGAGCGACCTTGATCTCCCCCATTACCTGTGTTTTACCACCTAAAAACAAGAATAAAAGAGAGTTGTGGGTGATCAGCTTTTAGAATAATGTTCTCCTAGTGTCACTAAAGATTATTAAAATTATTTAACAATTGTGCATCATTAAACCTGGGCTCACAGCAAAATGAAATCAGATCAGGGAATGTCTTTGCAGTCTCACATGGGTCTTAGCGACTGTCATGTGTCCCTATTGATTTAAATGTAAGGGTTTTACTAAGACAGGCTGAGTTAAACGAGTCGTCAGGCACCATAGAAATGACCTCCTGGCCCTCATCTGTGTAACAGCTGCCAGGCTACAGCCTAAAATGACCTTGGGTTCTTTGTTACAAACTGAAACTAGAGATGGAAGGGAGGCATCATGACACCTGAGCTACATGAAACCTAGATATAGTTATGACAGCGGGAAGGATAGTGTGACATCCACTTCTCTTCCACCATCCAAAGCCATGCATTAAGTCATTAGGTTGGGGAAATATTGTTACTTGACAATAAGCACTTTGCTGAAAATTCTTTATGAAAACACAGTTTAGAGGTGGTTAATTGAGTGGCTGGGTAAACAATAAAAAAATAGTTTTGTTATACAAGATACCCAGCAGGTGGAGACCTACGACCAAGTAAGAAAACATCATAAATCGTGTTTTTCTTCCACAGCCTCAAGCTTTTTTACGGTAAACAGAGGACATTTCTGGAACTTGCCTTCATTTTCTGGGGTCCCAAGTTGATTTTTGTCGGTGCCGTTAGGAATAGTCTTACCACTGTGAGAAAAAAACAGATGAGCACTGCTTTATTCACAAGAAAGTGTGACATCATCAGATATATTGAATGACAAAGAAATACTAGGCATTACTGTCAGCCTTAAGCATTACTGGATGCACACTGTGCTAAAAATTAGCTACAAATGGTCTTACATGCGTGGCACTTGAAAAATGGCACTGTCCACTCCAGTGCCCGCCCCCTCTTCCCCATCCAGACCTCCATAGGCGTCTCCCACAAGACTCGGGGCAGACAGCACCACTGACCCTGAGACATCACCCAGTCGGTGTCCTGGTCCTGAGGGTGGCAAGAGCGAGCGTGATGGTAAGGAAATATCTATCTATCTATCTATCTATCTATCTATCTATCTATCTATCTATCTATCTATCTATCTATCTATCTATCTATCTATCTATCTATCTATCTATCTATCTATCTATCTATCTATCTATCTATCTATCTATCTATCTATCTATCTATCTATCTATCTATCAGGAAATTATTTGCACACAGCAAAGAACACAGAGCATCTTCACTGACTCAGCTTTTACCACACATCATACATGCATGTTCAACAGATATGCTGAAACACTTCACACCCCAAGCTATCGCTCACTGACAGTGACACTGTGTGTCACATTTAACTTTGACTGAGCAACAGATAACAGCATATCAGTGGAGGAACAGATGAACGTAGATGACACCTCGCCCTTGCATTTAGCAGTGCGGTGTGTAACCTCAGTTAACAAATTCCTTCACTAGAAATAAATGAAGGTCACTAATTTTAATTCAAAAATGAAAATGAATGACAATGTGGATGTTCTTTCATAGACATTCCTTCTTTTCCTGGCTGCTGTTGAGTTATGCTCATACAATATGAAAGAGTGTGATTAGTTCAGGGAATATGTGAAGTGTTTCTGTCTAGACTAAGGGTGGATACATTCTTTGTCTTCATGGTCATAGTGTCCACTGCCTATATTTGCTTTAGAATGACGACTAATAGTAATTAGATTATGTTTGAAACACAATCTGTGACTGAAAGGCAATAGCTGGAAATTCCACTTCTATAGCCATGAAAACATGATTATATCAATAACAAAAGTATATTTAAAAAAAGATATACAGACACACACACACACACACACATGCACACTATCAGACATTCACAGACTTATGTACATATATGAATATCATTAAATGAGAATTATTTTGTTACTTTAATTATTTACACATTTGATTATGGTAGACTTGATTTTGTTTTGTTTTTTATCTATCTTTAGTTTTTAGTTTTATTGCATTATGGTTAATAAGGTAGGATTATTTGTATTTATCAGTACATTTTTCTTGTGTTGCCTCACCTTCCCTTTACACTTCTGTTCCTCTCATGGTTAGCTGACCGCTTTACTCTCATTGGCCGGTGAGTGCAGAGTGAGCCTCCTGTTGACTTTTGAACCTCTTGGTGTGTCTTTTTTTCCTGGTTTGACTGTTCAGTCTCACATTTGTGTCCCCTTTGTTTTAGGCGGCGGGTTTGGGAGAGGATTGGGTAGGAAGGGGAGCCTGTGTGCCATACCTGTGTGTATCTGTGTTTTGTGATTTTTCTAAGGGTTCATTCATATGGCACACACATGCACACACAGAGAGAGACTGCAGCATCACAAAGTCCTCAGTGGCCAGGGAACAGCAGCCAGGGAAGCTGCAACTGCATGCTTAAATAGTTCTGATACTGGGCTAACTTATCTACAACAACATAATTCTTAATTTTTAGGACATCACACTAAAGATTATGCATAAACATGAATGGATATTGTTTAAATCATGTTAATATGGTACAAGACATGTGAGGGATTGCCATCCCAGTTTGGTTTCTACACTGGGGTTGGAGATCGCAACACTGGGGTTCTGTAGAAACCATATGCTTGGGATTGGCACATGCACATATCATGTAGAAACAGAGGGGTCTGGGGATTTTATTTTGGAGCCAATTCTTCTTCTGTGTTCATAACTTACAGTAATGTATCAACTTTATGTCCTACTTAAGATACCCAAAAAGGCAGAAGAGATGTTAAACAGATGGGAAATATAAAATACTGTATTTGATACTGTATATATTTAGTGCACTGATGCCAGATTTATAAATATTTAATTTTAGATTAAAAAACTGAATGAAATAAGATTTTTACAGCAAGTTTAGGTTTTGATATAGTTCTCTTTTTCATAAGCCTTGGATTTTGTTTAGTGACTATATTAATAAGACTGATCTAACTTACATGACCAATGATCAAAACAAATCACTTTGTGCTCAAAGAAAAAACGATGAGGAGAGCAGAAGGCAAAGGTAAAATGTTGAGGAGGTGAATGCACATCGGTCCAGGTTTTAATCAAACAAACTCAATAAAACTTTCATGCGCAGGAAAAAGGAAGCAAGTCACAGGAAGTGTATCACGGGTAGGGACGGGATTTACTTGGTTGCAGGCGGGACTGTTGCACAGCAGCCTCTGCGGCAGCAATGGCTATCCCAGCATCCTCAAGGTGGGCCTGAGTGACGCTGCTCTTGCTTTGGCTTCGGGAGGGGCCATGGGAGCGCAGTTGGCCATCAGAGGAAGACTTAGAGCTGCCTGGGCTGCTGTGTGACTTTTCCAAAGGTATCATCTGCATATCTGGAGGAAGATGAAATGGAGGGTTATCAACGCTAATGGGACTTGAGAAAAGAGATGAAGATGAAAATAATCCACACTTTTAACAGTATTTAATATTTTCTGCCCCTCAGCGATCCTGATTGTGCCAAGCAGCAGTTGACAAGCTTATGTAGTGTAATTAAAGCTGTCACGAAATTATTAGCATTTGTTTCTATGGTAACAACTGAGCAACCAACTTATAAATAAATATACATTTTTTGTTGCAAACCTGCTAAGAATAATGATATCAGTGTCATGATTCAGAATAACCAGTCATATAGAATAAACTGATTCATGAAAATTATGGAAATTGAGGATGTGTGTGTATTAGCAGTTCCCAGACTAAAAACACATATATATGGGGGATTATTTTACCTTTGGCTGGATCGGGGAAGATTCCATGGCTTCTGCTCTTGATCACAGAGTTCTTAGGTGAATCATGACTCCCGTCTCCCTGTCCTGGTGCTTGACCCTGTCCCATACCATGCCCAGGCCCCATCCCAGGCCCTGACATGTGGCTCAGACCTTGGCTGTGTCCCTGACCTGACCCAGACCCTGGTGGGCCTTGAGCAGCATGGTGGGCTCTGCTGTGCTCAATGCTCTCACTCTGCTCCTTCAGAGGCAGCCAGCGAGGAGTGTTGTCTAGCTGGGTAGTGTTCGACAAGTCAATCAACACCTGAGACACAATTAACATACACACACAGAGTGACATTGAGAGAAAGAAAAAAATTACATAAGACTCTAAAACCAAGTCCAACACTCAAGTACAACATGTAGAAAAAATTGTATAAAGGTAGATAATAAGCTTCACAGCACAGTGTATACAGTCTATTTGCTAAAGAATTTTAATGCATACTGCATTTAGCACAAGATAAATAGCACTGCTCACTATACAGATTTACAGGTATGAAGCAAAGCTTGACTTCAGAGTTTGTGAGAGGTGAGGGATGAAGCTGACATTATTAGGTTGTTTTAAGAAAAGCTTGTCAATTGAAAAAAGAAAGCAGCAGGAACCATTTGTATGAGGTTAATACTAAATGCTTCTGACATTTTCAGACACAGGATTCAGATTCAAAAAGCACTCACTTCTCCAAGGAAGTCATTGGAGGAGGATCTGTCATAGTCCCATACTGTCACCTCCAGCGTCTTTTTCTTTAACTGGAGTGAAAGAAAGAGTGAAGAAGAGGAGAGAGGGGTGATGATGAGGAATCGTGTGTGCATATGTATGTGTGAGGGAGAGAAATGTGTGTGTGTGAGTGTGCCTGTATTTGTGTGCATGTGGGTGGAGGAAGCGTGGCACACTGTATGTGCAGTGCATGAATGAATGCAAAGAGGGCAATTTACTGTAATCAGCAAGTAAGAGAGGAGTTACATTAGATTTGGTTTGTTCCAATATATGTACACTGATGTGTGCATGTACCTTTGAATGTGTATGTGTGGATAGGAACGTGTGGGAGGAGATGGAAACATATCTTGGGGGGGGGGGCGCGAATGAGCGATCCGGCAGCATTATAAGGCTGCTCTGGCCAGCAATGAGGCATGATTAACAGAAGAAAGCTCCAGAGGAGCCAATGAATCTCCCTGCCTTCACAGAAGTCCTCTATTCTCTGACCACTAAAGCTACCGCATCTGCTCTCATCCCTCACAGCTGTAATTACTGTCTGGGTGGTATCTCTGTCGCAAACAACACATGCTCTTAGCAAACAAAGACACTCAAGAATAAACATACACATCCAGTGACAGACAAGCACACAGGCACATGATTACCAAGTTTCTATCTTTTTGTTAAAATGAAACTGTGTGAGAGCAGAAATGATGGTTGTTAACTTGAGTCTTGGGAGTGCTGATAAGAGGTTGCACAGGGATACTGAGAACAGCCCTGGGGACAAGACACGAGGACAGAATCCTAATAAGAGTATAAGACATCCACTTCACCCAAAGTGGCCCACAGCACATACAGTAATTGCACAAGCAATACAGAGTGAAAGTCTGTGTGTGTGTGTGTGTGTGTGTGTGTGTGTGTGTGTGTGTGTGTGTGTGTGTGTGTTAATGTCACTCTGCATGGTACCTGCTCCAAATGAATGTTCTTGTAGATGACAGTCTGGTTCCATTCTGGGTTCATGGTCTTCTGGGCATACCTGGTCCTTCTCTTGTTATCAGCACTGAATAGTCATGATATTCAGAACGATGGGTTGTCAGTAATTAATTTAAATTTCTCTTCCCTGTCTGACCCCATGGCAAACATTTACCAAACTGTGATATACTCAATAAATGTGGACTGAATAGATGCTTGTAAAATAGTTAATCTCCTGTTATGGGGACATAAGAAACAAATTCAGATGTCTTTTTTTTATTGTCTGTTTAGACTAAGATGCTTTTACAAAATCACAAATTACTTCAGAGATAGATGCTGAGGAGAGTTAAAAGTGAGAGGCATGGATAGAAAAAGCGATGATAGTAGTGTTCTTAAACACCATGAAATAGAGCAGATAATTGGACGGACAACAAAGGCCACAACAAAAGGATGGAAAACCACTTTGGAGACATAATTTACAGAAAAACACAACACCAACAAAAAACAAAGATCAGCACCACACTACCTTGCATTCTGGACAACCATGACTTGGCTGAGGGAGTCCAGAAGAGGAAGAGGAGGGCAGATATCACGAACAAGAAAAGCAAAAACACATAAAAACAGTCAGAGAAGCCCAGAGAGCTCAAAGAAAAGGCAGTAAAGGATAGAGAGCTGAGGCAATCAATATTCTCTGCAGTGTATATCACTGTTTTTGTGCCCAAGCAATGTATGTGACGCAAGACCAAAAAACCTCACAATGATTACATCTGGCTCATGGGAGAACAACTAATTCCCTATTCTGAACTTTTGCTGAGATACCGTGGCTGTGCACTTTACTGCTAATGTCAGTCTAATACATTTCAAAATACTCTTCAAATGAAACAGCAGGAGAACAAAAGTGCTCTCCAATGGAGCTTCCATTTCTAACCTATACAGCGTGTAGGTAGAGAGGGCTTATAATCTCATAAACAAGTCTGATGGGGTCATTATCTAAGAGCAGATACTGTTACAGAACAGATAAAGGCTGTATTGATCCTTTCTTTTGCTATTCACAGGCTCTTGGGAAGATGGTGGAGCAGACAGGGATTAGAGGAGGAAGCCCGGGACATAATGTCACTGTCAATGTCACAATGTTTGCATACATGTAGGCTGTCTATGACCAGGTAATTTGGCGCATTATAATGTTGCAGTAGGGCAAAGGATCTCCTCTCCTTTGTATGAAGTCTAAAATACCCAATGATTCATTGAATCAAATTACACCACAAATGACTGCCTCATATCATCATGTCCAGTCTCATTCTCTCATATAAACTCAAGTAGTTAGTCAGTTCCAAACAGCACAGTCAATACAAAGTCAGAAAGAAATAGGGGGAGAGAACACAAGACAGACACAGAAGCAGAAAGGGAGACACAGACCAGACATACGTTAACACTCAAACACACTCAGAGCTCACCCTCTCCCAGGTAAGAGGTAGACCTTGACAAAAGGGTCAGAGTAGCCATCGTTGTCCCTCTGGGCCAGGTTTCTAGCCTGTAGGACATGAACGATCAGGTTTCCTAGATTCCTGTCATAGTTGATCTGGAGCTGAGGGAAAAAAAAGTAGAGTTAAAGCTGTGTGAAAATGACCAAACTATAGCTGAAAAAGATTCTCTAGTACTTTTTATACCTGAATTTCTCCAGTGATGGGATGAGGTGTCTTCATTACCTCTGTTGGCTACAAAATAAAGTGGGGAAAAGCATACAATGGTTGTAAATTGATTGTTTCATGTTTTGTCAAACACACAGAAAATGCTGACAGACCTGACCTGACCCACAAAGAAAAGTTCATACCAGACTTCAGCCATTACCCTGAGATTAGGTTGCAGTAAATGGTGCTCTGACTTCACTCTTGAAAATATATATTGTCAGCTTACAGACGAATGGGTTGTCCTTGTAGGGAAGATGCCGAGTAAAGATTTCTCACTGGATCTATGAGTCTCAGGAGAGATTTGACTATCTGATCTGTGTAATTGACTGGAAAAGTCCTCCAGTGAAGTTTGATTAGGTTAATCAATTATTTGAGATACTTAGACATTAATAAGAATTGTCTATTTCCGTTTAGATGATTTACAAAGTACAAATACATTTCTACTGTCTGTCTCATATTTTATGCTAGGTACCATTTGTGTTACATAATGCATCCTCTTTTTTTTCTATCAGTGTGACATGCCTTTCAAGAATTAAGCATTTCAACTTTGCTCATAATGAAGCACTTATGCATTTATTGCTCATTTTATGTGTAAAAGGACACCCACACCCAGGGTCATGCACTGTACCACACTATTTTCTTGTTTCATTATAATTGGCCTGTCACTCTTGGATAAACACTGTCACACCATTCGACCTTCACATGCAACTTCAACTTTGTGGTGTTGTATGATGTAATACTAATGGAGGTGCGTGTTAGATCACACAGGGTTCCACAGACTGCGGCTTTAAACAGATCCATAATATTATTCATTTGGACTAGAATTCTATTTTACACATTGTATTAACCTCTGACATATGAACCAGTTGTTCACTATTTATATTCCTTGCTGTCATCCCATTTTAAAGTGAACTCTTCACAACTGAAAAGTGTGTCTGAGATGAGTAAGCAGAAAGCATGCTAACAAGTCAAAGCCACTACCTTGTGTCGTTGTTTCTTGTTTATGGCAGGGGACGCAGGCTGGCCGGGGCTTGGCACACCACTGGAGGCAGCCGATCCAGTACCTGAGTGGAGGAGGGCAGAGCGCTCTAATGCAGAGAGGACCCCCAAACCCCCAGGCCCAACCCCTGTTCCAGCCACACCAGGAGCCTGCTGCTGGGACACCTTCTGCAGTTCTGCAGCCAACTGCTTAGGATCCACACCAGGGGAACGCTGCCCACCTACTGAGACAAATGTGTATAGTAATGCACGTTGTATTTATGTGAAATAGGTACACAGCTACATGCATGCATACAGCGTATCAACAAATCCTTGTACATACCAGCCTTAAGCTGTACATGGTGCTCCAGGGCTTGTGGGTGCTCAGGGTCAGACAGCATATTAAGGTCGCTGTATGGATCCATACAGGAAATTTATAATGGAATATCAACCAGTGAATCTTAGCAGTAATCAGTCAAAGAGTGATATTTTTCAGATGTAGGGGTGTGGAATGAAGAGAAGGGAAAGGAGGGAGGAGAGAAGGTCTACATGGATGCAGAGTTACCATATTGCGACTAAACATGTGGGAGTTTCAGTGGGATAGAGGTGTAAATGATGACAGATGTAACTCACAGTCTCACACAGAGCTCCGCCTCGGCACATGGTTGGCCCATAAAGCCCTGCACTTCTTCATAAGTCTTTCCCGTCAGAGGGACTCCATTCCACTCCAACACCTGCATTCCTGTGGTGTGATGAAGGCAAGCAGGCAGATTCAGAGATAAAAGGGTGTTATCAATTCCCAGACAATATGTTATAGCCTGTGGCAAATTCATTTCACCCCATCTCTACATATGAAACATGATTCAGTCTGGATAGTGCAAACTACATGCTCACATAGTAAAAGTAATACTTCTGTATGTAGTACACTCAGTGGAAAACTTTAATAATTCAATTTTCAATTTGGTTTTTGTGTTGGTTTTGTCATTGCATCTTTGTAGCATTACACCCACAGCACAACAACATGAAACCAGAGTTTTGCACACAATCTTGTTTGTTTTTACTTAAACAAAGAAGTGTCTTATAGGTACAAGAAGTAAGACAAAACAACACATCTCAAATAGTAATATCAAAATGTGTATATTAATGATATAATATAAAAAAATCACTGCACAGCAAACTCAGACTTCCAACCCAAGGCCAGACCTGTATGAGCCTCACTTACACAACTGAAATCTGGTCTTCAGATAAGACTTCTGCTTACGAAGCAACTCACCAGCTGCTGTGACAAAGGCTTGAATTAATATCTCCATATACTTCTTGATAAACCAGTGCTCATTTAGATTATTCCCTCTGCTCTCTCTCTATAATTCACTGTATCCTCGCCCACTTTATTTCTCTTTGGACCTAAAGGCATGTTCCGTTGCATTCTCTTTCAATGAAACATAAACATCACATTTGCATAGTTACAATTCAGCATATTCTAGAAAGTAAACATTGTCTGAACACTATTCCTATATCTTTATTATAACTAATAATGCCATGAAAAGGGAATCCAGTCTAACATTTTCCAAACAACAAGTATGAATGAAATGTATCAGACCAAGAAGAAATACATTAGCTGATCTGACCCCCCTCCCTTGTGCAATAGCAAAGTCATGTCAGTCCCTATGGTGGAGTTCCCATTGAAGAGACAAACTAGAACCAATTTTTTTCCTAAAAACACCCTCAAACTGTTGGAATTAGCATTAATATTCAGGCTCTTCTCTGTCCAAACAACAAACATTAGAAGATCAGCTTTTAGAAAATTCTAATAACTTCACATACAAATTAAGTAGGGATTTTTGAACCTTCATAAAGCTAATTATTGTGTATGTATTTGTCTGTGCCTGCCTTTGTGTATTTGTGTGTCTGTAATGATACTAAATATAGCCTAATGACTAACACAGCCTAGTGCTCTGGAGGGTGAGTTGACAGGCTTTTTCTGTGTTTGGATGTGTCGGGGAATGAGACATGACAGACCACAATACAGAAGGCTACAGCAGCCTCTCACATTTCCATCTGGAATTCAATGATTCAGGCAGGGTTTTTTACTGAAGGTTTACACTGCCCTAGAATTAATAATAGTTTATTGATTTGTATTTACACCATTACTCACTCAGGCCTCAGAAACGATGTTTCTTACCATCTACAGCATCTTACCAAGGAACAATGGAAATATGTTGCTTTTTTCATTCTATTCCAAAATTAACATTGAATTTTCCATTTTTTCATTCCAAATGTGAAATTTGTTGTATTTCCTGATTTAAAAAAAATAATAATAAACAGTAAATAAATAATAATACTAATACTACTACTACTAATAATAATAATTATTATTATTATAATAATAAGAAAGCCGATAAACACTAATATTAAAATTACTAAAATTATACCACCTGCCTTTTCTAATTCTCCTCTTACCCTCTACAACTTTTCCTGTTTGCTCTGCCACACCGCCAGGGATAACCTTGGCAATGTAGGCTCCAATCTCTCCTCGGCTCCCTGGAATCTCCTTCCCACCTACCACACGGATCCCAAGTCCATTCCCTGAGGAAAAAATAAGCATACAAATCCTAAAAAAAACTGTGATAGAAAATGATAGGTGTGCATAACCGTTGTATTATATGTCTGTGTGTGTTCTGTGTTTGCCTTATACCTGACACACTGGTGTCCTTCAGGTCTCTCTTAAGCTTGATGCGAGTGTGAGGGAAGGCATAAGGGACCAGTTTCATCTGAGAGAGATTTTAAGGAATTTACAGTATGAAGAAAATAGATTTCTTAACAGAAAACATTTCAGGTTTACATGCTGAAAATTTAAGTAAGGAAACAGCATAGTGTGAAGTTGAATGTTGTTAGCTTGGATCTCACCTGTCTCCTGTCTGACATGTTTCCGCTCTGCGGATTCCCTTCTCTTGGCTTATCAAACCAATCTGTGTCCTCTCTCCTAAGGTGGTAAGCTAGGCAGGGAGAGTTAGTGGTTAAAAGCCATGCACATATAAACACACACCTACTGTATGCCTGATAACTTGGTAATCTCTGCTTTAAACATAGTAATGACAACTTGGGCTGAGATGCATCTTGCAATCAAGCTTTAGAAACAGTTTCCAGTATGCATCACAACTTTTGTCACGCATCCATCCCCATTTGCTCAAATGTAGGAAGGTCTCTGATCTGTCCTGACTGGATAGGTGAAAGCAAAGAAGTATAAACTCTGTTTCACCCTATCCATACTGTCTGTGAGATTAAATGATCACAGCAAACACTGAATGAAGGATGAATAAATTTCCAGAGCGGCTATTTTTTGTCCATGTTTTCATAGCTGCTGTATATGAAACATTGTTGTTGAAAGAAGCACTATTATGTTTGCTATTTCATAATTTAAGTCAAAACACTGTAGGTTCGAGTTGTCCCATTGTGTGTTTTTATTCCAGTAATAATAATAATAATGATAATAATAATAATCATAATAAACCTCAATTATATATCCATTTCCCAAACAGTTGTTACTGTATTTTTTCTTAAAATAATTTGAGGAGTGAAGGAGAAATATTCACACAGTAACTTAGTCCTTACCTTCCACTGTAGCTTATTGTATAAGATCAAAAAACATATAATTGTGAAGTGGTACTGTACTATGTTAATGTATTTATGTAGTATTTTAAGTGCAATGCACTGTAAACCTCCCAAAGCACATTATACAGACATCTAATACCTTTTAAGCATGACATGTAACATCTGAAAGATATTGGATGTCTTGTGTCATATTTTAGCATTATCATTTCAAAGCTCAGAAAACTTTATATATCTATAAAGTATAAATAATCTAAAGCCATGGTAACAAGGCAGGTTGGTGGGGAATGTTCAACATTAGAAATGTGAATCATCACTTTGGTGTTCAATGCAATAGATTGTCACTAAGGATAGAATGTGCACTGGTCTGACAAATGTCTCTTTGTATTGCCACTGATCTAATTCCAACAAGGAGATGAACCAATAATGATGAAGAGAAATGGCCTGATGACCATTTACACTGAAGGTAAATGTTGTCTGTTATCTATCTTGTATAAAGATTTGGATAAAATGCCTTAACATATATGCACTGAATAGCAAACTTATCTTTGTGGCAACACTTATGCATGGTAAAACAATATACACGTGATTTCTTTTTTTTAGTGCATGAACATGAATACTGGAAATGGGTCTGATATGCTTACAGAAGCACTGTGATGTGCAGCCATTCCAGAATGATGTATAACTGAAGTCACTACAGAATAGACACATAAAAGTTATCTAGTGCCATTAAGATGGGGTTCATTCCAGAATGGATCTGACATATCAACTACTAGAGATCTGCTAAATGACATGTATTGTATACTATTGAGATGTGGGTCATTCCAGAATGAGTCTGGTATGTTTACAAAATCAACCAGAGAAGTGGATCATTCAGAACCATGATATGTGGCATGGAGGCATACAGTCTCTATGTAACTACATGGAAATTGGGATGCTGTCTCACCTTCTATATTCCAGTTTGGGCCTCCAGCTGGGGTACAAAGTTATATGTTTTTTTCAGAAATGCATTCAACATATGTTCATTAATCTAACAAACTACCAACTGTACTATGACTAGATTTGTATTGTGAGAAATGTACTTCAGCGCATGCACTGAAAGCAGTAGTCAATGTAAGATACATGCTTGAAATTACTGTAAGTCTGACATTACTAGCCTGTCAGACAGTTTACAAATTTAAGCAGAAGTATTATTAAAAACAATTAATGTAAGATTGAGCCACAGTAGTACCATGGAAGTAAGGATTTTTAACTAGTAGTAGTAGATACTCTACCGTGTCTGATACTTTCATGAAAGATTCTGGCATCATCTCTGTTCAAAGTCAGCATGGACTCACTTAGTGCTGTAATCAAGGCAGATGGACACTTTTACATGGGGTGAGGACAAATATCACCTTATTATCAAGAATTTAACTATACTAATCCTTCGTAAATGGTCCAGAAACAAAGCTAAAGTTGCTAAACATATTTGTTACTGTTATTCCTTGTGATATTTATCTGTATATAATCAATCTGTATGACAGTAAACTCCCTTAAACTTCCTAATAACCAGACCTTTGACCTTTCATATTGTATTTCCTGCCATGTCTAAGTTGACTTGTTAAATCTTAATAGTAATGAACTAACTTTTCATATGGTATATTGATAGCTACAGAAATGGATTTACCTAACCTAATGGAACATTACCATTCCCACACTTACAGAGATGAGGATGGTACATGTCAATATTTGCTGTCAATCACTAGGGAACACGGACATCTCACATAGCAATGAGACATCCACAGCAACAACCAACAAGGAGAAAACATTTACTTTATTAAGATGGAAATGGAAAACATATGTATTGCACAACATGCAAGGATGCAAAATCAGATACAGATAGAAAATTAAAGATATATTGAAACAAAGACATACGGTTAACAACACAAATGAGACACAATAATATGATGCTAAATGTATTTTTGCATTGCATTGCAATGCATTGCAGTATGCAGTAAAAAAACTCAAACTGCAAATTGGATTACTTTTAAATTGGCCGATGTGTGTAACTGACTTGCCAGGAGTAACTACACAAAGTGAATGCCTTGACTGCACCTGCAGAACACTTAAGTGCATCTAGACACCATGATTCAGCAGTATTTCTGTAAACTTACTGCTGCTAGTTCTTCTCCAAAATAGCTGAAAGGGTGCCTTAGAAAAGTAAATATATTTCTTTCTGAGGCGATGACCTACTTCTCACAAAGATACCATTTTGCTCTGCAGATTGGTGGTGGAGGGCTGGAAAAAATAAAGAGAGAATCCCTAGGCACTCCTTTTCATACCTTCATGTACAAGTCCTTTACTACAGGTGTCTCCAACTAAGACAATTTCCAGATGGTATATACAGTATCTCAAACACTCTAAATGTCATAAACCAAACATTTTGAAACATATATTCCATATATGTATATGCCATGCATATGTTTACCTTGTTTATGTTTATGAGGCACTTCAATGACTTACACATTTTAGGGTTTTTAAAAACACAAAGCTTAACCTTGTATGTAACTTGTACTAAAAGTTTCCCTTGGTATCTCACTTTTAAAAATTAAAAGACACTCTGACATTCTAGCCCTGTCAGTAAGTTTCTGAATAACCGCTCATGGCTGCTATTATGTGCCACAACCTCTTTTAACATTAATATTTATGCGAGAGTGAATTCTCAATAACTGTGTTATATCTACTATGCATTCACTGAATGTGCCCAGTGTAGATACTTTGTTTAGGGTGACTGTAAAATATGTATTATATAAAGTTTGGGCTCTCACTAAGAATAAGGCAGCTGTAATGTGGACAACATGTATGAATAAGTTCAAGCCCATAGAGTTTGTGCATACTAATTGTGTTACAACTGAGTTTTAGGAGTAAGGATGATCATTCAACTGTGAAGAAGTAAAGCCATGGTAAAATAAAAAGACAAAGCATGCTAGTGAAATAACACAGAACAAACATGGGTAGAACTGATTAGTGACATACATAAACTCAGGCCAAGAGTATTATGTATCAGTGAGTAAAATATTGAAAAGAAAGGAAATAGCATGCAAACATGTAATGGGAATTTTTTTGTGACAGAGGGAAATATAGTAACGAACAACCAACAACAATTGAAGAACTGATGATTGAAAAAGAACCAGTTAATGCACAAAGTCAGTAATACCACTAAGTATTAGCATGCGTCACAAGCAGGTCCACACAGTTGAGTTGCTGCAACAGTCTCAGGCTCCATTTACCTTCGCTGTCAGACATGGCGCCTTGCAAGTCATCCATGATGAATGCGATGTCTCGATCATAGCCACGCGTTCGAGATTCCTCTCTCATATGTTGCTGTACCTCTGGCAGGGAATGACTAGACCCAAATTGGTCCCTGGAGTCAGCAGAGATGGGAGGGAGAGGTCCAGCTGAGGCTCTAGCCATACCCATAGGCTGCCCCACTGGGCTCAGAGGGCTCTCCTCCTCAGAGTTCTGAGCCACAATGGGGATACGGCCCCGGCTTTGGCTGATAGGTAAACTGGTAGGCTTTGCTCTGGCCACCCCAGGGGCAAATGCTGCATCCAGGACCTCTCCCTCTGTTTTAAGTCTAAGTGAGGAGCTGGATAGGTCCCCTTTGATAGATAGATCCAAGCCATAGACAGAAGAGGGGCGGGAGGAGGGGCGTGATGAGGGTCGGGAGCGGGTACCACTTGGGTAGGTGCCATCATCCTGGGCAGTGGCCCTGATAGTGGATCCCAGTCCAAGGGATTGCCCAAGATTAAGAGAACCAGCTAGGTTGGCCCCCAGGGAGGAACCCAAATATTTTTGCTGCTCAGACAAGTTCTTTCTTAGCCCAAATGTAATCTCATCCTGAAGCAACCTAGCTGTAGCAGCCAGATTGGTCACAGAGGAGGCCCCAGATCCCATGTAGCTACCAAAGTCAGGCTCCAGGTCCCTACTCTCCTGAATTGGGGAGAATTTAGTAATGGCCTTAGGGTCTATTAGGGCCTTTTTGTTCTTCATCTGTTTCTGGTAAAGCACAGCTGCTGGGAGTTGCTTTGCAGCCTGTTTTTCAAGGGTGAGCCGGCCGATGCTATATTTCTCACCTTTAGGGAAATGGCGAAAACTGCTATCACTGGGGAGATACTGAGGCAGGCCCAGGCCTGTTAAGTGTTCTAGTCCCTCAGCTCCTCGTCTGAACTCCTGCTTGATTTGCTGCTTCAGTAGCTTCAGCTCATAAGGCTCCTCCATAGTGTCATCGTCTCCTTTACCATAACCTTGAAGCCGAGATGAGCCTAAAAAATCTGCCACCTAAAAGGGAAAAATAATATGCCATACATTAAATGTTTTCTCAACAGTAATGTGTGTCTGTATTGAAATATGCAAAGTGTGAACAGATGGATACTTTTCTTTGGCCAATACCCTGTAGTATCAGCTAAAGCATTGTTTTGCTGCATCATTTTGCTGCATTCTGAACAGGCTATACTAATTGCATCATAGGAATAAAAAAAGCAGTATAGCAATGCTCTTGAAATGTTGGATGTTCAGTCACAGATTAGTGAAACTGCACCCTAAAAAGCAAACTAAAAATAAAGGTATATACACAAGGTATTGAGAAAGATAACATAGAGGGTAATGTAACAGTATTTACCTCTGCTGTGCGCCTGACTTCTGCTGCCCTGAGTAGTCTGTCTGCCTTGGATAACTCCTTATCAGGCAGGTTGAATCCAGAACCCAAGTTGGTGTTGCTCAGCCCCGTTGAGGCCTTGGTGAGCTCCCCTATGTCCTCTATCAGCACATAGTTCCTTGCATTGTGGTGGTCAATATCGGCATAGAAGGAATCAGCAGAAATGCTAGACATGGGACTAGAGGCCATGCTCCTCTCCTCTAGCCCTAGCCTCAAGTCCAAGTTGCTATACTTGCTCCCCAGATGAGCCACCCCATAGCCACTTTCTGTGGAGGTTGGCACAATGAGCAGAGGCTGGTTGCGTATCACCTCATAGTTGGTGGTGATCTTAGGCTCTAAATCAGTCAGGGTGGTTTGACGCTGCTTTCCCTGCTGCAAGAGCAGAGCATGTTGGTAGCTGCTGGGCTGAGCCTGTGCATGGGAGAGGGATAGGGTTGGGTAAGGAGACACCTGTTGGTGGTAAAGGGACTGCTGCTGATATAGGTTCTGTTGGGTGTAGTGGCTGGTGGTTTGGGTCTGGGGAACATACTGGGAATAGTGAGAGTAGGGACTAGTTAGTGTGTTATACTGGGAATCAGCTTCTGTCTGTGGGGGGATGAATTGGTCAAACTCTGACTGAGGAGCTGTCCGTGGTCTCTCCAGGCCATCACCCCTGGCCTCTCTGATGTTGCTAACCTCACTATCTGACATGTAGTCTCTTTCCTCCGCTACCCCCTGGAGATAGGCCCTCTCTCTCTTCTCTCTCTCCTTCAGCAAGACTTCCTTACGCCGGTTGATACCCATCTCCAGGTATCTACAGTAAGAAACAAAAAGGATACATATTCAAGCACTAACAATTCTATTAATGTTACAACCAAAGAGGCAAATAATGTTCTGGGTTCTCACACGTTAGTACCTTCTACTATGTGTGAGTGTGGAGAAGTTTCACTGAGTGATGTCAAGGCAGCCTTTTAGACCATAAGCTATCAAGGTAAGAGGGGAATCATGTAGATGAATTAGGAATAATGACTGCATGAGAGGGATGAATGTAACGATATTGGTTGTAATCAATTTACGACATATTATTTGGTAATGAACATTATTTGTTAATGAATTAATGTCACAGGGTCTGAACAAAAGCGTAAGCCCATATCCTATCCTTGTGTGGTTGTTAAATATGTGGCATCTCACCGTAGTTTGGCATCAATCTCCTTTTCCTCTTCATCTAGCTCAGCCTGTTTCTTGCGAAGTTTGGAAGATTCTCTCTCCACCAGATCAAGCTCCTTGTCAATGTCCTGCAGGATCTTTGCCCGAGCCATTGTTGTACTGCGGGCAAGACGGCGACGAGCAGAGTTGGTGCAGTAGCCTGACCGTCCTGTCAGGGAGTCATCCTCAGGAGGGGGGTCTGGTAGTGTCCGCTTTACCTTCTTACCTGTACCAGAGGGAGAGCCTCGGCCCTAGAACATAAAAACAAATCATAAATCTGTCAATCATTGAATGATGATTAAAAACACTTTAAATTAAATTGCAATTCACTGCATACTTCACTAGAATTTTTGTATTTAAAGCATGTTCATAACATAATCATAAGTACAGTAATTATCATTATCAATAATGATAAGATAGATCTTATTTTGTCCATTTATATTCTGCCATGACTTACAGAATAGCTGTCTGCATAGTATCCACCCATCCTGTCTTCTGTGGTAGGACTAAGGGATTTAGGATCCGATAGAGACTTCTGACCAGCCTTTAATATCCGAGGGCCAGAGGAAAATCTGGTCGGGTCAGCAGTCAGCATTCTCTGCCCTCCAAGTGACTTTTCCGGGGACAGAGGGGAAACTTGGGTGTAGAAGATTTTAGACTTAGAGGGGACATCTGCTGTTAGGTGTGTGCTATAGCCCACCTCAATGGGTGTGTGCCTTCTGTCTGAGTCTGTCTGACAGCTCAGACTGCCACCTCTCTGAGAATTCTCTGGAGCTGAGATATGCTTGATGATTTCTACCTTAGTGTCCATCTGGACATTGGGTCGTTTGATAGTTCCGGAGTGGTCAGTCTGGACAGATATCTCTGCCACTGTCTGGATAGCAATGCTAGAGACCTTGGAGCCATGTTTCCCATCACTGCTATGTTTTCGAGAGCGTCGTCGAGCTTTTGTGGGAGCATCCCATTCATCTTGGTCCTCATCATCAGTCTGAGCTGAGCTATCAACATTTCTCTTATTCTTCTTTCTCCTTCCTACAAGCTGCTTCTCTGCTGAGTCTTCATCATCTGTCTGCACTCCACTATCAATAATTTTTTTCCCTGTGTCCTGATCAGCTTGAAGCCTCTTTACTAGATTAAGCTGGTCCTTACTTTCATCTAACTGTGTCCCAATAGATGGAGTTGTAGACTCATCTTTGACAGGCCAGTACTGGCCACTGTCACCTACCCCTGCATATTTAGCATCTAGGAGGTTCCCTACGGTACCAGTGCTACCATAGTGCTCATCTAGCTGGCGCTGGAGTTGCAGTTGGAGTTGTTGGATTTGCTGCAACTGCTCTTTCTGCTGGGCATAGGTCTCTTGCTGGGCCACCATGTGGGCATGGTGCTCTTCCTCTTGCTGCAGGAGAAGCTGCTGTTTCAGAGCCTGAAGCTCCTCAAGCTCCCTTTGAACCATAAGCTGCTCTTGTTCACGATAACGCTGGATCTCTTGCCTCTCCCACTCCAGCTCCTCAGCAAGACATAACTGCTTAAGTTTCTCTAGCTCTAGAAACTCCCTCTCCATCTGATACTGGGCCATCTTGGTGTTGTCTAAGCCAGGGAATATTGGGGAAGAGGATAAGGCATCAAGAGAGGCAGCAATTGCTTCCAGGGTGGTGTCTGAGTACATGTCTGGATAGCCTGTTATGATGTCAGCCAAAGCTGTGGGTAGAAGCTCCTTAGGTAGCCCGGTGTCAAAAGGAATCATCTGTCCTGGGTCTGCACTGGGAATGAAGCCATATGGATGTGGCAATGACTGGTTCTGGACTGTAGGTGTTAAGGTAGTGCTAAACACAGAGCCTGGTTGAGTTGTAATTGCATATGTCGATGGAACTGGGGCAGCAACAGAGGAGTAAACTATTCCATCTGAGGTTCTTAGAACACTATTTACACCAAAACCAGCTGCAGGGACCTGGGAGTATGGAGCAGTAGTCATCCCAGGGTAGCCTCCAGTAGCTTTGCTAGTGTAGTCTAGAGCTTTACCTGCCACAATAAGTCCAAAAATATAGATTTTACTTTATCAAATACATTAGAATTTTAGAAACAAACATAATGTACTGTATATGAGTTGAAGGTCATGCAATTTGGATTTAAAAAGATTCTCATTGCACATGCAAATCAGGAGTCATTTTGGCTAGCAAGATGCAAAACCAAAATATTGAGGCAGCACACGCAGACACACACATGCATCTGTATGAAGACAAAAGAAAAAAAAAAACAAGCAGGTGTTAATATTTAATGAAAACATGCATATTAAACAGCAAAGCATATTAAACAATTAAAGGAAATCATGATTAATAAACATAAAGGGAAAACAACCACATATGTCTTCAGTAAGCAAAGTATTGAACTGTAACAATATAAGTTAAAGACTAAAGGAACTTTGCTATTAAATCAATCAAACGCAAGCCCATAAAGCAAGCCTAGCGCATGGTAATAAAAACCTGCAAAAATGCAGAAATACCCCCATACTCACCAGCAGAAAGTTTGGTAGCAGTGAGGTCTATAGCGCCATCTGAAGATCCACTAAGGTAGTCATAGTTATTCTTGGGATCATAGGAGAACAGTCCTGCCTCTGTCAGATTGGTCTCAGACATTGAGGCTTTTATACCATTCATGCCTTTGATACCATACAGTCCAGCGTTATCATATTGGTAGTGGTCATCTCTATAGCCAAAATGGTTGTCAGGCTGGGTTGTAACGGGGGGCTGTGTTCTGCAGCTTCCTGTAAATGGTAGCTTGTAAATGACATCACAGCACACACTCCTCCTACCAGCTGTGAGGTCGATTGGAGTCCCATCATCCTCTACAACGGTGGTCACCACTCCTGGGGTTGTGCCAGACAAAGCTACCATAGCTCTCACTGGTCTGTAGTTTGACAGATCCATGGCTCCTGTGGGCTCGAGAGAAAGGACCGGACCTCCATTGCTGATAGCTACTGGGGCTGAAGTAATAGGCTGTTTGCCTCCTGAGGGGATAAGAGCTCCAAATGAAAGATTAATGGGTATGTCTTGAGCTGTGGATGCTACAGCATTGACTACTGCCTGGTTCACAGGTCTGTATACAATCTGTGCTAGCGGTTCGAATGGTTTGTATGTGGTGAGAGGCAGAGGCAATGACGTAACAGGGCCCTGCAAATCAAGCGGTTTCTCTGCTGGAGTGTTGTTGTATGAGGCAATGGTGGCTGTGCATGTGACTATTGTGATGCTGTCAGTGACAACAGACAGTGTGGTTGTAGGGGTGATCTCTGCACTAAGATTTACTATCTCAGGCTGCACTGCAGTGATTTGACGCCCACAAGAGTCACTTGAAAAAGACTGTCGACATGACTCAGGTGGTGTCAGGTCCATGCCTTGATCAGTCATCTTTATGCCAACCTTCATGGTTCGTAAATCGATAACATCACCAGGGTAGATTATCTTCCCATTCTGTTTCGACAGAGGTTGGACTTTAGCTACGTCTGGTTGTATAGTGATTGCGACACTGGGGGAAGGGACCTGTGGAAGTCTTTCATGGACAACAGAAACAGTGGTCCTCTGGACCTCAGTGGTGACAACCTGAGTGACCAGGCTAGACAGGCTTTCAGGAGGCTGACCTGAGGTGGAAATTGAAGAAGAATACATGTGACTCATACTGGAGACCACCTTTTCTGGTCCTCGAATCTCCTGGCTCTCAATAGACTCTTGCTGAATTTTAGTGATGGTGACTGGAGCCACAGATACACCCTGTGAAATGTCCTGTGTAGTGGGCATAGAGGGTCTCCTGGTGTACGCCTCAGTTGTTATTATCTCCAGAGGGTGATCATATTCCATGGAATAAGTTAATACCTGTGGTCTTTGTTCTGTTGAAGGAATAGATCCTCTCCTACAGGGGACCTGAACAGCATAACCAGCAATAGGAACATCTTTTTCAGCTGGCATGTTTACTACCTGTGCCAATGGTAATGGTTGCTGCATAGTTATGGATTCTCTCCTGGTGGCAGAAAAGGCCTCAGTTGTGACCACTTGTGTGGGCGTTTCATACTCGGGATAGGTAAATATCTCACTTGTGGTGTATGGTGGCTGCATTATGGACGATATCGATGTCCTCCTCCTACTAGTGGTAGGGAGTTGAGTTGCTGTAACTCCAACTGGCATCCCAGGCACTGCCTGAGCCTGCATCACTGATGATGGTATTGAAGCTCTTCTTACATCGACATCCTTTGTTATAATTTCTGTGGGTGTCTCACGTTCAGGCTGCAATGCTATGACCTCCAGTGGTGGTGTTGAATGTGACATGACTGAGGATGCAATTGCTCCATAGACCTGTGGAATATAAGTAACATGAGGTACTTCTGCCTGTACTGCAATTTGTTGGACTTCCATCACTTTAGGTGATTGAGTTATCATCTGACCACCTGTAGTTAGTGGCATTAACTTATCTACTTCAGGTGTTGGGGTAACTTCACCTACTACAGTTAGAGGATGAGGTACTGGAGATACTGTTGCTCCTGGTATTCTAACAGCAGTTTCAGTTGTAGTAACCTCTGTAGGTAATTCAAACTTTGTAGAGAGGGTCACCACTTCAGCTTCAAGAAGTGGTTGCTGCGTATATAGCTGCTCTGTTACTAAAGACAGAACTTCTGAAGGCTGAACAGTTTGTGGTACGGATGGTAGTTCAGCAATGGTGTGAGTATTGCTAAAACCTGTAGGCAATTCTTGCTCTGTAGAGTGAGTCACTGCTTCAACTACCGTAAGATGCTGTTGAACAGGAATTTGCTGACTCATTCCTGGTATTGATGATCTTATCATAACTGCCTCGGTGACAATGACATCAGTAGGCATATCCTGTTCTTTTTGTAGCATTTCTATTTGAGTTGAAACTTGTGGATAAAGAACAGTTGAGGGAACTGCAGTTGGCCTATCTTCAGGAACTAGTGCATCTAAAGGTACCTTAGGCTCCAATGATACAGCAACAACTTCTGTCAGAGGCAGTGGCTGCACAGGTACAGTTGGTATTTGGGCCTGAGGAACTAATGCTTCAGCTAAAACCTCTGGTGGAACTGTTATGACCTCTGTGGCTATGTTTGGATACTGAACAACACATGGTATAGACTGTACTCTTTCTGTGGCTTGTAATGTTAGTGGTTGAATAAAAACCATTAGTTCTGGGGGCATTGTGATGACCTCAGACATTGTTTTAGGGGGTGGCAGTGGCTGAGTAATTGATTGTTGTTGTGGCACATATGGTTTCTTAATTGGAAGAGGTAAACATTGTGCCTGAATTGATGTGTCCTGACCTGATGACACTGTGATGACATCGGCCGCAGATGGTGGTGGTTGCAGTACAGAAGACACAGAGTCTCTCCTGGCTTGCACTTTAGCAGCCACTACCTCATAGGGTGTCACTTGCTCTACTGCTGCAGTTTGTGCAACGGGTATTGGAGGTGGATGCCTTACAGTGGGGACCGATGCTCTCCTAACTGTAGCCTGAGCTGAGAATGCCTCAGTGGGTGTTTTCATCTCTGAAGGTGTGGTCCGTACCCCTGGCACCTTTACAGATGGGATGGAGCCTCGTCTTACAGGTGCCTGGACTATTATGCCCTCTGTTGGTGAGCCAGGCTCAGATGGAAGGGTTATCACCACATAGGTTTGCAAACATTTGGCATGTCTAGGAGACAAAGGTGACTTAGGAGATGTTGCACCCAACTTAGACTCCACAGGTCTTGTCAAGCTAAGTGACAGAGCATTTGGAGGTTCTTTGGTCCTGGGCAGTGTTGCAGCTTTGGGGGCCACAGGAGGTGGCTTGACACTTTCTCCTGGCTTGTGGCTGAAAACCAATCCAGCTGGAATTGATATAGGCTTAGGTGGAATAGGTGGAGGAGGCTTGGCGGTTTGACTAGGGCCAGTTATTGTAACAGAAACCTGTGCTACTGTTGCTGTAGCAATCGTCACTGCAGTGGGAACTGGTGGCTTTGGATAAACAGTTGGCTTGGGTAAAGTGGTAGAAGGTGGTGTAGGAGTATCTGCTACAGGTATTTCTACTGTGTCTATAACTTTTGTCCCTGCTATAGGTTTAGGCAGAAGTGGTGGAGCTGAAGCTACTAGCGCTGCTGACACCTTAGTGGATAGTGAAGCTGTATCTGTGCTGGGTATGTCTGAAGCAGGGTGTGTGCCTATTTGACTACTTTGTTGCAAAGATGCAGTGGAAGGTGTTGACCCTGTGCTAGCTAAGTCTTGTGGGGTTTGTCCAAGCAGAGATATGTTTTCCACACTAGGCACTATGATGACTACATGCCCTTGTCTGGTTGGGGACACTACTTTGGGTACAGCTACACTATCTGGTAGTATGTATTCTATTCTTGGCTGTATATCCACAACTACAGACTGCATTGGTTGGTCAGCCACTGTGGTTCCCATAGCTAGGGTGGTGGTCAAAGCAGGGGGGGCATGCTGAACAGTCTTTACAAGTGGCAGCTCTTTGTTAGGCTCAGGTAATGACACTGAAGTAGACCGAGGGGGAGGAGGGGGTGGGACCTTCTTTTTGACTATAGTAGTTGATGCTGGAGCTGGTGCAGGCACCTGGGCTGTTTGAGCCAGAGCTGGGACTACCACTGGGCTCATAGATGGGATGGCTGGTTGTACAGGGACCACCTTGGCTTGGGCTTGAGGTGGGGTAGTTATGAGTGCCGAGACTGTTAGTGGGGTTTGTGCAGAGATTGGAGATGTAGTTGAAACCAGGTCAGCCATCTGGACTATGACTGGCCCAGGGCATGAGGCCAGACTGACAGAAGCAGAAACAATGTGGACTGAATCTGGGGTGGAGACTGCAACAGGTGTAGGTTGAGCTGAGACAACAACAGCTGCTCGACTCAGTGCTGAGACCTGTATAACAGCTGGAGCCTCAATAGGCACCTGAGATGGAGATGAAACCAAGTCTGGCATTTCAACCACAACAGGTACAGGAGTAGACTCCACTAAGACTTGATTTGGGGTTTCAGCTGTAGAAGCCTGAACTTGAACTACTGCAGTTGTTTGAGCTCTGGCTGAGTCAGACACCACATCTGGTATTGTATCTATAACTGAGGTTGGAGTGGGACGAGAGGCTGAGTCCCCACTAGACAGTACGGCTGGAATTGTGGCAGGCAATAGTGGAGAGATCTCTGGAGGTGATTGGGATACAAATGAAGTTGGAGGTGTTGGGGTAGACAGTGGATTTGAATCTGATGAAAGAGGTGTTTGAGCCTGGAATGAGGATGAATATGTAGCATTAGAAGCCAAACTGGAATCTGGAGTGGCTGGTGAAGTTGGAGGTGACAGTGGTGATACAGGGGAAGGTGTAGTGGTTAGTTCTGGGGCTGATATTGGAGTTGGAATAGGTTTTGGCTCTGGAATTTCACAGACCACACAGACGGGCTCCATCTCAGCAGTTTCAGACAAAGGTGAGCTTATGGATGGATCTTCTTTAGCCTCAGAGTCATCACTAGGTGTAATGTCGGAGGAAATACCAACACCATACTCGTCTGCAAGACTGTCATCCTCTTCTTCCCCAGATGAACACTGGGTAATCTTGAGGTCTGGTATAGGGAATAATGCCTTTCTGAGTGCAGGATCTTGAGGAACCATAGGCCTAACAAAACCTATAGATCCACTAGGAGTACTGGGAACAACAGTCATCTCAGATCGCTTAGGGGGTTCAGAAGGGCGTGGTGGAGCTGGCCGTTTCTTTTTCTTCACTGGTACTTCACTGGAAATTTCACTGCCTGCAAGAGGCATATCAATTTGTCCAATGAGGGATGTCTCTTCAGTGAGTATGGTCACCACACAGGTCTCAGCAACGCTGGGAAGCCCAGCGACCGAAGTCCCTGAAGAGGAAGATTCCATGGCAGTCTGGGCCTGTTGAAACTCTTGCTCAATCATCATCAGTTCTCTCTTTTTCTGCATCATCTCCTCATAAACCTCCTCTGGAGACCTGAGTTTTCTGAGAGATTTAGAGCCAGTATCCTGTTTGGGTTCTTTCTGTTGAGATTCATTAATCTTAATTTCAGGTTCCTCAACCAAGGATTCGTAAAGATAGTCCTCTATTGCCATTCCTCCATAGAGTGGCTCAATATCAGGAGGACTCTCCCCTGGAATAGCTTTTGTCTTCTGAATAATTTCCTCATATGCTTCTTCAGCACTCTTCAAAGATTTTGTCACAGTATCCATGTCTTTAAATGGATCAGAAGAAGTATATGTCATCACTGTTGGTGAAGGCTTACGTCCTCGTTGTACAGCTTGTCCAGTCTCTGGTTCCGATTCAATACTGGCAGTGTACTCAGAGCCAGATGTTCTATTGGTTTCATCCATTATGGTGACCTGTCTCAGATCCTCTGTGGTGGAAACATCTTCAGTTGGAGACAGTGGTTGGCCATGGGCCCTAAGTTCATCTTTGTTTTTCCTAGACATCTCTTCCTCCCTCATCTTTTCCTCCTCAGAGGAGTCTTCAATTGTGGGGAGAGGCTTTGTTGGCTGCCTGTGCTTACCTTTGCAATGCTGTTTGTCCCCACTGACTTTCCTGTGACTTGGGCTGCTATCACTGTCCTCTTCCAGAGATGAGGCTGATGTAGGTGAAGATCCTGGAGTAAAGCTAGATGCCTGAACACTAGATGATCCCTTTGACAGGGATTCTGTGATGCTCTCTACTTCTTCATCCGTGCTTTGTTTCTGTCTCATGACTGGAATATCTTTCTTGAAAGTAGTGCTGGGCATTGTTTCACGAACATCTTGAATATTTGCAGTGTCTGTTTTCGGAGGGGCTTTTATCCTGGCTGGGCTGTCTTCATTATCTGTGCTACTTTTTCTAGACAGTGATTTGACTGAAACATTTTCAAGCTCAGCCTCTTTGATAGCTTCCTCATTTGCCAAATTCTTTTCATTCTCATCTTCTGAAAGAGACATTTCTTCTTCATCACCCATTCCCATTATCTGCTTGCGTATGAACTCTTCATCTTCCATAGAGGAGTCAGCGCTTTCAGTTTTGATGTCCTCACTGCTGAATGAAGCATTGCTCACGTTCAGCCTCCTCTGGACTTTAGGCGAGGGTGAGGGTGTGAGATCACTTCCACTGCTCTCACCCATTGCTTGGAAACTTAGGAGCCTTCTCTCATCTTTAACCTCCTCCTTTACTGACATGGATGAATCTGTATTTATATCATTTTTACTTATATCAACCACCTGCCCATCCTTTAATTCCTGTGATATGGGTAAAATCTGGGGTTGATCTTCATCATGCTCCTCTGCTTTGGATTTAGGCTTAGCAGCTGTCGGAGGGACGTTTTCCAGTTTAACCTGCCCAGTAGGTAGGGAGACCTTTCTTTCTTTCAGTGGCTCTTTTTTGGTCTCATCCTGCTCCTAAAAATGTGAAAAGACAAGATAATAGTAAATACATTTCCTCGATGAAAGAACTAGACTTTTTGGGACAAACACTGCCATATATTTTACCATGTTTTTACATGTAACTGTTATTACTGTTATTAAGAGTAATTCTGAAATGGTCTAATGCAGTGGGAAGATGCATCATTCACCTCAAAGTGTAATTGTAAGACACGTCATTCCACAACAGTCATAAAAATTCCATCAGTAGTTTTTGGTGTCATCACACTAATCGTTCTATTGTCATCATATGGTGGAAATGAGGGACGAAGTAAACTAACAAATGATGGATGAGCAAGTAATGAAAGTGGTGTTCACAAAAATCTGCGATAAAATTCAGTAAGATAGTAATGATGAAAATATAACATACATATTGAAATAATGCTTGGTGCACAACTTTTTTTCAATAGCAGTCTTCCCTATTATTAGAGGAAACATAACATAGGTTGCACATAGTTTGTCAGTTTTGTAACCAAACTTTAATTTCAACACTGCTAGGAAATAGATGCCTACATGTTTTAAAGACAATATTGATATTTAATCTTCAAGTAAATTTTAATCAATATAGGGAATGTATAGCCAGTATGGTGGTAATGACAGAATGGTTCTCCATAGTATCTAATTATTTTCTTTTATACAATTTTGATTTTATAATGTTAAATTGAACATTTGCCAATACAATAATTCTTTTTAATCAAAAGGACCCATTCTTACTTTTATGATGATGTTCTTTGTAGATACTGGTTGTGTGTCTAAAGTTGAGGTGACGTCAATAACGAACTTATCAGCCACTTCCTTGCTGTTAGCTGCTATGATTGGTTCTAATTCCAATACCAGCTGTGGTTTTTGTGACTTTAGTTGCACCTCAACTTGCTGCAAAGACGTTGCTGGCTCTGTCAGTTTGATATGATCATCAGGCTGTACTTCCTTAATAATCATCTCTGGAGCAGACAATTCTGGCTTTGTTTCAGTCCCTGGAACAACTCCAGCCATAGCAACCTCTGCAGCAATACTGGAGGTGGGTACAACTGTAACCTCAGTCACTGGAAAAGAGGAAGCTGCAGCTACACCTGCTTCAACTTTGACTTTTGAAAGGTCAGGTTTAGACTCTTCAGGTTTGGAAAATTGTGTCACACTGAGCTCCATTTTCACTACCTCTTCTTTATTTTCCACTGTTACAGTCTTGGGAACATCTGTGTTTGGCACTTCAACCTTTGGTGTTACTACTGTGGATGCTGCTAAAGGCTGTTTTTCTGCAGCAATAGGTGAAACATTTGCTGTTGTGGGTATGAGTGTGGTTTCAAGCTCGATTTGTGCAGAAGCTGTTGTGGCTGTAGTTTCCATCTTGTCAGATGTAGGTTCCATCTTTGCTTTTGGGGTTGCAACTGTTCGTACTGCCTTGATAGGGGCAGGTGTGGGCTGTGATTTTGTGGCCGCAGGTGTGGGCTCTGCCTTTGAAGCGGCAGCTTTGGGCTCTGCCTTTTTTGTTGCAGGTGTGGCCTGGGTCTCTGGCTTGGTAGATACAGGTGAAGGCTGGAGTATTTTTCCTGAGTCTCCCAGCTGTCCCAACAAAGCCCTTTGAGTTTGGCAGTTCAGACACAGCCATTCCTTCTGTTTCAAACAAACAAACAACATATGATTAGAAAACACACTATACCCAGATTAAAATGAAAACTCCTCAAAGGTCCAATTTGTTATATTTTTTTACCTGTGGTATATCACATTTTCAACTGAAGACTTTCAGTTATATAATAAGTAGATGCTCTCATCAGATCACAATTCAAAGTATAGGTGTAGAGGGGTATTTCATAAAGGAGGATAAGAAAAGCAGGGTTTATTATGAATGCTGGACTTGAGTGAACCTAATTTACCTAACTGATTCAGGATTAAACTCAACTAATCTCATCAACACTGAAGCCATGCTTGGATTAGCAGATTAGCATCAGCTACTTCATTCATGCTTTACCATCAGTGTTTCATTCATCAGTTGCTTAGCTACCACCTAACTAGTACTGTAACATACAATCATATTCATAAGGGTGAACAGCACAGCTCTGGCTTTTGTAACCTGTTACTTTTCATTTACTACTGATACACTCATGCCAGTGCTGTTCGCTGCTGCAGCTCTATCCGCCACTACAACCTCCTAATCATATGCTAGATTTTTGGTATTGTTGTTAACTATAATGTTCTGATATGTGTTTGTTAAGGGTGGATTAGTTCTCCCTGCAGAATGTTTGTTGCTACTTGGATTCTTTGAGAATTCCCTCACAAAAACAGAGCCCTTTCCTTGAAACTCAAAATGTGACTTTTATTGAGGATGTCATCTCATATAGCAGTCTAACGTTAGCCCTATTATGAGACACGTTGCTGAGGTACTTGTGGCTAGCTACCCAGATAGCAAAAGTTGTTAATTCAACATTGAGTTATGGTCAGAAAGGTTGGTATATGGTTGTGTTTGAAATATCTACTTTAAATCAACATTTCTACAGCAGTCACAGTTTAATTGTTGAAAAAATTGAATCAACAATGTATTTGAGTCTTGTTTTCAACATTGAACTACTAACATTTAATCAATATTGTCTCAATGTGCCTACTGACAACTTTCCCACCAAAATATTTTAAATCAAACAAGGACCGGGGAACAACCATTTTAGGGGCGTGTGGGACACTTTTGTTTTAAATAAAGCACTTACCTCACTTTACTTCTTTAACTTGTTTGGTTTTTTAGATGACAAAGAAAACTAAATAATTTATATGTAATGAGGATAACATCTTAATGTCGCTTTTGGAGAGAAAGGGCAAAGAGGAGGGAGATCCAAGCCCTCCACTAGAAAAAATGCTATATTCAACTGCTCCAACTGCCCAACATTTTCAGAATTTCTCACCAGTCTGTGGAGAAGGAGGTATGTTTTAAATCTTCTAACTAAGGAAAACACTATGTCAACTCATAGCTGCATGTCTTGGCAAACATTGATTGTAATAGTTGTAATATTTGAAGGTGATCTGGTGGGGAGCAAGCAAACAATAGGCTAGTTTGCTCAGTAAAGGAAAAAAAAACAAATCAAATGGATGCTAGCCAACACTCATAAAACAGGTAGGTGAGTGAAAAGAATTTTAGGTCAAAACAAATGTTTCACAATATTGTATTGTGGAGAGCTGCTTGAAATGTCCTTGTTTGCCAGCAATGCAAAGTCTGGGCTGCATACTCATACTCATTCACTTACTACTTTATTACTTTACTTTACTACTTTAAGTACTGGCTGCACTCAGGAGATACTTGGGGGAAAGCACTAGTCTGTCAGAGTTACTGTATCAAAATTAGTTGTATGGTCATTTCTGAGGCTATGGTTGTTGATATTTTTTAATGGGATTGTATTATACTGTAAGTTATTTTGTCCACAAGCACATACTGCAATCTAAGTGCATTACATATTGGACAGATGTTACTTTCTGACCACCCCCTTAGCTACTCCAGCCAACCACTCTCTCTCTCCAGTCTGTCAAGGTTGGACTGCAAGGTGATCTACAGAAAACGTCCACCACTACAAACGGTCTACCGCGAACTTCAGGTAGGAATGCAAGGCAGACAAGAGGCCCTTCAAGGAGACAGTAAAGAAAGACTGCATGTTATGTGAGTTTGTACCACAATAAACTATGGATAATATGGATTAATTAATTAATTAATGCCAATTTTAGCCCAATTACAATAAATGATAAGATAATTATATTTGGTTTTGTTTAATCTGGTTTGTTAGCAAGAATAACATAATTCATACTTCAATTTTAGCAATATATGTTGACACCTGAATAGTGACTGTATTGAGTAATGTGAATGATAACTTGTGTGTTGACCACAGATCAAAACATTGAACAGTGTTGAGATCTGAGATCTTGTTTTTAATACTGACTTAACTAAACTCTAAAGTTTTGGATGAAGTGCATTTACCCTGGAAATTCAAAAAATGCCTCTAGAATTTCAAAAAAGTATCAACATGGGCAGTGCTGGTTGCAATTGGATAGACCTACAACCAATCAGAGCAACAAAATGTAGCACTGAGTGACAGAGAGGTGCTTAGTCGGTTTTCAAGCAGGAGAAAAATGGTGGCTTGGTCACAAACTTTCTCAAATTATAGTACACTAAAAATGTGTTTCAAAACATTTGAGGTGGGAAACATTTGAAGTGGGAAATAGGCATTGCAGTAAGAGAATCTGGATTCATATTTGATCAGCACTGCCTAGTTTGACAGATTAATCTGAGTTTCGTGAGCCTGGTACGCTTGGCTGGACGGACCTGCAGACTGCCCAGACCTATAACCAATCAGAGCAGCGAAACTTGTGACATGTGACTTTTCAAATAGAAGGAGGCAGGGAGGGGGGGTTGGTTGGTGACGAAAGCTGCCACCATATACGTCACCTGCCTCCAGATCAGCCAATAGCAAAATTAAAATGCAATACCCAGGTTTAAACCTGTAGAGGGCAGTCACTATGCATACTTATAACACAAAATGTAAAATTCAAATACTTTGCACTGAAATGTCAGAATTTGAACCTGAATCCATTAACAACACTACTAACTACCCATATACACTGGTTTTCATCTGAAAACCAATGTATATGGGTTTGGGGGTTTAGTTACTCTTTAAGGTTTTAAAATGTAAAAACTGTTCTATAAGTATTTCACTCACTGTTTAAAAGACATGCGGTGATATTATATTTCACTTTATATATTTGATCTGTAAGTTTCATAAATATTCCAAAGCACATTTAATCATTTTGTTAGTAAATATTATATTAATTTTAAACTGATCCTAATGTCATTGATTTTTTGGGGGGAAATGTTTGAGTTAGCTAATTTTCTTATTTTTTATTAAAGCAAAAGTTTTCTTAAACTTCATTTCCATTTTGAGAACAATGTCATGTTGTACAAATGTATAAATAAAGAAAATGCCATGAAAAGGTCTGTTTTATTGTAGTTAATAAGTGCAACATTGTTTAAATATATCAAAATCAACTAAAATTCAACCCCATGAACGCTTTTAGATAATGGGTAAATCAGTGTTGATTCAGTAACATTGTTTCAATATATAATCAGCTAAAATGTAGCTGCAGACTGACTTTTAGGTGACGGTTGAACCAATGTTGATTCAGTGTCAGTTATGGTTGAAAATCTGACGTTTATTCAACATCAATCGTATCAAGCGCTTTCAATTTGGTTTTAATGTTGGGCGTCAACGTAGATTAAATACTACGCCTGACGACATTTAAATGTTGTTTCAATATGATTTTGCTATCTGTATAGCAATATAGCCAGCTGCATTGAGCTCAACAGCTACGGTACTCACGTTAATATAAGAATCTGAAAATACTCATCCTTTCTCCCTGCAACCATTGTTGCTATGTAGCGCTCAGCTGTTTTTTTTATAATCCACTATGAGATTGGCTTTCAGCAAGAAAACACTTTGACTAATGTTAGGTCAACACTACACTAATACTAACTCTAGCTAACGTCAACTTTTACTGTAGCTGTCTGTCAAATGTCGAGCGCTGTGGGTTTTAATAGCATACCTATAATGTACTGTACTGCACTCTTTAATTTGATTAAAATGTAAATATTTACCTATTGTCTTATAGTGTAAGGATGATTGAAATGTCATTTTACGCTCACTGCAATATAGGGCCCCTATAATTTTTAAATGATGGGGGAAAAAGGGTTACCTAAAGCTAGCTAGCCATATCCTAAGATTACCATATATTTCATCAAAGTGGCTGGATGTTATCAATGTTATCAATTGCATCTTTAAGTTTCAAAGTTATATCTAGTTGTCTGGTGTCTAGTCTTAATATTAATATACCTGTTATTGAATTTGTAAGTAATAGTAGGTTCCAATTATGACTTAGTGGGGCATATTTAGTTCTTAGATTGTAACTAAAGTTGAAAAAAAAGTTGTAACTGTTGTAGACTGTAAGGCAAGTTGAAATGATAAGTAGGTGAAATATTAGTTTTTAAAAAATCACACTAACTGCATAATGTCATTTGTACCAAAGCAATGAGGTATTGTCAGGTGTTGCAGTGGATAATAACTCATATTTTTCATATTTTCAACTACTAAATTCACCTTTGACTTGTTATAAACAAGAGCATTATACAATACAACACTCTTATGCTGAGTAATACGATAGTACTCGAGGGAATATAATTCACTCTTTACCCTGCACTATTGTTGCTGGACAGTTTAAACAACCAAAGCATTTACACAGAAATATTAACCATAAATAACATTTTCAATGGAAGGATATGATCCTTAATATTAACATGCTTGCTGCTATTACACTAGAACTTACGACACTTGTAAGACAGCAATAAAAATGCTTACCTTGCAAAAGACCTAATCACATTTTAGTAATTCTATTACTTTAAAAATGTAATCCTCTGAAGACACATTTCTTATCACATCTAAGCTCTATTAATGAACAGTTTAGAAGGAGAGGAAGGCATAAGCTGTCAATAGATAAAGCAGTGTGTCTGTAGCAACCTAGTAGACCAAATCACAGCAATGCGCCTGCCTCTGCAGAGCCAGGGAGAGCAGGTCTGATACAGAGGACAGAGGAGGAGATTACATCGCACACATATCCTGTTTGTGAAACACCATTAAGTTTTAATTGCTTTATCCATGTGATTAGTATTAGAACCTATACACATTTACTGCATCTTAATTGTGGAACCACAATTACCACATGTGCACACTAATGTTCATGCACTTTATAAACAGAAGTATCTGGATGTGTCTCTAAAGACATACATTGTGTCTTGGAGATTAGCACTGATTCAGGATGCAGTGACATAAATGAATAACATAGTTCATAGGCTCATGTGCTGAGGTGAGCTTTAGTGATGTAATATAACCTCTGTCATTCCCTGGCTTAGGCCTGCTCTTACAATCCAGCTGTACTGGACATTTCATCTTTGTTTTTATAAACAAGCCTAAAATGTCACACTAACCTGTTATGATCATACTCCTAAAGAGAAAGACAAGGCAAGAGGGAATACTTATATATGATTGGTCAAAACTAGTGGAATATCATCAGTTGAAGTAATATGTATTTTTTTTGTCCTACTTCTTTACTGAGATTAGATATTTGTGAATAAAATCATGTTATAGCATAAATCTACTGCAAATAGAGCATGGCTCAAAATATAAACGCTCACATTCTACCGAGACTGTGGGCAGCAGCAACACTGCAAGAAAAGCATGATTAGCTGCATTGCTGTAAAATGCTTTCACATATTCATGGCAAACAACATTAGAGCTAATGAGAACATATACCGTCTTGATAAATAAAGTCATAATTAATGCAAAATATTGCTTGATTTAAGAGAAAACTGATACTGACGCATCCAGTTTTATTGATACAGAGATGCTTTTGTTGAGTTAGTTGTGGTTCAGGAATATATATACACAGGATAATCCTATTGGTTCCCAACAGTAACAAACAAACCCTCATCAGCCTAGGGCATGATGCTGATCATTTAAACCAATAAATCGTTCACCTCAATTTTTATGTAATCTGACGCAAGCTCAGCCTCACTAAACAAAAGTTATATGGGTCCACATAAAAGCTAAATATTACTGAGGGTAATACATGTTTCTTTGTACAAACAAACAAAAATGACGCTGTCGAGTTCATTATTAAGGCTAATCTTTATTGTTAAATGACAAACCTGTAAATCTGTAAATTTCTGCCTTAAACATCCATATAATTCCCACACATCCCTCTCCTTCTTCCTCCTTCTCCTTCATAATAGCCAGGTTTCAACTATATAACTATATAAATAAATTTAATTATACCTGTATATAATTGCCATTTTGGATGAAAATATATTTAAAAACCTATTCATTCTTTGTAGATGAAATCTTGATACTGCCACAATATGACAATATGAAAAAACACAATGTGAATAACTCATTGTTCGATTTTAGATAGGAGTGGACTACGTATGTAAAATCAGATCAATTCCCCAAGAGAGACTGATTTAAAATGCAATAGCCAAAACATAATTACTGTAGATTTCCACATTCTTAACATGTTTATCATTGCCATTTCACTAATCAGTTGCATCATAGCACTTACTTTATGAAAAACTGGATAACCTACATTCATTTTCAGCCACTGAAGATAAATGCACACTGAAATTAACACATATTAACAATATACAGGTTGTTAAAAAGCCACATTTGCATAACTCATTAAAAAAATCTGACATTGTGGCCTATTCCCCATTCTACTTCTGCTTCCCTTTAACAGGACAAACTTGAAAGAAGCTATTAGGAAAGACTGATAGAGAAGGATCAAACAGCAGTGTTTGCAGAGTCTTTACTGGTCTTTACTGGTTCTCCCTCTCTTACATTCTAAATATAGCCCTGCCCCTCACACCTCTCTGGGTGCTGGTATCACACAGGTCCAAATCTCAGCATGATAATTGACTTTTTTCAACCCAAGTGAAGAACAGATGGACAAAGCAATTGCTGTCATGGTTTGAAACTTTTGAGTTTAGTCATTTCCTGTTTTATTTTGTATACTCACCTCTCCTCATGTCTTGTGTAGCTTCACTTCCTGTCTTTGTGTTTTTCCCTCCAGTTTTGATTGTTTGCCCCACCTTGATTTGTTTCACCTGTGTCTTGTTATCTTCCCCTAACTAGAGTATTTAGTCTTGGTGTTCTGTTGTCTTAGTGGCAGTTTGTCCTAGTTGCAATGTTGGCGCTTGCTTTTGTTTTCTACCACTTGCACCTGTATCTAAGTCCCTTTTTACTGCGTTTCTACCAACTTGTGTACACTGTCTACTACCTATACCTGCCAGTAACCTACAAATAAATCATTGAACTGCACCAGTCTGCCTGTACTGTCTGTGTTTGGGTCTTTCCCCTGTTGCCCTGCTTGCTAATCTGTAACAATTACAGAAGTATGCAAATGTAGGGTTGCACTATTATATGTGTATTATATGCACAATTAATGGCAAACTGCTAATTCTAAATCAGACTGCAAAAATCAAAACATCTCAGTCAACAAAAAGACCTAATCCCATCACATTCCCCTCCAGCACCAGTCACAGCTTCACAGCCACATAGTCTCAGAGCCATGCATCAGAGCCACAGGGTTTGGAAAGTCGCCATCATCCTTTTGTCTAATTAAATCTGTTTTATGAGTAAAGAGCAGGAGCCCCAAGCAGAGAGCTGTGGGAGAGGCTGCTCCCCACGATTAGCTTGTGAGCTGGATTACCAGACCTTCACAATGACAACAGTCAGGAAATTATGCTCTTGATACACAGGCGTGCCGCATTAGGCTGGATCTGCGAAGATTTATAAATAATTGCCCAGTTCACTTTAGTCACAGCAAAAGACATTATGCATTTATTCAACACCTTAGGAAAAGAACCAATTCACATCAGGCACAGATTACCTTAAAGCTTTTTTAAGATACCTAAATATTTCATACTTTTATTTAAATTACACAAATGTGTTTTTTGATTCTCATACACACATATGGCACATTCCACCATTCATTTTGGATAAATGACAGGGACAATAAATCTTGGGTCAGCGTTGGGTATGACAGGTGTTGGTTCAACAAAGACAATGTAAATCAAATATATTCAAATGCACAAACATCTATCAAACTGCTCTAAACAGCTCACTCCACTCACTTGCATTTCCACACTAATGAATCAATCCAGTAATTTGAATTTATATTAATGTACAAACCAACACCTTCTTATGACACCAGTCTCTGGGTATCCAAGTGGTCCTGGAATTTACATTTCATGATAGCTAGACTGAAGGCATGGCCTTTGGGCTGTGGACTACACCACTATTTCTCAGCCTCTCTCCTGCTGTTGATATTGGAGCTGGTAAGTTTCTTATTGATTTTCTGGCAGATGCTTTTGGCACAAGCTGTAGCTGGCTAATATACTTGGCTTTCAGCAGCCCCCACAGAGCAGAACTCCTTATAAATCAAGCTCTCTGATAATAGAGAATGTTGACCCACTAATCTGTAATAAGCAGAGTGCTTCATTCTAAAGACAAGGAAATACACCCCCTGCTTTTTCCAATCTGACAAATGGCGCATCAGCAAACTTCACTTTGATGGCAGGGTTTAATGGGGCGAAGATTTGGGGAGGGGGGCATGGCAAAAGTAGAAAGCAAAGACACTAGCAGGTACATTGACAAAGCCAAACCTCTTAGGGGAGATCCTTTTCCTTCTCTTCTGACAGAAAGTCATGTATTAAAATAGCAACATGGATCCTTTTCTCATATTCAGGGAAATCATTGCAGCTTGAGGGATAAGTGTCACAGCCTTTGAAATGTCATGAAACATCAAACATACTCTAAGAGTAGTGTTAATAAATAAATACAGAATGCACTGCTAGCCTCATTGTACCTTCTAAAAGAGGCTGTGAAAAAAGAGTAGAGATGTAGCAGTTAGGCTGTGCTTGGTGTCTCCTCAGAGTGACTATTTTTAACATTGTCATGAATCAGTCTCTCATGGAAAATGTTTGTCAGTTTTACCTTTTACCTTTGATTGGTAGGCACAATTCCTCCAATGGATGTAATGATAAACTAATATTTTAAGACAGAATATAAGGTGAAGACTGCTTTGTATTCGAAAAACAAAATAAAAAAAACCAAACATTTTAAGCTAAAGATATAGCCACATGGTAACATTTTATAAAAATGATGAGGAACTATCATTCATACTGTCTCGTCTGTCACACACAAAGCTTTAGCTGGCAAAGCAGGACACACGTGTGTCCTACTTATCAAACAGTCACTCCCAGGCTTTTGATGGCATCAGCTGAAGCAGAACAGGCAAAAGGAAAAATGGATAGACTTGCTGCTAGCACTCACTTTGCCTAAAGTGGCCTCCTCTTCTTTTGAACCTTACAAGTCATTTTCATATTATAAAAGGACCCATTTCTGCCATTCCACTAAAAAGCCACATACATTCATGATAGAGCCCCTTTGGATAAAGCAAGTCGTAATACAGCAATAAGTATGGCAGCTTATCCTATCCAGTTATGTTAAGGCCAAGCTATTTCTGTTTTCCACGGCTATTAAGAGAAATTAATCTATGTTGTACACACAGCAGCAATCATCCATGCTTGTAACTTCCCCCATCCAACCTCTACCCCATAGGTTCTTCCCCCTCTCTGGTGTCCACGGAAAATATGAGAAGTGGCAATTACATAAGAGGCACGTCACTTTCGTGTTATTTCTCCATAAAAACTCACCATTTGGGCTGAGCATGTGGTAATCTGTCTCTGGTAAACCAAATTGAAGCCAGAAATAAAGAAAAGAGAAAAAAAAATTAACTCAATCACTACAGAGATGAGTTTTCTTGTTTACTGAGAGTCAACAGAATGTAAGAACATTGTCCCCATTCTCATACAAAAACCTGTCAGCCAGAAATACTTATTATACATTATTATACATTCCTATGTATTATACATTCAATGTATTCATAGAAAGTAGGAATTTACTATTGCCAAAAACTGAATACAGGGTCACATTATTTCAATAAATGCATTCGTTGCATATTTTTTAGATTTACTGTAACCAACTTTTTTTCCTGTTTAATATGATCTAACATTATGAAAGTAATAGCATCAAAGATGACCTTATTCGAGCCTCTAGTAAAATTACTAACATGACTGACATTCATTAATGAATTGTACCCACATTTTACTTGCAGCTCAGTGTTGTGTCATTTCAACTCCAATGGTCCTTTAAACTGACCATTGAAATAAATATGAGAGAATGAAAAGCCTTAAACGTTTTCACCAAATCACTCTAGATGGGTCTGACAAAACTCATCTACAAATTGAACTGTTAATACTGTTTACCAGAAAAACACACCAACCCCATAGTAATATGTGAACTGTTCAGAGAGGAAAGTATTACTGCATCTAACATAAGATAGGAAAAGGCAAGGGTACACAGCCTTGCATTCAACAATGACCTGCACGTGTGGGTACATCACAAAGCAGGTATACACATGTACTATTGCCACCCACATAAATTAAAGAGGAAATTATTGATTTACATGGAGCCACTAATATTTGAGAGAGCAGATGGTCTGAAAGGAAATGTCTGCTGCTCTAATGTACTGCACCATGTTGTGTTGGACTTAATCCGTTTCACCTCTGCTTATTGGCATATCACACGGCTTTCCCATCTCATATCTCATGGGGGCTGGAGATTCCCTGTTCGGCTATGGCAGCAGATCCCATCTCACTAATGCTGTTGCACAACCCTCAATCACTTTAATACATTTTCAGTGCTGCTGGTCTGCTGAAGCACTCTTCTCATGAGTCGTTATGTAATAACTCTGGTCACTCTAGTGGAGGGATAGCAGCCTCCACGTACCATGTATGGTATGTTTTTGATTTTGTTTGAGAACCTCTCAAAGTAGGTCAATAATTCAAATAGATTACATTAATTAACTGCACACAGACCTATGTTCAAAGTCACAGTCTGAAAACCGATTCAAGCAAGCTCTCCATACAGTATTTTCTCTGCTGTGGTCCCTTCATCTATCATTCCACCACACTTTTAAGTAATGGTCTTTGTCAAAAATAATCAATTCTATGGAGTGAAATTCAGCCTATTATGTGAAACACTTTCAGTAGAAATAAAAGGCTGTATGACAGCCAATCTCCCAGCTTCTCTACCCTTTACAATGCAAAATAATATTTGAAAAGTAAAAAGACAAAAAAGTACTAAAAATCAATTGTATTGCTTGCATACTCCAACCCAAAATGTGTGCTTGACTACACAAGAATTAACAATAAACAACAACAACTATATAAACTTGATAATACAAGAAATAGTGCTCTAAAAATAAATAAACTGTTTCATGAACTGTAATGCTAATATGTCATTTATATGCCCAGATGTCCATGTGGCTTTGCTTATTGAAGGGAAAACAAAGAGAGCTCTGACATGTATATTACATATCACAGAACATAAGTCAGCTATTTATGGCTATTTATGTTGTGCTTTACTTTTGACATGAAAGCAAACCATGTACCAGCAGCAACATTGTGATTTACTGATGCTGAACATGTTCAAATTTCTCCAAGTGGAAGCGGCATTAGTGCTATACAAAAGCACTGAGGAACATATTAGACATCAGACACTATGAAACCTGAAGATCTGAATGATGCATTTTCTTCAGCTGTATTTTTTATAAATTTGCCAATTCATTGGTCTTTACTCTATTTTCATTATATTTCCAATCTCCAAAATATTCAAACTTTTTGTATCGAAATAATTTGTATAGTATGCTTTCACTATAGTACTGTGTAAATTTAGCTCTGAATGGTGTTGAACCATATGAACTACGCAGCCTCTCAGTCATTCTGAATTATCCTTACTAGTGTTTTACTACTCAGTATCAGACATGAATTCTAAAAACTGGTGCCCTCATTACAGACCAGTAAGACTAATAACACCAAGTCATAATAATCACTTCTGTCAATTGAACTCAGTTGATAAAATGAAATGGAAATTTTTGAAGGCAAAAAAAAAAAATCCTTAAAAAATGACAACAAATGACTGTGAAAATGACATGTAAAATTAAATGTATTGCACTTACCGCTGCTGTATGAGGCATGGGGTTAAATCCACAAAGACTGCAGACAGTGTTCTTGCATTCGGTGCAGATGTTGTAATTTGGAGTATCCTTGGAGCTCATGTTGAGTTCGACCTTACAGAGCGGACAGGTGGACAGACCTGCTTTAGGAGCAACATGGATCACTTCTGTGGTTTTTGGAGGCTCTGATGGAGCTTTCTCTGCTTTGGTCTGTGCTGATGGAGCAGGCTTGGCCTGTTGAGGTGGCTCTGATTTCTGTGCAGCAGGTTGTTTGGTCTTTGCAGGGGACATCTTAGGAGAAACTGGAGGTGTAGTTTTAGGAGAGCCATGTGCTGTAGTGGACATCTTACGTGGAGTAGGTGGTGTAGTTTTAGGTCCCTCCTGAACAGCTGTGGTTATCAATGTAGATGCAGAGCTGAAGATAGAGGAACCAAAACCAAACATCTTCCCAGTCACTGACTCAGCAGACTTTGCAGAAGCAGGTTGTGTTTTAGGGCCACCAAAACCAAAGAAGCCTCCTGATTCCTGTTTAGCAGGCTGAGCTGGTAGTGGTGCAGATTTGGCAGGAGGGGTCGCAGACTTAGAAGGCTCTTGTGGTGGTTTTTCTGATTCCTGTCTAGCAGTCTGAGCTGTTGGTGGTGCAGATTTGGCAGGAGGGGTCACATATTTGGAGGGCTGTTGTGGTGGTTTTCCAGCTTCTAGTTTTGCAAGACCTGCCTTGACTTCTGGCTTTGTAGTTTGAGAAATCTGTACTTCTGGGATTTTTTCAACATACTGCTGCTGGCTAGCAACATCCTGACCTGGTGTCTTTTGCATAGAACCTTGTCGTGGTCTGTCTGTCCTTTGGACTGCAGTTGGCACTGGAGCCTCAATTTTGGGGATTTCTTTTTTGGCCGGAGATGCTTGAGTGACCTCTTTTTCGACTGCTGTAGATTCTGTAGACTTCTCCTTCTGGACTAATGTCGGTATATCCGTCTGTTCAGAGCCAGGAGGTGTAAAAACCTTGCTTAGGGAAGACTGCGGTGTCACTACTGGACGTCTAGTGGGCTCAGATGCTCCTAGGGCTCTCTGCATCTGGCAGTTCAAACAAAGCCATTCCTTTACCTGAAAAAAAGTGCAATGGAATGTATAAATAATTCAAGCAACAACACAGTGTTTTGAAACAAAGGTGCAAATATTCTACAGGACAAATTTAAACTGATTTCACCACTAAAAAATTTGAATGCAGAGTATATTCAACCACTTGAAGCATGCCACATGTATTTATTCACAGAACATTATTTCCCATATTGTAAAGATACAATCTGTTGATTCTTAATTCATGTGGGTCTGGCATTTATAATTACTGATAGGATGAACAGAAAAAGCCTGCTGTATAAACCATGAAGTTAGTAAACCAAATGTATGTCAAGGAGTTATTTTTCAGTGGCAAAGACTTTGTGTGGTATTAAATTAAAACTCCTTGTTTTAACCAGAAGAATCTGCTGAGCTCATGTTTCATTTGCTCTGGCAGGTACATCTAGACCTCCCATTCAAACAGATGTCCACCTGTCCTGGATTTGATTGGGCCAATGCACAGCTATTTATCTAATACGGGTTTGATACAATTATAATGCCCCTTGAAAATCGAAAATTAACCGATAGGTTCCAGACTAATAAGCATTTGCAAATTTGTCTGGTGATGCCAGTCTAGTCAAAATGCACTTAAAATTCTAAACATCAAAGTGAATGTTATGCTATTTAAACCTTGCAACATAGTGATCATTAAACAATATTAAAATGTCATATCAATTCATGAGCTGCCACTACCAGGCCCATAAACAATATTGACCACATTTGTAAAGGGCTAATTTAAATCAATACATAAATAAATGCTTTCTTTACTTTCTTTTTTAAAATAATTGTAAGTCAAATGAAAGCAAAGGCAACACTTGTGGAGAGAGTGATTTACCTCTGCCACATTTGGCATTGGATTAAATCCACATTGGTTGCAGACAGCAGTCTTGCATTCTGTGCAAATGTTGTAGTTGGGAGGATCTTTGGAGCCCATGTTGAGGTTGACCTTACAGAGTGGACAGATGGACTGATTTGCTTTTGGAGCACCTTGGGTGTCTGTTGTTGCCTTGGCGTGCTCTGATGGAACTTTGTCCACTTTGGCTTGGGCTGTTGAAGGATTCTTTTCCTTCTGTGTTTTCTCTGGTTTCTTCTCAGTTTTCTGGACAGCAGGTGGCTTGGTGTCATTAGCAGGTAACATTTTAGGAGAGGCTGGAGGTGTAGTTTTAGGAGAGACATGGGCTGTAGTGGACATCTTACGTGGAGTAGGTGGTGTAGTTTTAGGTCCCTCCTGAACAGCTGTGGTTATCAGTGTGGATGCAGAGCTTAAGAAAGATGACCCAAAGCCAAACATCTTTCCAGTAACTGACTCTGCAGACTTCACTGCAGAAGGCTGTGTTTTAGGACCACCAAAACCAAAGAAGCCTCCTGACTCCTGTTTAGCAGGCTGAGCTGGTGGTGGTACAGATTTGGCTGGAGAGGTATCAGCTTTTGGAGGATGTTGTGGGGGAGTCTTTCCCGCTTCTCGATATGGTGGAGGAGCAGACTTAGCAATAGAAGTCACAGCTTTTGGAGGCTGTTGTGAGGGTGGCTTTCCCGTCTCTGGATCTGGTGGAGGAGCAGACTTAGCAATAGAAGTCACAGCTTTTGGAGGCTGTTGTGGGGGTGGCTTTCCCTTCTCTGGATCTGGTGGAGAAGCAGACTTAGCAATAGAAGTCACAGCTTTTGCAGGCTGTTGTGGGGGCGACTTTTCTGCCTCTGGATCTGGTGGAGGAGCAGACTTAGCAGTAGAAGTCCCAGCTTTTGGAGGCTGTTGTCCTTTGGGTGTTTCTGCAGAAGGCTGTTGTGAAGCCAGAGAAATATCAGTCTTTGTGATAGTGGATGGAACAGTTTCGTCAGACAATGAAGCAGCTGTAGGGGTAACTTTCTTTGTTGGCGCACCAAGGGCTGGGGATTCAATTTCTTTGGTTGTGGCGACTTTAACAAGCTCATTTTTGGCTGCGGCTGGTTTAGGGATGTCTTCCTGAGAAGTTGACATTAGGGTCTCTTTCTTCTGTGTGGTAGCAGGGACCTCTTTGCTTGGTGAAGGTTGGGATTTTATCATGGGAAGGCCTGGAGGTTCAGAAGCTCCAAGTGCTCTCTGCATCTGGCAGTTGAGACAAAGCCATTCCTTCACCTTAAAAACAAACACAAAACATGAGTAACATTCTTTGCATTTGTTAATAATGAACTCTCAAAACAACACTGATGTATTGGTCCAAATAAATGCTATGTTTAACCAGAAATGACAACAGAGATTGGAATAACAAATTTCCAATAAATTAAAAGGAGATGGGAACATAGAAAATCATTTTACAATTGATCAACTTCACAGTCCTTTTTATTTCAAAAGTCTAACCAAAAATAAAACCTATGGCTAAATAGCTAATGCAGTTAAATACTTATTTAGTTAAATATTTATTAAATTAAATATTTAGTTAAACATTTATTCATTTAATTACCTCTGTTACATTAGGCATTGGATTAAATCCACATTTGTTGCAGACAGTGGTTTTGCATTCAGTGCAGGTGTTGTAGTTGGGAAGATCTTTGGACCCCATGTTCAGTTCCGCCTTACAGAGTACGCAAATAGACTGGCCCACTTTGGGAGCAACTTGGGAAGCTTCTAGTTTTGCAGACTCTGATGGACCCTTGTCCACTTTTTCCTGTCCTGATGGAGGAGCCCTGGCCTGCTGAGGTTGGTCTGGTATCTTTTCCAGATGTGGTTTCTGAGCAGCAGGCAGTTTGGCCTCTTTTGCTGAAGTCATTCTTGGAGAAACTGGGGGGCTGGACTCTGGAGAAATCTGTGATGCTGACATCTTGTCAGAGACTTGCAGTGGGCCAGACATTTTGCGGGAACTTGGTGGTGTTGTGTGGGACTCCTCCCGAACTGTAGATGTTATCAAGGTGGATGCTGAGCTAAAGAGGGATGAACCAAATCCCAACATCTTCCCAGTCACCACTTCAGTTGTTTTTGAGGCAGCACGCTGAGATTTTGGACTATCAAAGCTGGAGAAACCTGATTCTTGATTGGTTGGTTGTGCAGCTGGAGGAGCAGATTTGGCAAGTGATGTTTCAACAGGGTTTGATTCTTTATTTAGGGCTTGTTGGGGCTGTACTTCATCAGAGGATGTGACTGGTTGATCAGCTGATTTCTGAACTATTTCAGCTTTATCCTCTTTCTTTTCTGATACTTCTTTAGTTGCAGGGAAACTTGGTGGAGTGATGTCCCGTTTCTTCTGGAGAATATCTGTGTTGACAGGAGAAGCTTGAGCAGGCAGTGGTTTATTGAGGTCTGAAACTACAGCTGTCATCTCTTTGGTAGGAGGTACAGTGGAGGTTGGAACCTTCTTGGTAGGTGGTGAACCAGTTTTCTCCTCTTTTGTTAGGGTTGAAACAGTACCTGGGTTCTCTTTTGCAGGCGGTGAGGCAGTGGTTGATTTGGTTTGGGTAATATCCATTTGAAATGGGGATTTAGTTTCTTCCGTATTTTGTGGTGCACCTGGTGTTGGCCTGTCCTGATTTTTGTCTGGCACTTCTGCTTTTTGTATGGAAATAATGTCTTTCTTTTGGTTCGCAGTGGCATCTTTTTGGGCAGCAGCAGGTGTGGACACTTGTGTGTTGGGTGATGTTGGGGGTTTCATCAGTGGAGGCTCTTTTGATTTGGTTGCTGTGAGAGCTCTATTCATCAGACAAGTCAGACACAACCACTCCATCTGTGGGGAAAACCATATTATTTTGAGTAAGGGTGTCTGTAAAACATTAAAGTGTTTGTACAATAACATTATAGTATAGTACAAGAAAAGGCAGTATTTATGTATTTCTATATTTTATTTTAGGTACACCACATCATCAATGTTTAGACTAGCATTATATATTTTGAGTGTAAAATAAAACCTGTATAAAAATGTAGATATTATATGGAATACACTTCATTAATACACACATCTGAATCTCACTTACTTCTGACACATTTGGCATGGGGTTAAATCCACACTGGTTACAGACAGTGTTCTTGCATTCAGTGCAAATATTGTAGTTAGGCAGATCCTTGGATTCCATGTTGAGTTCATCCTTACAGAGTGGACAGGTGAACTGACCTTGTTTGACAGTAGGTTTGGAGGTTGCTGCAGCCTTTGGAGGCTCTAATGGAGCTTTTTCCATTTTTGCCTGGACCAATGGAGGTGTCTTGGTCTGCTGGGGTTGTTCTGGCTTCTTCTGTGGTTCTTTCCTCTGGGCAGAAGGGAATTTGATCTCTTTTGCTGGGGACATATTGGGGGAAACTGGTGGAGTGGTCTTGGGCTGGTCCTGAACAGCTGAGGTAATCAAAGTGGATGCAGAACTGAAGATGGAAGAACCAAAGCCAAACATTTTCCCAGTCGCTGACCCTGCCGGCTTGGCATCATCGGGTTGAGTTTTACCACCACCAAAACCAAAGAAGCCTCCTGACTCTTGCTGTGTCGATGCTGTGGCATTATTCTGCTTACGTTCAGTTTGCCTTGTCTGGTCTGGCGTTTTGTTAGGACCTGATGTTTTCTGGGGCTCTTGTGGCCTTTTCTGAGAAGGAACTGGGCTGGGCTGTTTCTGACTCTCTGGCTTGTTAGCAGCCTCAGCTGTAGCTGGCTGTGCTGTTACAGATAGTTTCCTCTGAGGTGAGTGTGGTGATGATGACTCTTTCTTTTCAGGTTCAGCTGGGCTGATGATGTCTTTCTTTCGGTGTTTTGCAGGTATCTGGGAGTTGACAGAAGCATCTTCTGGGATCTGTGCTACTCCTAGAGCCCGCTGCATCTGGCAGGTGAGACACAACCACTCCTTCACCTAAAAAAAGGACAAAAAAGGTTTCGTTATAAACTGTTAGGTAATTTGTGTAGAATTACTCAATTGTTTGTGTTTATGTAAGGCAATGAGCATTGTTATATTTCAGCAGCTGTTATAAATCTAGTAACAGAGACTAATTGGGGATTTCGATGTTTAATATTCCCAGAAAATTATGAACGAAGGCATACATAATTTGAACACTATGCAGAGGCAGCATGAGACACTTTCAAAAAAGTAAATGTTGTGTAACACATTACAGTCTGTCAGCTGTCAAATGTTAAATGAAATTGTATAAAAAAAAATTGTATTTGTTTTCTCTAGTCTTACCGCTGTTTCATTTGGCGTAGGGTTAAATCCACACTGGTTACATACAGTGTTCTTGCATTCAGTGCAGGTATTGTAGTTGGGTAGATCCTTGGAACCCATGCTGAGTTCGACCTTACAGAGTGGGCAGGTAGACTGGCCTGGTTTGACAGCTACTTGGGAAGGTGCTGCAGTCTTTGGATTCTCTGATGGGGCTTTGTCCAATTTGGCCTCTCTTGATGGAGGTGTCTTGGTCTGTTTCGATGGCTCTGTTTTCTTCTGCTGCTCCAGCTTGATCTCTTTTCCAGGAGATATCTTGGGAGAAACCGGTGGAGTAGTTTTGGGCTGGTCCTGAACAGAGGTTATCAAAGTAGATGCAGAACTGAAGATAGAAGAACCAAAGCCAAACATCTTCCCAGTCACTGAGTCTGCAGGCTTTGCAGCATCAGGTTGAGATTTAGGACCCCCAAAGCCAAAGAACCCACTTGACTCTTGCTGTGTAGCTGTGGTGGCATTACTCTGCTTATGTCCAGGTTGGCTTGTCTGATCTGGTGGCTTCTTTAGACCTGTCTTCTGTCTTTCCTGTGGTGTTTTATGATCAAGTGCTGGGCTGGCCTGCTTCAATGTTGCAGCAGCAGTTTCAGGTTTGCCTGACTGCACCAATGGTATAGACTGTTTTCTCTGTGGTGAAACTGGTTCTGAGGTCTCCTTCTTTTGTACAGCAGGGCTTGGACTGTCCTTCGTTTGAGGTGTAGTTAGTTTGGAAGAATCCTTCAACTGGACTGGTGTAGGTGCAGGTATAGGAAATTTACTGGGTGATGTTTGGGACGTCATTGAGGGAGGCCCTGGGGGCTCAGATGCTCCAACTGCTCTTTTCATCTGACAGTTAAGACATAGCCACTCTTTTACCTAAAATACAGTAGACACCTGATTATGTGTTGCTTTGGAATTAGGAATTGCAGTAATTCACAACGACATGAGTATTTAGAGGAACAGACTCCTCAAAACTGCACTACAGGCCAATGAGGTATTGTAAAAAGGTCACAGATCACAGGTCAATTAACAAATATAATTTTAAATATGCTGCCTGCAAATATAGTGTAAATGCATACAGTATATGAGGAAATAATTACTTTTGTCACAGAGGATGATTATTTATTCCTTCACTTACCTCTCCTATAGGCATTGGGTTAAATCCACATTGGGTACAGACAGTGGTCTTGCATTCAGTGCAGGTGTTGTAGTTGGGAGGGACCTTGGAGCTGATGTTAAGCTCAACCTTACACAGTGGACAGGCAGCCTGGCCTACATTAGACGTTTGGAAGATTGTTGCTGCCTTTGGAGGCTGTGATGGAGCTTTGTTCTCTTTGCTCTGGAGGGATTCCTCTGGTTTCTTCTTTTGCTCTGGCTTCTGAGCAAGAGTTTTGGGCTCTCTTGCTGGCGACATTATGGGAGAAACTGTCGGTGTACTTTTTGGAGAAATTTTGGGCACAGCAGACATCTTTGGAGAGACTTGTGCTGGTGCAGACATCTTACGAGAGCCTGGTGGAGTAGTACGTGATTCTTCCTGAACAGTGGATGATATCAAAGTGGATGCTGAGCTAAAAATGGAGGAACCAAAGCCAAACATCTTCCCAGTCACTGTGTCTGCAGGCTTTGCAGCATCAGGCCCTGTTTTAGGACCACTCAAGCCAAATAGGTTTCCTGACTCCTGCTGTGTATCTGGGGTGACCTTACTCTGTTTTAGTCCCGGTTGTCTTGCCTGGTCAGTTGGTTTCTGAGACCCTGATACCCCAGGGATATCCAGAGGAGTTTTTTGACCAGGGGTTGGGGTAGCATGTGTGTCTCTATCTGGTCCTTTAGCAGTCTTAGTTGGCTGTGTTACTGCTATAGGCTGTGTCTTCTTTTGAAGTGTATGTGGCACTGGAGTCTCTATATTTACTGATGCATCAGATTTTGATAATTCCTTCATTAGAGTTTCCACTTGATTAGGAGCTGTTATTTTCTGATGTACAGCAGATGGAGAAATTTTGTTAGCTGCATTATGAGGTTTCATAGGAGGTCCTGTGTGTTCAGTTGCACTAAGAGCTCTCTGCATCTGACAGTTCAGACATAACCATTCTTTTACCTGCAAAAAGAAAATAATGTCAAATTAATATTTGAAAATTGTACAAACCCTGCACTCACTTCACTATGTCAAAATATGTACTAGAGTTCATGGTGTATTCCTGTTCAAATATAGGCTGTCATATGTTAGTTTTACCCTTCATAATTATGTATCTTACAGTAATTTCAATGTAAATTAGGGATTGCTTTAATTACCTCTGACACATTTGGCACTGGATTAAATCCACATTGGTTACAGACAGTGTTCTTGCATTCAGTGCAGTTATTGTAGTTGGGAGGTTCCTTGGAGCCAAAGTTGAGTTCCACCTTACAGAGTGGACAGGTAGATTGGCCTGATTTGGGGACGGCTGAGGAAGCAGCTGCATCATTTGGAGGCTCTGATGGAGCTTTTTCTACTTTGGCTTGTAGCAAGGGAGAGGTCTTGGGCTGTTGGACTTGCTCTAGTTTCTTCTCCTGCTCTTGTTTCTGAGCAGTAAGTGATTTGGTTGCATTCACGACAGGTATCTTGGGAGAAATTGACGGTGTCATTTTGGAATCATCTTGGACAGCTGAGTTTATTAAAGTGGATGCAGAATTGAAGATGGAGGAACCAAAGCCAAACATTTTTCCACCCACTGATTCAGCAGGCTTTGCAGCATCAGGTTGAGGTTTAGGACCACCAAAACCAAAGAATCCTCCAGATTCCTCTTGTGGAGTTGAGGTAGTATTAGTCTGCTTACGTCCAGTTTGACTTGTCTGGTTTGGTGGTTTATTAGGACCTGTCTTCCGGCCCTCCTGTGGAGTTTTCTGACCAGGAGCTGGGGTAACCAGTTTCTGGCTTTCTGGTCCTTTCATGACTTCAGCTTTTGCTGGCTGCTCTGGTGTTGGTGGTTTCACCTGAGGGGAGCCTGATGTAAAGGCCTCCTTTATGTTAGATTCAGCAGGTGTTGGAATGTCTTTCTTTTGAGGTTTATCTTTCAGGGGTGTTTCCTTATTTAGGGAATTAGCAGACACAGTGACTTTATTTGGTGAGGCCTGTAGTTTCATCATTGGAGTTCCTGGAGGCTCAGATGCCCCTAGTGCTCTCTGCATCTGGCAGTTGAGACATAACCACTCATTCACCTATATTAAAGCAAACAATTAATAAGTTCAATTTAGATTAGTGTTGTTGTACAGTGGAATGTATTTGACTTCTAACAATATATTAATTACATTATTAATGAAAATCATAATGTAACAATCATTGTTCCAGTAACTTTTCTGTAATCTACAGTACTCTTATTGCCTTACCTCATTCACATTTGGCATGGGATTAAATCCACATTGGACACAGACAGTGTTTTTGCACTCTGTACAGATGTTGTAGTTGGGAGGATGTTTAGAGCCCACATTGAGTTCCAGTTTACAGAGGAGACAAGTAGACTGGCCTGCACTGGAAACGACTGGGGAAGCTGAAACTTTCTTTGGTGGAGGTTTGTCCACTTTCGGTGGTACTGATGGAGGACCCTTGGCCTGCTGAGGTTCTTCTGGATTATTCTCCAGTTCTGGTTTCTTGGCAGTGGGAGATTTGGAGTCCTTTGCAGCAGTCATTTTGGGCGAAACCGGTGGTGTAGTTTTGGGCTCATCTTGAACAGCTGAGGTCATCAAAGTGGATGCAGAACTGAAGATGGACGAACCAAAACCAAACATCTTCCCTGTCATTGACTCTGCAGGCTTTGAAGCAACGGTCTGACTTTTTGGACCACCAAAACCAAAGAAGCCTCCTGACTCTTGCTGTGTTGCTTGTGCAGTTTGGTTTGTGTGTTCTGGTTGTTTCTGAGGACCTGTCTTCCGGCTCTCCTGAGGTGTTTTCTGACCAGGAGCTGGACTGGCCTGTTTATAACTGTCTGGTCCTTTAGCAGCTTCAGCCTTGGGTGGTTGTGCTACTGGTGTAGATACTTTCTTCTGAGGAGAGCCTGGTGCAGGCTGTGCTGGAGTAGTTTTTTTAAATGATGAATTGACCAAACATGTGTCTTTCTGAGGTTCAATTCCACCAGCAGCTCGTTTCACCTGGCAGTTTAGACAAAGCCACTCCTTTCCCTTAAAAAAACACAATAAATAAACAAATTACACACGTACATGTTTTAATAATAACAAATTATAATGAAGGCTCTAAAGTAAAAAAGCCAGAAGAGAGAAGCTAGGAGTTGATGTGTCCTATTCTGAACAGGAAAACACAACCACACACATACCACGAATTCTGGAATACAGTAAGCAGACTCTGTAGGTGGCTACAGCAATTTAGATGAAGACAGGACTGGGTTACTCCAAATATTGGGAGTGATAAGGCATATATAATCTTGATAAGCTGTATGATGTGAGAAACACACCACCCAGCTTAGTCCTTGTTTGTGCTTTTGGTAACCTCCACTATTTACCACAGTATTTGAGAAAATTGCATATCATATTTTTGTATTTTATTAAAAGTTTAATTCAATCAACTAATTATATCATCACAAAAGTGCAAAGCTTATAAAAAAAAGTAAGCCAAGTGACAGTACTGTCAGTTTTTTCAGTGGTTTAGACTATACATGTTAAAACATCCACTTTCACAGAGTGCATGCAAAATGCACAGAAGGATCTCTCCATCCTGATCTTGGTTCACCACTATTTTAGTTTAAGCAGTTTCACAAGATCAAGCCTTGGACTGTCTTTGGCAAGGTAACCTACTAACTGTGCATTGAATTACAGAGTCAAGTGTCAAATCCTGTGTGCTTCAGATGGAAGATGTCATGTCCATTTACCCTGTATGTGGTATTCCCTACAGGGCAATCCCCATGAGGTGTGTGTGTGTGTGTGTGTGTGTGTACGTGTATGTGCATTTTGCCTACAAGTTTGAAAGTAAGTCTCTTTGACTAATCTCCAGCAACAGTATTTAATACAGTGTGAACAGTCAACTAAAAGCTAATAAACAGTATTCCAGGAAGTGTGGATCAATTATCTTTCAATTAGATATGTAGAATGGTTACATTATTATGACAGTGACACTAGACATGTAGAGTTGCTTTGGTATGTGAGTGTAGCCCTCGCCTGCCAGGTCTGGCCAAGGGGTCTGACTCACAGCCTTCTGTCAATCTCACTGTTTAGGGACCTTAGACACTGTGAGTAGAATATGGAATGAAAATTGCTTTGCAACTTTGAAACTTTAGTTCAAGGACTGGACATTGTAATGGGTCTGCACAGCAAAAACAAATACCACTATAATTTGGATGCAGTTTATATCTGTTTGGTGTAACTTATCTGTTCATACAATTTCATGAGAAAAAAAAAAATTCTAAAACATGTCTCTGTCATAATCTGGACTTTAATTTTGTAACTTGAAAATTATTGCTGCCATGTCATCTATTCATGTAAATGACCATTTGGGAATAGCACTCCAGACAATGAAATGAAAAGAAATCTACTTAAGCAACCACTCTACATCAAAATGGAACTTAACAGCTTCAAAGAGCTTAATTCACAAGTATCATGAGCATGTTACAGCACTGTATCTAAGTAATAGACACTTTGGAAACATTGAGGCAATAATGTAACAACCCAGGCTGAACCATCTGACAGCTTCTCTCACGAAACAAAAACAATTTGCCTTCGATAATATAAAATTATATAGTGATGTTTGTAACTTCACTATTTCAAATTTCCCTTCCTCCCTTTCTTAAATTATTCATTCTTTCCTTTGTTAGTTAATTTAATCAATATCACATATGTCTTACCTCTTTAACATTTGGCATGGGGTTAAATCCACATTGGTTGCAGACAGTGCTTTTGCATTCAGTGCAGGTGTTGTAGTTGGGAGGATCCTTCAAACCCATGTTGAGTACCATCTTACAGAGTGGACAAGTGGATTTGCCTGCTTTAGGAACATTGTGGGAGGCTGCTGCTGCCTTTGGAGTCTCTGGTGGAGCTTTGTCCACTTTGGCCTGTCCTGCTGGTTGAGCCTTTGCCTGCTCGGGTTGCTCTTGTTTCTTGTCTTGCACTGACTTTTGGACAGTAGGGGGTTTGGTCTCCTTTGTAGACTGCATTTTGGGAGAAACTGGAGGTGTGGTTTTGGGCTCGTCCTGGACAGCTGAAGCTATCAAAGTAGATGCAGAACTGAAAATGGAAGAACCAAAACCAAACATCTTCCCAGTCACTGACTCTTCAGGCTTTGCAGCTTCCGTTTTAGCACCACCAAAGCCAAATAAACCTCCTGACTCCTGCTGGGGAGCTGGGGTGGCACTGCTTTGCTTGCATTCAGTTTGACTCGTCTGGTCTGGTTTATGAGACCCTGATGTTCTCTGGGTCTCCTCTGTCATTTTCTGAACAGAAGCTGGGCTGGCCTGTTTTTGACTATCTGGTCCTTTAGCAGCTTCACCCTTGGCTGGCACTTTTGCCAATGTAGACTGCATTTTCTGAGATGAACCTGGTGCTGATGTCTCTTTTTTGACAAGTGCAGCAGGAGGTGTCTGGTTTTGAACAGTAGAACCTTTGTTGGGCGTGGGCTTTTTCATGGAAGGTCCTGGTGGTTCAGAAGTTCCTTGAGCTCTCTGTATCTGGCAGGTAAGACACAGCCATTCATGCCCCTATACAAAAAATAAAAAAGATACATACATTGTGACAATGATGAAATAGTAAGGCACACAAACTACAATTCCCAATAGCTGTGACCACGTATGTGAGTGCATTCACGCTTTCATGCATTCACACACACACAACCTCACAAGAGTGTACGACAAACGGTTCATGAGTTATGAAGGGTGGGTGGCTAAATTGTAGGGGTGGGGCAAACCATCACCAATGGAAAAAGAACTCTGCTTAGTCCAATGATGCCTCCCACAAGTGTCTACAACAACCAGTTAATGAGTTATGAAATGGGTTATGGCAAAATGGTGTGTGTATGTGTGTGTGTGTGTGTGTGTGTGTGTGTGTGTATGTCTGCCTATCTGTGTGTGTGTTTGTGTGTGTTTTTCTACAAAGTTTGGTCATGTAACGTGAATCCGTTTAGAGGTTATGTGCCTTTTTCTTATAGGCCACTCCCACTGCCTCACCCCCTTTTTTCCAGCTGTCCTTTGGCTCATGACCAACCTTTCTACAAAATATTGTGGTTTTGAGCAGTAACTACAGTTATTCAACGCCAGATTAGCCATGCCAGTTAATTCATTGTTCATTTTATCTTAATTCAAAACATCCTGAGAAAGGTGTTGAAAATGTCGTATACTAATTAGTATTACAGTATAGATATGGTGCAGTGTGTAATAACAAATCTAAATCATATATGCAGTGAAGTTTCCTGTTGAATGATCTTTCACCAATTAAGACTGGACTGAGTAGAACATTAATTTTCAATTGTCAATCAATAACTATATAAAATCAATAGCAAAATATATGTACTGTAATATATACTTTACAGATATAAAATACATGCACACTTAGTTTGAACAATGCATAGTCATTAGAAAATATAAAAGACATAATACACAGGCAAACTACTAAGCCACTACTTACATCAGAGTCTGGAGGGCTGAAGCCACACAAGCTGCACACTTCAGTTTTACACCGTGAACAGGTTTTATGGTTAGGTGGTTCCTTGGTGTGCATATTAAGTTCTGTGGTGTTACACACTGGGCAAAGGGACTTAGCTACTGCTTTTGACTGAGGTCCGGCTTTGGTTGCTCCCAGTGATGAAGACCCTGCCCGGGACATGCGAGGTGTACCAGTTCCCTTAGGGCCTTGTGGCTGAGGCCCAGGCTTATCAGAGGACTGCTGTTGGGGTGTAGGCCTGAAGCCTTGCTGTTGTTGTCCCACTTTAGATGAGCCCTGTTGTTGCTGTACAACTTTAGGGGAGCCTTGCTGTTGCTGTCCAATTCTTGGTGACCCCTGCTGTTGCTGTCCTACTTTAGGTGACCCTTGCTGTGAGCCAGTTTTTTGTGACCCAACCTTTGTGGACTCTTGCACCCCAGTCTTTGCAGGTTTTTGTTGCTGTGCACCAGTCTTAGCAGGCCCTTGATGTTGCATCCCTGTTCTAGGTGGAACCTGTTGTTGTGATGATGCCTTTGGAGATTCTGGTTGAACTCCAGGCTTAGGTGTACCTTGCTGTGGTGGGCCCTTAGGTAGATTTTTTTGTGGCTCTCCTTTAAGCTGGCCTTCAGGCTGTGACCCTGCCTTGGGAGCAACGTGTTGCCCACCAGGCTTGTTTGGGGCTACAGCCTGTCCATTCCCATGCAGCTGTGTTTTAGGGAGAGGCTGAAGAGGCTTTTGCATAGGAGGACCCTGGCCTGATTTTTGGGGTCCCTGTTGCTGTTGAGGGCCTTTCCCAGGGCCTGCTCCTGGCTGTTGTTCTCCAGATAGCGCCACCCCCTGCTGGGAAGGGGATTTCTGATTTTTATTCCCCTCCCCATCATCTCCAAATAAACCAAACTTATTCACAGCAGAGGACACAGCATTGAGGGGGTTGCCCCCGCTAAGGAATTTGGAGGAGAACATAGTTGGGTCTTCCTCCCCTTTCTCACCCTCCTCCTCCTCCTCCTCCTCCTCCTCCTCCTCCTCCTCCTCACAGGAGCTGGAATCTACAGGACTGTCCAAGTCAGAGCAGGAGCTGTCTCCTCTCTGTCCTGGCTCTCCCACAGAGGCCTGGGGGGGGGCTGGGGCCTGAGCTGTGGAGAGGGCATCTACAGCCCCACTGCTGCTGCTACTGCCGTTGCTGCTGCTCCCTGGGCTCTCCTCTGGCTCAGCATCTACATCAGACTTCCTAAATGCACAAGAAACAGACAGAGAGGAAGTGTAAGATGACAGGCAACAAGACAAGAGGGAGGGATAACGAAAGAGAGCGTAAGAATTTGTGATCCACATTTACATTACTATCTGAGCCAGTATGCTGTCTGGTAAACAAAATAAAAACCTGCTGCGACAGCATGCTAAAGTATAATGAATGCAGAGGAAACATATCATTCATCCAATGATTCACTGTCTAAGGTGGGTCTTTGATCCTCTTTATACATATTGAGACAGAATTGTAACCAAGTTATCTCAAATAACTCCCTAACTTAGGAGAGCATCAGTGTGTGGTGTGCATCTTTATCTAAATCCATAAACTGCACATTTTACAATAGAGGAATGTACATTTACACTGTAAATGTGACGAAACTGCACACCACTGTGCTTGACAAATAAAATATACTCTCATCTCGGCTGAAACAATTATCATTTGCATAGCAATCGTCGCCTCTATACAGAGAAAGCCATTAATGATTCAGCCTCACTTTGATTTACTCCGCTCCGACTGCTGCTTTCAGGACCATGGACAGGGTAAGAGCCGCTCTGTTGATCACAGCGTATACAAACCCCAGAGATCCCTTTCAGCCAGAAATACAATACAGACCAATGTGCAACACAGGAGGCGGATATCGCTCTCAAAAGACCCGGCTACTACAAACCCAATTCAAATGACCATTCAAAGTGCACTCACAGGTCGAGATTACTATTTTTTCTACCACCGTCAAATAATTCGACTTTCTCTGCTAATCACGTCCTCGGGGTTTCCTCATTTATCATCAAAATAACACCGAGTGTCGGGGAGTGAGAAATCTCATGCAGGACATGTTTTACAGCAGCAAGACGAGTAAACACAGGAAATCTAGCGCTCTCTCTGGAGGAACTGCACATCCGGGTAGGGGCCTATCAAATAATGCATGGGATGTGAATTCTGATACTTTCCTTTACAAAATCAACATCAAAGGAAGGTTACAGGTCTGTGATGAGTAATTGTCAGCATGTATAACATATAATATGTAGCTTATATATAATATGGATTTAACGTTTACTACGCAGAGCCCACTGGCAGCAATAGTTCACCCAGAGGCGGTTAAGCGGATCTGATGTATCCACAGCGTTTTTTTGTAATGAAAAAGCGGTGCTATCATTACGCTCGACCACTCTAAACCCGATAACATGTTAGTCCGCAGAGAGCACGAGGTGATGACAGCTCCGTGTTGCACGGGTGAGCGGAGATTAAAAGAAAAAAAACACATTCTCACCTATTTGTGTGCCCTTGACCAAAGCGTGCTCAGATTTCGGAAAAGTATAAATGTTGTAGGCTACAATCCTGAATTATTTGAAACCAGCCTAAATCAGCGGGGAAACCTAGCAAAACCCCTGCCATCGGTGGCATTTCCCGAAATACCATCTATTATTTGCTCCGTGTCCCCTCACTCATCTCCTCCCATCCTGCAGCCGAGCATCCGTCACCCTCTACGGTCACAATGTCAAACACTGAAGCGCGGTATTCCAGTGAAACCGAAGGAAATTGTACCTTCATCAACAGCAGATCTGTGTCCCTATCCTCGGCCAAACCTCCTCGGGTATCCCCTGTCCGTGTCTGTCTGATCGCCGAGGGATGGAGGGCACAGGGCAGCAGATAGAGAGCGATCAGCATCCACTCCGCCTCCCACTCCAGTGCGCAGGCGCCGTATCTTGACAGGTGATCACAATATATATCACGCACGGAAATTGAAATTAAAGGGGACAAGGCGATTTATTTCCTCCCGAGTCACGTGTGATCAGCAGCGAAGACCTTAAGATTTACCCTCCTACGTGATATGTTGAACATTTTCTCAGCGACCGTTGACATATTTGAAATGTCAATGTGGTGATCATGAGTAGTATGGGGGGATAATGTGATTTTAGCTCCAAGTGTGCTGAGCCACGAGAGCAATAACAGATGTATTCTGTTCTTGAATTCCATTTCACATGATTATTTGTATTTTCTAGGCAAATAGTCGTTTCAAAACACCACAGTCCATCATGATGTTCACTTGCTGTTTTATAATGTACATATTTGTCTATACCTGATATGGTAAAACAAGAAATATGGTCATCCATACAGTAATGGGTCATCTATCTCCATCTTACATATCTTAAACATCATCCACCCTTCAACCAATACAAGCACACAACACATCTCAGCAGAAATCAGTACACCTCAGAAGTATCATTACAATTGCCTTTTCATATTACTTTCTCTTTGTCAGTTTAGCAAACCTAATCGCGCCATCCATAAAGAACTTGCCTCCAGACTTGCTACACAATGCACAATATGCTGGATATAATCCACACAGTTTCCAGTTTTGGACATCAGTCAGTATGTTTGTAAAGCAAAAATGTCTGGAGGATACACTGTGTACAGCTAATGGCATGTTATTTGATTTAGCATAAACACATTTTGGACTAGATGCCTTTCTTCAGTGTGTGGCAGTTCTTCCCCTGTGCAAACACCATCTAGACATTTCCTCGTGGGCCTAAATTAAAGGTTGTTGCTGTTGGTTGCATTTTAGTTTATAGAATATTTAATAGAGATTTATGTAATAGGAAGTGAACACCCACAGGCACAAAGCACCCCTTCAGTCTGTGTAACCTCTCTCTTCTTCCTGTGCTGGCCTTCTTATTCTGGCATCTCTCCCACAAGAGTTTTTCTACAGAGCAGATGTGATGTGAAGAGACAATCTGGGCAATCTTATGTGCCGCTGTCAGAGTGATAAAAAAACTTGCTGGCTTTCGTCTTTTCTCCTTCCAGCTATGGCCAGATGAATCGACATCCTGAATGCTGAGACTTCTGTCCAACCATGAACTGACCATGATCTTTGAAAAGCATTAGTATCTTTACACAACTCTGGAGAATTTAAGATTTTGTTAAAAAAAAAAACTTATACAATGTAAATAGCACAACCTTAAATGCATTAAAATACATTAAAACATTTACTTTCTACACCTCCTGTGATTTAGTTTACAGAATACAATCTGGAGGGTTGGAAGACTGGATTGGGAAAAAATCTATACCCTTCTGCCGTAAGAAAGATAATTCACCAGCAATGATTACTTATCATCAAAGAAAATTATTTATCTAGAATTTTTGAGCAGACACGTGACCCCCACACTCACATGCAAATTTACACACGACATACAGTAGATAAATTCCTATTCAGTATGTGGTAAGCATGAGTGAGATGTGTGGGAAGGATGGAGCGCAAAGTGGTGTGTGGGCGTGTGGAAGAGTTACGTCACGCGTGATGTATGAGTGGCAGAATCGCTATGGTCTCTCTTTGGAAAGCGCCAGATTTGGCTTCATTGCAGACACACACACGCACACACAGGAAACATTCATCAGCACAATCTCCATCTGGGGATATAGGCTGTAGCTTTGCTGTGGGCTCGTACATGGGCCGGAAATCCTTAAACTAATCTTAGACTGCTTATAACTACCTCATCCTCCACAATCTGGTACTTGAAAATCTTTTTTTTGGTGGACATAATAAGTGATGATCATCTTCCTTTTTTGTGGAGTATCAGAATAGAACTTGTATCAATGCAGGCCTTATGTCCTTACATGCCACTACTTATTATCAAGTGGGAGAAGTAACTATATGTTTTATCTAACCCATGGACCATTATCTATCCTGAGAAGAATGCTGGACTGCGGTGCTATGGCCTGTTATTTTAAAGCACTTGACAGTAAACAAACAACTGTCTAAAAATCTGAGTTTATGATTAATGTTTTTTTATGTTGTTAAACTGTTTTCATCCTGCTCCACAAGTGAGTCGTGTTTGTCAGTCAACAATGTTATGTAAGATGTAAGACAGCAGATGCGGTACCATCATGTTCTTTTCTTTTGATCTCCCCCCGCTTGTCAGTTTAAATGCAATAACTACAATCTCCACTGTCACCATCCTTTTTTCTCCCACGCACTCTGATAACGCCAGACCAGCCTTAAATCCTGCTCTCACACAGCTGAAGCATCATAGACCCAAAATGAATTGTATGCTCTCATGTGTATTGAGGAGTGAAAAGAATTCAAGCTGCTTGAAATGCTTGAATATTAAAACATGTTTCACATGTGTGTTCCTTTGTCTGGCTTTACCACATGTGTAGTGAATACATTTATATTAGGAACTGAGATAAAATGCCTTTCAAAGGCTGTTTTAATATCAGTTTGTTTCAGTCCCTAAGAAAAAAAGAATTCCCAGCAGGAATTTCAAGAGATGAACAGCATCAGTCACTCTGCTTCCTTCTCTGCGGTGTGATTTTGCAATCCTAATGGAGACACAAAGCCTACATTAATTTACCAGAAGCTTGTAGTAATATATTTCTTTCTACATTCACCCCTTCAAGTCACATGATTTCTTCAGTTAAGGTATACAGTCAAAAGTTATGGCTAGAATTTGATATAATGACTGAATAGTAATGATGATGAGTGCTAGGAAAGACTGCTACCTGTTCATTGATAAGCCTTAAGGCTGTCTAAAATCTTCTGTGCTTCCATTTTACATTTAAATGAAGCACAAATTAGCACTCCAGTACATACTGTTTAGCTAAAATTGAAAGCTGATCTCCATGAGAAGAAACCTATCCTGTTCAAGATTCCTGTGTCTATAAAGCCTACAGGGACAGAGGTGACAAATACAAGCCTTTTAGTAGTTTGCAGTGCACCTAACCTGCAAGTCTTTTGACTGTGGAAGGAAACACGTGCAGGTTTGAACCTAGCACCCGCTTGCTAAGAGGCAACACAGAGTCCAAAGTTAAAGTTAACTTTTAATGTACTTATCCTAGATATCCATTTTCCAAACATTAATATAGACATGAGGTCATGTCCCATCTGACAGTTGACCAGGTACCTCTGTGGTTCTCCTTTCTGCAGCATTGCCTCTCTGCTCACTCAGGCATACACCATTAGAAAGACATCGCATTTGTACAGCATTTGTATTCTTCTCTGCACAGTCAAGCCTGATCCCAGCACCCACGCACACACACATCTCTCTCTCTCTTTCTCTCTCTCTCTCTCTGTCTGACTCTCTCATACACAAACACACTCAAACAAACAGAGCTCAGAAGCAGTACTTATCTCACTCTCATTTTAATTAAGCCGACACACTGGAGCATAATGCTGCCTCGCAGTTTCTAACTCCCTCAGCTGTAATTCTCATGGATGAGACTGCAACTTCCACAACAACAACAGCCAAACAGTCACTTACAAATGCCTTTTTTTAAAGCATTGCAAAAATTTGCAAAAACACACACCTCTGACGTTGACCCTTGAGGAAGGCAAAGCAGTTTTTCCCCGGCATGATTTTCTCTGGAGCAGAGCCGGAGCAATGTGGAGTGGTAACCTGCATGGAGCTGCATTGGTGTCCTCTCCAGGTTTCTAGGTCTCTGTGCCTGTGTGTTTCTCAGGGTCACCATGTAATCTATACAGTAATCTGATCACACACACTTTGCCAGTGTCATTAAATTTACATATCTGCCCTGAGAAGGGGAAAATATGGACTTACAACACTACACTCCAGATGGAACCAAAAGGCCGCTGGAATGCACCAAAATGACAAATAGAAAATTTAAGTCAACAGTTAATAAATTGGTTTTCAACTACAGCATTTAAGACTAGATATAATTTGTACAACGTGATCTGCTGTATTGTTTGTATCATATTAACTAGCCAGTATATAAAGCCACTATGTTGGCTTTTCCTTGCCTGAGTGAATAATAATGAAGTATGGTGGACAGGAAAAATGAAGTTGGTCCCTTTTCCTCTTGAATGCCTGGTTATTCACGGACAGATTCAAGCCAGTACAGTGTCACACTTTATAAACGTTCCAACAATGTAAATGACTGACCAAGTTACCAAGCCTCGGCAGTCTGCTGTGTCACTAGAGAGCTTTGCCTTCTCCCTTCCTCACTCGCTACACAAGTCTCTAAAGCCACCCAGTCTTTTTTTCCTGACGAGTGACCACTGTTATGTGCCACACTAAAAATACTCTTAAAGAAACAGTGTCCACAAGACATCAGTACAACCTTATCGCTACTTCCCCTACTCTTATCTCGCTTTTCCCACCAGCCCCTCCCTCTGCTGCCATGTCATGGGAGAATTCTAAGGACAACACAGTTCACGGCCCCAAATCCTACAAATCAGTGAGCAGGAAATCACTTCTGATCAGAGTCAGACTGGCAAAGGAGAGAAGGATAGTAGAGGAAGAAAATGCCGTGGGTAGGATAAAAATACATCTAGTCTGATAATGGAAATGAGGACACTGAATTGATAATTACCATAAAGATGAGAGAAATAAGTCAACGGCAGATGTGAAAACAGGAATGTAGTGGAAAAGGAGTCTCAGTGATCGCTCTAAATAGAAAAGGGAGGTAGACAGACCTGCAGCAGCTTTAATGCTAATGTAAGCCTTTCTTGGAGCTGTCAAATGCCTTGAGTTCGAAGTCCGTCTTTCTTGTATCAGACACATCTAATATCTGTAGCCAGTAGCAGCCTCTAAGATTCAAAGGCAATGGAAAGTGCACACATCTGCAGTGAGTTCTCAGCAATGTTCTTCCTTTTTATGGCAGAGTGGGAAAGCCTATGAAATAAAAATTTTAACCATGTAACAGAAAATCACTGAAACAGGCCAAATTTATTCACCCTACCACAGATAGATGATACTATAATGGTTGTCGGTATGGAGTCCGAAGTATTTTGCTGTTTGGTGAACGGTGTTGTTTGTTCGGCAGGGAGATGGAAATCAGAATGTTTGTAGGGGTGCTGTGTTAAGGTCTAGACAGCAGGCTGTATATAATTGAAGAGGTGTAAAAGAAGATGGGGTTTTAGACTACCTGAGGACTCAGACTGCCTCACCAGTGTACAGTGTCGGAAGCAATCTTTGTTCACTTAACAGGCAGATACTGTACCCATAATGCATATTTTCCTTTCAAAGTAACCCAAACGGTTTATAAGAGTACTCTTTTAAAATATTCAAATTCACATTTCTATTTCGGTGCGAAGGTATGATTTATGAATCAGTTCATTTAGGCTTTCCATCATATCTGAAAGTGTTCACACCTCTGAAGTGTATTTACGATTTAGAATTTTAAAAATAACACATACTGCTAACCATTTTTTAATGTGAACTATTGTGTTTTAGATTATTGACTTGTGTTTACCACTTTCCATTCATTTCACAACAGTGAAAAACAACTTGTAAATGCTTGAAACTTGCTTTCGTCCATCAAAATGAACTCCATGCCTGATTGTTTTGTTGTCAGAGGTGCGTTACCTCCTCTGTGCTAAACTATGCTGATGCAGTTATAAGTGCACATTTATCTGAAAAGTCACCACTGCAGTGGCACACAGAAAATAAATCAATCAAGCCTCTAAAAAGGTTTGTAATAAATGGGCTAAAACATTCAAAATACTGGTATGGTCCTTCAAGTGTGGAATGCTACAAATAGTGGAAAAGGTGAATATAAACGAATGGACAAGTGCACTTGTAATTTGTTTCTAAACATCTTTGTGTGTGTCCCAATGATTTCTAAGATGGAGTAAGACTGTGGAACAGCAGAGAAACTGTACCACCTGGTGTGTGTGTACATATGTGTATGCCTGTGTGCGTGTGTGTGCTCATGTGTGCGCGAGTATGCACACTGTACTCAACCTGCCCAGCGAGAGGATCCATTCTCTCATCAAATATTCACAGGCTCCCAGCTGCCCTGCTGCCATAATGCAAACACATTGCTGTGTTATTGGTGCCTGATGTATTCACTGAAGAAAGTGCCCCATAAAATGTTTGAACAGTCCATTTTGAGGAGCATTTTTCAAGTTTATGCAGCTCAGCTTCAAGTGTAACTGCCATACACCTACACCTGGATACAGCAAATCTCCCACTTGAAGCAAGCTGGCTGGGTTGCTAAATTGTGAGTAGAAAATCAATTTTTAGGTGTAGATTAACTCAAAAACATGTGGGCTGCTCTTGCACTTCCAGAGTATCTTGCAGTTGTTTGTATAATATCACACCCTAATGTGCATGTAGTAGTATTGATTAACACTATCCAATAAAGCTAAAGTTGATGTAAGATGTATGAAGAGTTTGATAATACATGCATTCATAAATGACAGTACTTTGAAAGGAGAAAGAAATGTATGTGACTCAAAACTGATATGGCTCAAATGTGAACCTATAAATTATAAATGTCTAAAACTCCATAACCAAAAATGGAATTTTGTGCTGAAGTGCAGTGACGGAACACCAAATACACAGGGAACCTAAAATGCTTGGGGTATTACAATGAAGAGCAGAAATGTAAATAACGCATTGTCTTTGTATAGTAACAAACAGTAAGTAAAGCGATGATGTTGCTTACTATATGTTGCATAATCTTAACAGTCATGCCTAAGTATAACAAACATACTGTAGATCACATCACTAAATTTGATTTTGTTCCAAAATTATACATAAATTATTTTAGTTTAGTCAAACAATATTCCATCAAAATTAATGAATAGTATTATAATACTGACATAACATACTCCTTTACAGATACTGAACCAATGTCAAAGAATTTTGTAATAGACCACAGACAAAGATACACAGCATACAATATCTAGTACCTATGTTTAGTGATATTCCATTGGAGGAATTCATTTCATAGCTGACTTGTTTCATGTTATCATGAAATGCTGTCAGCTCAGACTGCTGCAAATAGAAGTATAACCAATTTTCAATATTATTTGCAAATATGGATCTTTGATGAAGTCTTTTTAGAGGCAAATTTGCAAAATTAGATTGCATTGACATTTGTCTTGTTTACTGTAGTAGAACTGGGTGGTAAAAGTAAAGCTGAGAGTTAATCAGTGATGTATTACATTTGAGACAAATGTAATTTAATCACTAACGAAATATAAGTGTGCCTGTGCCACAAGACGCTTTGAAGAATGTTTCTGAACATGTCATAAAGGGTAAACAATCTGCTTAATACTCTTAATTAGATCAGTCATATTAATCCTTACTTTTTCTGTGGAAGAAATTCAGTCAGTTACAACAGTGGTGGAGTACTGTACTTAAGTACAAATTTGAGGTACTTGTACTTTACTTGAGTATTTCCATTGAATGCAACTTCTACTCCACTACATCTCAAAGCAAATATTGTACTCCACTACATTTGTCTGACAGCTTTAGTTACTAGTTACTTTTCAGATTACATTTTTTCATCCCCTTCCTGTCCGGTGAAAACCTTGTTATCTCCAAATGTGATTTTGAATTTGAAGGTTTCTGATAAACTGAAGGAATAATGCTGCATTCCAGACAACTCAGAACTCAAAAATATCAGACCTTTTACTAGAAAAAGTATAGTGAAAGACCACTCAAAGTCAGAGTTCCTACTTCTGAACTCGGGGCAAATCCATCTACCCCGACATGTTAAGAAGCAGTTGTCTGACATCACATAGCAATGGCAGCACATTGTAAATGGTACAAACAACTAAAAGGCAACCTAAAGTATATTTGCCTGTATTTAAATAAAATAATACATTCTATCATATCATATCATTCTGCATGTTAATTGATGTCACAATATGTCACAATGTCATTTGGTAGCTGGTTACAGTAAACAATCTCTGAAAGTCATCTTCTCTGCGCAAAAGTTATTCGGGAAAACATTAAAAATGCCCAGAAAATGTGAAAACATTGGGAAATATATAATAGTGTGTCACGGTCAGACGTTTTTTGTTTACGTTTGGCGTGCACCTGGAACGCTTGAAAGTGGGAAGTTGGAAATATCAACTGGGAAATTCCATCGTCACCCCGACTGTGACTAGACTACCACATAAGTGTTCCTTTATAGGTTGAGAAAATTATCCTACTTCCTAAGATAAATAAACTATTTCAAACCCCCCTTAGATTTTTCTGAGCTCATGAAAAGAGATACGTGGTTCTCACAGGACAGCGATGCTACAAGCATGCGATATATGCTTACTTGATCAAATATAAGGTCTTGAATATTCAATACATGCATTTCTTCAGCTATAAAAATCTTTTGGGATCTCAAGCAATAGGTATAGAGGAATTTCTAAACTGCATGCCTGAGTGTAGAGCTCCAAGCATTCATATTTCATAGTCGAGCTTTTGTAAATGATCCTCAAATGTAGCCACAGTATCGTATGTGTATTGTCTTGTAGCTTTTTGTGTATAATGCCACACTTTCTGATTTCTGCTCTTACTGTTTTCTCCAGCTTGTAGTGTCAATATGGTGTGTTGCTTTACTGCACGTGCTGTTTGTTGTTTAACACACTTGGCCAGCTGTTGGGGCTGCCACAGTGCAAAGGTCAGAGTGATGTAATGAGAAAGATGCAGGGATGAAAAGAGATGGATTAGAGGAGAGAACAACTCCCACAGGGACACGAACATAGTGATTACACCCAGATTAATGACACAGCACTATGTCACACACATGCACACACATTCATGGCATGGCCATTACTTTCACTGAACATAATGTACTTTATTACATGCAGACACAGAGACATGCACCCAAAGTTGCACAGATGGATTTATATTGAGACATTCTGCTTGAAATGCATTCCAAAAACAAAAACACATGACAATGAACCATCGTTATTTTTTAGCTGTGCTAAACAGCATTACTGATTTATACCTGTCTGACATGTTTGCTTTCACCGTATTTTGGGGCATCTGTGTTTCTAACTTGCATCAGGTACCTGTCCCACTTCTCTTGGCAGACTTAGAGTTCAGGTTGCCAGATGAGGCGGCAGTATAATTCAAAGACTCGTTGGTCCCATGAGACGCAAAACCCCAAGATGAGGAGAGCGCAGAACTTAACATCACACACCTTCCTGGGTACAAGTACCTCTGTTCTCTGTTTCCTTTTCCTTTTCACTGCTTCACTCATGTCACACTTTCTCTCTCACTGACTCACTCTGTTTTCTCTGTTTTCCCTTGGCTATCAGCAGTAGGAAAAAGCCAGATGATCTACGCCTCCTATCTTTCTCACTCCCTCGGCTGTCCTCTCTAAGCCTCTTGTGTGTTGTGAGGTATGTGAGCTGTGGGAAACATCACAGGATGATGGGTGGTAGGCATCTTATGCAAACTCCTTCCAAGGATCGTGGAGAGGCACACACACGTGTGCAGCCTAGTGAATCATGTTGAATGAATGGATTGAATATTAGGCTGTATGGGTTTCGTATATGCTTTTGGAAGGCATATGTGGGACAAAAACAAAAATCATGGACACACAGATGAATAAATCCACACATGCACAAAATTACATTTTTGCAGGGGTCATCAGTGCAACCTCCTCTTCGTGCTGGTTATTTAATGTACTGACTGCTAAGGGGAAATACTGTACCACAGTGAGATAACACCAAATGCATGTTTACACGCTGCTTGTGTGTACAGTGTGTTGATGTCTATATTATTTCAGATTCCCTTTATGTATTTTGTGTGTTTATCTCTGTGTGTGTATGTTGTCATCATGTTTATTGGTGACAAATATACACCTTATTTCAAAACTGGAGTCTATTTTGTCCTAACCTGTTATGCAGGGCAAGCTACTGCCTGTGGCACTACTTAAATAAGTTCCCCTTTACTTATTGGATCATTTATCGATGTGGAGAGTATTGTATTTGATGTTTAACCTTACCTTGCATCTACTTACCTACATCTAGAGATAAAAATGAAGGCTTACTCTGTCTGAACACATAAACAAATAGTAAAAAAATATGGTCAAAATGGTCATAGATTTGAGCAAATCCAACAGAGAGAGAGAGAGAGAGAGAGAGAGAGAGAGAGAGAGAGAGAGAGAGAGAGAGAGAGAGAGACATCTATCTATTCATATCTGCAGGGTTTTCATCCTTATTTACACCGACATACCAATGAAGACTTGCATGCAAGCGCAGACAGATGTCACAAAAACATGTCCACATACACACATACAGTATGCTGTACACATTGACAACATGTGGAGTGTTACTAGCTGTAGAGGCTGATTTACTGTTTGTCCTCCAAAATAATTTTCCACTGCCTCATAACCTCTCCTTCCCCCTCTGACATTTTCACTTGTAATAAAGCGTTCTGGTGCATTGGTTCCTGATAGAAACAGCGCTGTGCAGGGACAACAAAGGCGACAGGAAATAAGGGAGAGGGGTGCCAATAGAGGAAAAGGATAAGCACTGTCATCTTCACACAGTGACAGAACCATGTATAGCCTGTTTATTGTAGTGGCCTTTGACCTTTTGATCCTTTTGTAGATCAACAAATGGATTTATAGTATTTCTTTACATTAAAGGTGGGGTATGCAATTCTGGAGAAATCCAATACCATCACAAATACCATGATAAAGAGTGAACAATGACACAGCTAGTAATATAACTAACGTTATCTAGGTTGTGGGTTAGCAAACTGTCCCTACAGTTGCTGCTGCCAGAGAGGACGAGACGATTTCCCAGAGCCAGCAAACCAGCTCCTGACAGCGATACTCATAACTCTCCTGCTACTGTAGCTAACATCACAGGATATCTTGGCAAACTAGAAAGTAAGCTGAATGTCTGCGGGCAAGTCATTTAACAGTACATGACACACAAATCAAAAAATCATCAGCAAATCATGACTGGAATAGTGTTGTGTGGCCCGGTCCAAGCCACTTTGTTTATTTACAGTTTACAGAGCCAGGGCTGTGTACAAACACTGGAGTTTTTTTTTTTTTTTTTCAGTGCATGCACTGAACAGACAGCTAGTGTACCGTGAGGAGATATTTGCTGAATTTGACAAAAAGATGTGTATTGGATTAGAATCGCATACCCCACCTTTAAATTGGCCTCTTGAATCTTATGATTTCAGGAAAAAAAAAAAGTGCAGCTCCAGATTCTAGCTCTATTTTTGCATCTGTTCCCAACGCTGCTCAGACAACATCTATCTGTGGTGTCAGAAGCTCCATCCAGCAGGCAAATGCCAGCTTCAGTCCAAGAAGAAAAGAGGCCACTTTTAAGCTTAGCTAAGAGGACCAGTCTCATATTAGGGTGTCACATGAGTGTCTAGAGTGACCAATGGCTAGATGGACCCAGGAGCCAGCGTAACAGTCTTAAAACTTGACAGAGAGAGAAGAGGGAGCTTTAATGAGGAGGGGAGCTGAACTGGTTCAGAGCCTGTTGCTATGGTAGCCATGTGGAATAAATCAGCAGCATGAATTCCATTCTCAAATGCCTTCAGCACCCTACCAACTCAGGTAGACCTAGACAGAATTTGAATGAGCTCACTGTTGTCAAAAAAATCATAACCAGTCCTTACTGGTATTTCACCAGCATATGGCACATTCCATGATATTAGGAAACAAAGCAACTTTTTAAATGTTATGTTGCCTTGCCTTGCCAAAAACACAGCATTACATAATTACGAAACAGAAAATATCTCTTTATTTAGTTTTATTTCGGTTTTAATTGAAGTTACTACTGACTACTACACTAAAAGAGGCTTAGTCTCTCAATATGTGTGTGTGTGTGTGTGTGTGCGCGCAAATGGACTGACTATACTTTGTCATTATTGATGGCTAAACCACAGAGGTGACACCAGGGAAGGATGGTCGATCTTTTTTTAATGGCAGGTATAGCAGACACAACATTTTCAATCTAAGTCAAAACTCGTAGTTGAAGAATATTCAAGGAAAATGATGAGTGGCGATATAAGGCCTTGACAGAGACCAAGCGATTGTTTTTAACCAGGTCAAAACTATAAAGTGACAAAATTTAGAGAGAAATAAGGCACGACATGGAAAAATAAGTGATCCTCCAGATTATATTATTAGCACAACCACTACAATGCTTTTCGCTGTAACATCAGGTTGTTTGATGTTTCTGTCATCTCAGAATTAACTGAATATTCATGAGGCTGACTCATCAATTTTGCTAAAGACATGCTTGGATGGTCACCCTAACATTTATTTGTCTTTTTTTCTTCTGAGGGAAATGTGGTGTTCTACAATGTTGTTTGCGGTGGTAATTATGAATCCCATCTGCAACATTGTTACAGACAAACATAAATGGGGGGGTTGATAAAGGGAGGAAGGGAGAATGAGTAAGAGAGAGAGAGGGAAAGAGGAGGGAATAGCCAGGATGGAACAGAAGGATGACTTTTTGAATACACAGTTATAGTTGCCAGATGTGCACACGAAGACCACCCTGAATTTTAGATAAATACAATATACAATACACACAATACTGTTGGTACATTTGACCACAGTTGTAGATGTAAATGTTACTTTCAATAAACATAATAGCCACCGATAGGACCACTTTTCATCTACTGTAACAGTTTTTACAAGTGCTCAGTTAAATAGTAATTATTTCCATTGAGGGCTAACTAAAACATGCCTCATATCCATATCCATAATAGTGGCATTGCAACATCTTACTGTATGCATTGTGGCCATTGTAACCACACACACCACAGCCATTACCGCATTATAATAAAATTAGCAGTATCATAAAACTCAAAGCATTTTTCACTGTACAAAAAAACAACACTATATTTTCCAGTTTATGACATCTAAACAACTACAGAACTCAAAGTACAGAAGAAGAAAATAAGTTATCATAGTACCAAAAAAGATTAGAAGGCCATTACCTTTAACATAGTTGTTTTCTCTCATAATAGATACAGTAAGAGTTTGTCATTTTGAGCCATTGAATGAGAGGTGGAGCAGAGGTTTAGTGTAGAAGTCTCTGTGTGCGTTTGGATTGACAGCTGGGTTTGGCTGGGTCAGTCCACAGGAGCTGATATATTATATTCTGTCTCAGAGGCAACATTGCTTAATCAGTTGTCCATCTCCTCCCAGGGCCTCTGGTCTGTACTGACACTGACATTTAGAACATTTATCCAGGGTATGCACCAGATACCTGATACACCACACAAAAAGGCAAAATGTTGCTTTTTAAAATAAGTGGAAACATCACATTCAAACTACTGAGTGATAAATGTAGCTACAATAGCTAGACAGCCTGCTACTGTTGTTTTTCTGTTACTGCTCTTGTTGAAAGCAAAGTGACAACCTTTTACATGGTGCAAACACTGAGTGGGAATGACCTTTAGACTACCTGTGTGTGTGTGTGTGTGTGTGTGTGTGTGTGTGTGTGTGTGTGTGCGCATGTGTTTGTGTGCGTAGTCTGTCTCTGTTCTCCTCAGGTGTCCGAGGTGTGCCTAGGTGCTCGGTGGGAGTTCTCCTCTCCCCTCCCTTTCGCTTTCTTCTCGCCACCTGGGGGAACATACTTCCTTTTGGTCTTTTTACGCTTTTTATCAGAGCACCACACTCTCTCACAGTACTCTTCTACTCTCTGGGCATCCCCGTAGCCAATCAGCTGGAGAAACTCCTTGTACCACAGCCTGGAGTGGGGGCCCGGGACTGAGGATGGCACCAGAGCCCTCGGGCTGGTGCTGGGGCCTGGTGGAGGGCCCATGGAGGAGTGGCATGGAGCTGCAGCTTTCTCTCCCTCCCTATCATTAGCCCTCTGGATCGCTGACTCCACCCTCTCCCCTCTCAGAACGTGTAGAGAGACACGTAATAATGTGTGCACATATCCATGTTCCACAGTCTGGCACACGTACACACCAGAATCGGAGCTTCTCACTCGTAAAAACAGCAGCCCGTGAGACGTCATGATAACCCGCTCATCACCACGAACCTACACAGAGGAAAAAAAGAGAAACGATTTTTTTCCTAGCCAAAGATGTAGCCATTAAGTCCAGCAATGTAGACATTTGCGGCACTGCTGCTGCATTTGTTCTTCTCCAAAGAGGAATTTTAATTAAAAAACCTATAGAACTAAACAAAGTAAAGGATGCATTAAGGAATGGTAGTACTTCAATAGTGCAATCAATGACTTCTGTACTAGGTTCTGTGAGGTATATAACCATTCCAGGTTTCTGTTTGCTGTAATATAAAACTTCAGTCACAACCCCAGTACAATCAAGGAGAATGAAATTTTGTTTGTGTTGCTCTAGGCATTTATAAAATTAAATATAATACCCCAAAAACAACATCCCTTTCCAGAAACAATGTCCCAGTTACTCAGGACAGTCCACAAACCTCACTATGTAAATATAAGCACTTATTACTTTGAGTGCCCCTGTTCACTGTTCACCCCAATTGCACTGAAGTAGCAGCAGAAATCACAGCTGCAAGTCAAACCATCTGCACTGCTAGACAGATCTATAGGGGTAAGAAGAAAAATGTGTTTTTGAAAGTGGAGTACACAATAGGAGTAAGTGGCAATATATGATGTTTCAATACTTCACCTGCACTCTGCTACTTTTGTTTTTCCAGTGTCTTGTATCTTGTATCTCTTGCAGTGGAATATATGTTCAGTATGTTATGATATTTCATGTATAAGTCCATCAAACTCACCTCGTGTTTCTCTCCTCCTTTCTGTAAGAACCAGAGGACTGTGGCTTGAAGTGATCGAGGGACACACTCAAGTAAAGTGCTGTTGCTCTCCACACCGTACACCAGCCTCTCCTCAGCTCTGTGCCATTGTTCCTCTACACACAAAAACACACACACGTCATAATAGATAGTGAGGCAAGAGAGATGGCAAGGAACTGCCATGACCTTTAATTAGCTGACAAACATAGAGTAGATTGTTCTACCCCAATCTACTGCCACAGTAGAAGCACCCTAACCTCTCTTACCTCCAACTGCAATGACACATGGAGAGTTCATACTTTTTCGTATTCAGTCTAGTGCTTCTGAAGAACTGCATCATTTCCTTGCTTATAAACAGTATTTGTCTGACAAAATGTTGCGATATAAATACACACAAGCATGCCCATGCACACACACACACACACTCACACACACACACATCACACAGTCATTTTATACACTAACCATCAATTTGCAGCCCATTGCACAGCTGGACGGCGTTGCCATGACGAACATCCTGCCGCCTGAATCGTCTGCTGAAATGGGAGAGAGGGAAGTAAAGAGAGAGTCATTTTGAACATGTAATGAAAGTGTTAGATTCGGGTGAAACAAAGAAAGAAAGCAAAGAGGGAGAAAGAGAGGGGAAAAGATAAAAAGAGGAAGAGAAGTGATCAAGTGCATACTGATATGCATTACATAACACCTGGCTGTCATGTCTCTTTTAGAGCCTTTGTCAGTGAGTTTGTAAACCAGCCTCAGACTATTGTGACATTCAGGGCAAGATTCTTTGATGGAATAGAAGTGTACTGGTAAAGGTGTGAACAGCTGATATCACACATACACACACCTGTCTCGAAGTGTGTGTGCTGTTACCTCTTGGTGTAGACTCCAGCTGGGTAGAATCTGGAGCAGGTGAGACCATCCCAGGCGCAGTAGGGGTCTCTGGCCAGACAACAATCAGCACATTCTGAGCCATAGAGGTCACACTGATGCAGCCTGACTTGTGCCACACCCACTTCTGACCCCACATACAGCTGTTGCTGTGGAACCAACAGCATGGACCATTAATATCAAGACACATTTTGATTGGAATCAAAGTTTATGTACATGCTTTCGGTCTTTGCCTCATCCAACTGGGTTACATAGCCACAAGTAGGCTACAGCCATGTCAATACAAAGTAATGAAAAGTGTTGCAATGTTAACATCTTGTGGCAAAACAACAGAATTGCATGAATAAACAACTATCAGGATTCAGATGGCCCTCTTACCCTTTTAGGTGATATTATGATCTCTCTTATTGGTGCTGGCACCTGCAAATAGGAAACAGTTTACTGTTATTTGAAAATGAAGTTGTATCAGTGGTTCATCATGTGCTAAAAGAATAGATTAACAAGAGCTGACATACAGTTCTTTGTCACTGGAGGCCTCCCGTCATGCTTTTATCCATCCCAAATCAGGTCTTAATTAAAATGGCAGCAGCCACTGCTAGCAGACTAGTTTTCAAATGTAACTGATCTAAGTACAATTGATAAATTCAAATCATTATGAAGATATCTCTGGCTGCACAATCATACTTGTGCCCCTCTGATTATGGAAAGGACGCAAATCAGCAATCAGTGTTTTCAAAAAATCCTTCTTATAGTGTAACTGCAGCAATAACGGACTATGATATATATGCAGTGAAATGCAGAGTTTACAAAGTCTACTTTGCTTTCACATTTTGTAGTTTTAAATAGAGTACCTTGAATACTTGCAGCTCTTCCAGCAACACCTCCTCCATAGTGTCTGTGTCTTTGTTGTGGATGGTGATAACTTTCAACACCACTGAGTCATCTAGTGAATAAAGACATTAATATTACACTGTTGCTTACACAAACGTTTTACAGGTAATGGCATAAAACTCAGGTTCAAAACTGCCTCAGTATATGCAACAACTGTTGTATTAGTGTTACTTACCACTAATATAAAATATAAAAAAAATTATAAAAAATATAATACCTGTATTATAGTGAATTGTATTTTTTGCTTAGTACTTCTATTCCTGACTGACGTAATAGTGAGCTGCTGTAACAAAAGAGTTTCCCCTCAGGGATCAAAAAAGTATTTCTGATTCTGATAATGTATATAATTTGATATGACTCTATACTGTCAAAATGTCTCGTCAAATGTGTTTGAGCACCCAAATGTTCAGAGTATCTCCAGTTTGTGTTTCATTTTGCAAATAGTAACATGCATATTTTGCAAAGAGTCATGCATTGCATTCTGAATTAAGCATTATAGGTATTCATTCTGCACAGTGTTTGTACCAGTGCCAATATAGAGAACATGGTAGTGTCCATCCTGGGCTTGGACTCTGTCCACAGCGATCTGGGTCAACTTTCTCCTGCCTGAATCGGTCTGCAGCAGGACAGGTCTACGGTACAGGGGCAGAACTGGACGATACATCACAGGGTGAGAACGCACAAACCGCAAAACCTCATCAGGAATCTCTTTAGAGCTGGAGAAGCCACCACCGTTCACTTTACTGGCACACTGTTAAAGAGATGGTGTGACAGAAATAGAGAGAGTAAAGGGAGGAGCAGGGACAGAGACAGAAGAGGGCCCTTAATTGCGTCGGCACTATGTGTAGTGTAGAAAAAAAGCTGACATGCTTTAGTCTGGTTCAGACTGTCCCTGTATGACCTGCTGATGTAGTTACAACAGTGCTGACATTCACCAGAGCTGTCCTACATGCTCTCATCACTGTCCCCTCTCAAAGGACATCTGTTGTGGACACAGACTAATGGAGTGTGCTGTGAATGCATAATGTTGGTGCATCAGGGAAAGAAATCTCATAAACATTATTTTATTCAGACGTTAAGACTCACAGATCCAGGTCGAGGGTAGGGGACTCTGTCCTCATAAGGTGTCCAGTGATGCTCAGGTCTCTCTCGGTAGGCAAATGGACCATTAAAGGCAGCTCTGATATCATCCATGTGATAGACACACACTGCATAGCCTTTAAATACCGCACTGAAAAAGAAGGTTTTATTAGTGATTTGATAAAGTAAAATTGTGACTGTATAATGAAATGCTGATGTCGTCCTTCACTCACCTTGTTGTGCTAAAGAGGCCAAATATTTCTGGGCTTTTCCCATCCTTATTCTTGAGCACAAACACATCCTCTGAAACACAAAATGTATAATTTAGTCATTGTTTGTTAGCCACACTAGGTTGACATGTTTCTGTTTTTGTAAAATGTCTCGACAACTTTGACGTGGTGAACATGGTAAACATTATACCTGTTAAACATCAGCATGCTAGCATTGTCATTATAACAAATATACATACAAATATCCCAAAATAGCACTTAAGTATAGTTCTTGAGTAAATGTACTCCGTTACTTTCCACCAATAATTATGCCTAACAGGTTGGGAAACAGGTTAAAATCTTTTTCATCCTACAGCAGATAGAATATATTTTCCATCCAGATAGTTAAAGGCTTTATGGATTTTGGAAATACCTTCAGAACAGCAGGAAGCATTGTTAAACGACTTTCTGTTTTTTTCAAAGATCACTGTTTATCTTTTTTTTCTGTAAATTGAATGCTTAGCTCTGTGACTCGGATGTAATGGTAATACATGAGGCACACACTGGGGTTGTAGTCACTCTACACTTACTGGCTGTGCATCTTATGGAAACAATCCCAAATGTTGAAATGTGTTGCTTTACTGCTAAATATTGGTTACCACTACGGCAGGTCATACACACAATGTAACAAAAACTCAAAGTTTAACAATATATAAATAAGCTGGCATGCAAACAGTCTCCTAGGAGCCCTACCAAGATCATCAAAGTGTGTATCAATGCCATTTGGTCCAGCCACAGAGCAGATAAGACGAGTTTTCAGGAAGGAACTCCATCTATTCACCAGCATTCTCTGTCCTCCTTGGTCATTCTGAGGGATGAAGGCATATATATAATGTGAGTGCAGTACTTTGGCTTTGGCTGGATTATGCCCAGAAATATTTCTACAGCAATAGCATTCTCACCGCACAGACTCGCCCAACACGAGTATAAACAGCCTTGTTCACTCCCTCAGCATCCATTTCTCGCTCAGTGAAGAAGAAGTATACTTTATCATCAGCCCTGTCATCGTTGTCAGGAATAACTGCTGAACCCACAAACTTAGGTTCTGTAGAAAGAATCATTTGTAACAAAAGGCTTGAAATGAATCACAGAGTTAAAATGTAGTGGAGGAGCAGTAGTGATTAGGTACTGGAGAAAACAGTATGCCCTTTATAAGCTGTATTCATTTTATGGGTGGAATCTCTTTAACATAATTTAATATTTCTCAAGCCAAGTCTGAGAAAAATATCTCTGTGTGTAAAGATATTGTTTAATTAAACTATACAACACAAGCTCATGAATCCTGAAGTAGAACCAGTCCTGATGAGAACAGTTATATTGCCATCCAGTGGAAGGCATACAATATCTATCTACAGTACATCTTGGCCAGTGTCACATTTTCTTTAACATTTAATGGCCAACTAATTTAATTTGATTATCAACCATGAAACAACTAGGTTTGGGAAGGAATATACATACAAAACACATCTAATATGAATAGCATCTCATTTTCTGAATGTCTTGATGTATTTTTGAAAACATTGCACTCCCCTGCATTTAAAGGGAGATGTGATCATTTTCCTGTAATGTACACCAACCATTGAGTTGCTGCCTGTCGTCTCTTTCAGTGCGTGTGTAGGTCTGGTTGTTAAGTCGACACAAAGCACCGTCATTCTCCCAGTAATCAGTGTACAGGCCAATATACAGCTCTCCTCCTAATGTAAACACACACACACACACACACACACACACACACACACACACAAACCTCTCAATGAATGTATATATTATTAAAAGTGCACCCCCCTTTTGCTGTGATTAAAATACTGATATGAAAAAAGACCACAAGATGGCAGTATTGACAGGTTAGAGGAATGAAGAATTGTATGGTATGTATTCATCCAGCTGAAATGAAAACATACATTGTAGTCTCACAACTGTGCTTTTAGCTCAGCTGATGGTGAGGTGATGAGTGACAGAGTGAGCAGTGTCTTACTGGAGAGCGTGGACGTGCAGGGACTGTTGGGGTCGTACGGACAACGTCCTCTGCCACTCATAATACTGTCTTCTTCAAGAGCAAATAGCCTGTCCTAAGGACAACACACAAGACACACACACACACACACACACACACACAAACAGAGAGATACGGGCATAGTTATTCATACACAACAATGCATGAATATAAATACAGCAAGCACACACTCAAAAGCTGTACCCTGCAAAGGCTTTAATAACATCCAGACAAACCCCAGGAGGTGATGCGTGGAGAGAGAGGGGAGAGGGGAGAGGTGAATTAGAGAGAGGCAGGATCAGAAAGTGATGGATGAGAAGGAGGAAGAAAGATAGATGAGACAAGGAGTGATGGATGACCAAATGAAGGACTGTTGTCTAAATGTACATAACTGACTATGCTCTGCTCTTTTATCACAGTGAATTCACTACTTCTACTCTTGTGATCTCGTTGCCCTGCACAGCAGGTGGCAGAAACATACACACACAGACACACACACACACACATCCCCCCTCACACACATATACATACATACATACATACATACATACATACATACCCTGAACTCCCTCTAGAACCACAGCTCATATGTTGTTGGCCTCCACAGTGTTTATGGCTGTCACTGGCAGATCAGAGGGGATGTCACATATTGATTTATGAGTAGCCACGGAACCCTACTGTGCCGTGACTACCGCCCCATGTATGACTGTAATAGAAGTCAGTTTTTAGGTTAAACTCATCCATCATATAATGTGGTCTATCAAAACCCAGTGGGAAATAGGTAAAATGTGGGGAATCAATATTACTCTGCAATACTCTGAAATGTGGGCTGTTTTTTTAAGTGTCTGAGCCAGTAATACTATTGCCAGATAAATGGCAATAGTATTTTCTATCATAGTTTATCATTGTGTAACTATTATTCAGCTCAAATTGGGATGGTAATGCTAATTGTAGACTAGAAGTAATCTCATACACCAAGTATGACATTTATGTGAGGCAATTTCGTAGAGAGATTAGATTTCTAATATTGATCCGCTTTTGCTCACTCTATGAGCCTTCCAATAATATGAGTGATCGTTGAGGGTGATTCCTGTTTGGAAGGTGTAACTGGCCTGTTCATCCTACTGGACCAGTGTTGGAATGCAGGGTGGAAACCTCCTCCCCTCCTCGCTCTCTAAATACACCCCAGACACACACACACACACACACACACACACACACACACACACACACACACACTTAGGACTCTTCCATGATTGACATCTGGGAGATATGTGTCATACTGTAGACAAACATGCTCGTGCAGATGCATGGACACCAGTATGCACGCAAAACACTCCTGTGCACCCAAATCCCACACAGGCAGCTGACACACACACACTTGAATTGACCCCTGAGTGAGAACAGGGTCTGATTATTGTTAACAAAAACTAACAAAATAAGGAAAACTAAATGTGAAAAGATTTTCATTAACTGAAATAAAAAATCGCACAAGAAGACTAACTTATCGTACCTTAACAAGGTAAGGGAGAGCGCGAAAGAGAAGCTAGCGTTAGATCCAGGCCACGCAGTATGAATGTACTGTACTGTAATATGATGTTTTGTTGAGTTTTTACTACACAATTCTTTTTCTGACCTTTTTGAATCTCACCTCTGACAAATACCCCATATTACAAATAAAAACTAAAACTAACACTGAAACTAATAAAAACTAAACTAAAACTAAGCATTTTAAGAAAATAAAAACTAAACTAAACTAGCAAACCTGCTTTAAAAAACTAAACTGAAATTCAAAAACAAAAAGTCAAAACGAAATATAAATAAAAACTAGTGAAAAATGCAAAACTATAATAACCTTGAGTAAGACAGAACATTAGTCATCCCTGACCTCAAACTTGCTCCTACAGAAAGCAGCTGCTGGCCTGTTCTCCCTCTTTACCCAGACAGTAGTGGTGTCAGCTTCTTTTTATATAAATGAGAACCTTGTGCCAAACAATTCTCTCCCTCTGAAGAAAACAAAAACTCCACCCTCTCTTACTCACTGTCTTTTCCATCGCCACCTCACATTACTCCTTGTTGCTAGGAGGATAAACTCAACTAGTTTAAGAGAGTTTAAGAGTTGAACTGCTCAGCAGTCCAAGCTGTACTAAGAGTTATAGGAGCTCCTAATATATCAAATGTGTGTTTGCTAAACAAACCCTAATTCTGTCTTTGGGACTCACCTGCCCTGTGTGTCCCACTCTGACCAGGGCACAGATGGGGTGAAAGGCTCCTGTTCCACAGACCAGCAAATGGGTCTGGTTGTACAGTTGCAAGACCTTGATGTAGTTTGCACACTCCGGCTGTTGAAATAGATACAGAGATTAAGCAGTGGGTGGATAAAGTGGGGTAGTGGGGAGGATGGTTGGGTGAGGGGTCATGAGGGCAGATTAAGGCCAAACAGAGAAAATGGTGTAATGGAAAAAAGCCAGGATTTTACTGCATCATCAATACCATCAATACTTCAGGTTAAACAAAGGTTAATGAGCACAGTGCAATATGTAAATAAATCCATAAATGCTGACAGCATCTGTATTATAGATCTGTTTACCTACTGTATGTAATAAATTGATTATACTGTATATATAAATGCCAAGCATTATCAGCTGGGCATTTGTGCTTTGCCCTTGATAATCAATCTCAGCCATACTACCAACGAGAACATATATTTATATGCAGTCATGTAGAGGGTGTCCCTTACCTTTTCCCTCCCCTTCATCAAACACTCCTCTATCTGAGATTCCGTACTGGCCCACTGGATCTGAAAAAAAACACACAGTTGCAATCATATTTACAACAGTGTTGTTTCACCATAAATTAAAAATAAATAAATTGTGAAATATTTTGTACATACATAGTTAGGTGTACAGTTGAAAATTTAACCAAACAACCATTATCTCCTCTGCATTATTATCCATAGCAAAAAAATTCACAGGGTTATTATGCCACCTTTTCGGTTTCTCATAAAAACAGACCTATGAAGACATACACATGCACACTAGGGTTGGCTAACCTATTGCCCTATGGGTGTGTGAGTTCAATATGTCTCACTTCCTAACAGGCATGGAGGAATGACAACAGGCCTACTTCTCTGTGGTGTATGTTAACCCAATCCAGGCTAAGGGAGAACAGAGTATTCTTGGCCCCAATATATAGCCTCTCGTGGCCCTCATCCAGCAGCATGGTCTGGGGCTGAAGAGACGCTCCATGTCCCTGGAACACCGAGGTCCTGTTCAGCTGCCAAAGCTCTGCAGACAACAACATGCACGGAAAGAGAAAAAGACAAAATAATTATAGCAACACAATAGAAGTCTGCAATTTAGGTAGGGATAGATAACTGACAAGCTAGCTAGATAGATAGTTTTCATTTCTAACGTGGATTCTCTTCTTGCTTCTTGCCTGTACTAACCAGCAAGATCAAATTTGACGAAACCCTTTTCTCAAGGGATTTCTAACTGCTCCAGTAACCAACTGCTTCCATGGCCAAGGGCACTTTGCAACATGTGTTTCTGATTCATAGCTTCGCAAAGAGAATAGCAGAGAGCAACAGCAGGGTTATCTTTCCATCTCATCTCTTCCTCTCGTGTGGCACCTATGCCTCCTCTCACTCAGTTCAGTTACGCTTCTATTTGACATTGGCTTGGTCATAGAACTACATCAAATCTTGTTTTTCTCATCAGTTAAAGTTCACGACATAAAAGAGTACAGGCTGACCTCCCAGGCACCAGTACGTACCAATTAAATTGCTTTAAGGACTACTGCTAACCCTGACAAAGCTCAACTGAGAGGACACGTTGGCAACCACAAAGGCACTTTGCAGAAGCAGGGATGAAATAAGTGGGATATGAGTCCTGGGAAAGATGTTGTGATTAATGGGAGGGACATGGGATGTACACAGTATGACCTATGGTCTCTTTTACCAGGAGGAAGCAGTTTTATCAGACAGGAAACTGAACCAGTTTCTTTATCAGCCATTAGTTTGAGCTGCCACTCCCTGTCAATCTTGCTTTAGGTGATTTGAAATCCTTCTTTAAAAAGGAAGCAGTGGACTATGACAGATTTGTCATCAAATATAAACACACACTCATCAGAATAACTACAGAACGAGTAGACACAGATAGTTTGCATGGTAACATACACTCACACATGTAACACACCCAGTTGTATCTACATGATTGAGCCTGACAGGCTGCTCCTCTATACCATGCTCTCTGTGAGCTTCTGGAGAGGTTGAGGGTGAAGGATTTAGTGCTGAAGCCCCAGAGGTGCATTTCCTCTGGGTTGCACTGCCCTGAAAAACACATGACCAGGTGTCCTTGAAAAAGAGGAAAGGGGGATCCGGCGTGTGTTAGCAGAGCTTTTGAAATCTCAGACAGATTCAAGCAGACAAGACTTTGTTCCCAATGGGAAATTCCTTTCCACAGCACAACAACCCAGGGTGTGTGATCAAATGTGTAGCACTAGCACTGCACGGGCTGCATTCTCTCAGGCCGTCCACGCACTGCTCTTCAGCAAACTCCCTTTAAATGAAGAGAGCACAAAAAATGGCTACCATCAGCTATACACGCATGAATGTAATAGTATGCCAACCTTTCACCCTTAAATAATGCTGAGATTATCTACATGCTGTGGTTGCATTGCAAGGGGTAATTGTATGATTTGTTTTTCTAGCATCTGTATATTTTTAGTGATACTTGATCTCCAAGACAGAAGGAGAGAGTGTTTTTCCCAAATTTGTAGATTACTCATAGCAACAGCATACACTCTGTGGAAGGTTTTATTTGTTTAACATGGAATTAGGTATCCACAGAGGAGCTGGAGACTGTGTATATTTTGTTGCAATATTTTGTTAAGATTTCTATGTTGGAGACAAGTGACTGTTTGAGTAGCAGATCTCGGGTGGTTAGGTGGCAGAGACTGAGGGGATGTGGCTGTGGTGTTCTGCCAGGGTTTCAGACATGCTTCCTGTAATTATCTAATCCACACACACTTGGAGCTCTTTTTCTTTCTCTCTGTCTCACACATACACCGTCTCTCTCCTCTATCTCCTCACAGTTCCCTCTCAGTTAAGCGGAACTTGGATCAAGGACAGCCCTCTAACATTCCACTCCAACTTTTCTACAAGTGTTAGGCTGGCTCTCAAACAATCAGCTACTTCTTTGTGTGAAGTCAAATCTGCTAACACTTATTTAGATGACTTAGATGGCTATTTAAAGTGATGGGGTAAATAATCCATAAGCCAAACCCTTTTTTCCATCTACTTTTCACTTGTCTTTGTTAATAATGATGAGTGGCAGCTGATTTATATGGACACATACACACAGCGAGATGAATGGACATGAACAAACTCTCTCTCTCTCTCTCACACACACACACACACACACACAAGCAAACAAAAATGCAGGTTCATTTCATTGTTTAATTTTGTTTATATATGTAGAATTGTAAATATGATATTTCAAATGTATAGTGCTCAACTCTGAACTGGAATGTTTCTATGCCACACTCATGTGATTAAACAAAAGGAGGAAACTCTAACAATAACCAGCCTGAAACTTGAAATTGAAAGAAAAAAGGAGAGAAAGCAAGCAAGCGAAAAAGAAAGATCCATTCCCCACAAGTATGTGGAATCTGTGTAAAGTGATAAGAAACCATAATCACATTTATAATAAAAGGTGTTGAGTAATCGGCTTAACTACACGTGATTACAGAGTTACTATAAAACACAACTGGTGGATGTGATTATACTGACACACAGAGATGCCTAAGAGCGCACAATGCTGTTTAAAAGGTTTCTCCTCTGTCATTATGTGCACTAGTTACAGACAGCTGCAGCAAGTGCTCAGCCTGAAGAAGGGAAAGGGGGGATTTCCACATCCCCCTCCAAGTTTTTCTTGCCATCTGCAGGCAGTGAGGGCTTCTTAGTCGTCAGCTAAGGAGCTGAGAGGAGGAGGAGGAGGAGGAGGAGGAGGAGGAGGAGGAGGAGGGTGTTTCTCCATCAGCAACTGAGCCAGGGAGACACATGGCCCTACTGTGATCCCACTTCAAATGGAAAACACAGAGAAAAAGGACTCCCTCAAGACAGACTTGGCTGTCTGAGGAGTGCTGAGAGATGCATGAGAAGATTTGGTGAAGTGAAATCAAAATAAACTTTCTGATCTCTTCTTTATCCGTGTATGGAAACACTGTTTTGCTGCACCAGGGAGAACAATATGTGTGTGTGTGTGTGTGTGTGTGTGTGTGTGTGTGTGTGTGTGTGTGTGTGTGTGTGTGTGTGTGTTTGTATGTGTGAAGTAGCAAACTACTTTTGATTATATGTCTCTTAGCAGCAGGGGGGAAATATTCATGTTTAGTCAAAGACACCAAGATAAATGCACACAGGAGTTCATAAAAACATTCCTCAGGAAACTTAAAAACACAAATTAAATAATACTAAGCACACATTTCATGTCAGAAATTAAACTTGCGGTAGGCAGTCTCATATTTCCAGAGAAATAAGACTATGGAGGTTTACTTATTGAGTAATGGGACTTGTGCTGGAACAGAAACAAAGAGAATAATTGGAGTGGGCTGGAGTTAATGGGGACAAGAATAAGGAGGGAGTCTGTTCTCCTTGTGCCGTCGAAGCCTGAGTGAGACTGTGGAGCCCCTGGGGGTGGGGTCAGGAGCTGGAGAACTGGGGTGTTATGCCATTATCGGTATACAGCCTTGTGTTCCTGTATCCTCTGTGTGTGTGTGTGTGTGTGTGTGTGTGTGTGTGTGTGTGTGTGTGTGTGTGTTTGGGGTGGGGGTGATGTCATGGAGCAAAATGAAAGCCACATGGAGTGTCTGAGCCGAATGAGAGAGAGAGAAAGAGAGCAATGTATGCTTCTCTGTGATAAAGAGAGTGTAAGTCTGTAACCTGATTGATAACATCAACCAGGAGTATACATTGACAACCGACAGTTCAGTTGTAATTGGCCCAAACAGATATATACCTCTTAATCAAACAATGCAGGTATTCACATACAGTACGTATGTCAACTTTTAATATGCTTTTCAAATAAAAGAGTGTGCTGTATTCGACTGATATTTAATCAAAGTCTAACCCCATCTGTTCCAACCTATACTGCCTCAACCATACATGTATTTGACCTTGAGGCCCAAATGAAATAGTTATTGAAGTGGCTTACTGTGTGTCAATGTATAGCTATAAGTCAAAAGCCCCATAAAGTGTAAACTGAATTTTATGATAACTAATTTGTATAATATCTAAAGAAAAATGAAAAAAACAGACACATGTTTGCTCAAATGTTTAAGTAGCAGAACACATTAAACAAACAAACTTGCATATAGATTTCTTTGCTGAATTTGTTGGTGCATTAGTTCTTCAGTTTATTCTGCTTTTTAATGTTATTGTAAGTTTAACAACAACTTGTGTAGCCACATTCCAGATGAACAGTTCTCCTCTATGCTTCTTCTCTGTCTCCCACAAGTAGCAAAATAAAGGAAAAGCAGCTTTGCTTAGCTTTTAACTGCCAGCCTACAATAAACAATATCCACTTGGCATTTCTGTGTCTTGAAATGCTCACCTCACTTGTCATCCTTCATCCCCCTTTTTTATATCATTGCACCATACTCTCTGAAGACTCAAACAATCATTGTGCCTTCTCTCCTTTTCCCATTTCACAAACTTAACTCATCTCCTCTCCCCATTCCCTTCACTGGGAAAAGGTCAGAAAGGATATTAGAGTTTCACCAGCTGCCTTCCCCTCTGGACATCTCATTAATGAACTAGAGAGCACACACATAACACAATGGGAGAGAAAAGGACGCTGAGATGTACACAGACAAAATGAGAAAGCGAGAGAGAGAGAGAGAGGGCAGTGTGGAGGGGAGGGGGGGTTGAAAAAAGATAATTTTTCCTTTGCTGACCTAAAAGGTGTTATTTATCTAATCATCAACATACCCTCCATTTTCTAGTGGTTTGATATAAGGTCTATGACTGCCCTATGGCTATGATTCAACATGGTAAATGTTAATCATAGGTCCCTCCACATGTAGGTGGAAGAAAGTTAATGGGACTCCTCACTTTGCACATCAGCTTTATATAGAAAAAAATGTGAAAAAAATCCCCACTTCATTTAATTTCAGGCAGACACAACTTTAGGCCATACTGGTATTCCCCATCTCACCCTCAGAAGAAAGTCACCTACAGACAAGTCATTTCAAGGTTGTAAAATACTGTATATAGAGAAAGCTTTTTCTTGACTGGAGAGGAAGGTTTAAAATTACAGCTCAAAGGGGGGTTTCATACATCAGTAATTGCTACCTGAGTAATACCTGTGCTCACACATGCAGGTATCTCAGCTTCTTCAGGTGAAATCTCACAATTTTACAGTAAGTGCTGAAGAAAAGAAATATCTAAAAAGGTTTAGCATTTGTTGACCAATGTACAAGCTTCATGTGGTCACCCACATTCTCATTCATTCAGTTTTAGAAGAGTATATGTCTCCCACACACATATACAGTATACACAAATAGTATATGAGTAAATTCAGCTGTCAAGTGCTTTAACCATCTTTTGTTAAAAATTTCATGAGGTAAATGTTGGGTCGAAACAGGGAAAGCACATGTGTTTATTTATATAAGCGAACATATACAGTATAATGTTAACCCTGTCAGAACATTTTTGCATAACCAGATAACTTTATTCCCCTTTACAGACCTTCTGAAGAAAAATGTTTATATCTTACTAAACCATTACGACTTTTAAGTAAACACATCTTTGGCAGACATGCTGAATGAATGCCTGGTCAATTTAATTATTTTGAAATAGTTAAGTTTTATTCCATGTGTTTGCCATAGCTGCACTCATGAACACTTTTACTAAACTCAGACTTTTTGGGAGCGACAAGCTTGTCTGCAATAACCTGCTAACAGATACAGTTATTTTTCAGGAATGTGAGAAACTATTTTTGGAATTTTTCAAGATGATTTCTTTTATTGCTACAACCAGGAGCATTTTGTTTTAATATTGCTTTTTTTCTCCATGTTCTTTACGAGATAATTGGTTTCTGTAAGTGCACATTGCCAGGGCTGTTCCGGACAGGTATTTGTTATGTGGGTAGGGTGAAATTTTAAGCTTCACTAAACCAGAAATGCATTATTCTGATTTGTCCAAAACACTGCAGAATTGAAATGAACTGACATGACTGAATTAAAAGTAACAATGAAACTATTAAACTATGAAGAACTGAAGAGTTTTTGGAAGTGACTTTGATCTGATTAGGTCATCACTATTATGAAAACTGCTGTATCACGCTCGGCAGCTCAAGCCAAGCATGATGCCAATGCTGTAGAGGCAGGCCATCTACTTGCAGCCTGACGGAACTCTGACACATGCTAGCTGTGCAACAGATTAATTAGCAGCAGAATTGATGGTTGTCCTAAAAGAAGAGCTCATTTCACTCCACAGGCCTGGAGATCTGAAGCTGCTGCCAAGAGCCTTGAACGATGCAGATCCAAATCTCATGGATCTGTGTCAAAAAGGCACACAAAAAAAGCACAAAACAAACAGTACATTTTAATTTCTGTTCTAGAGTGAGTACATCTCCCTGCAGGGCATTAATACATAAAATTAACCAGGATTTAGGGAGTTTGATTGGCCAAGTCCAAGCAAATGAGGTGTATTACCATCTTTAGCCTGTGTTTATGGTCTTTGGAAGCTGTGCAGTCAAAGATTAGGGTCAATTCTCTCTAAAGACAGCAAAGTCTGTGATTGTAACTCAATACGCCATGTGATTTAGGTAACAACATTTTGGAACTGAAGTTAATTGGTGGTGTAAGCAAATGAAAGGATGACTGGGATGAAAGTGAAACAAATGTGGAAATTTGGAAAAATCTTCACTGGTCCAGAAGTCTAGACGAGAAGATGGGGAATAGATGAAAGAGAGAGTGAATAATAATTCCACACCATGTGTGAGGTGTGGCTAACATCAAAGCATGCAGAGATCCATACTGCATGGTAATAAGGTCGTCCTTGAAACACATGATAATGTGCCAAGGGAATTTATTCCCAAAAACCAGGAGAAAGTTGATCTGATATTTTATTGTATATTTCAGCACTGATATCATTAACTTTTATTTCCCATTATCAATCGTTCTCTCAAAGAGGAGAATCTAGTTTTTCCACCCTGTTTTAATACCAGATGTTATGGTAATATTGTCTTAGTCCTAAGGGTGAATAGTTAAAACCACATCCCTCTCCATCTCCCTGAACTGCATCCAAGTCAATGGCGTGTGAAGAATTCACACGATTCTGCCTGTGGATGTGTGTATGTTACTGTCTGTGTGTGTGTGTGTGTGTGTGTGTGTGTGTGTGTGTGTGTGTGTGTGTGTGTGTGTGAAAGTTTGTGTGAACTTAAGGGTGTGTGCAAAAATCACTGGCAGAACCCATGAGGTATATATTAAGGCTTAGATGGTTTTCATTCCATAATGATAGGATCCAACTGCAGCCTTTTCCTGGCGATCTGTGCTAGCCAGAACATGTATCAGAGGAGAGAGAAAGGGAGAGAGGGAGAGGTGGAATGTCAATCACTACAGCAGCTTTCCCCTTAGGCAGTTAATGAATTGGCTGATATATGAAAGTCACGATCATAACAGATATTGATGTGGCATTTATGGCTAAGCACATCAGCACTGCTCTTCTCACTTTTGTTGATATATTAACTTTGCATTACTGCAGGCAAAAGTGGCTATCTCTTTTTCTCACCTTTTTCTCTCAGTTTATCTTTCAAATTATTTTAGTTTCTACCTCCATTTCCATTTCTTTTCACTGGAAAACACCATTTTACTCTATGTATTTTATTTATTGTCTTGTGGCTGACAAATTCCACTGTGCAAAAAGGGGAGAAATAAAGTATACAGTACATATGATAAAACAGCAAACCATCCTCACAGATGTAACTGACGAACCAGACTTGTCAACTCCCATAACAGACTCACAGCACAGTATTTATGAGTTATTGACCATCCAAATTCCTCACCTATATTCAACCATGACTAACAGGCTTATGTGGAATCATCGCCTTCTGTTGCTATAGAGATCAAAGAAACTGTGAAAAAAGGCAGTGTTTACTCAAGAGTTTTATCTACAAAGATAAAACCCCCATTATTGTCCAAGAGATATACAACAATCAGTCCGCATACCAGTGCATGCACATCCATATCACACACTCCCACACACACGTAAACAGCCACACACATAAACATTTTTTTCTCTCTCTTACTCAGCTTCATCCATTCCCATGCCCACAAAAACCTCCTCCACCTCTCTGCTGCTATGGCATGAGAGAAAGCCACATTGTGGATTCTCAGCCACCATGGCCAAGGGATCAAAACATGAACATCAACAGTGAGCTAAAAATATGGTATGCACTCTACAAAGTCAGAGCAGAAGTCACCCCTCTTAGATCCAACCTTGCATGGCCTCAATGACCATCTCAAAACATGCTAATGACAACCTGCAGCTTCTTTTACTCACTCACAGAGGATGCCACTTCTCTGACTTCATTTTGTTGACAGCACATTGTCTATATTGATGCATATTTTTTTATGTTTTCTTGGATACATATTCACTATTTTACATATATCTTGAAGAGAAAGATGTCATACATTTGTTAAATCAGTGTAGACAAGTAAAAATAACTATCTTTAACTATTAAGTTAGCTAATTTTAGTGGTACCAACAAAAATGCTGCAATGAACACTGCTATAACGTGTGAAAAATTCTGTTCTGTTATACCTGTTTTATTCATTATGGAATGAAAACCATCTAAATCTGCATTGAAGTCACTGAACAGATAATGCTGGTTTGGATTGAGGCTGCATTGACTATTCTTGGCAGTTTAACTCACCATGCGGCATCACCTGAAGGCTGTCTTTGCCTTTATATTGGTGGAACACAACAAAATATTTGAATTTGTGCAACACCACTATTTATTGCCAAAGTAGGTTAAAGCTAATAACAGAAACACACACTCTGGATTTCTTACCTTTGTAGGAGAGCCGTATCCTTGGGTAGATGCTGTGGGCTGTATGAGCCGTGCCCAGCAGAACAAAATACAGCAGCATCACTGTCAGATACACAGTCCTTATGCACTCTGCCATCCTCATTGAGACACACACTCCACGTTCATCTACACAGAAATCCTGCAAGTCCACTCAACATGGGCAGCAGAGTCCATGAAAAGAAAGAAAGTCCACCGTTATATGCCCTTCACGTTCCTGCAAACAATGTTTAATAAGAGATAATCTTAGATATAACAATCCAACAAAAGTCTACTTGGAAGTAACAGTCCATTTTCTGATGATCACCACAATGTGGATCAACTAGATGTATCTCTGCAGCTTCTATACAGTCTCTGCTTTCCCCTATAGCAGTCTGCTGAAAGCTGCATCCACCCACTACCTCAGTGGACAGGATAGTGCTCTGGCTATTATCCTTGTTTGGTTTTAGTAACCACAGAGAAGAGAAGTCCAGTTGCTACATTCACGCCGCAGTGCCCAATGCTCTCTGTCCATATGTCAGTCCGTCTGTTTGTTTGTCTGTCTGTATGCCCAGCTTATATCCAGTCTTTCTGATCTGATGACAGAAAAAAATGAATTAAATAAATCAAGTCTATTTATCCCACAAAGGTGTTGGAGCTGCTGATTTGTAAAACCTCAATGCATTTGTCTGTTCCAGCAGGCAGGCAGGCAGGGCTGGAGCTGCTGTTCTGTATCCTCAGGCTGCATTCCTCCTCTTGGGTCCACTGGAGCCAGTCATTCTCTGGACAGGAGCCCAGGAAAAGGCAGAGTGGGAGAGGGGGGGAGTGGAGAGCCTCGTGCCTGGCGTGCAGTCTCTCTGCACTGGGGAAGAAAGTGAAGCTCCAGCTCCTAACTCTGCTCACGCTCGAACGGTCAGGGAGGATCCAAACCTCAACTCAAACCTCAGTGAGTCAATTAAGATGGCTTCTACCACAGCTACTGATCTGAGGTCACCTGCCATAGTGTGTCTGAGAAAAAGCCTGTGTGTGTGGTTGGTAACGTGGGGAGTGTGTATCAGCTTGAAGGTAGCTGGATTAAATGTGCGGTGTCTTCCAGGCAGGCTCTGTAAGACTCTCCCTGGAAGAAATACTGCCTCTTATGTCACACTACAGACCACCCCTTGCTTCCCCTCTCCCTTTCCCCTCCTCCTTCACCACCTTCTTTTTGCTCCTACCTCCGCTGCATTAACATGAATCTGAGCCAAGGTTTTCAGTCTCTTAACTCTGACACTTCTTTCATTTTCAGTTATTGTCCTCTTTGTGTTTGTTTCCATGTGGCTAGTCATTATCACTGTTACCATGGATTTTTATGTACAAGGTTTCTTTCATGGCGATTTTCTTCTCCCTTTCCATCTAATCTCTCCTTCTGTTTATCTCTCTACTCATCTCTCACAATCCTCAGTTCCGTTAAACCTAGTTATTAGTTCGTCCTTGTGTCTTCCTTCCTTAAACATACTAGAAGGAGTATTTAACTGGTTTGAAATAGTCTCAACTTAATGCCTCTATATGACCTACATATGCAAATGAGACCATCAGTGAGAAGACTGGCTATTTCTATGTAGTTATTCTTATGCCTGTCATCAGGTCCGAGCCTAGCGAAATCAGACGAAACAATTTACAGCAAGCAGATCGGAAGAACCTATGTTTACATTTTCCAAGGCAAAGTTTCACATTGAGTAGTACGTTAGCCAGTTAAAAGGAAGCAGGAGATTTTTCTTTAGAGAATTTTATTTTTTATGTTATATTTTGTGGTTATGGCTGATACTGGGGCAGGATCAGCAAGGAGAACAAAAATAACTGATCGAAGAACAAAAAAAGCTAAAAGCGATCGTGATAGAGCACGGGTGAATACACGATCAGCCTTGGTTGGTCATTCAACAGATGGAGAGGGATTTTAAACGATTCAAAACCGATCCTGAATTGGCCCTCTTACTCCTAGACAGGTATGTAATATGTTTATTTTATTTGGCTGTGTACAGTCCATGGAGGTATAGGTCACGGTGGACATTACTGTAATACAACTTGCTCATAACATGACATTTTATGACGGTGTAGTCCCTCATTTGTCCAGGAATGTTCCATCGTAGAAAAGGACTACGACTGAAACCTTTTCTATGATGACATTTTATGTTGTCCTAGCTACCGAGCTATATCTTGCTGTTGGCTTATTATTATGAAGACATAACATTACTGGGAGATGTTGATAACTTTAGCTTTTCTCACAAATTACTATTACAGAGAAACCAAATCTGTTAGCTGTAGGCTTACATGTAACCTAGGTGTATCAACAGTACTAAAACAAAGTTTACTTTGTTTCACCATCGTCATATTACATTTATTAATCTTGCATAGCCACAAATAAATACATTACCTCATCGCTATGCATCCTGCAAACAGCAGAAAAATAGTATTAATAATAAGTTACGCCTTTCTTTCACTAGCCAACCAGATCAAGATCTTTACAACACAAGGCAATGGAAACACTACCACTTTTGTCCACAGGGGCCGCCAGAATCAGCACAAAATGAAAGTTCCTTTTAGTTGCTTTAATGTTTCATACCATGTCTGGCATTTCCACTTATTTGTCTTTGTTTCTCTACTACTCTATACTATCTGAATGAGTTAGTATCTGTCTGTTTCCAGTAGTGTTTGTGTATGTGTACCTGTGTGTGAGAATGGGTTTTCAAGAATTGCCAGTTGTAAAATATTTATGTTGAACTCATTGACATGCAGTCTTGTATTGTGTCTTTGTAGTCTTTTGTTTTGTCTCAAGGTCCAGAGCTTTCTGAATCTGATTAGCAAACACACACTCTCAAAACAAATTGTACAAGATGTGACTGGAGTCATTATTGAATTTGCACATATCCCACAGGAAAGTCCCACAGGCATCCAGTTACCAGAGCAGAGCGTTGTCTGTCTCCCGTAAAGCTTGTTGTAATACATCTGTCTCTCTCTGTCTTTGTCTCATGGCTGTGTGGTGACACCAACATTAAGTCATGCTGATCCCTAAAATGGAAGCATTCCATCAATCTGAAAAAAAAAAGTTTCCCTTTGTTGTTCTCAAATCTGTGTCTGGGTCACACTGTGGTATAATTGTTTTTTAATTTGCAAAACAGGGATTTAGGGTTGTTTAATGAGAACATTTCCCAGTGTAAATCCTCATTCATAATTGAGATCTCTACATTGATTAACAGCAAAAATAAAACTGCACCACTATCACAAACCCATACACAGATAAAGCAAACATATATTACTGAATACATAGGATGAATAGCTAAAGGGAGACATGAGATGAGATATATATGCACAGTGTTAATGTGAGTGTGAATATATACCCATCAATAAATGGCCAGCTTTTAAATTAAGACACATACAGTAATGTGGAATTGGAAGTGATTGCATTAGGCTCTAGCAGCTGCACCCCCACCCCCTTGCACCACCCTGGGATCTGATGACTCCAACTCCCACGTTGCACCTGTTCCCTGCCAGAACAGAAGGACTTTGTGTGTGTGGAGGTCTGGTAACATACACTATCTCTGTTATTCCATTGCCTCGTGCAATTATAGACTCTCATCTGTTGTTGAGGGTGAGGCAACTACTCAATGTCAGCCTCCCATGGAGCTGACACTATCTGACTTACTGTGACACACAATTTCATCACTTTGAACCTAAGCATTAATGTAAGAGCATATTTTAGCCTCCTGATGAAAGGTGCTCTGGAAGATTTTCATTTCCGATCTCTTAAGCCACTACCTCAGATTAATAGCCATTTAAAGAGGCTAATGCACATAGGCCAGTAGGCACAGCAACCACTACTTACTCACATCGGCTCCTCTGTGACTGAATGGGTCTCTCCTTCCTTCACCCAGTCTAATAGCAGTAATCAGTCAGAAATCTGCCTCAGACCAGAAACAGCAACAGCTCAATCCCCCACCTTTCCACTCCTTTTTAACTATCCCTCCCTCACTCTGTCCCTGCTTCCCTTCCCTTTTCCTGATTTGTGTGTATACTTTCAGCCCTTGATGTTTCCATTAGTATGACTTTGACCGTGCTAGAAGCTTGCACCATACACAGCAGCCATATACCCACTTTCTTCCCACCTCCATTGAAATTCTGTCCTCTTACATGCGTCCCTGGGATTCCATCAATACCTAGAATATTAATTCAGCATGTAGTGCACTGCAGAGATATTTGCTCTTCACTATCTGAGTTCTGTGAATGCGTCAAATTTCAGAGATGGTAACATTCATGGCCACAACGTTTGACCTGTCACATCACTAAATGCCTTGTTCCTTTTGCTGCTGTTTTAAGAAACTGGCATGTATGAAAAGACTGTTTGATTGAGTGATGATGTCTAGCCTTTGTTTGAACAGGCCGTGTCCAAACGTCTGGCAGCGATCCTTTCATGCTGTCTGAACACAGAAAATATTTTCATTCATGTTAATGCTGTGTCAATATCCGCCCCGTTTCAACAGAAGCCTCCCTCACCTCCTGTTTGACCCGCAGAGACAGACATGTACACTCCTCCTGCCCCCCAAAATACACACCCATGCAAGTGTCTAATAGTTGTGTGCAGTGTTACAGTGTAAGGGAGGAAGAAATAATAGGAAATAAAGAGATTAAAAGATAAACTTAACTGGGTGAGTATGCGTACATGCATTTATGCATGAAACTGTGTTTATATTAGTGTAGGTCTACCATTGACCGCCTGCAGGGCTCCCCTCTCATAAAGAGAGGTCAGGCGCCCTGGTCTCCCACGGCAACAGAAGCAGCACTCTGAGGATCCAGTGTTTCAGAGCCACTACATACTCCAACCGTTTACACAGGTGGCTATCATATTGCCAGTGAAGTTTGTCCCCATGGCACACACTGACTACAGAGACATCAGTCAGAATTTGAAGGCAGGTTTCCTTACCATAAATCAATGATTACAGTATGATACAACTTTAGTGGCTAGGTAACAAAACCTCACCAAAACACACAAATGTTTATCCTGTTTGTGCAGTTTGGAGATTCTATCAGAGAGCTCATGATGCATTGTGTGTGATACCACACAGCGAGAGAAAGTCGCTGTTAGCCACAGATGAAGGAACTGGGGGAGAGGCAAGCAGCGGCGGAGGAGGTGTAGACCTACTCTGACTGAGAAGGTGTGTTATGGTTGGCTTAGCTGTGCCTGCTGAGTGTGAACATTATGGTATAAAACCCACTGCACACCTTCACGCATATGAAATCATACTTGTAACCACTTCTAACATATGTTTATAAGTGGAAAGAAGTCTGTATATATTCTGTTACACTCCATTATTTCCTAACATCTCTCCTACTGAGTGCTGCTAACCCTCAGGTGAGGCCCTAAGTAGGTGCACGTTTCGCATGTGTTTCCATGGAACCAACGTGTTGTAAATTCATTCTCTCTTTGCCAAATATGATGCCAGAAACCACAATGTATCATCCATGCTTAGCTGGTTACAAAACCGCTATCAAAAAAGCTACATGGCCACAATTTTGGCTTTCTTTGCTTCCTGTGATTCATCTCTCAGGACATATTTCTTAGTTATAGGGTTAGTAATGGGAAACCCAGCCCAGGCCAGTGTTCTGCAGTCACAGATGGTGAAGAGGAGGAATGGGTTACGCCTCTGGAGTGATATGTGGACGTGACCATCTGGCCTCATGTGTATTCTCATCTATCATCATGGTAACGGTCACATAAGCTACAGGTGTGTGTGTGTGTGGGTGGGTGTTTGCTTGTGAATGCATGTGTATTGTGTGCCTGTGTTTTTGTTCTTTCAGGTGAATTTTGGCATGTTTTTGCACATGTGCACAGGGCGAAAAAGCTCACCGACATGTGGAAGTAGTCATTTATTTTCCTGTGCATTGTCATCCGTCATGCTTGGCAGAGTGACATGAGTGTATTTATGTACAAAATTTTAAGACTGAAAAACCAGGCCGCTTGAAAAGCTTTTTTAATGTAGTCTTGTCATCTGTCTTGACAATTTGTCTTAAACACGCTTAGACCACTGTTAGCAGACAAAACAGAGATAGATATAATAATAATGGTGACAAGTATAGACTAAACATCTGCCTTCAACATGTACTTCTGGCTGTTTTTTCTAGCTCACTGGTTTGTGATTTATACCCACACGGAAATGTCAGACACATTTCATTCAGGGTTTTCTCCGCATATATTTCACTAAACTGAAAAAAACTGTGGGTGTAAATGTATGCGGTGCCTGTCACTGTGTGTGAGTGCATGACGTCTGTGTGTGTGAGACTCCATACATATGTTTATGCGTACACCTCTGTGTTTATGAAATATGAATAGTGACATGTAAATTGAATCAGACTGCTCCGATTCTGCTGCAAGGCAGGACCACCATGTGCTGCTGAAACAAGGGCCATGTTGTGGCACTTTTTCTCTGCCTCCATTTTCTGACAGTCTGCTTTGAAGCGGCTCAGAAGCAGTAAGAGTTCCTCAAACTCCTATATGGAATGATTGTCTGTGACCAATAAAGGCTAGCTCTCATGTTTAAACCCTGTCATTAATTGCTCAACCAATCTGACAAATAAACAGTCAACCATATATAAAACGAAACCCCTGTGTGATGTAGACATAAAGTGAAAACAAAATTAGTTTAATTGAGACCAAATGCTTGAAAAAGTAGTTCAAACAGTATCCACATCCGTGAATTAAGAGTGTGAGTCATACTTTGGGTGTATCTGTAAGATGGGATGTCTCTCTTGGTAAATTATGGGCTAGTGTGTGTTGTTTCCTGCATTTTTTCCTCTTACAAATGCCAGGCATGCTTTACATCAACACCTTGTCCTTGTCTGAACTCAAACCTTACTTATCAAGAGGACAGAGGTGTGAGGCAACCCTTCAATACTAACAAGTTTCACTGTGCTTCAATAACTCCCATTGCTCACACACTGACGTGCAGTAACCTATGTGTCATCATTGTTAAATGTGAGTAAAAATGTCAGTGGGAAGATGACACTTGGGTAGAAGGTATCAAGCATAATGCTTGTTACAGATGTGTTGCTCCTTCTGGCAGAACTATCAGTTAACCCGCTAACCTACACTGTATCACTCTGACCTGTGTCAAAATCTCCTGTTAATCCATCTGCAGATGTCACTAAGTTTACATTTCTCCCTAACTGAGATTAATAACCTTTAGCAATGTTTTAGATCACAATGAGACATATACCAGAGAAACACAAGCAAGCTTATATACTGTATGTGTAGACATGTATATGCACACACATACACACCCACACACCCACACAAGAATGTGGTAGGCAGTATTATAACCTTGGAAAAACAAAGATAGCCTTTGCATTTTTCCCCAGCTGGACCAAATACATTATACCTTAAAGGAATAGTTTGACATTTGGGGAAATACACGTTTTAGCTTTTTTTGCCGAGTTAGATGAGAAGATTCTCGCATCTAAACAGTAAATATGAAGCTACAGCGACCAGATGATTATCTTAGCGTAGCACAAAGACTGGAAACAGGGGGATTCAGCTACTCTGGCTCTATCCAAAGGTAACAAAATCCACCTAAAGCTCACTAATTGTCACATTATTCTGTATCTTGTTTGATTAATTCGTACTAAAAGTGTAGAGTGTAAAAACATGTGCCGATCCCTCTGCCTAAAACGTGCAGTTTTTAGCAGTCCCCTAAACTTCCACACCAATTAATTCTTACAAATAAAAAAGAAACTCCCATAAGCTATAAACCCATTAATAAGTTATGGTTTCAGACTGACGCCAGTGAGGCACTAACCAGAGCAATGCCAGTAAGACTGGTATCTGCATTGTCTGACTGTTTCATGCCTCTGAAACCTCAGCCACCTTTGTTTGTCACTTCATGTGTCCATAATTACTGGACTAACAATTCCACAAAAACCATGGCGAGATCTACTTTGACTCTATGGGGAGAACTGGAGGTAAACACTGGGGGTTTTTCAAGTCAGTAAAATCAACACTTTATGTCAACTGACAAACACTTTTCCTGGAACAGAACACATTTGTTTTGGGTTACATATTTTGAGTTTACAGTGTATACTCATCAACATAGTCTTGCACAACTAGCATGAACTGTGAAAAGTAGATAGTGGCTGCGAACATTTCTTTCCTCAACCACTAATTGAATAATGTGGCAATGGCACAAAACAGATGTGCTGTTTTCATGTGTTCACCACATGAAAAGGTTAGCTAATGCTTAAATTTAGACAAGAAAACACCTTAAAGCTAACACCTGTAAAAGCTTCTGTTAAACAGCACTTTTACTGCAAAATCATCTTCACATTCTGACAGCTATCAATAAATCGCAATACTCTGACAAAACAAGCCAGTTTCTGAATCTCCAAGACTTAAGCCATTTGAAAACTTCACAGCACCTGCATTTTAACAACCAGCCGGATCAGATTGGTGTAAGGTGGTGGTGGCATGTCTACTTTTTTATTGTACTTTGTGCCTTATGCATCTCTTGTTTGTCTTCTCTTTGTTCTGTGATTGACATGACTTGGTTGCTGTAACAAGACAATCTCCCACTGGGATTAGTAAAGTACTCTGTCTATCTATTAACCTGTCAATAACATACTGTATGTACAAGTCCTTCTGGTCTTGTGATACAAACAGCAGAGAGAAACTATGTCCAACAACAACAACAATTTTACCTGTGAATGTACTGTATCAGTAACAACTAGACTGAGCAAGCAAAAGGGTGTTATGCATAAAATGTATGGAATTTGTTTGCTCAACGCCGAAGGAGTGAAGCTTGATCACTGACAGTCTTACATGTACTCCTGTATGTTGTTTTTCCTTTTCCAGCTTGAAAGAAAATTGAAGATGGAAGAAACCGTAAAGAAAATTGATCATTCTTAGCACATTAGTGCTGCTTTGTAAGCACATAAAGGTCAGTGTCCAGTAGATTCAGAAATGCAAATGTATGCTGACAAATATTTGTTTTGCCGTCAAAGGTTTTAATTACATTAAGACTGGGATAGCTCACATGGATCGAGGGGTTACACAAGGGAGGGAACAGAGATGGAGATTTATTTGTGTATACTTCCAGATTCCTGCAAAGTTTTGGCAATTTTGAAAAATTGGTAAAGTTTAGGGAAAGTCTTTGCTCATGGTTATAGTAACATACAGAACTCAGAATCAGACCTTTCTAATTCATTTTAGTCAGACTCTGTTGCTTCCAAATGAGGAGACACTGATTCTTTAGCCTTCTAATATTCAGTGAAGACCAGGCCAGAATGACAGAGCGCTAAGCCTTCCACTGGGTGATGTGTTCCAGGAGCTCCAGCCAAACCTTGCTTAAGCAGACTTCAATCAGTTACAGATTAGAAGTGTGGAAGTGAGCAGCCAGGCAACAGTCAGACACCAGGCAGGCTACCGAGACACATTTCTCTGGATAAAATGACCTCTGCTCTTTGGTGTACAGACCTTTGACCCATCTCAGGGTAAGCTAAGGTCAAGCCAGGCCTCATTCATCCATTGTCTGATCCTATCTTGTCTGCTCCTTTCAACAGCTTTCATGCTTTTGTTGTCATTGCTCCCTCTCATGCCTTTAGTCAGACATCTGCTTTAGTCAACAGCCTTTCCTTTGAAGGCTTTTCTTTTATTCTATTTTTCTGCTTTCTTTTGAACACATTTTACTGAAAACATTGTGAAAATCTTGCAATGTCTTCAAGGTAAACTCATACCCACATTGTCCTCCATCAAACTGACCATGATGTGGTAGATAAACACTCACATTCACATTCTCATTTAGAGTCACCCAGTCTCACATTCTTGCCAATGCTAATATTGGACTGTCTAGACATTTACATTACACAGTACTGTACACATACACTGATTTACTGGGCTTATATATCACTGCCACTGGAAAAACAATTCAAGGAGCTTACAAACAGACTGAGCATGATTGACCATTCATGGGGAAGTTTATTCCAATGTAATTGTATGTTTAAGGGAACTCGATGAGTCAAGTGTGAGCTAGTGAAGGTGAAGCAAGAAAAGGTCTTCACTTTTCTTTTGTTTACTTGATCTTTAAGATTTTTCAAAACAAACTTAAGTAATTTCCTAAATGTCTGGTGGGTAAAAAAACTGACAGATCATCTGATTCAAAAATTTGTTTTATATTTGTGAACTGGCAAAACTGTAATAGTAACACTTGAGATGACAGCCCGCAAATTACAGTGTAATTTTAAGGGAAACCAATAAAATACTTATCATATTCACAATTATATTGCATGTGACATGGTAATCGTTCTTTTATCTCATCATGTCTGGCTTAGACGCCGCAATTTATATAAGGTTTAGATGTGTGTGTATCTAAATTTTTATATTAAAATGTTTGTGTGTGAGTGTCAGCTCGTGTGTTCACAGGTGAAGAAAACAGGTGATTAAGTTTTGTATGATATATTGGCATGTATTGTAAAATAAACGTCCACAATATCAATACATTTTTGTTCCATAAAATTAAGTCGACTACGCTATGAGTATGTGACAGACATAAAAATAACACTACTGCAGGTCTTTTCCACATAGGAAATGAGCTAAAGGTCTTGTCATACCTCTAGTCTAAACCTCTTGTGCCATGCTGTCACTCATAGCAGAGAGGCACTCGAGGATCCTGCCAACTGTACAGCATTACCGCTGCCAAGATGCCACAGCTAAATACTCTGTCCTCTGTTTTACCCCAGGCAAGGGATGTGCCCCTGCATGCTAACACAATGCTAACACGCTACCAAAGTCTGATGGAGAGCAGCACACACAGACACACACAAACCTTCAAAGCATTATCCATCGATGATCTAGTAACCACCTTCAGCCTGCAAAATTAAGTTTTCCCGAAAATATCTTTACATCCCCCCACCCACCACTTGCACTCGTCGTACTCACATACACACACGTCCACCACCATTATAGACACTATGACTCAGACAGGGACAGTGCCAGAAATCTACAAGCCTTTGATAAGTGACAGCTGGAGGGAAAAGAATAGATCATTACCTCACTCAGAGAGCTCTGTGATATACCATACTCTGCTATAAGGTGACAGAACCCAGTTATGACACAATAATGTTATTTCTCGCCTGACGCCCTAATGGTCTGAATGCTGTCAGGGATCATTATTCAGTTGAGTGAATGTCAGACATGTTGTGGCTGAGTGTGTCGTGTTTGGCTGCACTGGAGCTCTCAGGTTGATGCAGCTCTCTCCGTGTCTCCCAGCTGTGTGGTGTGTCCTCCTTTGAAAAAGAGCTAAACTGTTTAGCTATACTAAATATAGCTAAACTATATAAAAGCGGACTATCCATGTCTGGGGTTTGCATTATGATCCAAACATCAACAAAATATGTGGATGAATTTGCTAAAACATGGTGTTGAAGCTTCTGCTTTTGGAATTTTCCATCAATCTTCCGGTTTCTTTTGCACTTTGCTGGTAAGGTGGATGTCGATAAATTTTCTTCAGCTCAACTCAAATAAAACTGAATTCCTTGTTATTACGCCTAACACATCACTAAACAAATACTGCCTTCTACTGGTAACCTGTCACAACATATCAAGCCTGTTGCAAGAAATCTTTGTGTCCTGTTTGATAGCAATTTATGTTTTGAGCAACATATCACTAAGCTTGTCCAATCATGTTTTTATCACCTGCGAAATATTGCAAAAATCTGATCTATTTTAAATCTTACTGATGCAGAAACTGTTGTACATGCTTTTATCTTCTCACGCCTTGATTATTGTAACAGCCTGTTCACTTGTCTTAATCAAAAAACTGACTGCAAATGACTGCAGACTGTACAAAACTCAGCTGCTAGGCTTTTAACCAGGACCAAGAGGTACAATCACATCACACCTGTTTTAGCCTCTTTACATTGGCTCCCTGTTGGTTTTAGGATTGATTTTAAGATCTTATTGATTACTTTTAAGGCTCTTCATGGCCTGGCTCCAGACTATATTTTAGACCTTGTAATCCCTTATGAACCTTCATGTACTTTGAGATCTTCGGGCAGGGGTCTTCAGTCTGTTCCTGAGTCCAGGATGAAAACTAAGGGGGACAGAGCTTTTGCCATCAGGGCCCCGAGGCTCTGGAACAACTTGCACGAAGAAATTTGGTTGTCTGAGTCAATGTCTTCTTTTAAGTTTCTTCTCAAAACACATTTTTATTGGAAAGCATATCCTGATTTTACCTAAACAGGCTATTTTATTGCTTTTGTATATTTTATATATTTCATGTCTTTATATTTCATCATTCACTGTGGTATTTTATTTATCTTGTTGTGAAGCACTTTGTAATTTGTTTTGATAAGTGCTCTATAAATAATGTTTTATTATTATTATTATTATTAACCAACGTGTCGTCTCTCAAGGTGACCCAGAACAGACCAGCTGGAACGTACCAGTGATCTGTGCATGTATGTGCACATAGAACCCTACTGGGCCCAGTGAAGCATCAACCCAGTGTATTGTCACTAGTGTAAAATAAATGACTCTATCTCTGCTCCATTTCACTTTTTCCAAGCCTCATGAAAGGAGGGAATACACTTAAGCCTCTTCCCCACAGCTGCAGTAAACGATGCAGCTGCAGTAAAAGATGATGAGTGTCTGAGGGAAAGAGTCTAATGCACTGTGTGTCTCCATGCAAACATGTGCTCTTACATATTCACTCAGCTGCCTGCCAGATGACTCCTAATCCACATCTTTCTTGTCAAGAGTCTATATTGGGGCAAGATGAGTTTCACATAATGAAATAGACAAGGTGAGTAATCACACTCAAGTTTCTTTGAAACTCTCTCCACTTATTCCATTTCTACATTACATGCAATCTTGTAAGATTTTCTTTTCTCTAATCATTTCTCAGATCATATATTATGTTGTTACAAATATCCACTGAGTGTAGTATATTTTAGATGTTTTAAATGTGTTGTGTGTCCACAAATGGAGCTCCCAAAAGAAAATCATAGTTCTTTGAAATGAACTTTCAAGCCTTAAGGACATAAAGACCTGGATGACCTGCAATTTTCTGATGTTAAACTTAGACAAAACTGAAGTTATTGTACTTGGCCCCAAACACCTTCGAGACACATTATCTAAAGATATAGTTACTCTAGATGGCATTGCCCTGGCATCCAGCACCACCGTAAAGAACCTTGGAGTTATCTTTGATCAGGATTTATCCTTTAACTCCCACATGAAACAAACTTCAAGGACTGCCTTCTTTCACCTACGCAACATTGCAAAAATCAAGCACATCCTGTCTCAAAATGATGCCGAAAAACTAGTGCATACATTTGTTACTTCTAGGTTGCACTATTGCAATTCCTTATTCCCACATTTAAGAGTAGGCTTAAGACTTTCCTCTGTGATAAAGCTTATAGTTAGGGATGGCTTGGGTGATCCCTGAACCAGCCCTTAGTTATGCTGCTATAGGCCTAGATTGCCAGGAGACTTCCCATGAGACTTTCCTCTCTCCTTCTCTCCCTCTTCATCTGTATTAATTTCTATCCTATTACTGCGTGTTACTAACTCGACATCTTCTCTCTCTCGTAGTTTTGTGCTTTCTTGTTTCTCTCCTCTCTCCTTCTGTCGATTTCAGCAGGTATTTCTGCCTCCGGAGCTGCAGAGACCGGATCTGTGGTTGTGGGCCAACTGCTACTGCAGTTGTTGTTATTGCGGCGGATGGCCGCCCACCATTGAGTCTGGTTCTGTCCAAGGTTTCTGCCTGTTGAAAGGAAGTTTTTTCTTGCCACTGTTGCCAAATGCTTGCTCATGGTGAGATTTGTTGGGTCTCTTTAAATAATATTATAAAGAGTACAGTCTAGACTTGCTCTATAGGAAAAGTGCAATGAGATAACTTCTGTCATGAATTGGCACTATATAAATAAAATTGAATTGAATTGAACTGAGTTGTAATAACTGAAAGTGTGAAGAGTGAAGATGTGTGATAAATGTGATGTGATAAATGTAACTCATTCAGCTTTACTGACTAACAATGTCCACAAACAAACAGGCTCAAAGTATCTGAGCAGTTTCAGTGCAATAAAAACAGCAGCAAGTAGGTTATTAACTTCTCCCTAATCTCTGTATTCTCATTCACCCACTCTGTCATTCATGTATCAGTTTTTCCACTGAGTGTAGTGGTCCTTTGTGTGTGTCAGGGCGGTCCTTCTCACTCATCCATGGCCTTGGCTGGGAGTCAAAGGGGGAGCTGCTGTTTTCCATCAGGCACAGTGCTATGCTAGAGCTGAACCGTATTGAAAGATGTCCCTTCAGCCACCGGAGGGCAGTCATGCTCTGTGTTACAGGTATGACTGCAATGCCAAAGAGAAATCTTATCAAGGACCTTTGTGTATGGAGGCAAATGGGGAAAAGCTCTGAAAAGCTCTACTTTGCTTAGACCCTATGATGACGTGATCAAAGTGTGTACTGTATGCTGCAATTACATCCATCTCTGTTTTTCGGTTTCTGCTCAAGCATTCTCTGCATTTGTTACTGCATAATGTTGCTGCCAGCTCACATATAGTGGTGTGTCTTAATAACAACAGTGGCTCATTTCAAATATTGTCATTAGAGCACCTAAAAATGAATATTATCCATATTTATTTCTCTGCTCATATATCACACTACTATTGATTTTTGTGTGTGTGTGTGTGTGTGTGTGTGTGTGTGTGTGTGTGTGTGTGTTCTCCCAGCTGACACTATCAACACTAGAACCTCTCAATAATGTTCCCTTTGAAGCGTCTGAGGCAGTTAGGACTGAAACTCATGAGGTCCCACAGCAGCAGTTGAACTGACTACGGAGGTCAAGTTGAAAGCCCAGGTGAGACAAATGATGACCAAAGGTGTCAAAGAAACTCTTTTGTGATAAAACAAGTCTGTTGTGTGTTTTGAATTGCAGCTTTGGGACTGCCATAGCTACACCAAGCACCTATAGCTATCACTATATGCTATATAAACAGATGGAAAATGTGAAATCACTTTTTTCCCCATGTGCTGTATGGATGAATATGTGCTTTTCTACCATAACCACCAAAGGGCAGTAATAAAGCACAGTACATATTTTGTTGCAGGATCAGTTAAAATGAAGTTCTGGCAGGCCCTTGAGAATTTATATATGATGATGTTGGTTTTCTGTTTTTTTATATAGATTCTACTTGAGTTGCCGACACTGATAGCCAAAGTTATATCATATCTTTAACCACCAACTCCTGTCGGTATGCAAATACAACAGCTGGGTTTCAGTTAGAGACTGTAGGGGACCTCATTTATTATTCATATCACATCGCACATCAAGGTCTTAATAACAATTTACAGTAATTCCTCTACTGCCTGAGCAACACCATAGTACACAGCTTCACTTTTCAATAAACATTATAATATAAGACGCATTTCAGCTGGCTAATATTCTTCCTTAACCACTTTGATATTTAATATGTTATCAGTTATGTTAATTACGTCAGCTAATCAAATCATTAACTATCCAATTTTTCTATGTTAGTATACAGTACTTGTCAGTACATAACAGACAAGTAAAGCATTAAATAAATCCCAATATTAAGGATAAGTTATACAAGTTTATAAAAGTTTTTCTTATTAATATAGAAATGTATGCAGCAAGGTACTCCAAAATCTAATCTGATCATCTACGATACAGGAAACTTTTCTTTTCACTAACCACATACCATGATAGCAGCAGGACATAGCACATTAAAAATAGATTTAATGAAACCAGGACTTTATGAAGAGACATTTATTAGATCAGTAGAATACATCACCACCATTATCACCATGCCAAAAAGCAGCAGCAGCACTTCATTTCCTCACTTTCATTGTATGTCCAAGACAGATGCAGAGGCACCCTATATTCTCTTTTTTTATAATGATCTTATCATATGCCCATCTCTACTGAAAGTTCCACAACTCTGGTGTTCAACTTGTCTTGTCAGCCTAAAATCACTTTCTCAAGGCTGGATCCAGCTGTTTCTCATCGTTCTTCATCATGGCTTCCAAAAGCAGATGAGGTTTGCAAACACTCACCAGACAAGGTCTGACATACTGATGTGTTGCAATACTCAACTGACATTGTTCATTGTTGTAAACAGGTCTGTAGACATTTCAGCATCCACAGAGAGATCCTGTTTCGATCTTGTTTATGTTTTTTACCTACCTTAGGAATTATCAGTTATACAGCTAAGAGTCCTAACAGAAATAGTATGTACATCTTTGAAATTGTTAATATTGTGTACTGCATAAGCAAACAACAGAATAACATTGACAACACCAGACTAGTATACATTGCTATAGCAAAACAGGAACACTACAATAGTATTCACATGCATTAGTACACAGTGTCTTACTTGTCAAACATAGACCATAGTATTTATATTTACATAATGTTCACAGCTACATTCCAGGTTTGTGTTTGTGTGTGTGTGCATTGTATAATAAAGGTTATAATCAGAAAAAGAGTTTTTTATGTTACATGCAGTGAAATGAAGTTTTTACACTGCGCTGCCTGTGAAGAATATGGATATGAGACAATAAATGTGGAAGAAATATACAGTATGGATACTGGGTTATTGCTCAGTGCATTTGATATGTGATGCATGTAATAGTGACCGATATCAAAGTATTTGTGATAATACAGTTATTTTAAGAGATTGGTGATGTAAATCAAATTAATCAAACCAAATGATAAATTGCAAGAAAAAAATTTACACAATTGTATATCAATAAATACACATGTAGTGGAAACAAAGCGTACACAAATTAAATGAACATGGAAGAACTCAGTATGACATTTCGTGCACTGAGATGATGCAGTTGGCAGACATCCCTATAAAGTGACAGTCACTTAATGACTGTTGATAGTGAAAGGAATCTGATGATTGGAAAATAAAAGGTAAACAAAACAGAATAATAAAACCTGACATTGTCTGAGAAGCTTATCTGGGGCGTAGACACACAGACTAGTACAAAATCTCCCTGTTATGACTGCTTTCGAAAGACTTTTTCTTAAATAAATTTCTATCTGGGTAAACAATGTAAAGCAACAAGACAACTGCAAGCCATTCCCTTTAGCATGAGGAGACATCATCGAATACAGTATTTACACATCTCAGCTACATAATTATATTTGTCGACAAATGGTGACTGCTGCTCCCAGTTTCTTGCAGTGCTTGGGCATTTTTTTTCTCATGTTGACTGATTTAACCATCTATAATACCAGAAATGACCAAATATCCCATCTTGTGCTTTCTATGAGCTTCACTTATTTTGTGCTTGTAATTCCACTCCAAGTCCATTTACCCTCCACACTGTTTTTAATACAGTCCCACCTCCTCTTTGTGAAGTAGAAAAGAAATTAGGTATTTTTAGGTATCTACTTAGTTTCACACTGATACAAACACCTAACTAGCATGCCATGAGACAATGCCATTGACACAGCCATCTCAACATGGAGTCAGTCATGTCTATAGGGTTGGTATATGTATCCAGTTCTTGTGCTGGTTGACACTGCCCCTCTGCAGTGTTCAGGCCACAGAGGCCAGCTGAGATAATATGCTCCAATGGTCTGGCGTGATACAACATCCTGTTTCCTGCAGTCCTCTGTCCTGGCGTACTGTAAACATGGCTGCCCACGCACAAAACACACCAGCTGGCAGATCAGGACAGTATTACCTTTTTCCAGTTTAACTTTTCTATCCAGTCTTTGTGGAAGAAGTCTGTATCTCAGTATGAAGGAGACAAGTAGGTAAGTTAATCACGGTTACAGAATGAGAACTAGGTGTGGTTTCAGGTTTGGGTGTTAAAAGTCAACATTTATAGGTCAGACACTGCGGGGGGCCCTCTCCAGTTCATGGGTCCTGCGGTTGCGTCCCTTCTGCCTCTCTTGCAGGTGTTTCCACTTGGCTGCCAGCCCTTGAGCATGCACGTGGGTGTGAGGGTTCCCCACAACCTTCTGCGGCTGCTGCTGTTGCTGCTGGTGTATTTGTACTTGTTGCACCAGGTGAGCTTTCTGCCTCCTGTGCTTCCTCTCCCTTTTCCATACCTGCTCACAGAACTCGTCCACACTGTTCAGAGTTGGGTGATTGACCAAAGACAGGAAGTCTCTGTACCACAGCTTTTGATTGGGAGATTCCTGAGGTGAGGAGCGATCCTGGGCAGGGACACTGGCTGCAGCCTCTTCATCGCGATGTAGCAGATCCTCCAGGCGCTCGGTGTCAATGACTTCTAAGGTGACCTTTAGAAGCGTCTGCATGAAGCCGTGCTCCACCGCCTGGCACAGATAGATCCCAGAATCCTTCTTGTTAAGCGTGCGAATCAGCAGGCCCTGGTCTGTGCGGATGAAACGTTCTTCTGATTTGATCTACAGGATGAGAAAATTGGAAACGATAGAGACAGAGATAAAGATGGGAAAGATATGAGACTCAACATTTCCCAAAAATCTAATCAGCTATGCCTCAAGGTTTGTTTTGATTGCACAAAATTTATTTCACTTTTGCACTGAAATTTTAATAAAATATGATACTGTATTATCTAAACTAATTTTCGTTATGAAGAACCATCTATCATTATTTATCTTGTCTGCAGACAGATTGTATCTGAATCTATTTCAACGAAATAGTGGAAGTGTGTGCAGAGGTGTGCCAACCTCTTGTTTGCGGTCATCGGCAGAGCGCTGATACTGCCAATATGTCAGAGCTCTCTGGGACTTGGGACTGCACTCAAGGAAAGTGCTGCTGTTCTCCACACCATACACAGTTTTATCCAGGAGAGTTGTCTGCCCACTTAGTTCATCTAGATAAAAAATCAGAACATATTAGTCACACAAGTTTGTTAAAGTAAATGTTTATTGTAGTTTGTTGCGGATATTATCGGTTGTGGCAATGGTGGAATGTTATGTGATTTATTTTACAGGCAAAACATTGGAGACGGCCCTAAAGGCAGCTCTCTGACTGATATGTAAAAAACATTGTTACATGTCCAAGTACAGCCTGAGTTAGGTGCCTGGTTTTAGTTTCTTAAATGACATGCATTTTACATTATGTTGTCACATTATCCTTTTCTTATCACACTCAGTCATGTGCAGAATAGGCAGCTCCCACCACAGAGGCAGTCATTGGAGGAAATGGGCTGTTACTAAAATCTGGGTTTTATACAGTCAAGTACATGCACTGCTATTCAGTCAGAGAGTTTGTGCACTGTAAGGTCAGTCTTCTGACTGATCTCCTAAATTATGTTGTAAATTTAACAATTCAGACTCCAGTGAAGCCTGCTACAGTATATTGTTATTCCCTCCTCAAAACACGTTTTTCTTGTCTTCTTTTCTTTATAGAGTACTGTGTCTGGTATCTGGGATCTTTGGCTCAAATGTACAATCAAAAGTGTTGCTGCCTACTGAGTGGGTAGCAACAGGTAACGGTATTTTTTGTGTGTCTGAGTTCCTCCTCCTCAAATCAGCAGCTTTCGATAACAGTTTTGTTCTTTTGTTCTTTTCGTTAAATGAAATGTATAATGACGAGAATGAGACGGTGTATTAGAAAGCAGTATGAGTCCAGCTTTTGGACTAAGACCACTAACAGGGCAATAGAGTGGAAGATATATTTTTTTCATTTATGTACCATGGTGTTGCAGATCTGAGCATTGTGTGAGTGGGTCTCCATTCCTGATATCTTGTCTCCTTGTTCTCCTGCAGAAACACACATATAAACACCTTCATGAGTCAGCAGACACACCGGCTTCTTTGTATGTGTGTGTGAGAGACAGAATGTGTGTGTACAGGGAGTTTGTGTGCAAGTAGGTGTGTATTTGAATGTGGTTTGGATGTGCAGCAATCGTGGAGGCCAACACAAACAGATAAACTAACAGCAGGCAGCCCACAGTATCGTAGAAGAGCTTTAATTACAGGGTGTGTGACAGAGGAATTCAAACCTAATCAATTATTTCAGCCTAACGTCTCTCTGGGTTGCAGATGCAAAATAGATGGAATTTCAAGTACAGTACATAGTAGAGGATAGTTTCTGTAAACAATAATTGAAAAAAACTATGGAAACACCAAAGCAAACTGGTAACTTCTCCCCCTCTGCTTCCCATTGTTCCAACCCAGTGTTAATGGGTTTGTAATTGGAGGTAAGAATTTAAGTTTTATTTTTGAGTCATATTTTTAAATGTAGAACTCTGAAGTCCAACTAACAGCGAGAACAGGATGCTGTGCAGCTAGCATTCAAATCAATAAGCCCCCATGGAGCTATGAGTGGGAGGCAGCACACAAAGTACACACATACATGAACACATACAGATCAGTTCACTACTGCAACCACACTGCCACAGAACCTCTAACACCTACCTCACCCCTGGTTCACCCAGACTGCCTCCAGACATCACTGGCATTGGCTCACATTTACAGTAAATGCATGAGGCAGGTTACATTTCTAGCTTTCTGATAGAAACACAACCCTATACCTTTAGGGGTTTTGGCAAATATACAAAGTTTGCACTAACAAGTGTGCCCTAACTCCAGCCTGAGTGCATATGTGCTTAATCTCTACGTGAAAACTTTTCTATATGTGATTTCACCTCTGCAAAACATGGTATGTTAAACAAAAACAATTCTTAAACAAGCATGATTCAAACATTTGTTGTATATTTAGCATGTATATATCTAAAGCAGGTTGCTCTTATGCAAAACACAAATACACCTTTCTGTTGATGTTGTTCTTTTCATAAACACACATCATAACTGTGCTATTTGCAGTGTGTTTCTGTTTGAGCATGTGTTGATTTATCCAAAGCATGCATCAAATTCAATGTGTATACCTAGCCAGATATGTTCAAATATCTGCTGTTGTGCCTTGTTAGAAGTATCATATTGCATTATAGGCAAACCTCAAAAATACCTGCTGAATGCTTTGAAGCGCTGATTGGTCACTGTGTACTAGGTGTTGAGCAGCTTGTAAAACACAATGACAGGATGGTGACATGACAAATATGAATGTGGAGTATCTGTTCAGTACCTCTTAGCCATGGGAAAGTATCTGGAGCACTCAGTGCCATCCCATGCACAGTAAGGGTCCCTTGCCAGGCAGCATTCAGCACAGGCCTTCCCATAAACCTCACACCGATGCAAAGGCATCTGGGACACACCAATGTCTGAGCCCAGGTACAGTTGTTGCTGTGCAGGTAAAAGAAAGAAAGACTCAATTTTCAATATCAGATATTTTGTGTCTTAGGAGCTGCAATTTAGATTTTACGCCTGGATAGGAGGTGTGCTTTGAGTAATACACCTGTGTTTGGCTCAGATTATGTTTGTCAGTGAAGAAAAAATACAAGTCAGGAATGTGGACAGACCATCTTACTACAGGTGTTCAGCACCCTCCTACCTGTCAATTAACTGACTCATTTTGTCTCCCCCTGCCATTTAAGTTGACGAGTTAACTGTTGTTGAAAAGCCAACAATTGAGATCTTTGTGTGATAAAGTGTTTCATCTCAAAATGTTTAAAATGTGCAGACAATTGTGTCTTTGTTCTGTATTTCAGCTGTGCAGCAAGGTGTGTCACCTACAAGGAAAAGCTCTCACTCTTAAGAGACAGGTTTTTTCAGATACACACATGCAAAAACAGTAGTCACTTGCAACATTTTTCATTGTGTCATATCTCCATATGTTTTCTCCCCAATGAAATCTAGGAGGCTTATCTCCAGCCTTCACAGAAGTAATATACTGAAGAAATATTCTTTGTCAGAATTATCTTTATTTATGTTGTATGCTAATGTATCTAGGTTCTGGAGGCACACATAATGCACTCTGTGGAAACGAATGTCCTCTTATCTATATTGATATAAGCTTGAAGTCTCCTCTTTGGCTACAGTGCTTTGTTCTACTACACATGTTGCTATAGTTTCATTTTACATGAAATAAGAATTACAATCAATACCTGTTTTGTTGAAAGTTCCATCGCTGTAATGGCTGTTGGCTCCTGTAAGAAATAACAAAATGACAATAGAACATTTTACAGTCATCCTTGAACCAGGAGAAGTAATAGAGCTGATGAGAGAAAAACCTACTCTGAAGACAGTCATTTCTTCCAATAGCACTTCCTCCAGGTCATGCCAGGAGCCTCTTGGGATGGATACCACTTTCAGTATCGTCCCCATGTCTAGCACACAATGGAAGCACACATGTCTTGAGTTAATATCTACTCTGTAGTATGCTTATCTATCTATTTCAATCAGTTAATCAATCATGTACTGTGACAATGCTCCAGTTTACAGTATACAGTATGTATGCAAATGTATATAAGTGTATACCTGTGCCTATGAACATGACATCATACTGGCCATCTTCTGCTTCTACTTTATCCACCACTATCTGAGTGAACTGGTAGTCCACATCTGTTTTGACTATGATTGGTCGATTGTTAATGGGGTAGACAGGGTTGAACATGGCTGGGTGGCTTCTGGCAAAAGTTACGACTTCATCAGGAAGGTCCTTGGTTGTATCAAATCCTCCAAATGTTTTGCTTGGGCACTGTGAAGAAAAAAATGAATTGTTATAACAATTACATTGTAGGACAGAAAGGAGAATAAACTTTCAAGCTCAGTTAATAACACACTCGCATCCCAATTAAGAGCATACTGTACTCACTGTGCCAGGCCGTGGGTAGGGAACACGTCCTTGAAAGGGCACCCACTGATAGTTGGGTCCATCTCTATGAGCGTAAGGACCCAGGAACACTCTCCTGATGTCTGTCATGCTGTACAGACACACAGCTGAACCTTTGAAGATGTTGCTAATGGGCAGAAAGAATGAGTCCAATAAGGAAAGGGCGGCTTCTTGTTCAGTCAGTTGCAATCAGTGATTATGGCCAAAACCCATTTCAATGTCAGCCACTGTACCTGGAAGTGGTAAATACTGCATAGATAATTGGGCTCTTCGGATCCTTGGTGCTCATGAGAAAAACATCTTCTGAAAGCCAAAAAGAAGGCATTATATGTTACAGACATATTTTCCACTGAAACATTCAGAAAATGTGTGAAACACATTTTGAGGAGAGGGGGAAATCACTCACGTAGTTCATCAAAGTGTGTGTCTATTCCATTACTGCCAGGCACGGAGCAAATAAGTCGAGCCTTTAAGAAGGTTGTCCACTTATTTACCAGACTCCTGTGACCTCCCAGGTCATTCTGTTGGACAGATCACATGTAAAAGTTCAGCAGGGAAGTTCATTTATTTGGAAATTACAGAAATACTGAGACTATTACTGTTTTATTTTCCACAGTCACTTTCCATTTTTAATATCATAGTATTTTTAGTACTTTCTTTAAGTTTTTGTATTTGTTTGCAGCTTTGTGTCTTGTAAAATGGAAAAAATACTACATAATGTTAATGGAGGACTTGCATTGCCTAATTTCATACGCTGCTGAACTGAGAATATATCCCCCTTGTTTCTAATGGTCTTTACATTGACAGATTATTTCCACTAACTAGATTTGAAACGTACACACGATGCACAGACAACTCTGTGTATAAAATATACTCCGGGACGCTTATTTAAAACACATTAGGCAGACTATATAAAACATAAACTTTTCATTTATGGTGATATGAAAATTTCAGTGTGGGATGTGTTTTCTCTTAATTACTAAACATGCCTGTCAATCAACCAAACATCCATAATTGCCTCTTTAAAATGTATTTCACATAATGAATAATTGATTTTTAGATGTTGTGAAGAAAGAAGACTGTTTATAAAGTACTGTACTTTCCAGTACACACCCTAATAATATTAAATGCGTGCCTCACAGTACAGTGTTTGTTTTCCAGAACATAGCACACAAACACAGAGGCACAAAGTGCTGGCTCATAAAAACTTATCCTACTTGGTGTTGATTTATGACCATAAATTACATTGTGTCCAAATATGTATAGGCCCAAATTAATACCACATCTTGCACAATGGATGGCTTGTCTTGTGTTGAGCATAGCAGATTCCTGACATTCTGGGTAATCAGGCTGTTATGACAGAGGCACGATATGCAGCGAAATGGGAGGTTGAGGCTGGACATCACTCACTGATCTGCAGTCAGCTTGGTGGATTCCTGCTTAATGAATAAGAATAGTATTTGGAACGTGAAAGCTGATACAAGGCCAGCGATTTAACATAACCATCCCCTGCAGCTGGAGGGTGTAGCAGACCCAATCAGTGCCAAAGCCTGGCATTAGGATAACAGTGCTGCCATTGACAGCGTCTTTGCCTCTCAGGTTCTGGTGACATTTAACATTTCTCTCAGGTTTCTGTCTTCGGGGGCGATTGTACCACATACAACAAAGCTCACTCTTCTCCAGGCTAAAAATAATCACAGATAACAGCCCCTGAAACCTGCCATTATAAAAGCCACTCAGACACCCGTCAAGTGTTTTTTCCAGATACAGAAGCTATTTCACATAATGTCTGTGTGAAAGTGTGTGTCTGTGTGTGTCATTGTCTCTCTCCTTTTGTGAGTGTCTGAATATTCCTTTGTGAGAGCCAGCTTGTGTGAGCGTGTGTTTGTATGGATATGTGGCTGTGTGTTAATGTGTGTATGCGTACTTTGCAGAGCTGTCCGATGCGAGCATGTGTGGCCTTCCCAGCATGCTCCCCATCCATAGCGTTCTCTTTGAAGAGCAGGTAGATTTTGTCATCTTCTGGGTTGTCGCTCTCTGGAATCAGATGAACACCCACAAACCTGGGATCTGCAATTCACAGAGAGATACACACATTTGAGATAAATGAAATCAAGTTAGTAAGCAATTTTATCTCAAAGTGTTTATTCCTTTAGCACTTTTCAAAGTGCTTCAAAATAAAAGCATTTAGTACGAAATACCAAATAGGCAGGATAGTAAACACAAGAGCAACAACGACAGCAAATGATTGATATCTCTTCATTTTAAGCCAAGCGCAGTGAACATCAAGTAGATGCTAGTTAGCCGGCCGGAGAGACTTAAAGTTACTATACAGTGACAGCAAATCAGAAATGTACTCAGGGGCTTCACCATGTAGAGCCTGATAGATAATAACAAAGGTTTTATATTGAATTCTAAACTCCTGTCAGCCAATGGGGGGAAGCCAACATTTGAGTAATGTGCTCCTTGTGCTTTGTCTTTGTTAGAAGACAGGGTGCAATATTTTGAGCCATCTGCAGACAAGCTATAGCTCCTGAAGCAGGAGTATAATAGATTACACTAACATAGTTGTGAAGACACAAAAGGATGGATTTATTTCTCAGTCCTTTCAAAAGATAGAAAATGTTGATATGAACAGAAAAATGGATATAAGAGTAAAATGTGACACGTAAATTCTTTCTGTATATACAGCTTGATATTAGAGGTCCCGGGGACTGCTGCAGGGTCATTTGAGCACTCGCTGGGTCAATAATAAGGAGCTCTGTTTTATCTTCATTTAAACTGAGAAAAGTTTTGGGACAATGTCTTTCACAGTTCATAGAATCCAGGCGGTTCTTTAGGTTAGTTAGTTTGCTGAGATCATCGTGATTGACAGACAGCTGAGTGTCATCTGCATTAAAGTGCAAAGCTATATTAAAACTACAAAATCAGGGACCCAAAAAGTATTGCATTTTTTAAACTAATCATGAATATGATCAAAGAATTGGCCAGTGATTTTCCTCTTCTCTCTCACCATTTAGCCACCGGGAGTCATGTTGCTCCGTCCTGATAGGGTGATGCTTGCCCAGAGTGCGAAAGATGGCAAAGTCCCGCCCCATGAAGTCAGCTGATGTCCCAGCATACAGTTCCCCATCTGAGAGTAAGAGAATTGAAGTGTGTTAATGTAGTAACAATGGATGAGAAAACAGTCTGAGGTAATTTCTCCCCAGTGATGCAGGTGTTTAAGTCTGAGGAATTGTTCAGGGGCTTAGCAGTACAGGTAGGTTTGGAGTCCTGAGAGAACACAGACAGTGATGGACGTGATGAACATCAGGAGTGTGAAATTGACATTAACACAGTAGGCAGGGCTGAAAAGGGAGGCAAGGGAAGGCTGAAAGGATGGAGGGACAGATGAGGAGGGACAGGACAGAGGTGTGAGACAGGGGGAGTACATAATAATGCTGGTGAGAGGGGAGAGAGAAAGGAGAGAGGAGATGAGGAGTGATGGGATGGAAAATGGCCATCTGCTAGGTTAAACGGTGTGATATAACACAATGTAACATGCAATAATTGGGCGTAGAGAGGAAAGACATGCTCACATAGACTTATTTACCAAAAATGGGGTTTCAGTGCAAAGAAAACTCAATAAAGTGTCATCTGTCATGCACGCCCAGCACTTAAAGGAGGTAAATTCAGATTGAAATAGAGTTTACAGTCCTGCCAATGAGGGGTTCCCAGGGTGTAAATACACATTACAGAGCAGATCCACTTGTAATGAATGGCAGGAATGCCCTGTTCTGTTATTCACATTAACTTTACACCCTATATATCTGCTGAAATGAAAGAGCAAGGCAGAGGGTGTTTTCAGGACTCCCATGTTTTTATATGATCTTGCTCTAACACACAGAAGAACAGCACTGTATCTTAATATAAACTCACCAATTAGCATGGAAGCAGTGAGCAGCTTGGGGTCATAGGGACTCTTCCCTCTGCCATTTTCTACGTGAGGCTCCAGTCTGAACACGCTGTCCTGGACATTAAGAAACAGAAAGTCACATGAGTTGTAGTGAACTATCAAATGCAGGCGTTCACATTATTTTCTGGCATTGAGGATGCAAATTATACAGGGGAAAAAAAGAGTTGCTGCAGTATGAGTGGAATTCTTTCTCGGGAGAGAAAACTGTAGTATTTCATGAAAATGAGCATTGTTAAGACCCACAGAATTTGTATTTAAAATTTTAGTCCAAAGCATGACGTTGCCAAAAGTTTCATAGTGAATCACAGAAAAAAAAACTCCAAAAGGGCAGTGTTTTAAATCCATATCTTAATATGCATGATTTTGCTTCAAATAGTTTATTAAATAAGCAAATAAAGAATACATTATGTGATATTGCCAATGTGGGAAACATGTTTTAAAAACAAAAAATGAAATTTGAGGAAATTTGTGAGACCGTTGCAGTTTAAAATCATGTTTCCACCATCATATACTCTAACAGGAAAGGACTGAGAATGAAAAAGTCTCATCACTCTCTATGACTTGGTGACCTCGACACTCATGTAGAAAACCCAAAAGATGAATTACATTTCTAGGTTATGATCTATATACAGTAGATGGCTTTTCTCAGAGATATTTCCTGCCTCTAACTGTCTGTAAATAGCCGTCTAATGAATAGGAAACACACATTTATAAGTCTGACATTTGGAGAAGAGAGCAATTTCCTTCACTCATACTCAAATGAATACACACATACACATACAGCAGTTCCATATTAGAGTGATGAATTGGAAATCCTGCAGACTATGAAGCCCTGTGTTTAATTTTCCACCTCATTTTGCTGAATGAAACCATTTTTATGTACTTAGCAAAATCATTAGGGAAATAATGCACTCGCACCTGACTAGACATGGTCCTTCACAACTTTAAATACTCAAACTTTACTATGATATGAAACTCAGAATAGTTTTTATATCTTAATGCTTACATGCAGTATTGTTTTTGACAGCTAGTGGAGGCAGTAAAGAAAAGGTTACGTGTGCCTGTACCTCTGGTTTCTTGCCCACCTCCAGGTAGGAACACACAGGGTGGAAGGCTCCTGTGCCACACACATAGAGATGGGTCTGGTTGAACGGCTGCAACACCTTGATGAAATTTGAACACTCCCTCTGTTGGACGAGAGACAGAGAACTGATGAGGCAGGATGAATAATCAGCCTTTTCAACCTATTTCAAAGCCACAATTTTTACAGTCTTTAGTGCCATAGTTGTCCAAAAACTTGTGATAGCACCTAGGGCATTTGGGTCAGTAGAGAAGTGGTGAAACTGCTGGATAAATAACCAGGTCAGACCTCACTAAGAGCACATGTCACAGAGGAAAATCTAATACTTAAATAGAGAGATCTATGATGATAAGAGAGAGCAAAGCTTGCTGTAATCTACTGTAATCCCCCAGAGAATGGCCTTTGAACCCCAGCACTGTGCTGAGTAATAATTCTGAAAAAATAATATTATGACCAGACTCAGCATTATCATCCATGACCCACCACCCCATCTCCACAGTCTTTCTCTCTGAACTCAGTGACATTTTTCACAGCAGGCTTCAGAGCTTTTATGCACATGAGCTGTGTAATTTCCAATAATTGTGAAATCCACACAGGAGGGAATTAGACTGTAGAATAACAAAAGAGGCAGTCAACAAACGTCAACCATAATAATCCTATACCAGTCAGAGTAATGGAGGCCAACTTTGGCCTGGACTCAGTGAATTTAAACCTTAGTACTTACTTATTACTTGTAATGTTGTGTGTGGCACAAAAGCCATCTGTAAGTGTTGTATGCAGTGGTTCACTGCCATATGGCATATTTCCTCGTTCTCTGATATCACGTGCCTGAGCAGACCTGACCTCAAATAAAACTGAATGTGTCATCACATATTCAAAAAAATAAAAAAACTGAAAAAAGAGAATAGCGCCACAAATTATGCATGACTAAATTAATCTGGCTTTACTAGGTCATCAGCAGATAGCAGCCTCTGTTTGTGTAAGCTTTTGTTGTCATTTAAGCAGCTGTATTTATATGGCATGTGTGGATGGGTTTATCTAAGTAATGAACATCATTGTTACAAGCAATAACACACTGCTTTAAGTATCGGCATGATATTTACACTGTGGTACCTGCCATACCTCTGAATATTTAGCAGGATGATGCAGACAAGATGACTCAAACCATGCTGGTGTGTCCACTATGCCATACCTTACATTGATGTTTTTTTTTTTGTTGTTTATTTAAAGATTCTTTTGGGGGGGGGATTTTTGCCTTTATTTGATAGGAACACCTGAAGAGAGACAGGGAATGTGGGAGGGAGAGAGAGAGAGAGAGAAAATGACATGCAGCAAAGGACTGCAGACTTGATTCGAACCTAGGCCACTGCAGTAAGGACTCAGTTGTGCCCCACAATTCAATCAGCAAATATTATCCACATGGCTTGTTTGATTTGATTTAAGATTTTGTCTCAGCTGAGAAAAAGTGAGCGAAAGCATTAAATACATGGAACTACATGTGCAGCAGGAAGCACAAAATTAGAATACTGAACTCATACAGCTGTAAATGTTTCCTTTATACTGCTTGGTAAACAATTTGTTTAGGGATTTTCACGTTTGGCATTCACTTCGTGCACATTTGTTAGGCCATGCAATAACTGCAGTTTTCCTTTTTCCCTTGTGGGTGTACTGCCACACCTTTCACACCCATCTCTTTCTTTCCTCTCTGCTTACAGTACATCAGGCGGCATCAGCAGGCTCACTATCCATCGCTCTCCACCTCCCTTTAATTCTCACTCTCCTCCAACTCTATAACAGAAAGCCCACCCCTCAGGGTACCTTATTCATCCTGCCACAGTGTTTACAGAAAACACACACAGGATTTCATTGCGCTTCAAATAAGCCATACAGAAGGCTAGAAGGGCAGGAGAGCTTATGCCCAGGCAGTGAACTGAGGCACAAACAGCATTGCCATGATTTTACATTCCAGCCTATTGCCTTAGGCCCTATTGAAGATAGAATTTATAACAGCTTGCAAGGAGAAGAGACAACCTCTCAGCATGTTTACACAGAGTTTCACCACACCACACAAGCTGCTCTAAAACTGTACTCGGCCAGATACAGGGAGATGTGATGCTTGGCTTGTCATGCAAGGGTTGAGTGAGGCAAGGAGTCTGAAAGAGCCCTGGATCTTAATGCCACAACAACTAATTTCTTGTTTCAGATCCAGCTTTAAATTGAGCTCATCCAATCTAATAAAACATTCTTATCCTGAACAATTAACTATACTGAACAGCTTTAGAAATCCCAAAAGTGTTTGTGTTTTGATGTGCTCCCTGAGGTTAGTCTGAAAATACTTAAAAAGATGGGGATGTATGAAAACACAGAAATTTAAGAGCACACATGGAACAATTACAGTCTAATAACATGGGAACACTAATTCCTGTGATCCCTGAATATATGACAGCACTTATTATTCATACTGTGATACCAGTAAATCTGTCAGAAAGCACAGTGATTTCCCAGGCCTCACGCTTGATAAGTGATTAAGGTTAAATGATGGTCTCAGTCTTGACACTGAGATTATGATCAGACCTACGAGGTTTACTTTAAGAGCAGTAGAGTTGCACATCTTTCATAGTACAAGAGAACAAAGATATTTTCAAAACATCTGTGAGAGTGGAGGGTCAAAATGTTGACACCCACTAGCAAGATGGATGGTTTTAGCTCTTACCGAGAGATCTTTTCCTGCCCACTTGCATTCATCTCTTCTGGTGGGAGAAGCTGGCCAAGGGATCTGCAACAAAAACACAGTTTCTGTACATGTTAGAAAAGAATCACCCCCTCTTCGAATCAATATTACAGAGTGAGTCGATACAGCTACAGCTTGTGTGCATGAATGTGTATGTATGAGGGTTGAAAGGGTCACAATGCGATTTGTTATCCACTTTGTTTCAGTTTGCTCTATTATTCATCCAGGTGTGCGGAGAGCAGCTAACATGCCTGGCACAGCGTGTGATCGTGTGCGACAGCCCTGGACTGAAATATTCATTAGGCACTTTTCTGTAGAAACAGAAAAGAAAGTCCCGAGACACCTGAGGCCCTGACTGGCACTTTGGATGGAGATGCACACTCAAGGCAGATATTAAGTCGGTCAGAAATGCAAACAGACTTAAAGTCATGATAAATGGATAAATGGATGAAACCGCCAGACCAACAGACTGAAAATCAAACATTGGTTTTACCTGTGTATAGTCCCTGCTGACATTGAGGAGGTTAAACGAGAAGATGTGGTCCTTGGCTCCCACCACGAGTCTTCCTTTCTCCTCGTCCAACAGGAAGGTGTGGTAAGCCGAACTGTTGGCCAGGCCTTCAAACGTCACAAGGTTGTTAGACTCCAACATGTCTGCAGAGAAACATGGAAAGAAAAGTGACGATCAGCATAATATGATAATCACTTTGTGAAAATCACAGCAACTGTGGGCAGCATGAAAGTCAAATAAAAATCCATCAGGCCAATATTTATTTCAATTATTTTATTAAATTTTCAGGGGGTGTTTGACAGAAACAGTCTTAGTTTTAAGAGAAAGAGAAAGCTTTCAACATTTCCAACCACCTAGAATTTCTTTGACCACCGATTAACCTCTCCATTCACTAATCTGCCTGCTCAGTTGTACTGTACCACATACACTGACAGTTAGAGGATTACTGCTGTGAGGCTACACTGACTAGATTAAAAAAATATATATATTGTTAGGTTGTTTTGGCTCTATCCCTAATAAACTGGTCCTCTTCTTCTTTTTGTCAAAGCCTCCTTAACAGCATTTTATGTTTTTATTTTTATGTATATGTTTTAGTTTTCATTCTCTTTACAAAATGAGCTCAGGACTAGAAATTGTGCAGCTTGGCCAAACAAGGCAACTGACAGATAGTAAAGAACCACTGCCAAGCCAAATTGGACTGGGCAGGTAATGCCAGCACTGGGAGCCAATGATCAAACTGTCTGCATGGGGAAGTGACCTTGACCAGAGCAGCCAAGCAGAACTTGGTACACTCACAGCGGAAAACTGGGAGGAATATGTAATGTCATATGACTGCTAATATTTCATAGTCCAAAATGCAGGATTTCTCTAAACCACATCAGCTATTAGGAGACGTTACTATGGGCTACAGCTCACGTTTTGCAGTGTAATGCAACGGTCTGCCAAGTCTGGCAAAGAAGCGACATTTGCTTTCACAGCAGAAAGCTGAATTTGTCGCAAACAGACATTAAGGATCTCATTACCGTAACGACCTCTAAAGGTGGCATTATGGCTATGGCATTATAACACCTTTTGTGTAATATGTGCATACACACACACACACATTCATGCTCTGTCCTTCTCACATTTTGTTCTCACCCGCAAAGTCTAACCACACTATGACCCCCTTCCATTGACCACCCACACAAAAGGGTGGAGAGTTATGGAACTGGAAAACTGGTTCCTTTGGTGCTCTCTTTCTCTCTCTCTTACTCTTTCTCAGGGAGTAAATAACAAAAACGTTCATGAATGTTTTAGCAAGGAGAATGCCCCCTCTCTGAAGTGTGTCAGAGCCCGAGAGAATGAGAGGACACATGCTGGAGCAAAGCTAGCATAAAAGAAAAGAAAATTGGAGAAGAGAGAGCATCACACTGACTGCTTTTACTCATTCATAAACTACCAAATTTCAATAAGAATTCCCAGGTTAAAACATGGGTCATGAAAGTTGTCCAACAAAACTGTAGCTGCAGCTGTAATCTGAGAAAGGTTAAAAATTTAAATGTGTTTTTTATAATTTTTAAATCCAGCTATTATAATAGGCCACTTCAGCCTCTTATACAAAAATTACACGAGATAGCAGGCAAAAAGCTAAATGAGAAATAGAAGTGACAAGAGTAATGTAGGTTGTAGGATCTAAGGAAGACAACAATGGTGGCATTTGATATTTTTTACTTTTCACTATTTATAATTCACCTATTTTAAAAGCATCATCATAAAAACATCATGGGTGAATAGTATAAAAGTATACTTATTATTGAAATATATACACATACATATTGAAAATATTATGACAGCCTAAATGGAAATCAAATCAATATTTTGTATGTATTTTGATGTGGTTCAGTTGTGTTAAATTAAGGGGCTCTGGAGAGTTGAGTTTAGGGGTGTACTCGTTATGGGGCCAGTACGCTTGTAACAATAGCCATTAACAGGAAATGAAAAAACAGAAAGGGTGACGAGATGAATAAAAAACAACCCACTGGATTTGAAAACGGAAGAGTGTTAAAAGTGTTTAGGAAACACTAGAGGACCTCTTGGCTCTAGTTACAAACTTCCTTGTCTTCATGTAACATTTTGGCTCTGGCATTCAGTCAAACACAAACCTTTTTTTCCCAAACATACATGCATGTAGACACATTCAAATGCTCCACTCACATGCCCACTACTGTACACACAAGATAGTAATATACAATGGTTTGACACCCTGTCTTTATTTTCATTGTCTGGGTGATTTAGTTGGTTTCCTGTGCCTTAGCGCTGATGGGAAGAGATTTAGACGGTCTCCTAAATATAAGCTCACGGTGCTGTGTGACCCAGCCTTCAGGCTCTCTGACTCCCCAGTCCTCTGAGAAGCTGACATCAAACCTGACTTAATAAGTCCATGTGGATTTGAAAAGTATTCTTGAAGTCGTAAAGAACAGATCTCGTCTGTAGCCACTTGGATACATAATGGGACTGGTTCCAAACCCAAAAGTTGGTTAAGATATACAGTAGCAATGCAAGTCAAAGCAGTTTTATCTATGAATACCTTACACAATTTCAATTATGATTCAATAAATAATTCTAGATATTTACAGTATGAACTTCTATGATGTGTCTTTATGTGTCTGTAAATCACAGACACAATTTTGCTTGATTTGGGACAAGTTACAATAGATAACTCTATTTGTATTATATTGTGTAAATTATCTTGGAATATTAGTAATTTAATTTTATAAAGGCATTATTGGGCTGCACATAACACAGTCACTTTCTTAAGAATAGAAAGAAGCTCAAGGTCATAAAAAGTTGCTGTAAAAGTATTGCTTAGCCCAGTCCAACGCTGTGTCCCAGATTTATGTTCCTCTGTAGCCTTGGTGATCAATCATTAGTGGATCCACTGTAAGCCCTTCACTGACAGCACAATAACACCCACCTGCTACCCCTGAACCTTTTTCACCTGCAACAAGGCTGCATTTGTGTGTGGGAGAGAAAGACGAAAACAGAGAGAAGGCATTTGGTTTAATCTAATATTACCATTAAATTAAATAGAAACAGGTAGTTTAGCATTTTTCAGCCCTGATTCATGATTATTACACAGAAACTAATGTTTCCAGGTAACAAGTCACAGCATTAAACATATAATTTGAACAGTATTGAAACAAAAGGGAATGTTTGGAACATGAATTTCAGCATTGTAATATGGTAATTGCCATATTATTTGACTTCCAAGAATTTTCATGTGATTTTGAAAGTATTATGCTGATAGCACCCCATAATATTGTGAAATTAACCTTTATTACCTCATTATTATCAGGTTATTGCCCCATTAATGTCACAATATTACAATTTTTTTTCATCCAAATATTGCACTGATACAACCATTTTATTGTTAGCACGTTACCATAATGTTACCAAAATATTATTATAATATTACTAAATCGTTTTGCCTCATTGCTATTTTAAATGTGTTTCCCCATTGTTACCCTTTGTTTTGGCCCCTTATTACACATACATTTTAGTCTAATATTACCTAGATATACTCATTATTAATACCAAGCTATTACCTGGTTACTTTGGTAAATATATGGTATTACTTAATTATACCTCTTTATTATCAAACTATTACCCCACTAATAACCATGCTATTACCGAGCTGTAAGGTGCTACCAGTAGTTTTACTTATGCTCCATAGACTTAGGGAATACTTACGATTTAGCAAATTCCTTCCTACTACCTGACATCCAGAAGGAAATTATACACACATTCACACAAAAATGCACATTGATGAGTCACCTGGAAAAACAAAAAGGAAAATCTCTTCTGCTTCTTAAAATAAACCCCCAACAACACAAACAGTGTGTCTGTGTAATTTCTATATAATCTGTTTATTTAAAGGAAATAAGTAATTGCCCACAGAATGATATACTTGTTTTATAAACAGCAAGGTGTCAAGCAGCTGTAGGGAAACTGCACAGACATGATGACTGTACCCACATCCCTGCATGAGAGAATGGAGAACAGCATCACCACATCCAGCCACCATACACATACACACACTTCTCTAGTTTGTGAAAATTGTCTATGGTAGTAGTGTCCATGGCAACAGACCATTCAACAGAGACTACCGCTAAGTTATTAAAAGCTATTCATCAAGAGACAGATACTCTATGGGTATTGTGTGTGGACCTGTGTGTTTATGGAGCATGCTGTGATGTGTGTTATTGGAAAGAAACAGGATGTTTCCAAGCCACGCCAGAGGTAGTAGCCTATACATGTCTGAACTGGTGTCCCATCTGGTTAAATATACAATGGGTTGACACCCTGTGCATAGATAAAGCAACACTTGTTTTTCTGCTACAACTTCAAACCAAAAACCCAAGTTTTTTTTCTGCAAAGTGGTTTGATACACCAAAAGCTCTGTGACAGTTTTACAGTAATAATACTGTTTTAAGCCTGTCTGTAATGCTGTGCTACATAGAATATGCTTGGCTGTATTAAAAGAGATACAAACACTTTCACACAGACAAACAAACAGAAAACAGATAAAGACATGCAGACTGAAAGACAGGTGGATAGGCAAATATATGGCCTGTAACAGGTGTCAGCTGCTGCACTGCCATATTTTACAAATTTTCTCTTTTACCCCGTAACTGTTGAGGTAGGCCTGTGAAAAATCCTGCAGATGTCATTTTTTTCCAGCTGTTTTTTTCTCCCTACTTTCTCTTTCACGTCCTTTTTCCTCCTCCCATTTATTTTGGTAAAAAACAATTTTCCAGCTATCCTCCCATTCTTTCTATTTCAATCTCTCCCTCTCTCTCTTACCATTACTATATTCTGTAACAATGAATTTGTGAGTGAAGGACAGAGACCGCAGAAGAGCAAGAGGAAAAGTGAGAGAGAAAGAGACAGAGAGCGAGAAAGAAATAAGGGGGCAGATGGAATGGATGCAAAGAATCAACAGTCCCATGTGAGACTGATAAAAATAAACTCTTTTACCCTACATTCTTTCCATCTTTTTCTTTTTATCTTTCTCGACTGGAGGGCACAGGGAGTGTTATCTAAGTGCTTCCTAAGAATAAGCAGAAACACGTCTTAACAATAACCCACGTGTTGCCGCACTGTGTATAGGAACACTGATGTTTGCCCCTGGTTCAGTAGCTTCATTGACGTTCATTATTCTTATGACTGAGTGTATGATTGCACATTGGCAAAACACAACATATCACTGCGTCACTTTTAGTGTATACAGTCACTGACTCATCCATGCCTGAGGGAAAACACCACAAAGCTTCTTCAGACAAGTAATTTGTTCAGTGTCAAGCAGAAATGCAGGAAAATACCTCTCTCACATATTGCAGGCTGGTCTGCAAATTTGCCTGGTTTGAGGTTTAAGGTGATTGCTTTAGCTATCAATGAAACGGTATACTCATTTAATTTAGCATTTTTAAGGCAATAAAGTTAGTGTAAAAGATTCAGAGTTACATATCTAGCGGTTGGTCAATAATTCAATATTGCCATGTATCGTCATATTGGGATGACATGGTCCTACTCTGTTATTGTTTAACAAGATCTTCTAGCTGAAATAATGTTTCCATGCCAATTGTAGTTAAAACCTAACAAAAGTAGTTACTGAAGTTTTTGTTTAACACAGTTTTATCTGATGTAATGTATCATAGTGGAACAAAGTTCACAGCATTTTTAATACATTTCTCATATCATGATTTGTATTGATACTGAAAAATGTTCTTATTGATATTGTGATATTAAATTTCAACCATTATGCCCTGCCCTACATGACACTGCCTGTTTGTCAACCAATAGCCATGAGCACTGGAGATTATGTAAGCAGACGTATTCAAACTAAATGAATTTATTCTTCAGAGTATCTGATGACTAGGTCAAATGACTACAAAATTTTCCCCTTAGAGCTCCTGGAGAAACAAGTCAAGCCGAGGAAGCCTCCTAACATCCATAGTGTACAGTATACCTTCCCATGGCCATTTAGGGCCATACAGAGTTTATACTGTACACACCACGAGAAATCCAACTCCGCTCCAAAGATTCTTAACGTGCTTATGGATAAAAAGTCTTTAAAAGAACTTCTCCATTCTCCAACTCTGATTAAAAGTCAATTCACACCACAATGAAAACAAGAATAACACAAAAACAAAAACAGCTGAATGTATGACTACTAGAAGAAGAATTTTGTGAATAGTGAAAATTAAGAGTTTCTAGTGTAGTTTCAGTTTTCTTGGCTCTTTTCTTCTTTAGTATTTAAGAGTAACAATTTGTTGTGCTGCTGTCAATGTATTTGCCCTTGTGTGTGTGGATATGTGTATGTGCTTGTGTGCAGGCTCTTGGCTCTGCTCACAAAAGGGGTGGACAGGTCGAAGAGAAGGAGTACTTTTGGCAGTACACCCACGTCCTGTAAAACTAAAGTACCCTCTCTTCTCTTCCCTGGACAGTAAACAACATGTGCTCTACTTCTTGTGGCCTATAAACTTGCAAACCATATGGATCTCTGTTTACTCCCTAGAGGATCAATTTACCCTGGGGGTGTGAATCGATCCCATATCAGTTAATGTCAAAGTATAACATTTGTGAAGTGACTCCATTTCTGGTGCTGTGGTGTAAATGCATGGCCTCCAACCACCTCATCATCACCCAGTCACTTAGTTGTTGATACAGTTGGACCTTAGCTCATGTTTAGGCAGCCATGGGGTACCATTGTTATCTTTCCCCCTACTCCACTGCCCTTCTGCCCCTCTACCCTCGCTTTCAAAGATCTGTTGGAATCTCCTGGAGTTCAGCGGGGAGGTTGGAGATGTGTGTGTGTGCGTGTGTGTGGTGGTTGGTGAGAGAAGTTGGTATGTATGCTAGAGAGACCCTACTGCTGCTCAGGTTCACACTTTCGAGATAAACACTTCCCTGCTGTGTTCATATGAGTTAAGTCTTCAGTGGAGTCAAAGACATGTGGAAGTGTGTGGATGCCTGCACCCACACGGAACACATCAATTTGGACACAGATTTTCCCAGTATTCCCAGTGACCTGTAGGGGTCAGAGTTCCTTCACCTCACTGTCCCATGTGTCACTGATCAGACGTTCCTTGCTTAGGACTGGACAACTTCTCAGGCTGTCTAAGCAGGTACTGTTCTGTAATTCACCACAGAGAATCATCTGATTTCTTCCTTTCCATGAGTAAATCTGAGTCTGCTTCACCTATCACAGGGGTAATAAATAATTTATATTATGATATAAATGATTCATAATGCAATAATCCCATGTCACTTGCCTAAAGGGACCTACAGTGGATAATGTTCGATGAAATTCTACAGTATTATATGAATAATATTTCCAATGTTGCAGGCATGAAAATTATAACTGCCCATCATCCTTTGGCTAGAACTCCACAGCCAGGAATGGTGCCAAATACTGTCCCCACCAGCCAAAATGCGAATGAGGTCTAATGGAAATATTGAAAGTGGAGAATGTGGCAGCCAAATAACCAAGCTGGGCTGCTACCTGAAGGCCTGACTTCTAATAGAGATATCACTGCATGGGCGTGTTTCACCAAACTGACAGCATGTTATTTTAAATGACTGATACACTCACAGGTATCATTAGCTATCTACAGATGGCCATGTATGTGTGTGTGTGTGTGTGTGCGCACACACATGCATGTGTGTATGCGCATGCTTGCGTGTATAATTATGGATCCCCCAGTGCTGAGCGAGAAACATTTCTCTTTGGGAAAGCCATCTGCTGAAACAGACCTGCACCATTCATCCTGAGTATAATTACCATGCAGGAAAGAACGGAGCGGAAAAATGACATCCAGGAAAAAAAGAAAGGGAGAGAGGGATAAATGACGCTCAACTGCCAGGGAATCCATGTCTGGCACCACTTTTCATTGCAAAACTGACAACAGCAGTTGATCAAAACAGGGACAGAGAGACAGGAAGAGAGTTCATCAGAGACAGACTTCTGTATTTAACAGTTAGACAGAAGAAATTCTTCTGATTTGGCAAGTGAAGTTACTTTCCTAAATACCACTGAACTGCTCTCTTCTTGGCATAATAGTATATATAGTGAATTATTAATCATTTTTATTATTATTATTATTAATTCCTATTTATTAGTCCCAGCTGATTTTTTTTACTGAACTAATTTAGAACTATCTATTTTTTAACACTACCACAAGGTTTCCATGAGAACAGCATATTCTTTCCAGCTAAACTGAGTGTAATTCAACATAGATACTATATTTGGAAGAGATCTGCATGACTGAATAAAGATTTTATGAGAACTTGCTTTAGAGACATGCAGATTATCTAACATCATATAAAACAGTTTTCATGTTCAAAAATGGACTGTAACTACCTGACAAAATCATACAGAACAGATATACATTATTTTCTGTCACACAACCAGCACATACACCTGAAAAGCCATAAAGTTGGACAAGCCTCCTAAAGAATTGTTTCAACGCAGTTTACTTTGCTGGTATTTTTACAAGTAATCAGAGTGAAAGCATCTCTCTGCCTTACAGGGACATCTAGGATCTCACAGTTACTACAACTTCTGCAGATACTTTTCTATATCACTTCAATGTACATCAGAGGCAACTGGGCTCTAGAACATGGGCTCTACCTCAGACAAAATAGTGAGCTGAATCATTTAGTGATTTACTATTTATAACGGACAATACAAATGCAAGGAACTCACCTTTATAGGAGAGTTTTAGCCGGGGGACGTTGTTCCTGGTCTGTTGGGCTCCGCTGCCCTCCATCCTGAGCAGAACCATCCCACACAGCACTATAATGCTGCCCCAGATAGAGCCCATGGTCCTGGGGCAATAGAGGCCAGAGAGCTCCTTAAAAACACGCCTCCAGTGCGGTCAGTCTCAGATCTGGTGTAGTAGAAGAAATGTTCCTGTCCAATTATGAATAAATGCTGGTGGGTCAGTCCAGACTGGTTCTCAGCAGGTCTCGTTCCCTGCCAAATCAAAAACCCTTTCCTGTTCCAGGGGTTAAAAGCCCCAAATTAGAGTCCAACTCCAGGGGAGACAGAACCTGCAAAGCAGAGTTGGGTGTTATGGGTCAATGTCACTGCAAGTGAGCCTACCACACCAGTAAGTCCAAGGCAAACTTAACCAAACTAAGCACAAATAAAAGATCTTCACCATATTAAATGCTAGGAAGAGTGAGAGGGTATGGGTACGACGGCCATAATTTTCTGTCCTGCTACCTAACCAGCATGCAGCTCTGTCTAAACAACCATCCACGTTATCGCTGAGTCTCTACCTTCAGCTAAAAAGAGAAAAACAGGTCCAGTTTGTTTCAGCTGTTAATCCAGTCTGCTTGGTAAGCACAATCTGCACTGACTCTCTCTCTCTCTCCCCCTTTCACTCTGTTTTTTTTCTATCTACCTCGCTCTCTACTTAACACTGCTCTGGACTAGTTCAGCCCCACTCAGCGCAGCTCTGCCCTGTCCCCACAGCACAAGGCACACAGTGCAACTGAGAACAGCTGAGGCAGACAGCATAGTCAGAGTGAGAGAGAGAGAGAGTGAGAGAGAGAGAAGGCTTGAGAAAAGAAGAGAGTACAGTGAGGAGTAGGAGGGAGAAAGGGTGAGAGAGAGCATAGAAAGCATGAGAGAAAAGAAGAAGAGTGAAAGCTAAAGTAGTAGGAGAGGAAAGCTTAGGGCAAGGCAAGAGGTTAGAAAGAGTCTGAAAACAGGAAAACACAGCAGAACATGAAAGCGGAACATTCTGGGGAAACTCATTCATAGTAAAAATTTTAGATTTAGTTTTTCGGCATAGTTGAGACTCTAAAATACTGATTATTATTTAAATAACTAACAAAACATAGGAACACACAAAAGAAACATAAGAGTCCTAGTCCCACAAGATGTAAAGTACACTGAATTTGTCTCAAATCAATCCATTATATGTTTACCACATATGACATTTTCTGTGTTCAAATTTACCTTTAAGATAATATTCTTTGCCTCACAGTTTTCCTTCCCTCTATCCTTTGTTGTGCACAAGGTGTCTTTCCCATTTTATTGTGCATTTTTACAGTTCTTATGCATTATGCAGGTATTCGGATTAGCTGCTAGAAATCATTATTAAGTCAGCTGAATGCCCTCTGTTGTTTCTTTCTTGCACTGTTCATATCTTTTTTGTGAAGACCTGCATAATACTGAAAGGAATCCATTTCATAATGATATATTTCCCAGAAGACAAACTGTATCATAAATTTAGTTATACATATTTATAATCTCACTTGTGTTCAAATGTATTATGCTCTTGAGTCAATTCAAAGGAGTTATGTGGTTAAAAGTCCATTACTTTTATTTTACTGTTATTTAATGTATCAGGAAAGACAATCAGTGATTCCATTACAAGTAAGATATAGTTTTTCTCTGCTAGGATACAGCAACATGACTACACTAACTGCATGCTATTTAAAGGTACAGTTTGGGTTTTTTGAAGTGGGATTGTATGAGGTACTTATCCATAGTCAGTGTATTACCTTCAGTAAATGGCGGTTGGCACGTCCCCAATTTGGAGAAGCAGAGAGTTGTACCGGCATGGAAGCTAAGCAATGTACTGCTGTGGACAGGGTCAGCAGCAAAACGTATTTTTGCCACCTAAAAGAAGGCCCACCGAAAAAAATCAATGTCATTTCAAGTGTATGCTATATTTTGAATATTTTCAGCGCTTTACCTTGCCGTCAAACAGCAATTTCCTTCGGAACTATATTTTCTCAACGGTAGAACTTCCGTATTCCTGTGTATAACGTGGCCGCGCACTGTATAACGATGCCGGAGATCAGCTGTTTGCGTCAGATTTTCAGCAGTTTATGGAAGAAACAATGAATGAAAGAAAATTTAAATGAGTCACTATGACAGCGACGATGAAAAGCCGTTCACTGTGGAAACAAGGGGATACCTTTTCGAGCCCAGAGAATACAGAAGAAGCACTTTTGCAGAAGGACACAGAACGGGCTAAAAGAGAGAAAAGGGAAACTTCTGTGGAAACTGGAGGCCCATGCCCACAGACCCAGGGAGCTACTGCTGCCAGGAGTGGGACTTGGTTACAACACAACTTCAGGATCTTTCTGAATCAGATGATGCCAGCGTCTCACAGACAGTCTGCATCTGTTAAATCTTTAGAAAAGTGAAGTTTGATTTCAGTCTGATCTCGCAACAGCATTTTCTGACCTAAATAGCTGATCTCTGCCGGTGTTATACAGTGCGCTGCCAAGTTGTAGTTATGTGTCAGAATAAAGCACTGAAAATATTCAAAATATAGCATACACTTGAACTGATACCGATTTTTTTCAGTTGGCCTTCTTTTAGGTGACTAAAATATGTTTTGCTGCTGACTCAGTCCACAGCAGTACATTGCTTAGCTTCCGTGCCGGTACAACTCTCTGCTTCTCCAAACTGGGGATGTTACGACAGCCATCGACTGCAGGTAATACACTGACTATGAATAAGTAGCTCATACTTCCGACTTCAAAAAATCCAAACTATCCCTTTAACTGGCTCCTTTGCAATGTAAAACATCAGCAATCTAGTTTACTTGAGTCTGGTGGATTAGTGGTGAAGATGACATTGCAGTGCTGTAGCTCATGGGTTATATGGAACTATCTGGACAATAGACAAATGCATCTTGTCAGGTCCATCTGTCTGCAGTTGGCGCCACTTAAGTTTCAACATATCACATAGATCAATGCACAAGTTCCTAGAATGAAGTTATTTTTAAGCTTAACTTCATTTTCAAACTGAACAGTCTGCTTTATGGGTTAAAGGGTGACAAATCCCATTCTGTGGAAAAACAAGAAGTTCTAGTTCTGAGCAAAGAACAGCATTCCCAGGGATGTAGTATAGTCAGATACAGAAGTAAGTTTACTAAATGTGGGCACTGACATGAACAAATGTAAAAACTCTTACACCATGCACAGATAATCCACATTTTACTCAAATACAGTGTTCCAAATGACATTACAATACCAGCTTGACAGTTTTACATAGTCATTTAAGCATAAAGGCAGATTGATTGGGGATTTATTGGCTACTCCATCATAGTCTGAAGGGGAGTTCCCTGTCTTTTCTCTTAAACCATCCCAAATGAGAATCTCACTCTAAACAGCAGACCCTCAGTGAGCTGATTCCTTCTCGTGGTGAATGATAATGACTTTAGTGGCAATGGTGTGGTTAAGACCTCTAACAGGCTCTATCCATCTGGATAAAGAGCCATCAGACAGTGGGAGGAGAGCTGAACTAATCCTGTAGTGAGTGGATGGGCCTCACGGTTATGCTAATGTCAATTGCCGCTTGGAGGTTCCAGGGAGAACACTGGAGACTATGGGGAACAAGTGTCACGCTCACGCCACTCTCTCTGCTTCCCAAACAGACTGGATTATGGGCTGGAACAGACAGATCCTTTTCTTGGCTATGTGGGATTGGCAGTGTTGAAGTGCCAGTTCATTATTCCAAGAATCATGTAACAAAATCTGCCATAACTAAGGCCAGACGGAGCGATTGTTTGAGGTGAATTAGGAGTGAATGGCCCACTTGAGAATGTTTCTCCACACTTCTACTGGCCATACTCCTTGCATGTTGATAACAGTTTTTTCATGCATTTGATGTTCAAATGTTAAGTGGATGACGGTAACTATAGCTTCTTTTACTATATATGACATCAATTATGCCATCTAAGCTCTTAGTTGAGGTACTGTCACTTCTGATTCTGTTTGATTATTATCAAAAATATATATGCAGACTTCAAAACTGGCAGTTAAATCCTCCTGCCCCCTCCTCAAAGAGAAAAAAGAGAGAAAAAGTGAGAATGTCCCAGTTCCTGACATAGGGGAGGTATTCAGAGCCTCCAACTCAAGAGTGCTCTACTGCGCCACTGAACCCTCTCAATTCACATCTTATTCTAACTCATCCATTCTGTGCTCTCTCCCTAAATGTTTCTCTTGACTTTTTTCATTTCTGGCCTTTGACCTTGCTCTTTATCAACCCTCGAAATTGTATTTATTTCTGAATGCCTGGAAACTAAGTTTTCTGTGTGTGTTACCTTACAGATTAAAATTTTTCTTCAGCTTTACAGTCTTGTAAAATTGCTGAATAGTATCCTCCCTTGCCTCTCACTTCTCAGCCTTGCTATGGTTTACAAATAACCTGAATAACATTGGTCCAATAAAAAGAGGGACACGTCCTTGACTATGTGTGGGTTTTTACAGAGCCCAGCGAGAGTTGTGTGTTTCAAGGAGAATGCCCCTTTCTGAAGCACCAATTCAGCCTCATGGTCTAAACTCTTCTATTCACTAAGACAGAGGTCCCAGAATACTCTGGCCATCTCAGAGTTCATCAACTCATATGTGCAAGTGCAATAGGGGAGGGGGGGCTTCTTTAACTTGTGGAGAGGCATGGTATGTTTGGAAGTGGGGCTGATGAGGGCTGTGGAGTAGGAACAGCAGTGGAGTGGAGATCTGTTGATGCCCATTGAAAGCTAGAGCCCCCCATCAGAGTTCACTCAGCCCTCCTTAAACAATACTCTCCCCACCTCACCACACCTCCTGCCCACACAAATACACCCCCAACCCTCAGATTTCTCCACAGACAAGCTGCTTTCCTCTTCTGCCTCTCTCTGAGCATCACCTCCCCCCACTCCACACCAGTACATACATTAACTTCCATCTGCTGCCATGTCTCTCCATCCCTCTGCACCTATAGCCCACACCAAAAACTATTTCCATCACTGTATCCTTTCCTCTGTCCATTTATCCTTTTCTCTGTTTCATCCTCTCTGACCCCCACCTACACTCTGCAAGCCTGGGAACATAATCCCCTAAATGAGAGGATTTGGCTCAGCAAAATGAACCACAAGCCCAAGACAAGCAAATTAACCACATTTGCCGCCCACCTACCCTTTACAATACCAGCCTGCATAGTTCACCCCTGCATCCACCCACCCAGCTGTAGTTAAGATTAGCTTCACGACAGGCAACACTGAGTGATTGGAACAGGCAGCATGCAAAAAAAAAAAAGAAAAAGCTAATATTACAGGTTTAAATATGTAATAGCCTGTTACGAAGGGTTTTAGAAAATGATTCGTCAAGGCATTCATGTTCCATCTGCCTTCAGTTCCTCTGAGTGGAATAAATTACTATAAGAGAATTTAAATACCATTGTATGACATTTTATTCCCATGCCCCAGACAAGATGAGATATACGATGCAATGACGCAGTATGCTCCACTGCCATGGATATTGGGTTGCTGCCTATGACAGGACTGATGTACTGGCATTGTGGTTATTATGGGCATAAAACACACACACAAAAACATGCAGTGATGGAAACCAGCTGTGTGAGCCGGCAGGTCTTGGTATGAAGTAAAAAGGGAAGGCCTTTCTTCACCTTGGGAGCTACTGGGATTGACTCAAGTACTCACCAACTCACCCCTGGGGCATCCGGGAGACAATATACAAGAAAAACATAAAATCTGTTGAACACTAGTTGTACTATTTGAAACACTAGTTTGGACAGAGTAAAATCATACGTGAGTGCATCTGTCACTGCTGTCATCAAACAAAGTATGCAAAAACTCTTTTCCACTCCAACTCTTCTATGTAAGCAGACTCATGAGAGTATGGCATAAATAGACAGAGTTTGTCGTGCACTATTCATGACTGAATAAACCACATACTGTTGGTGATTTACTCTTTCTTAATGAAATATGGATGAAAAATACAGCAAAAACCTCAGAGTTATGAATAAATTACTGGGAACAGTGCATCGACTTCAACACCAAAGCAACCACACCCTTGTTGTGGCAACCAGAGGGTCCACTATAGCAAAACTGAGTGTGCATTTTGCCAGTTCATATGATGATGCAGAGAAAACATACATTCTGTAAGCACATCAAAATTCGGAGCATAGTCATACAGCGTCATCAAATTTCTCTACATATTAACGAGAATGCAAACTCTCTTTAATTCACAACATCGCTTCTCTAGAAGACAATACCATTTTGCCACAGATGGGCATTAACACTAAGATCAGAAGACACAATGCCTATTTGGATGTGCTTCACTCTTTCACCAGCCACATGAATTTATCATTATCCATCAATATTTCAACCTTCAGGCTACCTGCTTTCTCACCTCCACAGGGAACAACAAAAACACACAGCCTCTGTCTGACTCACATGGAAACACCCAGAGATTACATGAACAAGGACAGGGGCTGTGGTAGCACCTTTCTCGGTCATATACTCCCAGAAATAAAGTCACGTATGGAAAACAATCACCAGAAAATCCTTTAAGTCATTCAAAACATATTGGTGTATAAAGTAAGACATCTTTTCACCATGTGTTTGTGTTAGAGAAGACACCATGTGGGAAACGTGAGTAGGGTGGGTGATATATGATATCATATTTGTGAACTTTTGATGACTTCATGAAAAGCCTAAAAGCCACACAGTGTTAATGTAATGTGATACTTTTTGTTTGCCTTCCTTCTTGGAGGTTATAGTGCAGGGTCATCTGCAGTACACTGCCCCAGGAGCTAGTAGTGTTTCAGGGTTTTACTCAATATTTCAGCAGTGTGGACTCATTGCAGGATTTCTTCTCTAAGCACTTTATGTCTAAAGGTCCAACTTTTCTCAGATATAGTAATGATATTTGGAGATAGGCATAGGTGCTCAACACCAAAGCCTTTCCACTTGTGGTTCCAAATCCCTTGGTGATGTTGTGCAGCACCACTTGGCAGACACATTTAATATCCCTTACAGACTTTTCCATGCTTAGGCTTCTGGAGGTGTTCCCTTTATAGCGATCTGCTATCATAATGAATCAGCTTCTGTTCTAAACTGTATTTGTCCCAATGGTAGGGAGATACAAACAGACATATAGTTCAGCTTAAGTCATGCACCATTTCTGTCTCAGCTATCTATTAATGCATTAACTGGAGAATAATATTAGTGCTATTGCTTCTTTAGACAGAAACCTGCCCACTTGCTCTACGATCCTGTAGGACTTTTCCAAATATCCTTTCATAAATGGAGTTTCGCAACTGTGAACTATTCCTCTTACAATGGCTTGCTGATGATTATCTGCACTGACCCTGACAGCACACAAAAATGCTTCCTTTCTACGAAAAATGCAGACACATATTAGACATATGCGTGACTTTGTGGCTCTGTCTCAAAATATTAAGAAATTCAATGTTATCACACCAAAACAATCCCTGTATTTAACTATAAATAGGAAGTCTACAACAAATATACATTGTGGCAAAGAAGCAATGAAACAACAGTGAGACCCTCACAACCAAACTTGAAACACAGTCTGCACTTTCTGGAAACTCCATGTTCATAACTTATGTTGTTTAGGCTGTTTTACTCAATCATTAAATCCAACATCTGTCACATAAATTGTATATTTTACAAGATTTGTAAAACTGCGGCAGTTTTGCAGATTTACTGTGCAAAAGTAATAAATCACTTGAGAATAAAACACCTAGGTTTGCAAAGCTGATGTGTCAGAGGAGAGTCTTGCTTTCCTGAGAGGGGGGAAAGGGTATAATGAGAGAGAAAGATCAGGAGAATGAGTTGCAATGTGTGTTAGTTTCTGTTAACATTGTGTGTTTGTGTGTGCATGTGTGGAGGTGGAGACAGACAAGCTGAAACTCATCACTGATGCTGTTTATTGACTCAGCTCAGAGTGACAGTGGTCTAGACATCACACAGTTCACTTCTTTCTTGCTATAACAAACATGACATGACCATACACTTCACTTTCTGTCTCTCTGTCAAACTACTGGTGGTTAACACAGCAAGCCCTATGTAGCTCGAGGTGTGAAGAAGAAAAGGTTGATTAAGAGACAGAGAAAGTACCATAAAGCACTAAACCACAGCCCAGCATGTAATGGTATACCTTCTGGAAGCAGACATAACAATAACTTCTTCTAGGCAAACGTGTGACCCACTTAAACCACTTTTTTCCCCTCATTGTGGGCAGTGCCAATGGCAAAATAGTTAGCAAGACACACAGGAGCTACTGTTTCTCCAATTTCAAGATGTTCCAATCTGCTGATAGACTATTCTTAGGACAGAGGCATCTTTCCCTGCTTGTCCGTCTCTGCCAACCCATATAGAGTCTAGAAATAATAATCAACATTCAATATTTTCTAATGGTTTTGTTCCATGAGGAACAAAAATATAACCGTTTAAACACAAGCACCAACATGACAGCCAAACTCAGTCGTCACTCAGTGACTATTGTCATGGTATGCTGGGGCTTATTGGGGGTTAAAGGTTAGACTTCATTAAAAACCAATACTGAAGACTTGGGATTATACCCCTGCTGAGTCTTTGAACAGAAAAGAAGGGGGTCAGCTAAGAGCCTGTGTCACTCTGGGTTAAGCCTAACCTCTAAGCCTGTAACTCCACTAGTCAGAAAACAATATCCCTCATCAGTGCAGTAAAAATTACGAGCAGAATTAAAATCACCAGCAAAAACTCTGTACTGATATAATCATCCGTATAGTTCCGAGAGTTCCTCCCAATCAGCAGGACGACGTTGTTTGTCTCTTCCCTTGAAAATGATCCATATGACCATTACAAACATGATTCCTATGAACATTTCTCATAAGCCACCTCTGTGGTTACGGTTTAGTTAAGTTTAGGCAACCATAAACTGCTTGGCTGGTAAACCGAATCCAACAGTGACTGTTAGTAGGAGACGGGCTGTGAACCGCAGTCAAAGTCGGATACTTTTTTTGATATATATTTGTCTGAATGAATATCAGATAAGCTTTGATGAAAAGAACATTGGTGAAAACTAAATCATTATATTAGCACACAGATTTATGCTTTAATGTTTACCTTGCTCACTGCTTCCCAAAGACTATACATGTTGAATGTCCTTGTAATGCTCCTTTGTGCATTTTAATCAAATCGCTTTGCTTGCCACAGCTGACCCCTGAATGTGCATATCAGCAGTGTCAATTGAGCCCATAAACATTGTGTGTTCTGACATTTAACGATGGATTAACTGACCTTGTCAATAGCAGGGGAGTCTGGTGGAACGAGGGTTGATCGATCGATCTGGAGCGTCTCTTTGATGGGGCTTGTGGTGTTAAGCTGAGGTCAAACAGAAGGGATCCGTCAGCCTCCATCCTTCCACCCAGATTTATACCTTCAATCAGAACCTTGACTCTGACATAAACCCAATAATCCCCATTCAGCCTTGGACTGTTCTGTCCTAAGATAATACAATCTACCTACTCTAAATCACTGAGGGCCACCAAAGATGAAGTGAGGGAGAGGCGTAAAGGGAGGACACAACATGGATAGCAACAAAACCAAAGAAAAAGAGGAAGTAAAAGTGTGACAAAGGAGAAGAAAAGTTGATACAAGACCATTCAGTTCTGTTGAAGAGAATGGACCAGAGGACAGGATCATTCATTATTTGATGTTTTTGAGGAAAGAGAATAATTCGTGTCTACATCTGAACATTAATCAACACTGAGTTCATTTTGTCACTGTGCAGAAGCATGCTGCTGCATGGCTCGAAGGCTCCATCAGTGCTCTTAACATTACCTGAAGTGAGATGCATCTTTCTCAGGTCATTACGAGCTGCTGCTTTGACAGCAATGAGAACAAAAAAAAGGGCTTGTGTTTCAGCCCACATTGCCCCAAATAAAACCTGTTGGTTTTATTTTGGGCGCGACAGAAGACATCAACCTTTCTTTGTTGTTCACACCTCTCTGCCCCTGTTTTGCCTGTGTCTGTCTATACTCATCCAGACCACTTCCAGCATTCTAGCTCCAGCTAGAAGCTCACTTCACCGAGGCCCCAGGGAGGTTGATAAAGCAGCAAAATTCCACACTAATTAGTCAAGAGGAAATTGCACCTCATTTTAGCTTATTGCTAGACATGGAGCAGAAATGTGACACAGCATGTGTTTCATCCTGCCCAGTCAGGCCAGGTGTTGACTCTAAATTTACAATGGTACAGTCCCATCTACATTTTTTAAGAATAAAGAAAAGTATATATTTTTCACTTGAATGAATCTTGTGCATTTTTCCCATGTAAGACTAACAAGTCCATCCTTCATTCCACCTCTGTCCTCTTATATTTTCCCTTATCAATAGGTATGTCTTTAGACACTCATGCTTTGACTTCAGCTGCAGTCTGCCAGGTGCAGCTATATAATTTTAACAAGATTTTTAAAGTCCAGCTCATAAATAATCTTGTGGCAAGTAGCATTTAGAATTGATGTTCGTATAACGCCTTGCCACAATTACAGCTTTGCAATGACCCTACCATTTCATTGATGTAAACACTTAACATATAAACATGTTTTTAATGGATCAAATTTGATGTCGCATAAAAAGCATTTATCAAAATGAGTGCCCTGCAGACTAAAACAAGTCATGAAAGGATAGTGTGTTTAGTTTCACTTGTAAGTAGAAAGCCTGCATTCCTGTAAGTTAATATAGGGCACTCACTGACCACGAAGAGTTTCTGCTCCAAATTAGGTAGGGAGAACCCCTACAAGCTGCAGAAAGAAAAGTGGGTATTATTGTATGACCCCCTTAGCTAAAGTATCAATAACTGCTGGGCTTGTCACGGTCGAGTGAGAAAAGCTGTTACCTGGAGGGAAGAGAGAAACATCCATCTCTCAATCTCTGATTACAGCACTGATAACACTCCACTCTGAAGTAATGTCAATATTGGGCAAGCAAACCTGGGGAAGAGTAAAGGGGAGTGCAGAAATCATTGGAGAAGAGAAGAGAAGCTTACAGCATCCTCTTTTGTGAAAATATGTGGGAAAAAGGTCCAGCTGTCCAATTAAGCAGAAGCTCCAACCCAGAAACTCATGCCCAGGAAGGAACCCTTGGCCCTGCTTTCAGTACCCAGTGTATCACGCCACATTAGTCAGGCACCAGTCTCTGCCAAGGCATCAAACACAACGCAGCCACTGCTCTCCAAGCCTAAATTCTTTATTTATCCATCCTTCCTTTCCCTAACCCCTTTATCTCATCCTCATCCAAGCCTCATGTTCTTCTGCTTGGGTGCCTCATCATGGCACCCATAGATGTATAGTCTTAAGTGACCCATGGGTGAACGAAGATGAAGGTAACCACTGTTACAGTGATGGGACACATTCTGGTAATGTTGCTGATTGCATACAAACACAAACAAAGGAACTCAGCAAACCATCCCGACAGACACAGTCATATTTATTTCTGTCTGTGCCCCATTTGCCTCTCTGTTCAATGGCTCTGCCCCGCTGCCCATGATCACACAGGGTTAGAGTGTCCAACCTGCCATCTCCAATCATACCAGTGTTCTGCATCTTTCATGTGTCCATCCAATTGGGAAACATTGTATAATGCATCATTTTGTTTTCATCATTATGATGGACCCATTGTATATGACCACTCTGAGTGTTGTAAACATGGGTTTAAATGATTGTTAATGAGGGCTTAGTTTTCTAATCTAGTTTTGCACAGTGTTCCCTGTTTCAAGTTTCCGCTACATACTCTAGCTATAAAGCCATCTGTATGTGAATAACCACTTTGTATAAAACATGGCAGTCTCTCCAGTACTAATGATATGCTTTCTTTTGTAGATACAGTACAAACTAGTCCAGTGCCAAACCTTGCACCACTACTGAATATTTTGCCTTGTTTGTTTAAAACAATCAAATTGAGAGGAAAAAGGACACACTGAACTTCACCACTATGAATATGTAACAAAGCATAATTGAGAACACAATGTTAGCTACATTGTTAAATTGAGTAATTAACCAAACCCGCAGCAGTGTATTATCATGCTTGGCTCCCTCCCTCTCTGGTATGTGATCCGCCATTCTGCTGCATAATATATTGTGTTGTGTTGGAGTTTGCAGTAAATGAGAAGAAGCCGCTCAACTCCAACTCAATACATGTCGAAAGCACAGCTCATGTAAAACATGAGACCATATTAAACCACAGAAAAATAATAATGAATATAAAGTTATGAACAAACACAAACACTCAATTATATTTATGATTTGTAATATTTCTTCATGCCACCGCCTTCACATGAGGTTTCTTTTCTTGTTCCTTTTGTCTTTGCTAACACTGACTGAATTTTTTTTGACTGGAAGCAGAGGTATTATGTAGCTTTTGAAGACATAAGTGACCTTTTGACTGCTGTCACTCACACCTGCACAGACAAGCTTATCATAACTGCCCCACCCCGTCACCCTGCACTCCATGGGAAGGAAGGTCAGAAATATAAGGGGGAGGAGCAGGGATTAATTGCACACTTAGAGAGTCTGTCACCTTCTCTTCATAAACAAGCTTGCAAGTTGTAAAAGTGTGACTGATACAGCAGTGCTCAGTGTGCCAGATCATTCAGATACAGCTCACAAAAGGAATAATAATGGAACAATATTATAGCACCAAATACAGCAAAGAAGAATGCAGAGCATAAAATGCTCAATGCAAAAAGATAATCAATTCAGGGTGAGTAAGGACATGCTGGTCAGCTTAGCTAGCTATCTAACAAGCTTATCAGCTATTTATTTCAGTGAAGATAGCAGTTCAGGATACACTCAGATTCACAGATTCAATCCCACCCAGCAGCAATAGAAGTCCTTTCCAGTTACCAATACACAAAGTGAAATGTTTGTTTAAAACTGGAAACTGCAACATTGGCTGCACCAAACCTACCATAACAATCTCTAACACCACCTTAAACAATTAAACATTTTACTTACCCATCTCAAGGCTTATGAAGTTAAAATAGTCTATATTAAATGTTTATATTAAACTTTAGTTTCACATAAGCCAAGTTTCACATAGCAAGCTAGTTTATCAATCACCTCATCACTCGTGCCCGTTCAGGTACATTTCTCATGAGTGGGAATTCTAAAACGTTTGGACCTCTGTGTTGTGTTCTGGCAACAGCAGTTCCAGGAATTTACTTCATATGTAGCTAAAGAAACAAGCTGCACACTGCTTTTTTTCTGCAGGCCTGTAAGACATTGTTACAGAATAAAAATAATGATGGTGATCTGTAAAAGTACTGAGGTAAGCTAAAGAAAACTCACTTCTCTTGAACTCCCTGCTAATGTCAATCTCTAAGATAAACCAGTTGGATGACACTTTAATGTCTAATTTCCAGGCGGTATTCTGCAGTAAAAGCAGATAAGCGCGATAACAGAGAAGCAGTAGATAATGTGTTAATGGGTGTAACAGACATGTCAATTCATCATGTCTTAATTAGTCTTACCTTCATTAACTTTATCTTAATAACGTTCTGCTAAAATTAATGACTCATTTAGCTAATTAGGATATCTGAGTGTGTGTAATTCTGTGCCTTGGAGCCTTGTAGCAAATGCCAAATAATCACTTAAGTTAATTTAAAAAGTATTTGTCCTTCAATGACATAGACTTTTATTCGGAACAGCAGCCTAACCACAGAGGGTTTCACTTACTCAGAATGTATGCTGGTGCTTGGTGGGTGAGTGTGTGTGTGTGTGTGTGTGTGTGTGTGTGTGTGTGTGAGAGAGAGAGAGAGAGAGAGAGAGAGAGAGAGAAAGAGAGCATGCGCAGGCATGTCTATGTGTCAGTGAAGTGGTGCACCATGGGGTGCGATGGGGGTGTGATAGGTAATATGGAGGAACATGCCCAGATCCCCTGTTCCTCCACGCTGCCTGCACCTAGAGAAAAGGGTGAATCTGATACTTTGTCACAGTTTGCAAACAGAAGCGTCCGGTGGGGCAGAGGGGTTCACCTTATGGGTCAGCTAGCATGAACTACCAGAGTACCCATCTGTGTCAGCACCAAGAGGGCTTTGAGATGAAAAGAGGTGTGCATTGGAACAAGATATGGAGAGAGGATGAGGGATTTTTAAAAAGAGCATCCGTATTGAAACAGGGAGCACATAATCCTAAAGAGAAAAGATGAGGTGACTAAATGGGAGAAGTGATGGCGTAGCAGATGGAGATTAAAAAAAAAATACACAACAGGAGCTCTGTGCAAACTCCAGTTTAGCAAAAACAGTAAACAAATACCTTACTGCAAATTGCACAAGCACATGTTTGCACTAAATCAGACTTCTGTTATTTTCAAGATGAAAGGCTGCTGTAAAAGAGAACTACTATGTTGTTCACAATTTGAGGCAGATCCATTAGTTGGGAAGTGACTTGAAGGAAATCTGAGCCGGTGTGAAGGGGGTAGTTTTTCCAAGATAACCTTGGAGATAGTAACTGACAGTGAGTCAGCGATTTAGACACAGTTAAGATACATTATCACATTGATGTAAGCTACAAGGAGGATTGTGTTTCAATAATAACTAACAAATCTATCAAATAAGTTACAATATCAAACCTATTTTGTATTACAATTGTGAAAATAGTCAAATGACATGAGGGCATTCATGTATGAAGTCTGCACTTCCTGACAGGCAGACTTATACTAAAAGCATCAATACTGACACTGCATTGTTTTGCAAAGAATCCTAGACCAAAGAGTAGAATCCATATGACTTTTAAAATATGAACACTGCTGACTCCCACCTATGTGTTAAAATACAGATTTGTGTTTGAAATTCTTTTTAATTGCTACCATACTGCAGTATTATCTTACTGTCAAGAAATTAGCCATCATAGTGCAACATGTTTTATCAGATTCTTTCTCACCGAATCACCCGGCCAAAGCCTCAGCCCTCAGTAAGTCCCCACAATGACACAGTGAAAGCATAATGTGATTGTTTTTCTATTTTTTTCTAGAAAATATTGTTATATTTTCAGGAAGACTGTCTGCAGTAGCAGTAATTTGTTCTTAAATCGCCCACTGTATTAGAGAATCTGAAAATTAATCAGAAAATATGAAGAGAGAGCTTACATAATAAAATGTGATTCTAGGTGTATTTATGTCAAATTATGTGCATTGCTCCTTGGTGAAAGAGTTCTTCACAATTAAATGTGTTTGCTATGATACTGGTGTTGGTATCAGTATTAGCAATATCAGCTGTGACAGTCCTTTATATTGGGTCAAAAAAACAAAATTTTCTGGTATCACCATCATTGCTCTTGATGCTAGTCCAACCTAATGTGTTGACCTTGTCTATTTCAGCAACAAGGAAGTGCTCCGACTCCATAATCCTGTCTACACCAGAAGTGGGAAGGTGTCACGTTACATAGACTGACATCTGCTGCTTGTGATCACCTTGCGCATTTTAGCAAATATCTGACCAGTTTTATAATATAACAGCACAAAGGACTGGCAGAACTGGAAGAAAATGGAAGACTTTTACAGTAGTCTGACAAACATCAGACCGATATACAATCATACATTATGTTACGGTGATATTCACAATATACAATATGATATGACAGAGGTTGGCTGATGTGGCCGTTCAAAACGTGTGACAGGGGTTAGTTACTACACACAGTCGTTATTACTGTGTAACAAGCTATTTATTCCAAATTATATTATCAATAAAATGTACAGTAAATGCTATATATTTGGGTGAAAAGTTGTATTTTAATTCATATTACTATAAATTAGCTGTTAGACCACCAAAGTAAAAATAAGCAGGTTTTGTGATCGTTTGTGGTACCTGCAAATAATGTTAATAAGTTAAGTTATTAACAATAACCTGCATCATCGTACTGATTAGCATCAGTGCTCTTAGAAACATCAAGCTAATGTACTGCTGCACACAGCAAGCTATTAAGCTAGTTGGAAGCTTTTTAACACTGTACTTAACTTAACCAAAGACATATGGTCCCAGCTCTGAGAAATTTTAAGTAGGCTGTGTGAACAATCAGGACCAAGACTTTTGACTTGAGTATAAGATAGCCGACCAGAAGTTAAAAGAGAAAACCAGCAAACAAACCAAACAAATGGCGGGCCACATTAAGTCAATAAGAGAATCCTTATCACCTTTCCATCAAAAAATAATACTTCAAAATATGTCACCTTTAAATGTGTGTTGTCACATTTTTATTTATTTATTTAGGGCATCTCCGTTAAATATTAGCAGTTTGTAGGTTATAACCACAGACTGTATAAAACAGGTTCTAACCACATGCCACAATCCACAGTAATCAAATGCAGAAATCAATTAATTGCCCTAGCATCATTTTTATTTCATTTTGGGTAATTTTCCAATCTCTGGAAATTATTAAAGGCCATGCCGAAGAAAACCTTCATATATCTGGAGATTAAGATACAGTATAAGAAAACCTGGAAGCTTTCTTTGGGAGTTCCTCTGTCTACCTCTTTCAGAAATTAACCAGCTGACTACTGCGGACTGATTCTGTCTGGATCCTTAACAAAGAGTCTCTGGGGAGAGAAATATTTAACTGCCAGCAAACATTCAAAAGGAATTTCTGTTTCATAATGAAACCATAACCAGCGTTGTGCAAGTTCACAAAGCTCAAACTTCACACATATTAAAATGAACTAGTTCACAGTTTACAATTTTGAATTTTGAACTAAGTTCACAGTAGCAAAAAATGAACTTGTTCACGGCCATTTCTTCAATTTTTTTCCCTTTACAAAAAGTTTGACTTGGGTGTTGTTGGCTCGTCTTACCCTTTGTTAATGATTTCTTGTGATCATCATTCAATCACAGATATTTCCCAAGACTGGCTGGATGCTTCAGGTCGCTGTGTCGTTTCACAAGTCTGTGACCCATCAGATTTGCAGCCAATTTTTCCAGTGGCCACTCGCGGTATTGCAACGACAAATACACCTGCAGCGCAAAATGCATTTTCCCCATAGGCCACCTTTATAAAAGAGACGTCTGTAAAACTGTTGAGAGGACACCTTGAATTACAAACAAGGTCAATTATGACTCTTTCTATTATGAATTTTTGATCAATGGAGGTTTTATATTTGTAAAACTTTCCTTGAGCCGAGAAAAGCTATTTAAAAATCTGTGATGTCATCGCAATGTAATGTCTATGGGCTGAGCGGGAACTCATGGGCGAGGCCAGCAGAAGAAAGATGACTGCACATATTCAGTGGGCCACATACCCCGGAAGTAAACCCGGAACCTAGAAACCTTTTTGGTGTATGCGCCAGGCGAACAATTCTTATTGGAATGATTAAGCACCATTCCAGTTTTTATGATAAATCCATGCCCAAAACACTGGCATGCCGGGTGCCGTAAAACACAGTACGTGAGCGTAGTTAACTCTCGTGGTAACTCTCACGGGAGTGAACAACACTCACGTTCATGTTTATTAGTTGTAAACGGATACGTTCAGTACACTGTTCATCAAAAACATGTGTGTTCAATGGAGCAAACTGGTAGCACATTTCGTTTGAGCTATCCTAAGGCTCAATTAGCCTTCTGCACACTGACCCTAATGCTGTGTGTGAAGCGGGTGTAATGAGAGGAAATAGCATAAGTAATTCCTTGCTTTCTGCCACCCTACGTAACGACAATAGATGGTTGGGGAAGCTTTCCAGTTGTTTTCAACAGAGGTGTTGTCGGCAGTATCACGTTAAGGTACAGCACCAGTACCTGATATTATTCTAAAATTGAGTAATTCAACTGTGCTCTTTAAACTTCTTATAGCCATTTCACAGTGTGATCAGAGAAATTTCAAAGCACCACATAACTTCCCTGACTGAACTAATATCTCTCAGTTCCTTCAAAGCTTGTAAAAACAAAAGCTGTTTTGTCTTGCTACAGTTGTGTTTTTGCACATTTCACATTCAAACATTCAGCTCCTTTTTCTTAGGGACCATTCAAATTTTACTGGATCTGGTTGAGCAGAAACAGAAGAGTTATGCTAACCCCTCTCAACCTCACCTCCATGTGGTAATGGTCAGCTACACCTAATGAGAGGTATACCGTCGCATTGTGCCCAGAGAAAACAAAAATGTGCATGGTTCTGGCTTTGCAACAGCTGACCATGTGAGAGGAAAAATTTAGACTAAATGTCAGGAGACAATGCATTTTCAGTTCAAGCAGGCCCAAATATAATGCCTCAACAGAGATTCAGCACTTTGTGTATCCCAGAAAGCAGGCTGCAACTTTGCAGGAGCTGGTACACTGATAATGACATTTGCTCTATTTGTTAAATTCGACATCATGCATGAGGCTGTGATTTAATAATGTAACAGTAAAACAGTAACAGTTTGCTCCCTCTTTTTGTTTTGCTTTTTTCTTTCATTCTTGTTGTTAGTTTGTAATTATGTGTAAGGTAGGGAGTGGTCTTGTTTAGTAGTCTGTTCTCCCTCTCTCTCTCTCCGGAGACAGGGCAGCTGTGCACTATCTATCTCTCCCTAATGGTGTGTGCATCTGTGTGTGTGTGTGTGTTACAGTATTTGGACCAGCATGAGCCACTGTCAGCACCTTTAACTAGTCCCCACAGTGCATCATGGCAGTAAATAAGCTTTCACACCTTTCAGCCTCTCACTTAAGAGAACACATCTCTGTACATAGCTTTTAATTAGAGACTTAAAAGATCAGTGTAAACACATACAGACGTGAGGAATAACATCCCTTAGAGTACTGCACAATTTGCACGTTCTGTGGTACTTTTAATTTCTCTGACTATTCTGACAGCATACATCATCACAATGAACCCCAAAGGCTGATTTTAATAATTGTTGTCATTACAATTGTGTCTCATTGACTATCCTACTAACCTATCCCCTCGGGGCTGATGGTCGGGTAAAGATAAACTCACACAAGTCATGTTAGGGGTATTTTAATGCATCATTAGGTTACAGAAGCAGGATATCTGATCAAAGATCCTCAGTCACGGGGCGCTGCGGTAGCTGACAGGGTAGAGCACACGCACCATGTACTAAGGTTGAGTCCTTACAGCAGCAACCCGGGCCCTTTGCTGCATGTCATCCCCTCTCTCTCCTCCCCTTTCCTGTCTCTCTTCAGCTGTTCGTATCCAATAAAGGCAGAAAGCCCGAAAAAATAAAAAAAAATAAAAAAAGATCCAGTCAATAAGATATACAATAGGTGGGGGGTGCACTTGCAGGTTTGTGTACATGTGTGTGTGTGGTGTACATGCTCACCAATTTGCTCAACAAAATATGCAGTAATTTGATCAATAGTCATGACCTGTACCCTCTGTAGTTAATCATGTAATATCTGGTGGAATTATGATTTCTTTAAGTTCTAAAATATATACTTAAAATTTGAAATTTGGCTCCCCAGAAACCAAGAAAACAATGATATGGGAAATGCAAAACAAGTGTCACATTGAAGAGACTCCCTTGAGCTTCACACCTAAATGAAACACAAGAGCTGTGAGTGTTTTCTTTGGCTAAAAATCCCCGTCTAACTCCAGACCAATATGCTAATCATGAGACTCTACAGACTCCATAAAAGCTTTGAGTTTATTGCCGAACACTGAACACTTCATAATTCCATAAACTGGGCTGCCATCATAAATCACACACAAGCACACACACATAGTGTTGCTCTCCTAGTTACTACACTGATGTGATGTACACACACAGAAAAACATCAGGTTGTGTTATGAGATCGCGTGGTATAACACCCCCTCCAGGTTCAGGTTCAGTCTCCATTTCTGTTACTCAGCCCAACAACACCAACAAACTGTAAATGAGACTCATTTTATTGCCATGACAAAAGATGCAATCACTGAACTCCTTACCCTGACAGCATGATATCAGCGATGACAAGACAATAGACCTCTCTATGGAAAACTAACAACAACTGTCCTTTCGCTTGCCCAAGATAGACATATCAAATCTCCTGTAATAATACTGGAAGAATGCTGTTGAAACAAACAAAAGGGTGTACACTTACAATTATTAATCCAGAACGATGTTTGTAAAGAGTCCTGTGTATTTGAAAGAGTGTGTATGAGAGCGAACACCTTTGGGTGTGTGAGAGAGACTGTGGATGAGTCCAGCCTTGTAGTAGTGTTGAGGGTTGGAGTAACAGCAGATGAGTCTAAGTGGGCAGTGATATCAGTCCTCGCTACATCACTCTACCATCTGCCAACTACTGATCATTAACATCTCTGTTTCTCTCTCTCTCTCTCTCTCTCTCTCTCTCTCTCTCTCTCTCTCTCTCTCTCTCTCTCTCTCCCTCTGTCTTTCAAACATTTCAAACATAAACACAGTTGTGCTTGTGTGTGTGCATTTACACACATAGTTCCTTCCTTAGTTACTAGTCTGATGTGAAAAACCTTATTGGTGTGTGAAAGTGTTGATGTGTCTCACAGAATCACCTGGGAGAAGAGTAGTGACGCTAGCCACTCTCAGAGGAGGACAGGGGCTGGCAATGAGCATGCCCGCCTGCTGCCTGCCTCTGTGGGGAACCTGGGAGTGTACAGTATTTGGCAAAGAGTGATAGCAAGATAAGGAGATACTGGTAGACAGGTATACAGACTGAGTAGTAGAGTGTAGGTGGAGAATCACAGATGCAAATGTCTCCCTATGGACAAAGGATGTGCCGGGATTCAAACATCGTACCACAGAGATCCAGCCAACAAAGAAAGACTCATGTGTGACTGATTCATGGAGACTGTGTGTGTCTGTGTTCCAGATGCCACAGACACATAAAAAGGTTACAGTATGTACAGCCTATGGTTCCCAAATAACAAAGATTTACAACTCTCCAAAGTACTGTACACAGTAGAACAGCCTGCCTGGTAACCATTCAGAATATTCCAGCAGAGCAGCAAATCTTTCCTTTACAACAGTCCAACGTATGACTTCATTCAGAAAACACACACATACAAGCATATCAATGAGCATTAATTTGGAGACACGTGTCATCAAGTTGAATTAATGCAGTTCACTGTCAGAGCCTATTAATAAGATGTCCACTAAGCCTAGACCATAATCCATTTAGCTTGAGCTTCCATAAAAACACACACACAAAAATGGAACCACATACAGTCTTGGCATTGCATGTGGTTTTCATCAACACACACTGTCACCACCATGCGGCAATGGAACAGCCACATATCCAGCACCTACTGCCCATATGCATTCCTTTATGTGTACATCTATGTGTGTTTGTGTGTGTGTGTCTGTCTGTAAATGAATCCATGCGTGTGTACGATCTCAAATCATTAAGCAGCTCCCTGTGCAGATTCCAGTAAACTCAAGATATTCCTGCTGGATTTGATGACATTCAGGCCCAAAAACAGCAGTGCTAAAACAAACAAATGGTGCAGCAGGTGTGTTGCTACAGGTAAAAAGCTCAGTTTAAATTATACATCCATTAATTTGAAGGCGTATCAAATGCCAAATATTGCACAGTGATTTATAATATTATGAGATAGGATTTTACAACTCTGAAAAGCTATCAGCGGTTATTTTCTTGTTTGTCTCAACAGTTGAAATGTAAGTAGAGTTGCTCTGGCCATGTTAAAAGATACAGTATATCTTTGTGCACTTGCGCATATTTGATCACATTGAGTCTACATTTTTTGACAGGGCCCTCCGTGTCGCCACCCCTGCTGTGCCAACAAGGTGGTTGCATTGAAATGAATGAGCAAGCCACATTTTTTGATGCATTGCTAATGTTGGTCTGAACACAGTTTCACGCCTCACAGTACAATGATGTTTAGCTCACACTACTAAGGTGATCTTGAGCACAGCCAAATGGCAGTGAGACACCTGACAGCATGTCAATATTGTCAGCTCAGGACAGGGTTTAGCCAATCAATAGTAAAGACACCAAGCCACAAGCTTTCACTGAGCAAAGACAGAGAGTCAGATCTGTTTTCATCACTCAACAGCTCGTAATGGAACTATGGTAATCTGATACAAGAGATGCATTTTTAACCATAAATTCGTCACATACATGTCAGCCTTTCAGTCAGAGGATTTGAAGTAGAGAGTACCCATTTCAAATACTATGCAGTAAGCACTACTTAACTGGCAGTCAGCACAGTGGTGAAGTCCCAACAAATACATACAATCACATGCACACACAATGCACTCGTGTGTGGCTGCTATTGATATTGTCCAGGAAAGTGGGTATTTGGTTCTAAAACAGGCAATTACAGAGACCACAGCAACCAATGCAGACTTGGCATATAGTGCTTGAGTAACTGTTTAATTTTTTATTTTTGACAATATTTCACCACAGAAATGTTTTCACTACATGATCAATAGTTCCATTATGTCCCCACAATAAATGATTGATCAAATGGTGAAAATCTGCAGTAGTAATTCAGTTCTTTCAGATTAATTTTTCAATGAAGTGTGTGTGTGTGTGTGTGTGTGTGTGTGTGTGTGTGTGTGTGTGTGTGTGTGTGTGTTTGTGTGTGTGTGTGGAGAGGGAGTTGAAAATGAAGTGGGTGTCTGTCCTGGTCCCTGTCCCAGGCTGTGCTCACCAGGGTCGTAAAGTTATCCAGTGTCACCACAGGACTATTGGATGGCTGTCAGCACGCTAAATTAAAAACCACAAGCACGCAGTGTTTAATTTCTGTGTTTTTACCCCTAACGGAGTGGGACTGCCTGCCGCCGTGATGCTGAGAAGTGTGTGTGTGTGCACATGGATGAACACATGTGTGTGTGTCTGTGTGTGTTTTCCTGGTTATCTTTACAAAGCCCCTCTGTACTAAGTGTTCTACTGTCTCTCCAGCCTGTCTTCCTATGGGGAGAGCCAGACAGACAGGCCCAATCTAATAGCATTACATAAAACAACATGGATGAATAATTTGTCTGTTATGAAAGTGATTCTCTTTTTATTATAATAGAATAAAGTACATAATGAATGGTTGAACTGAGGCATGACCCGTTCCATCAGCAAAATCTCATTTAAATCAAATTAGTCCAAAAGACAATTTAGCCTGACCAAAAAGTTGCGAGTCTAATGAAATTCGAAGAACAGAAGAGCCAGCGAGAAATCTTAAGAGATAATTATGTGTCTGTACAGATTAGCAAACTGTTGGTGAACTTGGTAAATAACAGTTATTCAAAGCTCCAGTGTGATTAGTGGCTTAGCAACAGAAGAGCAGTAGACCAAGTTGTACTGTTTAAAAGCTTGAAATTAAACTTAATAGCCTAAATTGGACACTGTTGAGCAATCAAAGTTATAAGTACAGTTTTTCATTAAAAGTCAGCAAAGCCCAATTGAAGAACTAAAACTTTTGTAAATTCAGCAGATATGATTGAATGAGTGGAGTGTTCTGTTTAATAAAATAAGTGAGGATATAGATGTGAACTTTTATGTACTCTGTGGTATCCAAATTCATGGACCATAACAGACCTTTCACCAGTAATCAAGCATATTACCATTCAGCCATTTCAAATAAGTGACATTTCTTTGACCTCCATTTTAAAGAGCACTGCACAGCGGAGACGCTGCAGATGCCCTTTAACAACCTGCACCATGGTAATGCAGAAGTGAAGAGAGAAACGGATGTGACCAGACAGGGAATACAATTCTGATGACAAAACTTCTAACCTTGTCCCAGATTTATACAAAGTGGAATGGTGTGTATAATCTAAAGTCATCCTGTTTAAACAGAAGGAAACCAGCTCCAAAACACAATCTGAAATCTGAAGTCTAAAAAGTCTTAAAATAAAGGAAAAGCCCTCCCTCACCAGAAAAACGGTCATATAGGTCATTTATGCAAGCAGCTTATTATGAACCATATTTACGTTATTGTTAAGTGGCATCCTCTAGTGGCAGTAGTAATTGTGACTAGAGCAGTCAGTGTATGGAGGTGGTTGGGGTGGATTGATGGGTCAAACAAACACTGGACTTTCACCCAGGAGACTGGGGTTCGTGTCCCGTGAAGTATTGTACTTATTTTAACCCAAACCATAATCTTTTCCTAAACCTAACCAGACTGCATTTCACAACGTTAACCACATGTCTAATGTTACACCTGTTGCTGTTTTGGGGAATGGTCATATATGTCTTTTTGGAAGTCATTGGCACTCAACCTATTTTGACATTTAGGTATGAGGATGTGTTGATATTTTTACATTAATATGACTCTGTGCTGTACAGTGCATTAGTAATCAACAACAATATCCACCCATGAAAACGGAAGTATGGTTTATAGCATGGCTTCATATTTTTTCTGTCTGTCTTAAAACAATAGTCAGGTGCCCACATGAGACAGGTTTTGGTTCCTGTAATCATTCCTTCTTCTCATATTGGCCATTAACAAATTCTTTACTGCAATTTCAATGTGATGGGAGACAAAATCCAGAGTCAGATAATAGAATATAACATGTAGCTCTGCGGAAGATAAATCAAGTGGTATCTTCCAAAATTACAGTCTTTATAGTAAACTGTGTTACCATCCCTCCGCCACAGCTCAGCAAGGAAACACTGGAGAGACAAAAAGTGGCAATTTGGTACTAAAAAGACTTTAGAAGTAACTTTGGAAGATCCCTACTTGATTTGATTAATTCAGACTGCTGAGGCCTCATATTCATTTCAGGCAAACTTTGGAATACATCTTTGCAAGGAACGAGGACTGTGGATTTTGTCCCCAATCTCTTCCACTGGAAGCTTGTTAGGAGGGGACCTCTTAATGGCCAGTATGAAAATGAAAAATGATTATCAGAATCAGAATCAGAAGTACTTTATTGATCCCCGAGGGGAAACTCTTTTGTTACAGCAGCTCCCTTTCAGTGCACACAGGAATAGAAGTACTAAGCAAAAAATATAATACACTATAATACAGGTCAGATAAACAGCAAGCAAAACCTCTTTCGATGTACATATGGGCACCTGACTATTGTTTTATGTCAGACTTGGAAAAATGTGAACCTATCCTTTAAGTTTGGTAACTAAAATTTTTTGCTTAATTTTAGAGAAAGACTGAGGTCATGGTTAAAGCTGGAGTGCGGAACGTTTGTTTCCCCCTACTCAACACAGAGTAGCTTAAATTTCTGAGTTCTCAGACCATTTTCACAATTGAGAATGACTTCCGGATGGGAGCCGAAACGTCTTGTTTCTGAAAACAGTGTCCAGATGACTACGACTGAAAACTTTTCTACGATCTCCCCCTTCTGGCAGTGAGAGTAATTACATAAACACTGTCGACGAGTGCTTATGATGTATGCCTATAGTGAGCTCGCCCCAGTCTCGTGTTCAGAAATCGTTACAAAAATACAGACAAATTTCCACAGTTCCAAGACAATAATCCATTATTTATGTGAAGTAAATGTAATAGCCATTCCAAATATTTTACCAACCTGTCCAGGAGCAGTAACTTGACATCTGTGTCTGGCCTCAGTCCCTTCTCTCAGCGCTCTCCAACAAGGAAAAGCTAAAGCTAAGCCAATGGTTTTCCATGTTTGTCCTTGCTGTCGATCGCTTTCTTTTTTTGACTGTAATCCTTCTTCTGAATTCAATTCAATTTTATTTATATTGCGCCAATTCATAACAGAAGTTATCTCATTGAACTTTTCCTATAGAGCAGGTCTAGACTGTACTCTTTACAATATTATTTACAGAGACCCAACAAATCCCACCATGAGCAAGCATTTGGCGACAGTGGCAAGAAAAAATTTCCTTTAAGAGGCAGAAACCTTGGACAGAACCAGACTCAGTGGTGGGTGGCCATGCCGTGTTAGGTTTTGAGAGAGAGAGAGAGAGAGAGAGAGAGAGAGAGAGAGAGAGGTTTTGGGGAGGGGGTGATGGTGGGGAGAGGGAGGCACAATGCGAATACCACCTAGAATTTTTAAAATAGTAATAATGTAATTGTAGTGGTACCATTAATATTAATAAATTAATAATAATTGGAATGGCAGCTATAGGAATAATAATGACAGTATTAGTAATAGCAACAGTAGTAGCAGTTGTCGAGCAGGAACACGGAGGCAGCAAGTGGCCCACAACCACAGATCCAGTCTCTGCAGCTCCGGAGGCAGAAATACCTGCTGAAAGCGACAGAAGGAGAGAGGAGAGAAACGAGAAAGCACAGAACTACGGGAGAGAAAATGTCGAGTTAGTAACATGCAGTAATTGGATAAAAAATGTATGCAGATGGAGAGGGAGAGAAGGAGAGAGGAAAGAGGTGCATCATGGGAAGTCTCCTGGCAATCTAGGCCTATAGCAGCATAACTAAGGGATGGTTCAGAGCTCACCCAAGCCAGCCCTAACTATAAGCTTTATCACAGAGGAAAGTCTTTAACCTACTCTTAAATGTGGAGATGGTATCTGCCTCCCGAACCCAAATTGGTATCTGATTCCACAGGAGAGGAGCTTGATAACTGATGGCTCTAGGAACCACAAGTAACCCTGCATCCTGGGTGCGCAGTGTTCTACTCGGGTAATATGGTATTATGAGATCTTTAAGATATGATGGTGCCTGACCATTAAGAGCTTTGTAGGTGAGGAGAAGGATTTTAAATTCTATTCTGGATTTTGCAGGGAGCCAGTGCAGAAGCTAATGTTGGAGAAATATGATTTCTTTTCCTAGTTCTTGTCAGTACATGTGCCGCAGCATTCTGGATCATCTGGAGAGTCTTAAGGGAATTATTCGGGCAGCCTGATAATAAGGAATTGCAATAGTTCATCCTAGAAGTAACAAATGCATGCATTAGTTTTGCTGAACGCTGATTTTCTTTTTTATCTCAAGCATCAGAAACTTTTCCTGGACGTTTCTTCGATTTTACTCCTAGTTGCTGTAGCCTACTGCGTCGCTACGGTTGCGCCAGATCCATGTAGAGAGGGAGTTGTGTCGACTCTGTTCAATTTCAAATCGAGTGGCTTCATTGGCATGACTGCATACAATACAACGTTGCCAAACTATACAATCATAATAAACAAAACAAACAATAAACAATGCTCAATAATAAACATTCTCTCCAATGGACCTTTTTTTTTTTTTACAGCAATGGCGGATCGCGGTGCTCTCTACATGGCTCTGGGTTGCTCCCTGCTTCCGTTGTGGCAAACTAAATCAAATCAAATCAATACCAAACCAATGATTGCTGGTTGGCGTAAAACGCATCATTACCCATGCACCAGCGTGGGAATGTCACCACACACATTAGAGTTAAAAATTCAGTATACTGCTAAATACAGAGAAGTTAACCTGGCGGTGATAGGCTTAATCAGCATTGTGTGAACTCGTTTGGCAAGGGCTTGAATATAATGGATGTTCATTTACATGTAAAAGTCCTGCACTCTAGCTTTAACTAAAAGTCAAGACTTAGAATGGGACAAAAATGCATTGCGTTAAAGACAAACAATACTATACCTATCCACCACCCTGAAGACCACATTTACGTTTCACTGCAGTGAGCTATGATATTATATATTACATGTGACTGCCACACTCCATCTTGTGTTTCCTCTAAAACAGTGGTTCCTAACCTGTGGGTTGAGACCCCTTCAATAGTTGTGGTTACATGGACAATATTTCTTCAACCCAATTGAAATCATTCTGATTAAAGATTCCAATTTAACTGTAATGCAATAAAATGTGCGTTTAAAGGCATTTAATCAGAATATAACTCTTTTTTTGACACGCACAAGTGGTTCCGCCCGCTGTGAAGCTCTAATCTGCCAAATATAACAGAAGTTCTGCTGTTCTGTTTGTGTTTCAATTATTGCTGCATTCACATGGATTCAGGCAGGCATTTTAGTGGACGAGACGGTAAAATTAGGTATCAGTACAGCGCTGGGTGGAATACCAGGTAGGTAATATGGAAAGTGTGTTATGCTATATTATTTTAGCGAGCTATCTGGCTAGCTATTAACTTTGTGTAGCCGACATAACCATAGTAACATATCGTCATGCATGTTTTTTTGCCGTCCTGCCATTCCGTCGGACTGTTTGTTTTTCCCGTGCCGTCCAGCAGGTGTTTTCCACCTTCTGCCTGAATCCATGTGAATGCAGCGCAGTCTCCAACAAAAAAGTTTTATTAGCCCCAGACCAGTTTTGTTTTGCTACCACCATGTTTCTGTCCCTCCCAGAAACTTTTTCACATTGTTACCCCCACGTGCAAATATGCTGTATTTAATCCAACTAGCGTTAAACAATTGATTAACTGTTTACATGGTTATTAGGTGCTAATATTTTCCTATTGAACGGATTATCAAAGGTTTACACCACCCCTCTCAACCCGATTGAAAATTCCTTCCGATCGGGCCGGATCGGGCCAGTCTCTTCCGACTGAGGTGGTTACATGAGGCCTTTTTATTCTGATTGGGCTATTTTTCCGATTATTAGTGGAATATTAGGGTCCATGTAAATGCAGCTATTGGGACACAAGAAATTGAGGGGTCACAAGATGACTAATGGGATAAATAGATTTTTTCTGACTTTTCTCTCTGGATAGTTTAACATTGTCTGGTCACTAAAAACTATACGAATGAAACTATCCAAAAAGTTTAAAGGGCTGTTTGGCAGAATTGCTCACAACTCATGAACAAATGCAACCTCTGACGAGCAGTTGGAATTAACTAAATAGGTTCGGAACCGCTACCTTAAAACGTCGCTAACGCAGAAGTTTTGTTGGTTTTGTTGGTTTGTTTGGTTTTTATATTCAAAGGAAATTGAGCTGCTTTCACTTAATGTGGCTCTTTGGTCACAGAAATAACATATGTTCCTTAAAGAAAAAGATCGAGCAAAGGTGAATCAAAACTTGCCCTAAAATACATCGTCCTGGTTGACAGAGTAGGGGCTTTTGTGCCTTTCTTTCAACTTTTCCTCTGCAGATGAGATATTGAACTCATTATAATCTACATCTAAATGTATCTTTTCAAAGCTGATTTTATTCCAAGTGACATTATCTAAAAGGTTTCAAGCACAGTGAAGACTTTTTATAATGATGTTTCCCATACTATCTTATAGTGTCTTATTGTTCAATATTTGGGGAGATGACTGACAGTTGTAGCAGGAATGTTTGGAAAGGTTTTGGACATCCTCTCTTCATCCCCAGCATCAACAAAATACTGAGGGTCAAACAAGCACTCAGAATGCATGATACACCTACAAAACAGTAAATAACGAGACAAGCTCTGCTTACCTTAACCCGGCTCTGCTTGCTTACTCAGTGTGGATATCTTCATTGAAACTTCTACTGCTATCTTTTCATGACACACCATTCGATCTCTGTCATGGCTGTGTTTTAGGTATAGATGTTAGAAATACAGTATATACCACTACATACCAAAATAAACTGCTTTTTAAAAATAGTACTTAAATGTTTTGGGATGGATTTTTCCTTTAAATTGACCTACGGTAGCAAGATAGGTTGGAATTAAATCAAACTTGGTAATGATTTCAGTGTTTTTCACAACAGCTTGAGCCAGTGAGATCTTTTGTGTGCACATTTTAGACTATGACAGGCTGATTATTATCTGACACAGTAAATCCCTGACAAATTGCTGTATAAAGTATCTCCTTGAAGAATGTCTACACAAACATTATCTATGGCCTGGTCGGGCTTCAGGATATCAGATAGCCAAGATGGTGAGAGAATGGCGAATGGAGTATAAAATCCCAGGTCAGCCTGTTTAAATAGAAAACCAGTGCCAAAAAGGCTGGGCTTCAAACAATGCTCCACTACAGTCTGAGATCATCCTATATAAAATCATTTTAGTTGTTTTGTGACTGTTACTGTATATATCTACATCTTCTTTTTCCATGTATGGTGCTTAACAGTATTTCTCAACCTTCCTCATCTACTTCTATTGTATTTCACCTAATGATTTTCAACATTTTCAAAAATGTTTTTAGACATTCCACAAAAAAAAAAAACCCTGCCTGGACTTGTTGCAGCTGTTGGTTTTATAGAAGCAGGAGAGCACAAGTCATAATCGTGGAAAGAGAGGATGTTTATTCTGGTGGATTTCTGTCTCTGTGACTGTTAAATGTCAACAGTCTGGAAAGAAAATAATTTTCTTGTGACATCCACTTGTAATAAAGATTGTTTTCTCCTGGAGACTTTTGTTGACAGGAAATATATTACGACCAGTTCTTTTTATGTGAACTGTAATTGCTTTACTCTGAACTTTTCCTTGAATGTGACCCAGCAAGGGTCAATGGTTAGTGATTTCTGTATTTTTCACAACAACAACCTGAATCAGCGATAAATGTTGATTGCACACTGTAGACTATGACATGCAGATTATTATCTGCTACATGGTAAATCCCTGACGAATCCCTCTATAGAGTCTATCCTCCCACAAAGTCTACACAGGCATATCAGAGGTCTGGTCAAGTGTCAACATATCAAATAGCCAGCATGGAGAGAGGGTACGTCCTGTAGTTGACTAAAGTGAGTTGAACCATCTGTAGGGCATTAGAGCTTTAGTATGCAGGCCTTGTCTGTATGAAAATACACACCGGTCTCTCTAATCTAACCTGCCCAGCCTTACTATTTATTATTTCTACCTGAGACGGAAATGTTTGGTAACCGGACCGGCACTGGACTGACAACTGCATGGACTGTAGGTGACTGTAGAAGATGAGGAACTTTAGATAGGTGTGTCCAGGGCCACTGCTAGCAATTATTGACCCCTTGATTTTTTGGGACCTGAGCAGGCATTCAGATACAGTGTGTCTTCAACAACTGGTGAGACATGAAATATGATCCAGGAAATCCAGTTTGAGAAACTGATGAGTTTGAAGGCTTATTGGATGCCAAAACACTGCACAGCGATTTATAATACTCTGAGACAGGATTTTACAACCCTGGAAAGTTATCACAACAGAATTTATTTTATCTTTTGTCGCAACTATTTTTGCGAGATAGAAGTAAAATTATACCATTCATGCAATCAAAGTAATCTACCAGGAATGTGTGCTTGCACTTATTTGGCTACCATAGCTCAGCCAGATTCAACTTTTTTGTCGGCTTGCTTTTTTTTCTCTGGAGCCCTCTGTGTTGGCCCTGCCACTGCATCAAAATAGTGGTCCTATTGAAATGAATGAGAGGGCTGTCTTTTTTTTTAAGCAGGGCTAAAATCAATCTGAACCTAATGAATCATTAAGAACTTGTCCCCCATTTAGAGTTTGCAATCCGTGTCAATAAGATATTGTATAGTGATGATATCTGATGTGTGACATTTGTGATCCCGAATGAGTAAATGTGATTGATCAGGTGAGTGTCTGTGGTTGGTACATAAGGGAAAAAGCAGCTGGACCACAGAGAGAGTGTGAGAGAACGTGTGTCTTTGATTTGTTACAGTGCGACTGAGGCCATGTCCACACTACACACTACTAATTTTTTTTTTAAATCCTCTACATTTTAGCCTTCCATCGACATCCACATAAGTTAGTACTTTCTCCTTATAGCTTTTCAAAAACGCTCTCTGAAAACACTGGTCTCCCATCATTCCTACCCTTGAGTTTTTCTCCTTTTGTGTTTCAAGGGGTAGTGGAGCAGCATCTGTTAGTGACACTGCAGACTGGTGTCTGCATGTGTGTGTTTGTCAGTACATCTCAGGTATATGGAAAGTGTGTGAGTGGAAAGTGTCTCCTGTCACTATTATTGTTATTCAATCGCTGATGAGTCACGTGATGATTGAACAGCATAGAAAAGGAAGAACCGGAGAAGAACATCTCTCTCTCTCTCTCTCTCTCTCTCTCTCTCTCTCTCTCTCTCTCTCTCTCAATTCAAATAAGTTATATTGGCATGAATGTTAAAGTTACATTATCGGCAAAACAAAATGATATATTATTGAATAAATATAGATTTTACTCCACAAGTCTCTTTTCTCTAGGCCTTTTGTCACAGGTGGCTATGAGCTGGTGTGTGCGACAAGGTGTTGATTTACACACACAGCAGGAGCTCCACATGGTGACCAGGACCAACCAAGAAAGAACAATAAAAACAACACCTTGTGAGTTAACTCTGTAGAGAGAGCGAGAGGAAGAGAAGGGGAGGGGCATTAACTCAGTAAAGACTGAAAGTTAAATAGCATAAACTTTTTCTTGGCCCTATGGCTATTGTGTAATATTGATGGCATTGTTCAAACTGTTGCAGTAAAGGTGTTGTTTTGCAGTATGAGCATTTACCACCATTATAAATCAAGTACTGAAAGCACAAGCATTGAAATTGGAGTGTCCTGGCATTACCTCTTCCTTAGTTTTCTTCACACAATATGCAAGTGGAGTTTTAGCAGCAATACTATCACATCTTGAGCCATAGCTGTATATCATGTCTGCTGTTATTAACACCTGACCCTGTTAAATTTGTATTAATGGTAAAAGCAGCATGTGTGAAAGTCCTTGCACACACATTCACACACACAGAGACTCGTTGCAGGTCATCTGTCTGGCCTCAGCACCTGGTCACTGAGAGGAAATGTATTCAGGACAATGGCCACAGTGTCCATCCAGCTCTGACCTTTCACACACTCACAGCCAGTACACAGAAAACACTCACAGCGCCATGGGAGGCCTCGACCAATTGCGCACTGCACTGGCCTCTGTGACACTGTCCATGCATCCTGTTGCTGTCAGCCTCCTCTCTCTCTCTCGCTCTCTCACACACACACTTTCTCTCTCCGTGACCTTGCAATCATTTAACCCACCACCATTACAAACAAGTCAGCACAATGAAAAACCTTTGAGGAAAAACTAATCCCATGGATCCATCTTTGTCCACTACAGCAGATTTTGCTTCATGTATACAGAGATATAGCCTAAAACCTGGTGGTATGATCTCTGCGTGAAGTGCACGTGGCCCAGCGAGAGAAGGAGAAAAGATGGAGCTGAGAAGGAGGGTATTAAAAAGAGAAAACCCCTGGATGAAAGTGCAGCTCCATGCGAGCAAGGGACATGGTTAACAACTCTTAAAATCCATCAACCCGCCGGCGACCTGCTTAAGGATTAGGGTAAGGGTTAGCTATGTTTGAAGTGATGTAGATTAGTTTGTGTTTTAGCCACATACTAAACATGCACATTTAAATTCTATGTCTATGTGTGAATGCATTGTAGGGATAAAGCAGATCTGAAGCAGCATCAGAAATAATGTTTAGCATTTGGCTAAAACACAGCCTAAACTACATCAATTCAAACATGGCTAACCCTAACCCTAACCCTAACCGGGTCTAAAGCGGGTCAACGGCAGGTGGGTGGATTTTAAGAGGTTAATATATATATATATACGTACTGGTACGGCCGCCCTCAGCACGTCATGATATCACAACTACCCTTCCCAAGTTGATTCTATGTTTTAAGGCTATGTAGGAAATCAGGAGATGTGTGTGCGTGGAAATAATGTTGAAAATAAAGACCTGTACACATTTTTCTGCCAGTAGGAAGTACCTCCAGGTACTCAGAACTAACAGAGCTTCATGATGATCAACAGAAGTTCAGTCAGAGCTCTGTGGAAATGCCAACAAACACTCCATTAAGTGCACAAAAATGATATATATATGAATATTTTTTCCCGTAGCCATGATTATGGGAGTGCAATTGACTAACTGTTGAACCTGAAGAAACTTGGCTGTTTGTGTGTGTGTGTGTGTGTGTGTGTGTGTGTGTGTGTGTGTGTGTGTGTGTGTGTGTTTTGAAGCAGATTTTGTATGTAGTAATAAAACTAAAATATATGTTACTGGCATAAACAGTAAACAGATTCCCGGCCTGAATTACTATCCCAGCATACAGTAGAATGTCCTTTTAGCGCATGTGTGAGGGAAAATTTCAAATGCAGCCTGGGTGTGCATTTGGAAGTTTCTGCTAAGTCAGTAAATCAAAAGTGCAAAGGAAACAGTATATTTATGCATATACAAATTAAAACAACAATCATGACAGGGAGTGAACTGATATGTTACGGTAATAGCTATCCCACTAGACTGCTTTGTGCTTTTCATTTTCTCTTGAACCACTTACTGTACTGCTCTGCCAAACCACTAACTAAAAACAAGGGATGTAAGAGACGTGAAAATGTGAAGAGGAAAGAAAAGCAGAACCAAGGAGGTGGGTGTGAAAACAGGTCATGAAAGCTGTAGAATGTGTTTGCGTACAGCCCATTCACCAGAGCAAGAGGGGGGTGAACAGGCTCTATATATAACTGCAGTGAGACTTTGGTGTGGCTGCTCATCTCTCTGCCCTATAACTGACTCCAACTCTATAGACTACAGAGGTACTAAAGTACAACCACAGCTTCCTGTTAGCTTTCATTAAAGCCCATGCTAAACAGAGACTGAAAGCTTTGCTGTCTTTTCAGACTCATTCAAAAATCACTTCATCTCTAATATCCTTTTTTCCCTATAGAAAGTATATGGTCATATAAAACAATTTTAAAGGTATGACATAGGCTATATATTTGGCTCTGCTCGTTCCAGCACTTCATTAAAAATCCATCATACTAAGTGGAATATTCAAGTCCAGATACCATATTTTATTATTGCACCAGTAGGAGAAATGGAAAATTCTTGTTCTTCGTGGATCATTTTATACACATTTAGTAAAACTTCTGAAACTTTGGAGCAATGTTTGTCTGTATACAACAAGTTTATCATGATGGACCCATGTAACTTCACTTCTGACCTGGTTGATCAGAATTCAGAGTGGGCACTTAGAAGTAGATTTTGAACCTTGAATGGTCAACCGCAACCTCAGCTTGCCTGAATGGGAAAGAATGGCAGAGAAGGTGAGGTAGTACCCTGGTGTCTGTGATTAATGGGAGTGAATGTGACCCTGAACTTGATGGTGGACCTTTGTAAACTGGAGGCCACATACAGAAACCAGAAAAAAAAAACACACACACACCACACGTGTACAGAAACCGTGTGAAATAAATAGCTGCATGTGTGAGGGTGGTGACTGTGTACAGCCAGAGTTGCATTTCTGCATTTGTGCTTGTGATAGCATTGCAAAAAAAACTTTAGACCATGTTGCTGGAAAATTAATTATCACATATTCAGTTTAAGTTTGGTATTTATGGTTAGTTCCTGTATAGTTTGCTCAGCAGAAATTCGTATTACTATATAGGGATGTTGTGTGGATAAATGTCAAGTTTTTAGCTCCAGTCAGACATATCCCATTGAACAGCCCATCCATCAGCAGGAGTCAGACTGGCTGCAGGGCTCTGGGTCACCTTACATCATGTCTCACACCACAATCCCTGTCCTTCTCTACCTTTTTACCCTTGTCAACTTCTTTCTTCCCCATCTCGTATCATCTCATATCAATGCATCATTCCTCCCTCCTTTCATCCTGCTAACTCTCTCCCATTCCTTACTTCTGTTTTCTCTCTCTCTCTGTACTTCTTCTTCCCCCAGGCGCCATCACTCTTTCCCTTCCTCCCTCCCACAGGCTGGGCAGTAAAACAGGAGCGGGCACTTGGGAGGCCATTAACCACCAGAAACGCGGCATTAGTGCTCTGCTCCAGAGCAAACGACTGCAGACTCTTTTACACAACCACTGAACTAAGTATGGCAGACCAGCACTGTGCAACAAATGGTACTTCTGACCCTGCAGTTGTACACTGTGATCAGTGATCAGTAATAGATCAAGTACATATTTTTGTATCCAACATGCTGATGACAGTAGAGACTTAAACAATTATGAATTTATTTAATGTGTCTTAGCTCTGGCTACCTTGATCTAGAATACACAAAATACAGAACAATATTAGGCTTCTTTTTTGCTAGTTAACATTTGCAGTTTTGTACTAGTTAAGTTTAAATTATTGTTTTTTTATACAATGAGTAGCCTATGTCTTGTGATCTCAAGATCACAAAAACAATATAAACATCATCACATGAAAAAAAGTTTAATGAAAAAAAATGACAAGAAAATCAAAAAACGGCACCAAAATTGAAGTAAGTGAACAATAATAATTGTGGTCATCCTGTAGTGCCTAATAACCTTGTGTTCTTGCTTATTGCAGCTACCACTGCTTGACACTGTAGAGCATAGAGCCAATGAGTCTTTGAATCTGTAGTTGTGGGATCGGATGTAATTTTGTTCCCTGGGTTTGGGGTTTGACAAAGGAGCTGGTCACTGGCAGACAGACAATCACAGACCCTGATGTTATGATCCCATTCATCCTACTCAACACACAGGGAACTGACTAAACATGGCCTTTTTTGGTGCAGTGATTTAAGCTTTGAATTAAGAGCTTTGAAGAATACCTTTGGATTACCGCAAATTTGAGTCTGTTGCACAGATCCTATTGCCAAAAGCTTTGGCAACAAATTATCCATGACCAGAAATAGTCATTTGATTTATCACTAGGCATTTTAATTAACAGAATCATCAGTGAAAGGTCAATTATCTTCGGCAAATCTGATTTGGCAAAAAGGCCAAACTGCACCATCTGTGATTCTGTTGAAAATTACTGGCATACACATACATTACGGGAAATTACAACTTTAAAGGTGAGATGTTTTTGGAGAAAATTATTTTCAAACTAACTTTTGTGTTGTTTTTACAACCATACTGTTAAATACAAAATTGAGTTTAAAAAATGTTACAATATTCTCAGGCAAAGCACATACAGTAGGTTCCTTTTAGGTTCCACCAATGACTTTAGTGTGATTTAATTATCTAACTGAAATTATTTAAAACATTTTATTAGGACCTGTTGCACAGAGAGTGTAGTATTTGTGCCAGAGTGCTCGTGAGTAATGTGTGTGAAGTTGACTGGATGAGTGCAGAAATTGCTCGGCCCTCACCTTCGGTCAGGAAACCTGCAAAAAAGACATCATATCTCTTCCTCTGCCACACACAGCAACACATGGTGGATTTTCTACCCTCTGCGAGGCTTTAGCTGGGTGCCAATCTTGTGTGTGGTCTGTAAGGCAATGCCCTTGTTATGAAGTGCTACGTGCTCGAGACGCTTACCTCAGGATTTACATGAGAGGGAAGTCTCAACTGTACTCCTGATCCAGACATGTGAACCCACACACACACACACACACACACACACACACACACACACACACACACACATTCACAACTGCCACCAAAGGCCAGGTGGTACTGTCTCACTAACAAACACAGGCAGGCTTATTCTCACATCGTGTGTGATGGGAGTAATACAATTGTCATAGAAAGTAGATTAATGCCACACACATGCTGTCTAAAAGGAGGATTGGGTTACTGTTACTGTTATCAGGCCATCATTGAGAGGCTACGAGGCTAGAGTTACCAGGGTTGAAAAAAGGGGCAATAGCATCAGTTTTTGTGTTGATGTGTCACATGCAGTCAACCAGGGGCAGCTTTCTGTGTCAAGCTATAAACTAACTTTACCTTTTCTCTGCAAGAGCACTGAGCAGTTTGCAGGAAGAGCGAAGCTGTACAAGCAAATAGATGCAAACAGGCATTTTCACCTGTGAAAAACCTTACGTTTCATTGCCTCAACGCTAACCTTAAACTTTACCATCAGCAATACCACCCCAACCTAACAATATGACCCTGTAAGGATATGAGGATGAGCCTCAAGGGTTTTTACAAAGATAAAAGTACAGGAACACACACATGCAGTTACTTTTTTTTTTTTTTTTACATTTTTAAGCTTAAACAGCAGATAAATCTGATCTTTTGTTTTCCAGTGCTAGATATGGGGTCTGGATTCCCACATCAAATGGAAAACATATGCTACTGACACCTTTATAATAAAATGAAATCACACACTGCAACATTTTTACTACTTACATAAAATATAGTGCTACAGCTAATTTATGCAAATGCCACTGACAAAACTAATAAAATCTTACTGTATGAGACACATGATTGTCAGTTTTCTGCATGAAAAAGACTTAAAATACAGTAAATAAATACTGGTAACTCTTTGGATTGTATCAGGGATGAGGCTGTCACCAGTAACATGCCAACTGCAGGCAGCCTGCTGAAGCAGCCCAGTCAGCATACCACTCAATTAACTGAGTTTTCGGTTGTGGTGGAACATGATCTTGTACTTAAAGGGCTGTTCTTCAAATTGGTTTCAGCGTTACAGTGCTTAATAAAGATCAAATAGAGATGTCTCAAGACACCTGTGTGCATGTGTGTGTGCGTAATGTAACAGAGACCCCTCGACTGCTCCCCAGAGACAGGGCTTGACACAGAAGTTAAGAATAGCCCTGGCTGTATTACCACCAGTCAGGGGGAGAAGAGGCAAGAAGGGGGGTAAGTGACACCATGCCACATGGGAGATGACTAGTAGACACAGGAGCCTTCGTCCTTCATTGGACATCTCTTTTACCTGGCATAGATTTATACATATAATCTAACCGATGACCCCTCCAACCTCTCAAAGAGAAACATGTACACACACACAAATGCAAGCTGCTTCTGCGCCTTACATGTCAGGCATACACGGGTTATGGCGTTCGGATCCTAACCTCTTATTTTTAGACTGAGTAAACAGTGGTCTGTGCTTGAGATGTCCATCATCACTGAGTGTGATACCATGAATTGTAGGAGGTGGGTGGAGAAGATGAAGAGAAGGAGGAGGGGAAGGGGAAGAGCGGGAGGCAGGAGGAGGGAACAGGAGGAGGAGATGGATAATCATCAGGAAGTAGGATTGCCAGAGCGCTTAGGCACATTCTTGACTTTAGAGTCATGAAGACCTAGGGCTATTATCACTGATTAAAGGACATAGATGCAATCTGTATCACAGCTTGGTTACTGCTGTCATTTCAAAAGCATTTTTATTTCTCTGACAGCCTAACAGAACCCTATTTATTGGGTTTTGTTGAGGCCTGGGTTTGAGGACAGATGGATGGACAGGGAGAGGCAGAGGAGCTACAAAAACAACATATCAGTGGATGTTGAACGGTGTGACCTGTGCTACACATGTCACACTTACACATACACCCGCACAAACAGTCTTCTCACATGTCAGGTAAGAGGTTGCGACCCTGCACCAACAGCTCTGTTTCCTTTGCCATTGAATACGAGAGCTTCATCCAGGATCCCTGAAAGGAAACACTGCACTGAATGACCTGTCAAAATAGGTGTATGACAGCAGGCCAAGGACTAAATGCGTGTGTGTATGTGTTTGCATGGGTGTCTGTGTTGACACTAAGAAAATGGAGACATGAATAGCTATATTCAAGCCAGCAAAACAGCTACTAGAGGTGGTGCTAAAGCAGTATTGGTGATGATGTCTGATAATCACCCGTCATTTGAGATAATTGGGTAATTGGGGTAATGGGTTTCACTGTGGTCCTCTGAGCTCATCATTACTAACAGGTATGGACAGCTATATTTGTGCCATCTACACTAGCTGTCCAATGGTATACATAATAGGATGAGCCAGAGGTAATTGGCTGCTGGCTATATTTTTATTTGGGGTTTGAATACAACACAGAGAGACTAAACCAGGATTTGAGGGGAAAAAAGCAAAGAGAGAATGAGCTAAACACAAAGTAAGCAAAATGATGAAAAAAAATAACGGTGTGCAACCGAGAGGCTCTGCCAGGTGGTTAATGGTAGTTCGGGGTTGGTCAATGTGCAACATGGGGAAAGACAGAGCGCATTACAACAGCAGTCTAACATTAATGTCCCTTTGCTATTATAGATTTAATGACATGCTGGGTGGTGTCCAACTACATTTAACGCGCTCATTTGCATAATAGTGCTGCCCTTACAACACTCACAGGGGAGTAATACCTCTCTGTGATCAATCTCCCTCTCTTTATCTCTCCCTTGCACTCGTTCATATACACACACAATCGCACAAGAACGAATGACCATTAGCATACACTTTGCATAAACAAAGCCAGTGCAAAAAGGGCACTGATGTAATATATGATCAAGCCAAATCACCAGTTGTAAAAAAAAAAAAAAAAAAAAAGATCCCTCCACCATTAAATAGTTTGTCTTTTATATTACACATTAATATCATGGGCATTTTCCTTTGACATATTCCCTTTACGCTGGGGGTGACAAAAAATCAGAACATTTGGTTTTGCTAAAAAATGCTAAATTGTATTCTGTTCTATATATGAGGCAAAAAGTACTGTTGAAGTCCATAGTCTTTAACTGTCAGTCTCAAAATAGATATCAGACACCATTGACAGGAATAGTTGAGCCTTGAATCCAGTGAGCAGACCAGAACAGCTGGAAGGACTGAGAGTCATGAATCTTATGAAATGACACTTTCCACTGAGAATGTTATACCATTTATCAAGTTGATTGTGACTTTTATTTCATCTCTATCTCTCGCTTTCTCTCTACCTAGGTAGCACACACACACATATAGCTAGTGAGTAGGAATCTGAACCACCATAAAATTCATAGCAGGTTGGATGTGACCTCCATGTCTAGTGTGAAATATATTCTCTGCTTATTCCTTCACATATTTCAACTTTAAGCATGGCTGAAGGAGCCATAAAATGGCAGTGAATGCGGTCATCTGTCACTTGCAGAAGGCTACCGAACATCCTCTGCCCTGATGATAGCGGTGCCCTTCATGCATGCCAAAACTGGTGCCTCAGTACCGCTCACTATGCAAGCACTTCTAATGCAATCTTGTATTTCATTAAATATAGTCGTTAAAAAGAGTTAGTGTTGGGATAAGATTTAATCTGCTGAACATGAGACTCTGTCTGATTCAGGTGGAAGACAGAAAAACGAATACCTGTGGATGTATTTAAATAGTTGTAAATATAATATTTCATATTTAATAATACTGCAACAGCATTTGCATGAGACATATGGGAACGAGTATTTCCATTTTGATTTGACAGAGACACTGACCATGTGTGTGTGTTTGTGTGTTGGGAGGTTGTCATGCTGGAAGACAGGAATGTGCCTGCCATGAAGCAACATGACAACCAACATGCACGTGGATTTGGGAAAGACATCAAAGACTGAGCCATATGGGTAAGGTTACCAAAACCACAGGAAGGAAGAAGGAAGGGAGGAAGAAGGGAGGAAAGAAAGAAAGAAAGAAAGAAAGAAAGAAAGAAAGAAAGAAAGAAAGAAACTACATAAATATTACAAAAAAACGTCCATTTTACAGTCTACCACATATAATCATCATAATAGACTACCATGTGTCTGGTGACGATTAAGGAAAGTAATTAGCTAGCAATGAATGTAGAAAGAGCTCATTAAGACAAATGCTAGAAGAGGGGGCTTATCACAGTCGAAGAGGCACAGTCAGCTTCTCCTTTATGAAAGCACTGAATCATCAGTCATACAAATCAGTTTAAAATACAAGAAAGCTATGTAAAGACCTGCTGTGATCACCTGGCCATGACATCAGTTTTATGAATGCTGAAGCGATGTATGGGATGCAGAGCCATGGATGTCATTTTTCATTTCCAGCTGCATACAATAGGCCTGGCAAACTGGACTGTTTCTCTTCTGATGACTGGCATTCATTACTAGGACATCTGAATGGCCCTAAATCTAAAAAGGATTTTCACTCAATAGGAGCATAGCCCATCCATTTATCTTTTCAACTGAAACTGATTAATACTGAGAATGCCAATACTTACTGCCCTTGTATTGCTATTCTGTCACCAGCACCAAATCTTGTTAGCAATCGTAAATAGAAATGTGACACGTCAAATGCCCGTCTATATATATCTTAGTCTGGTGATGATATTGCACTTTGCATGCAGTGGGGTTAGTAGCACTTAAGGTCACTACAAATCTGCCTGCTGAGTTTAATAGTCTGATTTCTGTTATTATTCAGCCTGTTAGTGTAGTTCCCTCTTTTATTGCTTCTTCTGGAAGTAAGATTTTGTCTTATGTAATGTTGTTGTGAATTTGGCTAGGCACCTGGGGACTTAAATCAAATACCCCTTGGTCTTAATAAAACAGTCCTGTTTGGAAGTTATCCACAGTAAAACAGAGAGGAACATTGTGTGTGTTATTGCAAAAGAACAACAGATTGTTTGCAAAACAGCCAGTGTGGACCTTGTAAAATGGGAGTGACGAAACAAGGCAAACATGCAGAAATGTCTTAATAAGTTCTTCTGCAAATGTTTTAAGTTAAAGGAAATAAACTCTGCAAATTCCTTTTCATTCAAAAGAGACATAAGAATAGAGGTGCCTGCAGTCTGTGCTTAAAAGTATCAACTGGAAAGCCACAGTGCTGCAGCTGTTATAGTGACAAACATTTCATCTAAGCTCCAGACGCTGGCAGCTCCTAATCATTCACACCTCTGGAAAATACTTAGAACATATCAAGCGCACACACACACACACACAGTAACACACATACAGTCTTAAAAGCACTCAGGAGTCTCTATGCCACCTTGTTTGTTAATGTGTTAAACAGGGTTATGATACCTTTCCTGGGTTGCACAGCTAAAGGCCCTGTTCTCTGAGCCAGCCACTAGCATTTGAGCTCTAGCACACCTTCTTATGTGATTTGTTATTTTTTTAGAAATGTGAAGATCTGTTTATCTCATTACCACTGTCATTACTGCAGGTGATAATTGTAAAGGGTTCAACAAAACTGCAATGTACTAAAAAGCTGAGAATAACCCACAGTTAAAGTGATGTCAAACATTTGTAATATTGTTCCTTGCACATCACCTCATTCTAAAACTACAAACCCAGGGTACACACATAGTGTGGTGTAAGTAGTGAAGGAATCACAATTGATCAATGTCAATAAGAATACAACAAATGCACTTAATCATCAAATGAAATCAGGCAAAAACACAGGAAAAAGCTGCATTGAGAAAAGTCCCCCAAAACTGCATGATACAGGCTGCCCTACATGGCGCTCTCACACACTGTCCCTCAGCTCAGTGTCCCTGAATGAGCAAGTGAATTAGTGACCCCAACAGGCAAGTGTCTGACCATGGCAGGAAAAAATGCAGCTTTTAAACCTATTGTTATTGGTTATAATGCATAACAAATCGGCTTTGAAAAAGAGAAGGAATTTTTCTCACCCTGGAGTCAAGCAGAGGGAGGGCAGCATTGCAGGCATGTTTAGTTTGAGCTGCCAAATCCTCAGTGGTATGATGTGATGTGGTATGACTGAAGAAGGAGATGCCATCACATGCCATCAGGCTGTAGAGGGATACTAATCCCAAGTATCCACTTTTCTCTCTCACCTTTCCTAATATCTGACCACTTGTCACGTATCCTACTCAGTGTCTGAGATCAATATGATGAAAACCTCTCACTCTTTATCTCTGTATTTTTTTTCTGTCCCCCTATCTCAGTGTCCTACTGTCTTGTTATTGGTCCCTCTATCTGTCAGATGGGGCTTAAAAATGACTTTATCACTATAAATCACTATAAATTTAGTTGGGGGGCTGAGAAGTGGGGGCACGGATAGACGCTCTGATGGTTTAATGTCTCTCCAGTAACTGAACTGCTTCAGAACTCTTAACAGTATCCAACATTGTCAAAGTGCAAGAGAATTGAAATAAAAAATGAAATACAGTAGTGATGATGTGATGCCACTCATTTCAAACATGAATATATAAGTATAAATAGATTGACATGGTATGAGAGTCAGCCTGCGCTTCCTTCCCTTACAGTTGATATCTGACATAAATCCAGGAAATATTTTCCAAATGAGATTAGTGTAGTCCGTGTGGCGGCAAAGCAAAGCAAAGATACACTAAAGATATGTGACCAATTGGAAAAACCGATTGAAAGGCTAAAGGTCAATGAGGTGTGGCATCAAACTGTACTGAAAGCCATATCCATTTCATGGATACGCACACTGGGTTTGCCCCTGGGATCTGTGGATGCCAGCAGCAATATGAGACACACGCAGAAACAAACACACACACAGACATGCAAACACAACTACTCATACTGAAACACATACAGTTAGGAATGTAGTCTGTTCTGTTATTGCATACACACACACACACACACACACACACACACACACACACACACGCACACACACACACACAGCTATATCAACACACTGTAATCCCTAATGCAATAAGGCTCATGCTGACGCAGACATTCAACTCGATGCCAATTCATTAAGTACATTAAATTAACTGTATAATTTGAAAGCATTGTCTACAGATCTATGAATCACTCTGTCGCTGTACCTACAGTTCTGCTCCATTTGGAAGGTGAATCCAGAATCTAAAATGTGAAACAACAGTAAAATCTGCTCATCTGTTTCTCAGAAGTCTTTAAATTAGGGAATCTGATATTTTTAACATAATTTGTGTAAATTGTTTAAAATTATTATATTCAAATTGTATAATTGTGGAGTAGCTAATGACTAAAATAAGCTGGAAATGTCAACTCTGTCAACCCTCATCATGTAAATCACAAGAGTCTGTAAGAGCCATTATTACGGTTAGTATAACTTTATTACTGTAATTAAAGTTTGTGACTACAGTGGGAGTAAATTGTATGATGATTAGGTGAAGAGATATAAGTAATATAATGTTAATTTGTTAAGTATTAGATAAATGTAACCCTGACTTTGTACTCGACTGTATGAATAAAGTCTGAATTGTGTAATGAGCCAAGATACTTACCTGTCGTGCCTTTGAAATCAAGCTACTGTAATTACAGTGTACTTAATATCTGTCAGCCGTATTTTTACTTTGCAGATTCTTAATTATAAATGTACTCTTTTCTTACCTTATTTGTTATTATTGTTTTATCGTTCCTCAGTGTTATTATTTTGATATTCTTTATTTTTAAAAGCTGCTAATACTTGAGATAATACTTTTTTGTGTAATGGAAAAATCTTAAATGTTTCATAAGCAAGCATTGAAATCACTTTCAAATAACTGCGAGACAGGATTTACAAATGTGATGTTTGTTCTGTCAAATATTTGTTCAAATTTAACAGGTTTTCTGTGACTTAGCTGCACCATTGTGTCTTTGATCAAGATAAACATGTCCTCTTTCTGACAGAATGTAAAAACAATTGAAAACTGATACATGAAAAAACAAACAAAGCACCCATATTGACGAATGATTCCTCCATACCCAGAGAGTGATTTTTATACACTCAGTCATCTAAATTCCAACACTGACCAAACACAATCCTTTAGATTATTTTGAGGCTGGTAAATGATATAAACATTCAGTCATATTTAATCCTCTATATTTTCCCACCTTAGTGTGAACCTTGTGGGTCAACACAGCATTGAAGCACATTACAACATAATGGAGGAATAAGTTAATGTATATCCAGTGAAATTGCCAAGAATCTGATGCAGTATAAACACATGCTGTTATATTTTGACAGAGCTGAATTCATTACACTTAAAACCTGCATGGAAGTCAAGCTAACCCAAAGCGGTTTGAAAGAGATATAGAAAATAAGGGAGACCATTTGTTTGCTGATCTACAAAATCAAGCTTGAAATTTGAGCGCTTTCATCACACCCAGTCATGGAAAATGACTGAAAATCCTCTCTGACCCACAATGTTCTGGAAGATTTCCATGTTTACTGAGCTCATTAACCTTCATGGCTGAAGGTACTCTCTTGTGGGTTTGGGTTTCCACAATGCACGGCAGATACAGGACAGCCACAGAGGTTATTGCTAATCAAGCACAACACTTTGTCCACTCTCTTTCTACCCTCTTTTACTCTTTCACTTACTTTTAATTCTCATTGTTACTCTCAGGCCTTACCCCTTCCCCAGGAAAACCAATGCATTTATGACTCCCATGCCTTAGAGATTAACCCATACAGATGCATGGAAAAACACTAAAGTTACCATGGAAACAAAGGGGGGAGAGGAGAGGAGAAGACCAAAGGTTATTGAGAAAAGTTCAAAGTTCACCTGTGGAACACTGGTAGCCAGCAGACCTTATATAAACCTGTGTGAGTGTGAGAGGAAACACAGTACTTGCTCCTCCTTGCATGGCAGTAGCGCTGGACAGCCATCACTCAAATCTTTTCAGTCATACTATGCCTTTAGATTGTTAGTGAGGGGTTGTAGCTCCTTTCATAAACCGGGTGCTGAGAGATGATTCTTTCTTTGAGCATTTAGATTTGTAGAGGAACTATTTGACATGTCTGTTTGTTCAGCATCCCAGTAAAAAGCTGACCATAAACAGAAACAAAGAAGGCAACCATATCCCAGATCCTATGGGATCAGATTAGATTCTAGGAAGGAGCCCATTTTAATTAACCTATTCTTTGAAGAGAGTAAAACAAACCTTACATTTATTTAATCTAATGACACATACAGTACCACAAACACTAGATTTTCACACTATAATTACAATGCTGTTATGATTAATTAGCCCTACTGGAAACCTGATCACTGCATGTGGAGGTCTGCTCCTCTATAATCCTTTACACATGTCTGTAGCATGAGAGTTCAATAGGCAAAAACCACCATGAATAAATGGGATGTGTAATAATACGGTAAGGCGAAGGAATAGCTTCATTAAAAATTGGGGTGAGATTATGAATAGTTTTACATCAAAATGAACGTGACAAAATGTTTTGTATGTAACCACAATATCTTTCCCTTTGCAGTTCTGTAGTCTATACATAAAATATCAGAAACACTTACAGATTTCTGTAGCTGTCCCACTACCAAGTTAAAGATTTTTAGAGTAAAAACAATTATCAGATTGATTCCATCTATGATACTAAAATGATTTAGTGAGTGATCCTTGATTCTTAGAGGTAATTAGGAATTGTCTCTTATCTCACAGCTGTTACCAACACAGTTGTACTAGCAGCAGTTAAGATATCATCACAATGAATACATTTACAGACACACATTCAGTGGTTATATAATCAGAAACTTTTCTCATGTTTGAAAATGTCTGATTTGAAAATGTCACAAGGTTTGTGTGACAGACATTTCTATGCCACATGAAATGAGTATCTTTCCCGTGTCCCATGAGGGAAAGACTAAACTGAATTCTACAACCACAGGCCAGACAAACTGCCTTAAACTGTCACAGACGACACTAGATTCAGACATACAAGTTAAGTTACATATGTTTAATATCTGATTATACTCAAAACACGTAAGTACAATCAGAATGGCTGCTACTTGAATTTTTTTATTTGCCAGTAAGCCTCCTGTTGATAAAATCTGAAGGAGTATTCCCTCCTTCAGGGGTCTTTTGTGACCCCTGACCTCTCATGAGAAGAACACGGACCTGATCAAAACCTCTGTGAAAGCAGAGCCAAATGACACCCGATATCCAATCAGCAGCGATGACCCCACAGCCGACGCAGGAAAAACTGCATCTACATTGCATGTGTCACAGCAAGGGAGAACCACAGGGCAAAGATCGTTCAGAGGAGACATCTCATTTACATGGATTTTCAAAGCAGCTCTTTACACAACAAATGAAAACATCTATCATAAGGTGTGTTTAGGATATTCACTGCATCCTGCCTGTCCTGCCACAAATCCAGGAGTGAGGAGAGATCGTGTACGTCCGTAAATCAGGCAAAGGGAACCCAGGTAGTCATTACTCCAAGGGAACAACTGTTTCTAGCTCATACATGCATACCTCTCGCCTTCCAATACCCCCAGGCAGCCATCAATACCGCCCAGCCCAACAGCTCCCATACAACACTTGGCTGCTTCCACCTGGGCCCAGAAGTTCACCGTCAACGCCTGATAAACAGACACATCTGCACAGCTGTAAATACCCTGTAATATAGAACCAGAAACACCTCTGCGGCCTGACATCTCAATTCCGCTCTCATCTCCTTTTTCTCTCCCTCTAGTCTTCCTGTCATGATGTTTGATATCTTGATTCTGGCGTGGCCGCTGTAGAAGTTTGCTGTGGGACTGTGTTTATTGGAAAACACCTTTGCTTTAAATTCTTGCACCTGGGCATGCTTGCATAAACTGACACCGATATGTGTTCACTGTTGTCAAGATAATGGAAGCAGACAGAATGACAGATTCGGGTCAACATATATTGCAGTCTGTATGGTCATTTGTATGTGCTAACTCTCTCTAAGTGTATGTGACACTTGCACTCTCGATAATTCAGGCATATTTTGAAGTTTGAGCCTCTCTTTAACCCCTTTAAATCAAAAGAGACACTGAAATGTGTTCTTCAATCACACCTAAACTGACCCAGAATAACAAGTATATTTTAATTCAATTGAAAAACTAAATAACTCCACAATGCATTGCCAAATAATGCATCCAAAATAATGGAGGCATAGAGGCTCTGCTCAGCTTAGTAGCCAGGTATATTATAGCACACAGCTCTCACTAACCAATGTAATAGTTTTTAAGGAATGTAATAATAGATTTCTGATGCAGAAAGAAATTAAACCACTTTAAACCAGGCCCAGGGTCACTGGACACAGGGAAACCACTTAAAATGGAGACAGTGGAAAAGGAGTATACTGTGTGCGTGTGCCTTTGTCTGTGTGTGTATTCTGTAAGGCCACTACAGGGGTCCTAAGCTGACTTGCTCACTCATTACACCAATCACATCAAATTAAGCACTTCCTTCCATAAAATCTGGTTTCTTTGCCTGAATTCTCTTTCCTTGTTCAACCCCCACTGCCTCTGTCTGCCTGTCTATCGCAGCAAGTCATCTTTACTCATTGGTTCTTCTCCAGCCAAATGTGAAGGTCAAGTTAACTCTGTGCACAGCAACTGACTGACGCTTACTATGTCTACATTGTGAAGAGCTCCTTATGGGGAAGCATAACATCTGACTATAGACATTTTATGTCAAAGGATTAATGCAAAAATGAGCTTTCCGGAAAAATAACCTGCAGGAAGAATGATTTGTAAGAGAACAAACATCAGCAACACTGAAAAGTGAAGTAGTCCTTTCTTTTGACTGTTGCCACCCTCAGCACAGTATGCAGTGTGGTACAACATTTGCATTGCTTGCCACTAAATTATATGGTGATTATAATGTACAAAAGTGGGTTCAAGCATTTGTTTTATATTTCTAGAATAATGCTGTCTTAAAGCCTGTTCTACTCCATTCTTGGTGTCCCTTTGCTGCTTCCTTTGCAGCTGATAAATTAACTATAGACAAGGAGGCAGTGCTTGAAATATTTATTGTCTTTGTTACAAGAAACAAGGAGAAATCACTGTGGAGAAACTCAAAATGGGAGACTTAAATTCTGTTCGTACGTACATATGTATATAGAGGGCAAGTAAACATAATGAAATGGGAGGCATGGAGGTTTCTGTAGGCCATAAAATGCTGATCATTTCACCAGATACAGTAATAGTTGTGTAATGGGGGAGGCCCATATATGAGACCAGTAAAAGAGTTACAAGGCTATTGAGAAATATTGTTTTTTTATATCTTTATATTAGTATGGGAGAAATGCAGTATGATAAATGCAGTATTTCTGCAGCTACCCCAAAATCAAATTTAAGAGGTTACCACTAACTCAGTTAAAACAGAGTACTCCAATGACTCTGATAATGTCTGTGACATTAAGATCATTGTCATATTGTTGTCAGCATTATATCCAAGCACTGTGTATAATATCATCTAAATTATTATGTAAGTCTAAAAATACTACTCAGGTCAGACACATTGGGTTGCATAATGCTTGCTTTTCACACTCATGCCACTAATGTTGATGCCTTTACAGCTTTATCAGTTTATTCTAGGAAACCTGTAACATGTTTAGTTTGATCACAAGCTTTCATATTTTGCATGGTTTCTCCTGAAGGCGTCTACTTCCTCTCTCTCGTTCACACACACACACACACACACACACACACGCACGCAAACGCACACACACACACTAACACTAAACAAGAGACCAGCTGGTCCTGAATCATTCTGACATCTGCATACAGTGTACAGGGACTCGTGTTGCTATATCAGGAGAGGCTCAGCTGAAGTAACCCTAACCCATTCTCAGCCTGTCTGCTGTCTGCTTGAGACCACTTTTACAGTAATAGATTTTCTGTATATTGATTTTATCTCTTCACAGAATGTAAGCAAGCAATTCAGGGAACAGAGGCTCCAAGACAAATGTATTTAAATAACTTCCAAAAACAGCAAAAAAAAGAATCTACAGTACATAGGAGTGAAACATTTATACAAAAATATGTCATTTTGTCGGTCCAAACATAATACATGATTATCATTATAGTCGTACAGATCAGTAATAAGACTAAATTGAGCATGCTGTATCTCCTGTACATGTTATATCAATATTTACAGTCATTCAACATGAATGCATTGTCGTCACCTCAAGCAAATTTGTGTTTGTATATTTTCCCAATCTCACCAAGTCAACCATATGTTTTAATATCATCAAATGATAACCTCTATTAACCATCAGTCTGTACTGTTGGGGAAAATAAAACTTTGCCAGTGAAAGCTGTAGGAAAGACCAGCCATGTTGCAATTCTTCATCTGGTCAGCTCATCTCCAGTAGCACTGTAGCTGAAATAGAAGTCAATGGATGACTTTGCAAAATTTACTGTTTTACATGTTGCAAAAACCATTGTTATTTAGTCTATTTTGTTGTTTTCTTTGAAACATGTTATCTGCAAACAGGACAGAATAATGATCTCAGTTGTATCCAGATCATTTAAACCATTTTCCTTTTGGAATTTGCTGTAAAATTAAGAAGGAAGATTCAGAGAAAATCACTGAACTGATATTTTTCCTGAAAAAAACATTTTCTTTCATACTGTAGCTGGCAGATGAATGAAGTTACATATTCACAACAATACTATTTTAAATTGCTTGTTGAAGTTAATATTTATTTATTTTGAATTCTTGAACTGTATTTCACTGTTAGTCTTTCGTGCTGGGGTCTTTCATGAGTTAGATTTTGCTTGCTCTTGATCTGTCATTGCAATTTTACAGTTCTGTGTCACGTCTATCGAACCGGTGATGTTTTCTTACCACATCCCTTACTGCGTTGCTGTCCTTACCACCCTCCCTTTTTCCTGTTTTCCTCCCTCTTCCCCCCTCTCTCTGTGGTTTCTCCTGTTCCTGCTCTTCTTCATTTCCTGGATATATTTCCATTTGCCAACTCCTAAGCCTCGTCCTCGCACCCTTGACGGTCTCTTCTCCAGCCACAGTGAATCACAGTACTCCTCCAGAGAGGCAAAGGGAGAGCTCATCACTCTCAGGTAGTCTTTATAACGCTGGCGGGACTCAGCGCCGTGGCGTAGCTCCACCACGGGGGTTTCAGTGGGCTTGGGCTTCCCATCCAGTTGTCCATGTGTAACAAGTTGCAGCGTGAGCCGGAGGAGAGTGTGGGTGAAGTGTGTGTGCTCTTGAGCCACGCAGAGATACACACCAGCATCAGAGACGTAGAGGGAGCGAATCAGGAGACCTCGATCTGTGTGTACAACACGGTCATCCAGCTTGACCTGGGAAACAAAAAGAAACATATAAGAGCTTCATCACAAAGGAAACAAGGGACTACATTTGCGTTTATCAGACCAGCTAGTACACAATACAACACAAAATTATGAAAATATTCCTTTCTTAATGCCCTTGAAATTATTTTTTTCATAAATCAAGATTCAAAGCTATACTACAAAACAACAAAAAATGCTGTGTCTCTACTCCAAAACAATCAATCACAATGACTGCACATTATAAAACACCAGCTTGATACCTGCAACCTTGTTTACACACATACATTTTCACGCCTGATTTGTATCCAAGGTGTGTTAAACATGGTAATGACCCCTGAAACAGGAAGCATATTGAATTGGGTGTGGTGAGGGTCCCCCACAGCATGGGGGGGCTAGGGGTCATTATGTGGTGTGGAGAGATATATAGATGCTTGATGAGTGTAAACACTAAGCAAAGGCTAAAGAAGGTATTTGGCAAAAATGTGTGTGTGTGTGTGTGTGTGTGTGTGTGTGTGTGTGTGTGTGTGTGTGTGTGTGTGTGTGTGGGAGAGTGCATGTGCTTGTTGTTAAGGAGTAAGGGTTAGTAGTGTGCTAATGTTTATGGTCCGCTCTTTTCATTTAGCATCCACCATGATTCATCAGGTGGCATGGGTGCTGTCAGGGCCTAAAACAACACAGCTGTGTTCAGTGGACAAGAGAAAGAGCATGAGCATGTGTGTGTCCAGCGTGTGTGTGCGTGCGTGTGTCCGCGCATGTGTGGATGCTTCAAAAGCATACCTCCCACAGCCTTGCTCTGACCCCCCCAGAGGTGTAACTGATAAGAAAGTTAGAGAAGGAGGCACGGGTGTAAAATATTTGCCTGTGTGTGTGTGTGTGTTGTGGCTTTGTTTTCCCATGTCCGTCTACATATGTGTGTGTGTCAGCGTCTATATGGTGGTTTCTAGGTCTGACACTGATGATGTGTTGTCCAGCTAGAGGCAGACCCACAGGCCTTAGAGGCTCTTTGGACCTTGACCTTTACCCACATTAGACTTACTAGTCTGTCTCCTATCACATTCTCATTTCCTGACACACCTGACTGACTTGACAAAACACATGGGATATATATTAAAAACATAAAATCTCACCAATGCAAAGTCTCTGCAGAGACGTTGGGCAATTTCTTAAAATCAATCAGTATATTTGTGTTTATTTGTGTGCCTTTGAAGCCGTCCCGCCTCTGTCATCCAAAATCAAGGCATCTGTGACTAAATGGCAAATGCCAGACATTTAAACTCACCCAGATGGTCTGTCTTTATTTGTGTACCTGTGTGTGCGTGTGTGTCTGTGTATATCTAGGCATGCGATTAAGCCAACATACTCCTGCAAGGAATAGCAATGCAGCTTTTAAACATATTGTACAGAGTTCTGTGTTTGTAGGGACACTTACATGCATATTTGTATGTGTGAACAAGTGTGCATGCATGAGGAGCAACTCAATGAAACACAGCTTTTAATAGTTAAATGAATCACAAGTGTGAGTAAGTACCAGGTTAAGAACTTCCCATGCTTTCAGGAAGGCTGTGTTCTAATGAACACTGTGGATGAAAGTCAACGTAATCCATGCTTTTCGTATTACAAATTTTCTAATGGGCCAGCATTCCAGGCTCCAGGAGGTGAATGCACACACAGACACCAACAGACACACACAAACATGATGTGAGAAAGACAGAGAAATCTCTTCCAGCTCACATCTTTAATAGCTGACCTTTATGACGGGATAAGAGGAGGGAGTGCGTGTATGAGTGTATAATGAGAATGAGTATTGGGGTGGGCTGCAGGTGCTGTTAGCAGCTGGTCGAGGATGCCTTTATCAAAACCCATCAGGGGGCAGAAAGTGTGGAGAGAAACGCAGAAGGGACTGTGGGACACGAACACGAAAAGTATGACGAAACAAAGTAGACGAAGTAAGGAACATGAAGGCAAGAATTAAGAGAAGAGAGATTAAGGTGTGACTGATGAGGGAGGTTGAGGGACAGGGGAGGAAAAGGGATGACAGACAGGAGGAAACAGAGAGGGAAGAAAAGCACAGGGAGTGAGAGGTTGAAATGAGCCAGACACTTCACACATCGACTGCTCCAACACCACATGTCCAGCTGTTAGAGCAGGTAGACCACCTTGTCCCGCAGGAGTTGAAACCCAACATCACCAAACCCAACTATATACAAGATGGAACACAATAAACCAATACATACCTTGTTCATGACTTAAAACCAGAATTTCCTTTGTTAACAATGATAAACTTTGGGTGGATTTGTTTGATATGGGTGTGGTTTTAATATTCTAGCCAATCAAGTTCCAATTCATAAAATGCTAGTGATAAGGGTGCAGCTTTTTTTTACTTGACACAGCTGCCAGTAAATGCAACATTACCGACAGGTGGTAATGGCAAAGAAAGAGAGAAAGCAGTGACTAGAACTGAAAAGAACAAAAGAAACAGTGACGGTGAAGTCATGTCCCCGCACAGAGATGACAAAAAAGTCAAATAGCTTCAAAGTAACAAGGCTCAGACAAAAACACTCTGAAAAGCATGCCATGCTACACAGTTCAAACTAAGACACACACACACACAACTAATTTCTTCCATCAGAGTGTGTTTCTTTGACCTCCAGCTTGGTGTGGTTCACTTGAACTTGTTTACTTTGTGTTGACTGCCAGCAGCATTGCTGGGGTTTGGCCAAGAAAACAGAGTGAAAACTAACTAGCACTTATTTTATAGCTAAAGACATTTTGCCTGTGAGCAGAATGGAGAAAGAAAATGTATTCAAGCATTAACCTCACCATCTACCCAGGATTAAGAAAATATTTCTCTCAAACTCTTATTTTTCCTATTCAGTTTGAAAGCCATGTTTGTAGTCTGATATGTTAATTAAATGTTAATTTATTAGCCCATTAGTAGAAACAGTTTATTTTTCAGCCATGTATAATTACTTAAAAATCCAAGCATTTGCGCTGCAGTTTCCTTTTGTCTTGGGTAATCTATATTTACAAACATCTGAGATGTTCACTGGCTGCCCTGCCAAAGAGCTGTGTTTGCCCATTTAAATTTTTAATTTTGTTCCCCAAAAAACATTGTTTGAATCATAATGAACCATCTGGTTTCATTATCAGGACATTCTTCACTAAACACTAAAGCAGCATTTTTAAGTTATATATCATGATAAATATCAACATTTGTCAGTGTGACAAACTTGTGTAAAAGATTTTGCTGTAAAACCCAGCCTGAGTCTGAATTATTATTTAATAATTGAATTATAATGTATCAGAAAAAAACATTGAATTGGGCTGCCAGTTAGACCAGGTGGTGGCTCTCTCTACCTTTGCATTGGTAGAGACAGATAAAATTTCAGTCACCTACAAATTTTTATGTACCTACTCCAACACAGCCAAACCTCTTGCACGTTTTGCCATTATAAACACCACTGAACTTGCTGTTGATCCATCATATTCTGCACATTCTGCTGTATTTGTTTAGCTTCTGTGTCTATCACATAACAATCATGAGGGAGGAAGAACTCCTGCATTCATTCCTTCATCACTTTGTCTAGAGTACAATAGGTCACATATCGTTGCATGCCTAGATACACAAACACAGAAAATACCCTGTTGTGTTCATTACCCCAAAACACATGGCTGTCCCCAGGGAGCACTCTGTTATGATTTCTGCTGCAGGGGATCATAAAGAAACACACATATACGCACACACACGCACACACAGAGGAAAAAACAAGGCTTTCTGCTGTGCGAGCCTATAAAGGAACACATGGGTCTTTAGTGGCCACTGCACCTGTCAGTGTGTTTACATTCAGCCCTGAGAGAGAGGACAGGGGACCAGTTGTGGGAGTAAATAAGTGTAGTGGGAAGTGGGGAGAGAGAAGAGGAGTGAGTGGGTTGAGTGGTAAACAGGCCACTCGCAATGGGTGGAGGAATGGTATGGGTATGTTGACAAGGGAGGGGAGGGCTGGGTAAGCAGGTGTCTGTTGTCTCATTCAGGAGACGAGTGTCATTATCAGTGAGTTCCTTTCAACACCTCAAACACAAACACATTACCTCTCCGTCCCTGTATGTCCTTCTCTGCCCACCATCCTGTCTCCCAGGATCTGAGTTTTAAAGTGATTTTGGTCCCATGCAATGACAAAACTGAACAGTTTTGTAAATAAAAACTACATTTATGAATTGACATACAGCAAAATGTCACAGGGTGGATTCAAACCCAGGCCGCTGAGGTAAGAACTCAGCTTTGGTACATGGGACACAAGCTCTACCAGGTGAGCTACCAGTATTAGTACATCACATTGAGTTTTCAGCTAAAGTGGTTGTTTTATTTTTGTTTTAAGTATTGCTTTGTGTGAAGTCCATATGTTATACAGCTTTAGTGTCCAGAATTTGTATACTGATCCACCACTTCATTTTGCTGTCCAGAACACAATTGAAAGGATCTACAGTCTCCTACTCAATGAGAAAATGCAAAAAAAAAAGTTAAATGCAGGGTAAAATGCATTTCTCATGTTCCTTTTTCCCCATTTGTCATATGAGATAGATAATGTCTCATCCCCATCCTCTTGGGTGGGTCTGGTTTAAGTAATTTATCACCTTTCTCAAAAACAGAGCAGCTGCAGAAATTTTCAGAAAGCCCTGGACACTCATAAACATCAAAAATGACCTTATTCAAGGAACTAAGGAGACCCTGGATTGCTCCCTTATTGCCTATAATTCCACAACTTTTGGGAATTCAACTTTGTATATTAGCTGTGCACAGTATCCTCCCCAAGATAAGCAGGACCTGCAGCAATGTGATTTGTGGCACAAACAGTTGCTGATGGGTTCAAGGCTCATGTTTTGAAGTACTTAGGTAAGAAATGATTATTGCAGTGGCAAATACCTTTCTTTGGCCCTGTTACTTCCTTGCTTTGTGACCTGGCATAAAAAATGGAACCCCTCAGGTACAGTAAACTAAAGAAAAGCAAAAACAAGGTCTACCTTCAGACTTCAGAGAGAGTGGAGAAAGAAAGAGAAGGAAAGAGTGATGAGAGAATTTATGTTTGGGTGGTGAATGTGTGTGTACACGTGTAGATGAGCACACGCTCTGACCTCCTCCATGCGTTCAGATCCAGGTCTCTGTATGTACCACCGGATCTGGGCCTGTTGAGATTTGGGGATACACTCGAGAAAGGTGGAGTTACTCCGCACCCCAAAGAGGACCCGCTCCTCCACAGGTCCTCCAAGAAGTCCTAAAGAAAACACAACTGTTATTGATCCAACAGTCTCTTTTCTGGTTCTAAAAAAGGTATATCCTGCGGGTTTCCTCTAATGACTGGTGAAGTGATTCATTTATCTGTTCACTGGATGTGTATTTACAGCTTACAAAGAAAAAAAAACTGACTTTCTTACAAAGACAGATACAGGCTGAACTTCTTAAGAGAACAAAGTCTACGTACTGTCTTCTGTGTCCCAGCACTGACTGGCCGGGTCGCCATGCTTTATGTCCTGTCTTCTGGCCCGCCTGGCGAACAAACACACAAAGTTGATCAAGATTACAAGTTCATGTCATGTGGTGTGCTTTGGGAGGTTTTTTTTATATGTCATACAATACTGATAGTAATCTTGACAAGGTCATCTGTATAGTATGACAGTTCAGAACCTCGGCACCCAATACACGGCACATTAAAGTGGTTATCAAGGCGACAAGTTAGTAAGAACACAATCCATATATTAAGTTCTTTCTGATTTGGTAAAAAGGTGGAATTGATGATTTTGATTAGCATTTTAGCTTCAGTGTTCAAACACAAAAAAAATAGCCAAACTGAATGCAACACTGAACAAGCTGAAAATAAATGCAACAGTGATCCTTTTTTTTGTTTTGCATCTAATACAAAATTTTTAAAAATGAAGTATAAAGCTTATGTAAAATTACTTTAAAAATAATTAAATATGTAAAAAACATGAAACCATATTAACGTTAAACCATGCCTGGTATTTACTGAACAAATAGATAAAGGACAGTGCCAGCAACCATATTTTCTCATACAAAACATCATTCAAATTTGTTTTATTCAATTTAGCCAGAATGAAACTAATTTACACATTTACACATAAAATGAGTGGAGAAAAGAAGCTAATAAAAGGTAGACCTCTCACACATCTCAAACTGGGGTATGTTTTCTCAAATGTCAAATTTGCATATACTGAAAAATAGGAATGATGTGCTGAACATGTGAAGAAGTTACCTCCAGCAACATATTTTTTACAACCACTTAAAATGTGATTTGTGATGACCTCTGATTACTGGTAAGCCTTAGTGTATTTCTCTGGTTGACACGAACAAAACCTAAATGGAAAAGTAAAAGTGAAATTACCCAACCGCATTCCTACATAAATGTTACAGTAGAAATCACTTGGGCTCTTTCAGTTGTTATTGATTTCACCTCCTCCACCTCCTGTCAGTCCTGTGTGATGGGACATCTGCAGCCTACACTCACTGACACTGTGAGGATCAGCTTTCAAAGAGCCCTTGAGACCTCCACTATTCCACAAACCATAACAGCATCCCCACTGGCCAATAATATGGCAATGTGACCTCTAACTGTAGGGTATGGATCCTGCAGAGCCTCGATTTGTGCAAGCAAGCACACAAACAATAAACACAGACACACATGCTTTTGCACATGAAGGACTACACACTAGAGGTGTTGAATGACAGTAGCATTAATCAGCTGAGGAACAGCGCCTCTAATCAATGCCTCAAATGGACTAATACCCTCTGGCATGGAAAAATGATGAAGAGGAGAAGAAAACCAAAAGGGAAAACATATGTAGCAAGAACTATGAACTCCGTCTGACAGTCCCAGACTGAAGAACCAGGCCTGGGAACACACACATATACACCATGGAAAGTAGGGCACAGAGGGTCAGTTTTCTGTTCCTTTTTTGGATCACACATATTTTCAAGTTCATTGCTGTAAATCATTCCATGCCACATCAAAATCTTTCAAAAATCCTAATGGCATCAAGACAATAAAATGCACCAGCTCTGCGTACCTGAAAGGAAGTAGATTTAAAAGTAAATTTAATTTACATACGACTGTGTGCATGTGTGTGTCCAGGTTACAAATGGTTACATGTTTGATTTTGTAATTCCCCATAAATGTTCTGATATGTGATGCAAATATTTGTGTGAAGAATGTATTTTCTTGATATTTGAACTTACTTCCTCTGCCTGTTTCTAAGTGGTGATATAGTGGGTGATGTGAAGTAGTGTACAACTAAATAACACAGTGGATGGACATGGTATGTTACCTTGAATATTAAAAAATAAAACTGACTAATTTAATGAGTCATGATTTTAAATTATTATTGATATTTTATTTATCTGTGTGTTGGAGTGTGGCCTTGTTGACAATGCCAGTGCTGTGTAACTTCCTCATTTAATTTCGGTAAATGAAACATTTGAGTACAAGTTACCTGTCCTGTCAATATTTTCACATTATTTTCACAACAAAGAAGTGAAACAGTTTCACAAATCAACACTAGACACAATTGAGAGTTACAGATTTGAGCTTTAACAATCCTAAATTTTTACTGTGAATGTATGCATCTACAGGCTCTAAACAAAAAAAATATTAAAGAGGCAAATTCTCACGCTTTTGGGTAATGCTACACAATGGCTACAATTGTGTTGCAAACTGAGTTCAGCCTACCTCTTGGATGCAGGGATGTATTGTGAGCATGTGTGTCCATCCCAGGCGCAGTAGGGGTCTCGTGCCAGGCAGCATTCAGCACAGGCCTGACCATACAGGTGACATCGACTGAGTGAAACCTGGGCCAGGCCTTGACTTGAACCGACGTAGAGCTGTTGCTATAATAAAATGCAAACCACACTCTGCTTTAGGGAAGGTAAACATACAGATCAATTTCAAGTTCAACTTTATTATCCATAAAGGAAATTAATTTGGTTAGAGGTGCAAAAATATGTACATGGAGAAAGCAACAGAAGCTGTCCATAAAACTGTACATTGTGTGGCTTGTTCTAAAAGTTGTTTTGTCGAGACATTTAGTTTTTCCCCCCCTTACACATATATATACTCTTCATCCATCGACATTTCCTCAGGTTTTCTACTATGAATTAAGCTCAAGAATAGCGGGGGTCAAGGTCAACAACTGAAAACACTAGCGAGCATGTACATACAGACACACACACACACACACACACACACACACACGCACACACGCACACACACAGGTCAAACACTGCTGTAGATTAATGGAAGCTGTGATTGGGGTTGAAGTGTCTACTGACACCCGTGACCCTAAGATAATGAGGCAGAAGGGGGAGAGAGAGCCACAAGAAAATGGGGCAGGCTAAAGAGAGAGAGGGAAATTGAATACATGAATGAATTGGGGATAAAAACAGTATGCCTTGTGCCACATCAGACATATACACACAACTGAACACACGTGGCATGTGGCATGAAGGCAGACAGCAGAGAAGACGTGCAGAAATAGTGTGGGAAGAGAATGGATGAGAAGGCTGAACCTGTTTAGAAGACATCTCCATGCTGAGGATGGGAGTGGGAACCTGCAAAAAGTAAAACAAACTTACTTCACCCACTTTAACACCTATATACATTATACCAAATATACATTGCTGGAGCAGGGTTTGAGTAAAAACAACAGATGAGTTTGTTGATTAATAGTTCAGAAAAATCCAGCAGCGTCGCAGAGTTTGTCTGAGTTTGTCTGTATAACAGAGGCACGATGAATATTTCACTGTCTGATGAGTCAACTGTCCCACCGAGGAGGACTGGAGAACAGTTGGCATTGTCTATCAAAAAGCAACGCTCGCAGCGAATGAACGTGTGTGTACTCGCGTTCCTGTATTTGTGGATTTGTGTGTGTAGCTGTGCTGTGCACAAAACCTGAAAAACTTGAAGTTCTTCAAGCACCACTTCCTCTGTTGACCAGTTCTCTTGAGTGATGCTCACCACCTTCAGAATTGAGCCAGCATCTACGACAGAGAGCGAGACAGGAAAGAGGTGGTGTGATTGGGAAAAATCAAGCAAACCACACAACATTTTTCATTCAGAATTGAATAATGTAAACCAGCCAGGTATGAGTACTGTATTGTTTTCATATCCAGTGAAAATGAGTACTTTTAGTACCCATCTACAAAATGTCGACACTGGATCATTCTCTGGATCATTCTTAGACTTTATATATATATAAGTGTTAAAATGTACAAGCGAGTCAGTGCTGAGACCTAAGACAGGATAGTGGATCCAAGTGCAACCTTACATTTATTAATTTTTCTAACAGCAAGACCATAACAGCATCAGCGAAATCTGTTTACGGCTGAACTCATAGTGATCTAGTGCCCTCTGCTGGTCAAATAATGGATTTTCAAGAGACAACTGGGAGGAGAGGTGTGTGTCTCACCTGTTCCCAGGAAAATGACCTCATATTGTCCATCCTCTGCCAAAACTCTGTCCACCACAATCTGAGTCAAGGTGTAGTCCACTCGCACACGTGTGAACACAGGTCGGCCAGTCAGAGGGTAGACAGAGCGATGCATAAGAGGGTGAAATCGAATGAAACTGACCACCTCATCTGGGAAGTCTTTGGTGGTCTTGATCCTTGGATCATATGTCTTGCTGGGACACTAGAGGACAAAATAAAAAATGTTGATCTTGTGCAAAAGTTTCACAATCACATTATGATTTAATTCCTTGAAAGTGTTTAGTGACTGTTTTTCCTATATTTCTTTTCAGCTATCTGACCAATGGTTTCTGTCTAACAATTTACTGGGGCATGTCTCCCTCTGGTGGTCAAATTAAGAACAGCAGGAGGCAAAGAACATCTGGCACATCTGTGTCACTCCTGCTTCCCCTTTCTGTGTATACTATAGCTCAAACACAGTGCTCACTCAGCTGTACACCTGAAGCATACATCAAATTCTCCATACATACCTTTTCCTCCCGTGATTACGTTATTTAAACAAAATTAAACAAGATTAACATGTCAAGTAACCTCATCAAAGCCATGGTTATGTCATACATCATGAGGTTGCATGTGCAGATGTGAGCATGCATACCCTACAGCATCTTGAACATTTCACCATTGAATCCATAGAGGTATACTTTTAAATTAGGCCATGTTTATTATTTTGTAATTAGCAAGAAAATAGAAGATTTTATTCATCTAATTTGCAAAAAGAAAATCATCTTTAGCTAGGAGTGACCAAGTATGAGCGGTCTGTTTGTCTCTGTGCCCTTCACTGGACAACCCACCGTTCCAGGTCGGGGATACGGTATCCTCCCCTCGTATTCTACCCATCGGTGGTCGGGTCCCTCTTTGTGGGCGTAAGGTCCATTAAACACAGCCCTTATGTCTGCCATACTGTACACACACACTGCTGATCCACGGAAAATGGAGCTGTGAGGAAAGCGGAAACAAGAGACCAGGTTAAGGCTTGGGAAGAAAAGGAGAGACCACAGGTGGTGGTGTTGATGATGGTGCGATGAATACTAAACTTACCTGGAGGTGGTGAAGACTGCATACACTGTGGGGTTTTTGCCATCTCTGGTAGGGAGTAGAAAGATGTCCTCTATAAGAAAGAGGTGAAGCAACATAAAGGTTTTTATTACTTTTATCTGCACAGAAGATTGTGTTGCACCTCCATCTTCATTTTTATTTACATGAAGCAGCAACTACAGTCTAATATTGGCTACTGCTACCGCTGGGTCACTGCTGGTGTAACTGGACATTCAGTCCCTTTCTAAAGTGCACTCTAAAGGTAGTTTCTGGAAGATAAAACACCGGTTTATTGGCCTAGAGTTTCACTTTTTATTCTCCGACTTACGGAGCTCATCAAAGTGTGTGTCCACTCCGTCTGGTCCAGGGATAGAACACACAAGTCTGGCTTTGAGGAAGGTGGTCCATTTATTGGTCAGACTCCTCAGCCCACCCACATCATTCTGAAACACAATCACATACACACTATGTAACAAAACCATAGTCAGCATAGTGCAGCTGTCCAACGTGGCCAAAAGACAACCATAATTAATAATACACACTTTGTAATTAACCACAATCCGAATGTAATCTATCGAATGGACTTGCACACCGAGACAACACATCGCATTGCAGCCTGACTCAGATTTCCTGCACTAATTAGGAAAATAAACAGGTGAACCACATGCCTCTAGTATGTATCTGCTTATTTAACCAGCACAAAGGAGACCTTGTTGTTAGCATAATGACAGTTGGGAGTAATTGAAAAAGGAGAGGAAAGACTAAGAGAGTAAAACAGAGCGAGAAGAGGGAAAAACATCAAAGGAGAAGAGAAACAAATGGAAGTGCAGCTTGTGGGAAGAGAGTACTGAAATCAAGTGAGACTGCTGATTGACAATGCAGGTGTTATCTTAGCATATGAATTGCTGTTTTAAGTAGCAACCTTTTATTGAGCTTTGGTAAGAGCATTCAAGTGCACCTCTTTGTAATGCATAGAAAACTCCCTATTAAAGTTGGCCGATGCACTAACTAAGTGGTGTAGAAAAGACCGTTATGGTTCAACACACACAAAAACACACTTGAGTTTTGTTTAAGAGACAAAATAATGTAAGCACTTAATGAGGATGTTTCACAATGGTGATAATCTTCAAAGAGGATTGAAGTAAAGTGCCCTCATTCGTTTTACATGCAGGGAAAAGCACACTTACAGATAATGAAAGTGAAGGAAAAATACAAAGACCAAAAGAGAGAGATAGCTGAAAGAGAAGGAAAAAGAGAGGGCTGTAATCCAGAGGAATCTCCTGGAAGTCTGCCTTACAGCTTACTCCTAAGTCATAAATACGCTGAAAGCTTTTCTCTTAGAATGTAGCAATAGACTTCAGAATGCTAATAGCAAACTGCTGTGTGGGCTAGTCCCATTTGGAATGACTAATGGCACGCTATATGGTACACAAAAGGTCCTCATTCATGAATCCATCCTGATTCTGTCCTCAGTCAGCTGTGCAGTGCCATCCAAGCTTACAGTTGTTTTGACATGCTGTCAAATAGAACTTAATGGGCGCTGAAACATGATGTGGTTCTCAAATGTCTTGAGGCATCTAACAACTGAACAGAGAGAACGTTTGTATTGCCAAAATGATTCAGTTTAGGCAATGTGCTTCTAGCAATAGACCTTTGAATTCTAGCTCTTGTTCCATTAGAGGCTGAATGCGCTCACTGTAAGTTGCAATGGACAAAAGCATCTGCCATATTAACGTAATCTAATGTAATGTAATGTTAATGCCAATTAAATCTCTACAAAGACAAACTACACTGTATGTATCTGAGATTTGAATGGTACTATGGTAATGGTAATATTATTTCTTTATCACCCTTTTAACAGACAACACATGCAAATAAAAAAAAAGAGATAGCGCAAAGAACTTTCAACTACAGTGACAATGTAGGCAGCAGCACTATGAATGCCCTGTCAGCAGAGCACAAAAGGGCTAAACCATGATTTACTGTCCCTGACAGACTCTTTCAGATAACTACAAACAGAAGAATATATCAGGAAGGCCTCTTCCTGGGGGACATAAAACACTTCTGTAGTGGCCGACACAAAGATCCTTATAAGTTATGACTCAAGAGGTCTTGCACTCTTTCTCTCTAGTCCCACTATGTCACACCCACTTTAACTCCATCTTTCAAGCACCATTTCTCTCATCACCAACTGGGTCTCGACGTCCATGTACAGTATCCTAATTGGGGTTTTCACTCTTCCATCCCCTTCTTTCTCCCCTAACTGTCCCCCCATCTGTCATATCCTCCCCTCCATGCCTCTGTACACCTCCCACTTTCCACACTGCTTTTGTGTAATATCTCACCTTGCACACACGAGCCACTCTGGACAGGATGCTCTTGTCGTTTCCTTCCCACGACATCTCACGGAAGAAAAAGTATATCTTATCATCATCTGGATTGTAGGTGTCTGCAATGGGATGAGCAGATATAAACCTAGCCTCTAAAGAGACGGAGAGGAAAAAAAAGAGAGGGGAGAGTGTTAAAATAAGTCAGGTAATTGCTTTGCCATGCACTGCGGCCTTAAGGTGGCATTAACACTACACTTGTTTACACATGTTTATTTACAATCTTGCTCTATTTCTACAGAAAGGTCTGAATTATTACCATTTCTATTTACTAAGCTAAAGCTTGGGCTGCACATAAATCTTGCCATACAGTTTGATACATGGACTAATACAGTGATTGCCAGAATATTTACTTTAGTTTAAAAGCAGTTTTGTTTACTTTTCTATGATTTTCAACCTGTCTGGCAGTATCTGTTATGCAACAGTGTGGCATAGAAATCATCCTTTCGCTGGAACACCCAGGCTCAAATATCTACCCTAGTCATTTGTACCCAGTGTTAGAAACAGTATTCAGATCCTTTAATTAAAAGTAGATATTTCATTGCAAGTAAAAGTCCTGCATTCAAAACCTTACTTAAATCAGGATTAATTAATTATTTTGGCTGCTGTAAAGCTGTAAACACAACACTGACATATTACCGCCTTATAAAGTTGAACATGTTAGCAAACAGTTGCCCATTTACAAATCGAGCAGACACAGAGCAACATTAGCATTCATTTGGAGTTTCTGGACAAACAATGATTGAAGACCAATATTCACTCTCCTTGCTCTGTTTTGGTCTCCACCAAAAACAAGTTATAAATCAAGCTCTTTAGCTGCTAAATGTTCCATTATGTTCACCAACTGGTTGCTATCTTTGTCTGTTGGCCATTTGGTGCTGGACAGGTAGCATACAGTGGGTTTATCAGAGCTTTTTGCTGAAAACAGCAGCCTGCTGCAGCTGGATAAGAGGTTGATTAAAGCGGTTTAGAGTAAACAAAAACAGTAAAGTTGCCGTAAGACCAACACAAGGAGCTGAAAGATGCTGAAACACTAATAAAATTAAGCTGAAAAAATAAATGTAGTGCAGTAAATAGTATAGTAATTGCCTCTGAAATGTAGTAAAGAAGAAGTTTTACTAATATCAATAATATGAAAAAGTTTCTGGAATGATCTTATGTGAATTAAGACATCAGAAAAACAAATGGTAAGAATTATTAGTAATTACTATTTCATGATGTTGCACAGTGTAACAAGATAGTGTTAGAACAAGGACAGTAAAAACTATATACAATGTAGGAACTAGCAGTGGGGAAAGGAGACAACAGCATGTTGCCATCAGTGTTCTGATTCAATGGGGAACTAGTCCAAAAGCTTTAAGTGTTGCAGTGACATTACATCAACATTAGCTCAACCCCTAGAAGCCGAGCCAACCACCAGAGGGTGATTCCCCAACTGGAACAGCTTAATGTACGACTACAACACACTCGACAGAAGGTCATTGTTAGTCCTGCGGCACTGGAAAGATGTTCCACAGGCTCACAGGAACAGCAACACTGCAAGAAAGGATGTGCTCTTTCTCTCTGCCTGCCCTGTGCTAACACATGTTGTATATTCACGCTGAGAAAGAGAGAGAGAGACATAATTACTCCAAACATCTCTGACTGTGTGGTTGTGAAATGTGGAGACCATGTGCAAGGATTTAGATCCTGGTGACAACTGTTGATACACGACAACCCATCAGTGGCTGTAAAACACTCAAGTCTGGAGATGTATACAGAGAGGGAAGACTCCCTCCTCAGTGATGACTGTGCATTCCATGTGTGCATGTGTGGGTGTGTGTGTGTTTGTGTGTGTGTGTGTGTGTGTGTGTGTGTGTGTGTGTGTGTGTGTGGCTAAGCGGTTGTGTGACTAAGACTGTGAACTTTGTGGCACACTGTAAATTCCCCTGTAGGTGTGGTCCCTGTTCGACTATGGCATTCATATAAAAGTTCCAGCTAAATGAATAAGTGGGCTGTTTTCTCTGCACTGGAATGCCAATAACCATCCTGAGGGCACAGAGAGTCTTTGTATTAGTAGACAGACTGGAAGTTTGGAGAAAAAGCAGTAACAAGTTTTGAGTGCACTCAGCGTGTTAATGGGGATATGTGCAAGCATGTGTGTACCATTGATCCAGTAGTCTTCAGAGATGTCTGTGCGTATGTAGTGCTGATCAGGTGGAGGGCCAAGGGAGCGTGTGAACGTTGTGTCTTTGCCCAGGAAGTCTGAAGATGTGCCCACATACAGGTACTGATCTGAACCAATTACAGAGACAGGTCAATCAATCATGATATTAATATATTCAGAAAAGAAATCTGCACATTATTGTACATGAAAAGTCAAATAGCAATAGCTACTTTGTTTTACATTTTTACAGTTCTATTCAGTACGTGCACCATAAAAACATATCAGAAAACAGATTACATTATGTTTTAGCTTGTACCATTTCATTGACTTACCTCAGTGGACCCATTTACAAAAACACAGACTGAGAAAGATTTCAAGAAACAAACAAAGTGAGATAAGGCTCAAAAACACTTGTTTACAATTCTCTGCCAAGTATGTTTTGGCATGTTTGTTGCTGCCTGAGAAATGTCTGCTTGCCTCTTTATTGACCAAAATAACTTGCAGAAAAGTGCTTGGAAAACAAATACACAAATACACAACTTTACTCAAACAATTAAGTGGAGACTTGTGGATACATTTATTCCTGGGTAAATGGTGCTGTGGAGCAATAAAATTCTGCCGCACAAGAGATAAGGCAGGCACAGGACTGCCAGAGTTGTGTGATGGCTCATCTTACCTGTGAGGACTGAGGTGAATGGCTGCAAGGGATCAAAAGGACATTTCAATCTGCCAGACTCCACTGTACTAGACAGCAGTTGGAACACACCATCCTGAGAGACAAAAGAAGATGATATTATACTTATATATACTTGTGCCAAAATTATTCCTGCTGAGAATCATATCTGCTTTACCTGTCTACGGCCAGTGATTTCAATGAAAGCACAGTTGGGGTGGAAGGCTCCTGTCCCACAGGCATAGACATGTGTCCGATTGTAGTTATGCAGGACCCTGACAAAATTAGCACACTCCAACTAGGACAAGCAGGGACAGAAAAAGAGCAAGGATTAACAATTATAGACTGACTGATTGAATAGGTATACTGTATATTACACACATACACAATATGTACAAAATCTATATGATATATATATATATATATATATATATATATATGAAGGGTCTTTCTTTAGAAGCACTTACATTTGCATTTTTGCCGGCCAGTTTGCACATTTCGACTTGGTCCCGGGAAGCAGGCCAGTGAATCTAATGACAGATAAATAAAAGGAAAAACATTATGTGCATGTGAGCCTTAACTTTAACAGATCATAAAACAGGCTTCATACAGTTATGTTCCATTTATATGCTACTATAATTCTAGCTTTAAAGATTAGAACTTTTTTTATTTACAAAGAACTTGGACACTTTCATTAAATCTCTGCCAGACTATTGCAGTGCACTTTATAACCTGTTTAAGCCAATAAAACAACAGTATAATGTGTTCAAGCTGCAATAGGTTCAGAATCCATCAGCCAGACTTCTCCCAATATCTGAAAGAAGATACTCCTGTTTTACTATCTCTACATTGGGTACTTGTGCATTTTAGAGTAGAATATCAAACTTTATGGATCACTTTAAAGGGTACTACCAAGTAAGCTCTTGACCCCTTCAACTGACAGGCGCCTAAGTGTAGTTCAAAATCCTCCAGAAGGTCCTTTTTAGTTGCTCTTTAAGGCTAAAAACAAAAGGGGACTGGGCCTTTGCCATCAGGGCCCCTCAACTCTGGAATAAACTGCCGTAGAAGTTCAGGCAAGCCAGTTCTTTATTGTGTCAAATCCTTTTTAACGACACAATATTTTGGTTTTGCCGTAATTACTGCAAGTTTCCTTCTGAACTTTTATGTCTGGTTATTTTCCATTTTGTATTTTACTTACGTTTGGTGTGTGCATTTTCCAGTGTTATGATTATTGAAAAGTGCTATATAAATTAAATTATTAATGAGCATAGGCAAAAAAAATTCTCCTTGCCTCTCTCAGGAAAATTTGGGGGATTATTAAACAACTGATCTCAATTATACATTAATTAACACCTCTAGGTGCTGGTACGAGAGAGCTATGTACGTATAACATCCAGTGTCCCTTAAAAGTACCCCACCATGTTCACACATGTGTTATAACAGGCTTATGTGCTTAGCGTGTTACCTCGCCTAAATCCTACCAAGGAGAGCTATCGCCAAACTTATTCATGGGTCGACAGAGCCTCAGTACGCATGCAAACACTGGCACAAATATGAAAACATCTCATGATTCCAAATCATTGCATGCCGCTGAGGAATTCATACAGAGAACCAGTGTTACAACGTGATGTGTTGACTACGCACAGTGCGTGTGGCCTGTATAAGGGCTTAAACTGGTTTTGAAACACAGAATATGAAATGATAAGTGGCCTGGTTTTACCTCAGCATATGGGGATATTTAAAGACTGTGGTAAAAAGTTTACAACATAGCAGCTATCTCCTGAAAATCGAGATGGAACTGGAATGCTTGCTTTAGTGCCCGAGGGTCCCTCTCCAGGTATGCCTCTTCATTAACTGATAAACACCAAGTTTGTGTCTCTAGACTGTCAAGGGCTGGTCCCAAAAGGCAGAGAGAATTAGACTTTTGGTGCATATCTCCCTGGTATCAGTCATTGACCAGAGAGGCAACAGAAAGGCAACACTATGAGAGCAAGACTAAGAGTTAAAACAACCAGATTAAAATCAAATAAACACACTTGCGTATCAACCTCAGCTGCATAAACACACAGTCACGTCTACAAACTTTAACACATGGTATCCGTCCAAGTGCATTTGTGTGTTTGTGTATATGTGTAAGCGTGCATACTCTGTAATGTGTATATACTTGTGTGTGTGCATGTGCCCTCCAACGTGATGACCCTGACCTCACAGGGCAGACAGTTTCAGACTGCTGTTGACTGAAAGGTGAGCTCTTCTCTAAAGCAATACATGGCTGAGTGCATTTCAGCTTAGCAACACAGTAATGAAATCGAAATACCTTACATCACCGCACTTAATGGCAAGACAGGTATATGTGACATGAGCTGAAGCTTAATGACTGTCTCTCTGATAATGAGCTGTTCACGGCAAATAACAGAGGTTATTAGGATGTCTTAAGTGACTCCAAGCATGAGTTTGCGTGTCTGGGGATTAAGCCGGTTACTGTGTGTGGAGGAGATACGACATCTCCTGTTCAAAGTTGAATTTCTTCCAGCACTATCTTTCTGTCAGGAGGTGTAGGGACTCTTAAAACTGCTGTAAGCACTTCAAAGTCTACCTAAATAACCTCTCAAGTATAGTCAATGATCTACAAAATCATAAGCTGCTGTTTATTCATTGCACTAAACTCATTCTAGGCCTCATTTTTCCATTCTATGCTCTTCAATATATAATTTGGACATTGTAATTCTGTGCTCTTCACAGCATAGTGTACCTTTCTGGGGGCTCTGGCCAGATTGTCAGGGTCAAGCAGGTAGATGTGATCCTTGGCTCCCAACAGAAGACGACCTCTTTCCTCATCCAACAGCAGCGAGTGGGAGTGGAGGCCATCAGAGGGGCCCAAAAACAGAGATACACTGCCGGCTTGCAGCAGTTCTGGCCCAGAGAGAGTTTCAGACAGACATAGAGACAAACAAAGATATTAATAAACCCCTGCATTTAAAAATGCACCATCTAGCATTCAATTACAGTACGCTGGGAAAATATTTCATCAGGAGTACGCTGTCAAGCTTAGTTTCTTCTCTGCAGTTCACTCATACCAAAATCCCAAAGACAAGCACTGGGTTTCGTCTTCTAGAGAAAAACTTGTCTTGGCTTGACTTGAAACTGCCTAATCCTCTGTGGTTCAACACATTAGCTACAAATGCTCATAGAGAAGAGATATAGTAGCAAAGAATTCGACGATACACTACTTTAGTGGATGCATAATCAGATATCTTTGTCAGGGTATTTTCATAGCTGCCTCATTAACAATGAAGATATCTCTCCGTTTAAAGGAAGCTGTTTAAAAGGAGATGAGGGGTTTATTTAATCTAAAATATACTTGTCTCACTACCAGTATTTTCCTGACCAGACTTTCATTTGTAGATGACTGAACAGCTTCTTAACCATGAGCTGTGGCTGTAGCACATGCCTGTCATGGGCAAAATGAGATTAGATCATGATAAGAGTAGGTGGATTACCTGTTGCTCATCCATTAGATGATGGTATAGTTTGCTGTTTACCCTTTATATGATTTACAGTGGTAACACTTTAAATAAACTGTATATAAAGAGTTAAAATATACTGTTTATACACTGTTTCTGTTAGTATTGGTTAGTCTTTGGACTTCCAGCTTCTAAGGTCCATTTCTGGGAGCTGAATACTGACTATATTCTCAGCTCAGTACTGTGTCCTTGAGCTCCTTGAGCTGAGGAAATCTCTTCTATCACCAGGCTCTTTTCAGTGCGCCAGTATAGCAACATGCCTTGAATAAACACTGGCTCAATGCGGGGGAGTCCTGTGGGAGTCACTCTGAAAGGATTGACATTGTGATTACCCTCTTGGTGTGAAGGATTGGAGAGGTTACCAACCCTCAATATTTGAACTTCTAGGACCTCTCCAAACCACCCAATCCTGCTTAATACCTCCTCCTATACACAAGCTCACACACACAGCACCCCCACATGCTCATATCTCTCAGCCCTACACACACACCATGCCACCAGCAAACCTTACAGAGAGATTAGGCCTGCTAGCCCTTGGCTAACGCTAATCTGTTCTGTAAACACACAGCACTATGAGGCCATTGAAACAGCCTGCTTGGCTGTTGCCGCTTAGCATAGTGCTCAACACCTTTCTCCAAAGAAGAGCGCCCACAACCCCCTAAACAACTGTGTTTTGATTTGCTGTTACCAAGCAAATTTGTTCACTAAATGGAGGTTAGGTGTTAAGCAAGTGTTTACAAGTAGAAGGAAAATGTCCTATAAATTGTCTTTCTACTGTATATGACTAATAAACTGTAGCTTTTGAACAGGCCACAAGACTAAGGATACAATACATGTGGTGTGACTTCATCCCTCTGGTCGCACATTAAGAACAAAGGCATAACAATGTGAATGTGCAGCATATAAAAAATATTTAAATCGTGACCAGATTGACTTTTCATTTGGCAGAAGGCCTCATCGTCTATGTTGTGAGTCTAGAAGAAACTTGTGCCTCAAGATGTGTTTTTCAGAGGAAAGTCTGTAAGTTTAGAGTAGAAGGCAGTTGTTTTGAAGGTGTTCACTCAATCAGGGTTGATTTTCACTTTGATCGTTGATTGTTCTCTTGGGGTGATGTGATGTTTGAAGAGTGATCAGTGCTAGGCGGTGTTGCTTTTGAAGAGTGTGCACTGATGAGATGATGACAAGATGTGTGCATGACGTGTGCACTGGGTTGGAAGTGATTTTGCTTTTGATAGATTCTTCTTTGCAAAGCCAAGAGACACACCCTAACAGAGTATCAAAAGTCATAAATATGGCCCCATTAAAATGCAGTCATTTATGAAATGATAAACTGCTTTATTTTATCAACTGGTTTGGAACAAACATAAAATGAAACCGACTGCAGAGCTAAATACTAGCCTAACTGCTGAGTAAACACTGTCCCTAGCAATTATTATTCCTGCAGCTACTTACATATATTTATGTTGGACACTCAGGACATACATGTGTATCTATTTCCAGCCATACTGGGTTTTGGAAGCCTTTGACTAGAAGAGAACTTTTGGAGGTTGAAGTCAGAGTGAGTTTACTTTTAGGTCACAGTGGGGATTCAATTTTATGGAGCAAGACTGAAGTTCATTTGTGTGGTTTCTTGTAGCTGATACATAGCATGAGGGATGGAGACTTTGAAGTAAAGTTTGCACTGGAGTTTAAATGGGTTTTAAGGGGAGCAATAATTTAGCTTTCCCCCGGTGGCACAAAGCAAACAGACTCAGTTGACGCAAAACTAAACACATGGACACGGTGCACATTGCCAGGACTGGCTAATATACACACAACAGATTGAATGACAGTCTTTTATGAACCAAGAGCATCAACATGAAATGTATGTTCTGCATGTGAATTAGACTTATAGGATTGGACTGCTACAATGCTGTATTTTGTTCAAATTGACTGCAGGTTTATGTAATAAGGACACATAAATGAGAGGATTAAGACACTGTGTTCGTGTTTCACAAAAAGTGACCAGGGAACATTCATGTGCCCATCAAATGTGACAAACAGTGAATTATGAAGTGGGTTAATGGATCAGTAAGTGAGTCTCAACTCTCTCACTCTACAGTTATGTTTCAAAGACCATTTACTTTAACAGTGCAACTGAGTCTATTAATCTCTCTTTTCACATTTCCTCTTGCCTGTGCATGTGCACAAAACCACAAGAGAAATAACAAGTGGAGACAAAATGTCACAGAGAGAGACAGACAAACATGGCCTTTGAAGATGCACACTGAATGGCGTCTGTCAACAGAGTCATATATCTCATGTAGCTTTAACTATAACCCCAGCTAGTGGAAGTACACTGATGATGAAGTTTGTTGGCATGGGATAAAACATCCAAAATTACCTCAAATTACCCAAACTTTATTTTGCTCTCAGAATGCCCTGGACCCACGTTGTAATAATATGAAAGTATCAAAGCAAATGTAAATATGTAACAACAATAACATTTAAAGACAAATCAACAATATTTCAGTTCCTTACCCCTGTGGCTGAGTTTGACCCTGGGGACACTTTGTTTGATGCTTGCTCCAAAAGGGAGGGTGGCCAACAACATCAATCCCACTAATGGGACCCCTGGATAGGATAGTACCTTAATCCTCTTCCCTTTGCTGCCATAACTACTGCCAGACATGTAGTGCACAGCCCCAATGTCATTTAGACTCTGATTAACAGAGTCCTCTGTCTTCATGGTGTATGAAGTGGTCTTGTTCCGTTTTCAGTCTGTCCTTTTCTGCAACCCTGGAGGAAGACCGGAGAAAAGAGTCAAGCTAGGGAGGAGCAATCATAAGTGTGTGTGTGCATGAGTGTGTGTGCAGTCTCATCTAACTTCATGCAGCATATGTACCCAGGTTTACCCTGTTGTGGCTATTCAGCTGTTTCACCATGGAGCCCTACAGGCATGTCTGCTCTCTTTACCCATCCTACATCAGCTGTTGCCTGTCACTGGCTTTCCTTTTGTGTCGCCTTTAAATCTGTTTGCCCAAAACAAAGGTCAGGCTAACAAAACAGACACATTCTGCTATCTTTCACTCTGCCATGCCTCTTTCAGTTTCTTTCTGTCCTCCATCTTCTTTTGATGTAGATAACTCATTTAATTCTTTAGCTAAATGATACTTGCCAAGAGTTTTAGCATTGGTTGATGACCCTGTCAGCTCCTCCTTTATGTCCTGTAAAAAAATGGGCCATGTCCTGTCTAGGACTTCACAGTGCATTAAAGAGGCCTGTAGCACAGACATTAAACAGTCAATGAAAAGTGAGCCGTATGAGTCATGGGAACACTCACTAGCTTTTCTGTCACTAATAGGCAAGGAGAACTTGAGCGATATGTACTTATTTAGATTTGACAAAGTGAAATCATTGTGGCAGAGACTGGACATTGTTTCGGTTATGTTCAATAGGGAACTTTAACATTTGAACATTGGATTATTATCATTTTGACCTGACAAAGATCCAACTGGGATTTAAAATAAATGTGTGGTTTGGAGTTAGTGGCAGGCGTTGCTATTTTCATTGATGCTGATTTCCAATAGCCTTGAACCTACATGTGATGTGCGTATAACTACACTCCAATATGAGTGTGCAGAGAGGATTTTCTTTTCTTTGGTAACACTATATATTAAGACAAGTAAAAAAAAAAAGGAACTAAGCTTTAATAAATGATTACTGATAACAAGTAGGGCCTGACCAACTACTTATATTGCAGACAATGATACTTGAAAACCACAAAAGCTAGATACTAATGCAAGGAACAAATATCCACTGAGTTATAGATATTGATGAATCTTCATTCTGATACTTTCTTAATGAATTCTTCCTGATTTACCCTGTGCTAATCAGCACAGTTACATGCATATTAGTAGTATGTGTGTGCCACCGCAAGAAAAGTGGTGCTTCATCAGATTGTTACTTGGAATGCATCGTTACCTCATGATAACCTTACCCTTAATTAGAATTGTTGTATATGTAGTGCATCACCCTACCCAGGTACCCAGTATTGACAGAGTTTTTAAACCTGCGTTCCTGCATATTCCACAACCATCTAGCTACTAATTAACCAGACAATCGATGAAGAAATTAATGAATGCATCAAAAGAATGCCTCCCGCCTTTAGACCTTATTGCTACATCTCTCTCATTACTTTCCTTCCACCCCCATGTCAGATAACACACATCAACCTGTCTTGTGACAACATAAACAATGTCAAATTAGATTAATAGATCCAATGCAGCATACACACTCACATATCTCAAATACTGAAACCAAGCATGTTGCTTCCAGTTGGAGGAATTGGACATACACAAAGGGGAGACACAATCACTGTTTGCGACAAATATTGTCCATGCAGCGCCTAGGAAATTATCTAAAAATAATAATAACAATAATAATGGACTTTATTTCTATAGCACTTTTCAAAACACAGTTACAAAATGCTTTACAGAAAAAAGTAAACACAGTCAAGATAAAAACAACAAAGACAATATTAAACATAAAACCTGATAAAACAACAGAGTGTGCAATAAAACAGGTCAAATGCAAGTGATAAAAGACAGACCACAGATTTACTATTAAAAAAGCCTTCCTAGAAAAGTAATTTTTGAGGAGTGATTTAAAAGAAGCTACTGAGTTAGCTAACCTAAGTTCTTGATAGGGACTTCCACAGTTGCAGGGCTCTAACAGAAAACACTTTTGTTGCGAGGCGGGCTGTGGGAACAGTTAAAGGGTCCTACATGAGGAGCGCAAGCAGCAGCTAGGCTCATGGAGCAAGTAAATCTATAATGCAGGGAGGAGCAAGGCCACGTAGGGCTTTAAAAGTAGTTAATAAAAGTTTAAAATCAATTCTGTACTTCAAAGGTAGACACACATTGCAACGATGGGTGTGATATGGTCTTGTCTCTTAGAGTTTGGTGACATTCTGAGCACATGCATTCATTCACGCCTATGTACACAGATTTGCATTGCATGTTAAAATGTAAAATGGCATGTTGGCAGACAGATACAAGCTGTTAAAGTACAACTCATTTCACTTCATTTGTTTTCCCTGTCCAGTTTTGTCATTTGGTGTTTGAGTTCATTTCTGAGAATCAGGGCAGAGTGGCACTCATCCAAGGGCCCTGTATCTTTAAACTGGATAGATTAGACCCTGATAAACAGACTGCTGTTTATCTAAGATGACAAATTGAGGCACCTTCACACCTTCAGGGTTAGAAATACAGATATGGAGCTGTGTGTGATGGATGGACAATCAGCAAAGAGAGTGAGAAAGTGAGCAGGTCTAAATCTGTGCAGTATTTGCACTCTTTGTGAACGACAGTGATAGTGATGGTGGCGGGGCTCATCCTCACTACAGTATCTTCAGGGGAGCAGTGACACGATTTCACCCATGTGAGTAGCATTTGAGAAATGTATCTCTCTTCACTGCTTGAGTGCCGACATCAATCAGCAGTACAGGCCTTTGCAGCACCCCTATAGAAGAATGCAACCCAAAACAAAGGAGAAAGCTCAAGTGGAGCATTAAAAACTCTCCATCTGTTGAGAAAGGGATGACAACAGGAGATCGTCATGCAGGGAATGACATAATATGCGTTGCTAGTCAGTCAATACTTTGGAAAGAGTGAATAATAGAAATGAAAAGAGAGATAGAGGAAAAGAGGGAGGGAGAGGGAGGTGAGAAAGAGAAGAAACAGACAGCTTGTGCCATGTGAGTAAAGCTAACACCCCTGTTTCCTGGCGGCCAGAGTCCCTGTTGTCTTTGGCAGCATGGCCGGCACACGGTGCAGGGGGTGATGGGAAACAATCCTGATGGCGATGGTGACAGATTTAAAGCTAGCAGCCAATATGGTGCTGCTGGCTTCTGAACTCAGCCCAACATGTACCATCTTATAGATATCACCTCCTGAAATATACTGGCTTTTTCCAGTTTGAGCTCAACATCAAACAAATACAGCGCATATGTGCCATAAAACAACCATTCACCAGCTGCCAAATTCTACAAATTAAGATGCTATATAAGAAGTTTAAAGTAGTTGAACATTTAAAAGACACAATATTCACTGTAGAAGTTGTCAGCAGACATGAGGAAGGAGCAGATGGTGGAAGTGCTTTGGCCATGGGCATTCTCACACAGAGACCACCCCTAATGAGGCATTTAGCAACACCCATGTGCCCTGCAGAGTGCACTATTATCAAACCCCTCCATCTCCACAGGACAGAGTGCATTAGCATGGCTATTTGTCTTTATTCCCTGACCACAGGCATTGACCTGGCAGAACAACATAGGTAATTGTTTCTAGCTCTCAAGACATTAGTTGTTTTTCTTGGCAACAGTCAATCATCTTTTTTTAACCTTGCATTTAAGCAAGCATCTAGTTCCACTGTGAGTCAGTAAGAGCTCATGTCTCTAAGGAAAATATAGGACAGCCACCAGGCCACACTGTTTGTGTTTTCACTAAACACAAACTATAAAGCACATACAAGGAGCATTACATTTTAAAGTTGTTCTGCAAGCTATAACTCCAGTTACAGGTGGTAGTAAAGAAGGAAACACAACACTGTTCAAATATAGACAAGCACCACTCTTTCTCTTTATGTTTTGGCGCTGTATTATAGCATATATAATAGAGAAAGGGCTATTTCACTTTCCATAACAAGCTAAAAGACTTCTGGAAACAAAGTAAAATAGCACTGTCAGCTCTGTGTCCAAAGGCTACTAATATTAATCTGAAGGGTCCAACGTCTGTATCTTTTAACTCCTGTCTACACTATCTTGCCTTAACAACATTAATACTTCACACACTTAGTCCAGATCTCACTGTGTTTAACTGTATGCTGAGAATTAACTGTTACCAAAGAACAAGTAAATATGAAACATGTGATCCTTGTGGGGATGTAAGATTATTCTGGACTGAAATAAAAAACCTCAACCTACATACTATTAAACTAAAGCTTTTTGGTAACTTTTATAGTATCACTTGCTAAATATTTCTGGAATTTGTTTACTCAGGTTATAAAGAAAACATCAAGGCAGCAAGCTGTGCTTCATTTTAGATTTTAAACACAAACATTACCCCACCTTATCTGAGTGAAACACTGTATCTATCAGCACAGCATGTCTGTATCTCTTGGGAAATTACATATTACTCCAAACAATGAATGTAAAATAAATTACCAAAATATCCCCTTACGCACAAAATTTAATCATGCAAACATGGTGATACAGACAGAGGAGGGCTTTGAAGTTGAAAACGCTTCAGTAAATTAGCCCTAAATAATGAATGAATGCTTAGTACAAAACATGTTAGGTAAGGATATCTAATACCTCTCCGTGCACTAGAACAGGGATCATTTGATCCCTTGCCATTAGGAAAGTCTGTATTTCCTGCAGCCCTTTACCTTATAATAAATCCTATAAATCAGAAATCCACAGGATGTCTGATTACAGAAACTCTCACAGTCCTAACTCCACTGCCCTAGTTAAAGAGTTTATTATTGGATTTCTCAAAGCGAATCATTTAGGTCCTGTTTTGCATCACATAAACACATCACAACACCGGATTAAAAATGACGGACATCTCATGATAGTCATTTGTGCATGAAATCAATGAATGGTAATTCCCAGACGAGAGGACATTCCAGTGGAATTCCTTCCGTTTTGGAAGTGAAGAGTATGTCTGTGGGGAAAAAAACAAAGAAGATGGATAAAATTCCAACCCTGAGGTCCTGTCTGTCCTTGTTTTGTCCCTCCCTAAGCTGTTATCTGAAAACAGTGGTAAGAGAATACTCTGGGCAACTGCTGGTATGGTAACCAAATACAGATAATAGTGATTGTGCTGCCTTTGTTAAAGACTTGCTTTATGTTTAATGTTGTCATTTCCAATCACAGCTCCACTACTCAACTACATACAACTGAGACTGTGCCAGCTCAGGTCTACTATCACACCAATGGGTAAATGGAAAGGTGGGTGAGTGGGGGCGAGAAGTGATTGTTGAGCGGCTATTCAAAATTGAGAAGCAACCATGTAACTGAGACAACGGCATATAGATAAACATGCCGAGGTTTGTTGATAAGGGACAACAAAACAAGTAACCCTACACATGCTGAACGGGGCATGACCCGGGCGTACAACTCTGATTGCGTGTCTGCATGTAGGAACATATGTGTGTGTGTAAGCTAATACCATCCTGAGGTAGGCAGATGGGAGCAACAGGGCATGAAAACAGTGACTGACAGTTGTAAGCGCTCTCACTTGTCTCCTTATGTCCTGAGGATACGGGGTACACCCATGTATGCTATGCAACAACTCCTCTCAAGAGCATTAAAGTCTTCTACAAATGTGGGGAAGCAGCTCTATTGTTCAGTCCTGGGAAGGCTTTTGTTATGTGGTTACCTCCACACCGGCTCCAGTACAGTTCAGTACAGCCAGAGCTGCAGGGCGAGCAAACCCAGCCGGTCTGTCTGCCTGCAAGTCTTTGGCACCTAGCTGTTGTAGACTCTCTAAATATACTAACATCACCACTGCAGTAAAGGTGCCCTAGCTGCTTTGTCTGTTCACACGAAGGATTCTGGAAACATGACCATGTAAGGCTAGGCTAGTGTGCAGCATGGCTACAAGTGTGTTTTAATAACACCTTCCACCCAAAACCTGTTGAGTTTTGGGAAAGCACTCTTTCAGTTTTTAGTTTTCATCACCGTCCAGGAAAAAGCCTCAGCATGAACTGCATGAGGTTGTCACAGAGTGCAGGAATGGTGCTGTAGGCCATTCAAAACACAGCTGAATATTGATGCTGTTTTAGGGCAATGTTGGATGAGTCCAGACACACCATGCAGAACAAAAGTGAATGAGAGCACTCAGGAGGCTCGGGGTTACACAGCATGGGTTTGTATTGATTGATATAGTGAACAAACCCACATACCCTACCAAAACCCTTCAACCAGTCACACATTATAACTTAAATCCACTTTCCCAGTCATACCAGAGCACTCACAGAAATGAGATTAGGATACAGTTTAATCTGCAAAGTGTGTTGTCACTTTTCAAAAGTCCCTTTAAAGCCCTCAAAACTCACAAATGTACATCTCCATGCTGTGGTTTCAGCAGCAGTCCTCAGCCTGCCCCATCTCCAGTCGAGTGAACCTGTGACTGCCTGTGTACACAGCAGTTTGCATTAAGTATGCCTGGCAGACACCACCTCAGTGACGTAACGATTGGACGGCATTTAAAGGAGAAAATCAGACAAGATTTTCTAAGTTGTCTTCCTGTGGCCCGAAGCAGAAATAATTTATTTACCTCAGTCATGCTGATGGAAAGCCCTGAAACACTGCCAGAAAAATCAATACCCACACAACTCCCATCTCCCTCTCTCTCTGCCTCCCTTCAACAGTTTCTTTGCCTCTCTCACAACACCCTTTAGATATATATATATATATATCCTCTTTATGCTGCACAGTAAACCGCAGAAATGCACAGACAGCAGTGAGCTCTATAAGTAAAGCAAGTATGTTCACTGCAGAAGTGTTTAGTGAACTGTAGATCCGCAATTTGAACATTTTGGATCAGGGAAAGGGACTTGGCTGTTTAAGTGCACCTAGTCACATTTAATTTGAGGGTATTTGGAGCCCCCACACTCGCCCCCCTCCCAAAAAAACTGTCCAAACACAGTTAGTACTCTAACATTCTGCCACTCGCAACTTCTAATATAACTAAATGTATCTATACCTCTTTAGCTCTATACATCTCACAGTGGTGTAAAATAAAACATTAATGCATCGTGCCACATTGATTTGAGGTTGCAAATCCAGCTGCATTGAATGAAAAGTTCAAAAGTGCTTTTATTCACTGAAACACTATCAACCCATTACTGTTTGCACAGTTAAGAAATACATCACTGCTGTCTGATAAATAGCATGTACCATAGAGATTGGCGATTTTTACAATTCCAGTAATTCAAAAGGATTACATGGTCCTTATAGATTGATAAAATTCTTCAGAGGATCATAAAATCTTTTCAATATCCATTATGTAAAAAGTTAGTTGTCACCAACAAAGCTGTTCAGAATTTCTTAAACGTTGACATGTTGGAGATACATGGAGTTAAAATCGTGGTTTTGCAGGGTTGAATTTATAAACTTTTTTAAGCTGTTCTGCAGAAGTTAAAGTTGGAGAAGTTGTCGAAAATATCAAATATCAAAGACAGACACAAAGGAAGTGAAGGAAGGAAAAAGGTCTACAAAGGCATGACGTCAAACGTCCAAATCTACAAACTGTATTGTGTCAAACATTATATAAGAACATGAAGTTCAATTAAACGAAAACCTGTACTGATCCTCTAATCGGCTATCGACCCATTTTAATAACTTACATCATCAAATAACCTCGGTTAATTACTTTAATGCAACAGACAGAAAAGGTAATAGCCGAGTAAATAAGTAAGTTTTGAATAACCTGCACATGATTTACGTTATCATTGCTGTTGTTATTGCTTGTTTCGTCTTACCTGCGCACTCAACCCCGTCTCCTCTCACAAGCAACACATGCGCGCGCGGTGCACAGCAGCGTCACTCTCCTTAATTGCCTGACGCACAGAGAAAAGTAAGCGAAAGTATGACACTCGCTCAACCTCGTCCCGACCAAAAGAAAAGAAATGGAAGAACTGAATACTGAACTGAACCCTCCCCTTAATTGTAGTTAAACGCACACTAGCGCTCTTGAACTCTTGGTGCACTCTGTGTGTGCGTGTGTTGGATGGCTGTTAACTCTGTAGCAGTTCGCCCCGAAACAGACAGCAATCTCCCAATTATGCTGCTGCTGCTGGAGGGGGGGGGCCCTCAGCATCTGTACCACTGCCAGCCAGGACTGAGGTCACTTGGTCACTACACATGCTTAAATTTTACTCAAACCCTGTGTTTGTCGCTCATGTATTTTTTTGTAAAATTGTGTATTTTATTTTATAGTGCATACAATAGAAACAAAACAGCAAAAGTAGAATAATATGGATATTCTATAAGATATGCATATAGGTTATTACAGTAAAATGGAGTAGGCCTATAGAAACGCATTAATAAAACATTCTTACCATAATCCATCAAGTCTGCGTTTGTAAATGTTGTTTAAAAGTTGTTAACAAATGGATTCTGGTCCAGATGTTCTGCAGCCCTTTTCCAGAAGAATTAAAGCGCTAGCTAAAAAGACAAAGCAGGTGTCATGCTGGAGGAGGATTTTCCACAACCTGGCAACACAAAAGTTGTTCCAATTAATAGCTTATAACAGATATATAAAGCATTAATAAATAATTGACTAAACATTAATAAAGCCATTTATTACAGCCCTTTATGAAGGAGGTCTTATTAGAAAGAGGTACCAAAACATGATAGAAATGAGATAGATATCGTAAGTTACAATGAGCTGAATGATTTGAGTAGAAGTATAAGAATATTAGAATATTATAGGGTGGAGAGATAAAGAGCCTTGAACGACTTATTTCCTAGTAAATAAATTGTTATTTTAATCTTTAGCAGAAGTTGCAGAAGGTTCACATTCATTCAAGATGAGAGCTGTAATGTTGGGCCCAGAAAAGAGAGTTGCACCGAGTCCCACTCATAAAGTGAGATTGGATATGCTTGTTTTTGCACTTTGGTGGTAATTAACCTATTGCTGCTCCGGCTCTGGGTGTGTATCTTCAGCAGATGTGACTGGGTCCAACTTGCCTAAGAGGATTAAGTTAAAGGTTAACAGGTTAAAACAGTGTCCTCCCTCTCCAGTGGGAGGTTCGGTGTCAGGGTGTGCACTTCCTCAGGACAACTCCCTCACACACACACAAATAGAGTAAAACCATTAGTTATGAGCAGCACTGATGACATAAATTGTGTAAAACAGTGTACACTGTCCAGTGTCCGTCCCATCCCTGCCCATTCTCCTGAGAGTTGTGGTAAACATTGAGTGTATGCGCGTGTGTTTTTGTGTGTGTGTGAATGTGTGTTCCTGTACTTGTATCATTAGGACCATGTGAGGACCAAATTTCCACAGAAATGAAAGCAAAAATTTGAATTATGGGACATGGGCAAAGGAGCATAAGGTTTCAGTGTGACAAACTGGAATACATTTCACAAGCTGCAGACACATGTTAAACAATACAGTAAAATACAGTATTTGCTGTTTCTCAATTATTTATTATTTTTAGGGTCAAAGTATGCCTTAATTAGTTAGTAGTAGTGAGATACCAGGAAATGAGGGAGAGAGCTGGGCAACAACGGTGTCTGGTCGGATTCAAACTGGTGATGTTGCAGGTCATGGTTTGTAGCCCCTTTGTAGGATTTGAAAATGTTCTAAAACATCCTAGTCTCAAAAAAGAGAGTGATGCTGACAGCTATGCACATCGCCACCAGCAGAACATTGACTACTTTTTGTTGCAAATTAATTGAGAAACTGTTTACAGTGGATAGTTCAAGAGGATTTTGGCAATGTTCCCAGAACAGCTGCCAAGTTATTTAAAAATCAGGAGCAAAGACTAATGACAGCCCAGCAAGTGGCCCATTCGTCCAATTAGCAGCAGGAGCAGTTAATAAATGTCTTAGTGAAGGACAAAATTGTCGATCAGCTATTGTTCAGCCTCCTTGAAGAGACATTTGTTCCAAGCAAATGTATGCCAAGTCTTGCCATATAAAGTGGAAGAGTTATACAGCAAAGTGAAAATTGTGACTAAACTCTGGTTACAATTGTGATTATTAGTGTTTGGGTTTAGGATTTCATTTTAAAGTGAATTTTCAGACTATATATAGATTGAAAGTGTTTGAATGTATATGTGTTGGTGTGCACAACATATAGACACACAAGTGCTCATTGTGTTTCTCCCCATTTGAACTACTTACACAATGGTAGCTTGTTTTGTGTTTTTTTTTTCTATCCCTATCCCTAGATATATGGAGTGTGAGTGAAGTGGGAGGATTTGGCAATGCAAGATATTATGAAGCAAACCAAAGAATAGCTCCCTAATCCCCAGTCATTTCTACAGTGTTGTTATCCAGTTGATCCTCCATTAAGGAGGATCAACCATTCACTCTGGATGAGGTGGGAAGCTGCAGAAATGTGAGATCAGCAGTTAGTGATTTTCAGAAGAATATACCATCTTGGATAAAGCTAATTATTCTCCTGCAAAATTGTGATGGTATTGCTAAAATGTAAACAGGAGAAGATCATGGACATTCATAGACAGTCATAGAGGCGCAGAAATTTATCTGCAAAAATGTGAACGCTTCTCTCATTCGAAGGGATTAACTCTTAACAAATTGGAAACACTTTCACTAGTACATTACGTGTTTGGGATATGTAAGTGGCCAATATATCACTTCACAGTGTTTGGTTCATATCCCCTGTCTCATTTTCTTAAAGTTTTGCTTTAGCACTTGGCAGTTGGTAAAACACTGAAGGTTAAGTTATAGTCTCCAGTAGGCTGAAATGCTCTGTGAAATGAAGTGAGAGAAAAGCAATTCTTAGAAACCTGGGCATTAATGTTCCATTAGTAGGTTTGCAGTCCTCGGTTGTTTAGAGAAAGAAACAGCTTTTCTTACATGCATGTGAGAGAGGGCCACAAATAGTGTAGGGTACAGAATCCATTGCAATCTGTGAGTAATTTCTAACAGTAATTGTGAAGATCTCCAGCGAGAGGGCAGTCAGCCAGGCCTGGTCACCCAGGGAGCTCCTACTCTACTTGAGACACACTCACACACACACACACACACACACACACACACACACACACAAATGCAGGCTTCCAAGCTTTAGTACCAATAGACTTGAACTGATTAACTAATCTTGATTACATGAGCTACCACCAGGCTTGTAGTGCTCTAAAACAACTGGAGCAGAGCTAATTATCAGTGATTGTTACTTATCGATGATTAGGGATAAGGATCATTAATTAGATATCAACTAGACATGTCAACAAACATGGAAACACTTTGAGTATCTCCAGATCCCCAATTCAAATATACAGAATGCAGTAGACTTCAAATACACACAAAACATAAATGTTGATCAATAGGTGAATATATGGATTTATTTACTTGGTTTGTCTTTTACTGGCTACTTGCATATGAGTAGTAAACTGAATCAAATGGATCATTGGTTGTGATCATACATATATATCTATTTATCCATATTCTCTGCCTCATTGTCTAAGGACACCTTCAGCATACACATACACACACACTCACATAGTCTACCATAAGCTTCTTCTTCCCTGATTCCCGGACAGGTAACCATAAAGCTCTTTAATGTTCTGTGAAAGTGATGAATGACAGCAAACACAATAAAACTATATGACCAACATTCAAACAGTTGTCAGCATACATTCAGGTTATGGCTGTGTTGGGATGGCATCAACAGTGCTGCATATATAACATGAAGACTGGCTGTTTTTTCACGCTATGGGTGTCACTTTGTAACTTATTGATCCAACTGTAACTGCCTCTCTGCAGTGTGTGGCTGGTAAGATGGAGAGAGTTCACTGTATAACATGAATTTAGAGGTGCCCCACTCTGTGAACCACATGTTCTCTGCTTGTTGTAAAATCCACTGAATTCACTGTAAAGACATTTTGCAAGCTGAACATTAAATAGTTGGATAAAATATGGGTTTTAAAGTTGAAACTATCAAACAGTAAACAGATAGACCTTGTACCACCTGAACCACAACATACATTTTACTGACCATACATTTTAAATAAATCAAACAGCCATGTTTACTTAAGTAAAATATTTAAGTACATTTTCAATCACTACTAGGAAGGAAAACATGCTGCAGTGCCAATTAACACATCACCTCATGTTTGCTTATTTTCTTCCTGTAACTTCCCATAAAACCTTTGTTACGTCTCAATAGTTTTATAACTAAACAAACACTGGCTCATCTCAGGCATGAAAAATCATTTTCTGTGTCGCCACTCATTGACTGTTCTCTCTCCCTCTAATAAACACACAGTGACCCAAACAAAACACCACCAGACTGCATTTCCCTGACTAGATGGGAAGCAAGCAATCACAGCTTCAAACATCACACTCAGGCAGTCTAAACAGTAAACCCACAGCCCAATTAAATGCATTTTCCAAATACACACACACACTTCAACACACACATTTCAAAATTCACCAAGCCATATTGTCAAAGGTAAACACTAAACATGTAGGCATTAGACTGCAACTATAGCAAAAACATACAACCAGAGAGGTAGAAAGTGAGCACCCGCTGAGAAAATGTCTCCATTTTGTTTATTTATGTTCTGAGTTTGTTAGTGATTGTCAAGTGTCTGAGCATGGGATTATTTATTTATTTTCAGCAGGATCATGCAGCTTTGTGGCTTACAGAGCAACTAGCTCTACAGTAGGACTGAAGTGACCTGAAAGTGGAAACAGGTGGGATGTACAGCAGCTGGGAGAAGAGAAGGACAGAGAAAATGCGACACATTAATAGGTATGTTATTGTATGAAAAGAAAAGGTCTGCTTCAAAAGAAAAAGATGAGAAAGAAAAAAATAAAGATCAAACACTAAAGCACAAAAATGCTGGAAAACCATTCCTTGTTACCCATACTAGAAGAATAAAATGGAAAGTGTTGTAAAAAGATAACTTCCTGTTGAATGGAGTCATGAATAAATCTTGATCTAAGTTATTTTATAGGTGAAGTTGTTGGAAAACACACAGTGAAAGAAAAACACCAGTGACTTGTACAGTATTTTCTTTATTTCTCTTGTTGCATCTCTTCTTCCTGATTATCTGCAGTCACAGGTCTGTGCTGGATACCAGCTGGTGAACAGGGTATTCCACTGTGAACAGTTAAAGAAGCATGTTGAAACCATTCTTTATTTGAAATTATTCTGTGCAGGAAATAACCAAAGGGAAACCACAAATGTCTCACTCAGGTAGTCCCAAATGTTTTCCAAATGAAGAGCTGCCAATATCAGCATCACTTTCTCTCAAGCATTTATCTCTTCTGTGCAGGAGAGGGGAGGAAAGTACCAATCATGAAGGAGGGAGTGTCCTAGGAAATGGATGGTTGTTATCTTGCCATGACTTGTAAAATTAATGTTATTCTAAGGAAAATCATGAGCAGAAACGGGTGTAACAGAAATCCAAACTCATGGATCATGGATGTTAACTTGAGCTTCATATTCTAAAACATTGACAATGGGGATTTTTTTTAACCCTAACACTGCCTCTACTATCACTTCAGCCTGTCAAAAAAAGGTTCTTTCCTTCAAGTCAAATCCAGACAAACTCTGTAAAACTGTCCATTTTTTTGGCATGGTATCCAGACTAAATAGTTGAGGCTGACGTCTGTCTGAGATCTTGATAGGCCTTCACATTCCTCTCAAGTGAAATAAACATCTGCGGATCTCATCGGATAAGCCAATAGCACTTCTTAGGAAGAAGAAGGAGAAGAAGACAGCAGGAGAGACTGATAGAAGGATAGAGTGTAAATTAGACCTTCAGGGGAGCAGGCTGACATGCAGCCTCAGATGGTCTGCGAGTCTTTGAACAAAACACATTTAACAACTCCTCCCCCGTGTAGTTTGTGAGTGTATGTATGTGTCTGTGTGATACGACACAGCTGCGTTATGTGTAATTTTATCGGGGAGACCTCTCCTCCTGCGATCAGCTGTTCTCACTGTGTAAAATAAATTCAAAATCTACAGTAATGGTTCAAACACGGGGGGGGGTTCAGTTACTCATCCCATTATCTTTCACTGTTAAGTGTTTAACAAAGATGAATTCAGTGAGGAGGTAGGAATTGAAAAGAATAACAAATAAGTATGTGCCTTTTGTGATATATCACTGCATGAATTGGACAAATCAGAACCAGATATAAAGAGACAGGACAAAACAGAACCCACACAAAGATCAGTCAATAGACTTGACGCCATGATGTTATCCACTGGTCATGTGGGGGTTTCAACTTGTGTTGTCATCAGAGAGGGTCAGATGTTGGCAGCAAGGAAAGGAAGTGGAGACAGGAGGCATGTGCACTCAACTTCCTGTCAGAAGGCTTAATTGTTGTGTGCCTGTGGGGATGGTGGAGTTATTTTTTTGCTCATTCTCTCTCTCTTATTCACCTTCCTTCCTTCTCTCCATCTCCACAAGCTTTTTATTACTGCTACATTGTTGACATGTGATTCATATCTACACTTTCAGGCCATCAAATAGCAGGGGTAGGATAGATAGAGACTGCCCAAGGGTTGAGAGAGAGGACTGCTGATAGAAACATAGCAATGCCTGTGGCCCAACTAGGCTGAATTTACTGCAGCGTTCTCACAGCTTATCAAAAATCACAGTTCACTTAGTCGGGGGGGGGTCATTCCCTGAGGTGGTCCCACATTGAGACAGGTCACCTTTAAAGATGGAGTCGGGATTTGACATGCCTGAGTAAACAGTGCTAGGTCTGATTCCAGTGAGCAAAGGCTGGCTGTACGCTTGTGTGTGGTAACCCTAAAGAAAAAAAATATTTTGGAATATAAGAAAACCACATTTCATTGTTAATCAGAATGAAAAAGACATTTTTAACGTAGTTATTTGGAAAAGGACGTGTGTACTCAATCAATACCTGCTCTGGATATTTACAGTATTAGTGTAGCTTTACATTTAGTCTTTTTTTAGTGTATGTGGGTGGGATGCAGGGCTGCAGTGGGAGTATGTGTTTCAGTGTGTCAGCTCTCTGCATTCCCTAAATGAATCATTTTAAATCACTGCCGCATCCTGTGTTGGCTTCAGCTAGTAATTGTGGTCACTCAAGCATAAAGAGCAAGAGAGAGGGGCAGACAGAGGAGAAAAAGCACAAAATAGAAAGGGAGATGGAATCTTCGATAACCTCACTGTTCTTACTGAAGTACTGTAAACTTTCAGGTTTGGAGACCATCAGCATGCAGAATTCCCCTGGTTTTTTTTTCTTCTGCTGTCCCCGTTGTTGAATCCTGTCAACAAATACCAGAAACTACGTGATTCTTTTAAAATTATAAAGATTATAAAGCTGCCAAAGTCGAACTATATGATCAAATTACTGATAGAGAATCAACTCTGCTGTTATTTCTAATCTTCTTTATCGCATCACTGACTCCCCCATTCAGCCAGTTATTATTAGGCTTGTATTTCTGCACCTATTCATTATAACAATGGAATGCATTTGCAAGACTTTAATTTGGTCTCAGGAATACGTATTGACAATAATGTGCGTGCCAGTGAAGCATGACTTCCATATCCCAAAAGTCTACATTTGTTTGTAGTGTGTTTTTAATCTACGGCTTCACTTTGGGGAACACTCAGTGTTCATGTCTGGTGCTGGCTGGCCTGTTGGAAGCCATAAATCACTCTATTACAGTATTTCAAACAATTGAGAACAATTAAGAGCAGTTAACCACCCACTTACCAACACATTCTGATTATTGAGGAACGTCAGCATCATTACAGAGAAGTTCAATGCTAATATGGTCACAATCCATGCTGAGGTGATTCAGTAAGTTACTTACTTCCACTATAAACCTAAGATTTAACTGACCGATTTAGACTAATTGGAAACAATTTGCAGCAGTTTGGACTTTCAATAAAAGTAAGGCCACTTATAGAGTGGTTCGGTAGGGGCCCATAATGGAGGCACATAACAAAGCACTAGGTGGAAGGGTGCACCCCAGGTCTCTTTATATCCCCAGGGTCTCAGCAAGGTGGGAGACATGAGTAATTACGGGAATGTGTGTATGTGTGTATCTGTAAGTATTCGTGTAAGGACATTTGTAATGAGGCCCTCAGAGAGAGTCTTGTGTGGCACCTGACTGGCTGAATGGGCCAGACCGAGCCATAAAAACACCTTCACCTCCATTAGGCCATAATGAGTGCTGTGTCAGGCTGCTTGATATTGCACTCTGGCTGCTACCACACAACTCAAGCCATCACTGGAGAGGAAACGAGGAGTGACTGGTACAATGACTCACTGTGAAGTGAAAGTGGCACTGGGACAAGCCAGGGATATATGCTAGAAGTAGTGGCAGGGTTTCCATCCACTGTGATGCTTATTAACCTGTAGGGTGTTGGTGCTGAAACAGGAAGCAAATTGTAGCCTTTGCGTCTGTGTGTGTGTGTGTTTCTGCGTATGGGACTGATAAAAGTAACAGCCCAGTGTTTTAAATATGGAATTTCATTCTGGCACATTTCTGGCACCATTCTCCCCATTGATCCATGTTAGCGCACCACCCTCTTCAACACTGTTCCAGGCTGGTAACACCTAATTGTGTCATGCAACAATAATCTCTAATGGCTGATTACATGAATACAGATGAAGTACTGCAGCACACAGAAAATATGTCGTGTGAATAAACCTGAACAGTTAAAGCTTCAGCACTTCCAACATGCAACATGAGATATGGAATCAAACTAAATTTAAGCCACTTTAATCCAATGTTTATTTACATGGCAATGCAAATCTTTAGAACTTACTTGTTACTTGTTTTGTAATCATATTATTGTAATCCTGATGTATGATTATGTTTCTTTGCTGTAAGTGAAGACTGGTTGTGTGTTGGTAGCACTTGGGAGTCTGGGGCCCTAAGCTGCCTGACTTTGACACCTATAACACAAGAAATGGACAATAAATAGAGAAGAGGAGAGGAGAGGAAGGGGTAAAGCAATGATAAAGTTTGGAAAATGAAACCCTTTCTCTGCTTTTCATTTGCGGTAATGGTCATTAGCTGAGTTTGGGCTAGTTTGCAGTAAATATTTAACCTTTCAAATCACGGGGTCATTCCTTAGAATCACTATAAGGAGCCGGTTATAAATCTAAAGGGTTTTATTTTTTTCCACATGGGATAGCTCATTAGATTGGAGCAGTGCAACTGAAACCAATACCATATGGTTGTTAACGGAAGAAACTCAATTAGCAAGCTAACAGGGTCATATGAGGGCAATGGGTTTCAAGAGCGAGATGGACTGACAGAAAAGAGAAAGCTATGGTGGTGAAACATAGGGAGCTAAGTGATTCTCATTGATTTTCAGGATATAGTCAGAAATAAGAAACAAAATGCCAATAAGTAAGGCAATGTTGAATATATTTATACCTGTCAGGATCAACACATTTAGCTCAAAGAAAGAGACATTTTAGGAAACAGACTTATTCACTTTCTTGCTGAGAATTAGCTGAGAGGATCAATGCCACGCTCATGTTTTTACAGTGAATATGAAGCTACAGCATGGAGAAGGTTACCTTAGCTTAGCATAAAGACTGGAAACAGGGGGAAAGCTAGCCTACCAGCATTTCTAAAGCTCACTAATTAACATGTAAAACTACACAATGCCATTTTTACACAGTTTCTGAATGGATTAAGCAAACGAGAAATAACATGACAATTAGTGCTGGTAGGAGGATTTATTTTACCTATGGACACAGCCTTGATATCTGTTTCACTCTGCTTCCAGCCTTATACAATATACTTATGCTTCCAGCCGTATACAATTTGTTTACAAAATTGCATCCTCTTATCTTGATTAAGAAACTAATAAACTGAAGAGTCCTAAATCTGTACTAACCATTTGCCCCCTCAAGGCATAGGATGTCCCTTTAAGCTCAACCTACCACTTGGCCTCAATCCAGACCTTAACCTTAAACCCCAACAAATAACCAGTGGCTTTCCACCAGCCCCCTCAACCCCACTGTTTAGCCCCCTCACCCTCTAAGCCAGGCCACCTGGGAAACTGTCTCTCGCCTCTGGTCTAGCCTCTACCTGTTTGAAGACCCCAGCATGAATCATGACCTCATTCTGGTGAGTTAATCACATCACAAAATGCACTGATCCTTGCAGGAAACAAGACTTAAAAACCAGGAAGTTCAGACAGAGGGATAGCCCAAGGCTGGTAATCAATCATGAGATGTCTGGCGTGAGGTCACCTGCATGTGTATGTGTGTGAGTGTGTGTTTAAAGCATTAATTGTTTCCAACATATTGTAATATGTGTCAAGGTCTCACATAATAAATAAATAATAAATAATCTCTGACTTTGGGAACTACCATTACATAAAATATGATCTTGCCCAACCTTTGTAAAATAGCAAAGGCAATGGGATAAGACATTTATGTTGCCACAGTAACCACCAGCTCAGTTTTGGCTTCACTGAAATTTGGAACCATCCTGACAGGAAACCTCATTATTAAAAGATAACATGAAAAATATTTTTATGAAAAACATGTTTTTCAGCAACCCTTCTTGCTGAGATTATGATTGTGAGATGACATTCATAGCTGTGGTTTGTGAATTTAGTATGACCCCTTGTTTCCAAGGTTACAACATGGCACCATCCAATTAGTGATAATGTTCTGACTGACAGGTAGAGACAGTAAGAGCGCTGCTATTCTCCCAGCTTCACAACCTTTTTCTCCCTCTGACAGTAGAACAGAGGAAAAAGATTTTTTTCAGTATTGTTTTCCAGCATCTTCTAAATTTGGCATTGTTAGTTTTTACTTTTCTATACTACTTAACTACTCTTTATCCCTTCAGTTTCATCATTCATATGATGTGACCACCAGATTCATATCTGATTGAGGCTAAAATTATTTTGAAAACACATTTTATTCTAACGAGAGACTATGTGTTCACATTTACACTACACTAGAGCAGACTTCTTCAATCCCACAATCCCTTAGGGCAAAACAGAAGAACACAGGCTGTCAGCAAAGAGGAAAACAACACATCCTGGGCCCTGGGGCCTGTGGTATGTGTCGTTAGTTAGAATTGAAATAGATTCATTCCCTCTGCTGATGGTCTGCAAGATCAGATTTTGGCTACACAGCAGTAATAAATCACATTAATATGAAATGTATTTCATTTGATTAGCTTCCTGCCTTCATGTGCACAAACACACACACACACACTCACACACACAACATGCAGATGCATGCTCTCATACACATCTTACATGCAGGGAAAGATGCTTGCATTTTTCAGGGAAAAGCTCTGGAAATTATTATAGTGTTCATGTTAAGTCATATGCAGCTTGATACACCACACCTGTTCTACTGACACATTGGCTGAATGAAAGAACAGGACAGGTCTGTAAATGCACATTCCCCTGCTGTTTATAACTTTACTCTCTAACCCTCTGTCTGCTTTTCTGTCCCTCTCTTTAAGCTGTTTTTGTCAGGCCCTTCTAACGGATATAGCTGGTAGCTATGGTTAATGGACCGTATCACCGTATGTGACACATCCTCCTTTCATCATACCTCTTTACCGAACAGCAAATGTGTGTACATTATGTGTTTTAATGTGATAGAATCCAAGTCATGGAGCAGATTGTTTTCATAACGTCTCCATTACCGTCAGCTCTTGTACAGGTCTGAGGAAGTGTAGAACATGTTGTCAATTCAACCGTCCAAAATACAGTGAATGTATAAAATGTTAGACACTTACTCTTTTCATACACTAATGGGGTGAATGCCCTGAAAGCCATCTTGTCTGAACTTGTCTAAACCCCCTGTGCAACAATGTCACATATACTGCATAAACACACATTATTATGAGCTTGTTCCAGCATATAAGCATATATTAGATTTATAGGAATACTTTGACAATTTGGGACAATTCGCTTTATCGCTTACGTGGCAAGAATGAAATAAGACATATCAGTACATTAAACATAAAGCTACAGCCAGGAGAGGGTTAGCTTAGCTTAACAAAATGATTAAAATGGGGGAAACAGCTAGCCTGGCTCTGTCCAAAGGTAACAAGAATGTCCTAACAGCACCTCTAAAGCTTACTAAGTTCAGTGACTTCCTGATTTTACACTTCTGTTTTAAACAAACAATATCTAATATGTTAATTAGTGAGAGTATGGGATTTGTTTTTACTTCAAACAGAGTCAGGCAAGAAAGTGAATAAAGATACTTCCTAAAAAGTATTTCTTTAAATCGAGCAAAATCTTAAAACCCAGCATGTGTTTGTGGCTGCACCAAATGAAATCAACTAAATGTTATACATATTTTCATGAAATTCAGCATTCACATACACTGTATAAACAGGAGAGATGTAGTAACAGAGAAGCAGACTTAAAGACAAATATTTAAGCTTTTAAGCTTTTTGTCCTGGTGCATTTCACTTTTGCACTCTTCGACATCCCAAAGCTTAAAGGACATCAAAAACAGCTGTTTGCTCTTTGCCCTGGCTGCAGTATAAACCTTGAGCCACCTGGCTATCCATATGGTCAGTGTCTATCTATTACATCTGTTCTGCTTTCTTAAAATTGAGCCATAAAAGTAAAATATTGGTCATGATAACAAAATGATCAAGATTGTGTTTTGTAACATTGTCTCCCTGTTAAAAGCTGAAAACATAGGCATCAGATGATGCTCTTGTATGAGCCTTCACTGGATGTTGTACAGTACAAAGAATTTAGTGATGGTTGATTACTGCCTTTCAGGGATGCCGTTGAGGAAGAGCGCTTGAACGATTCAGGGCCCCGAGCTGGACATGCCAAGGATTATACTTCTCCATTGTGTTAGAGCTGTCTTTGGGCTGTTGACAAAATCTCTAAGCGGCACCCCTGCTGACTTTAGCTGCAGCAATTGTGTAGACTCTATCAGCAAAGGTCACTCCTCTTTAGGCCAGTGAATTTTATTATTACCTTTATAAGGAAATGGTCTGTTGACAGCCTATCCCAAAGAGCTGACACACTGTCCCTCTGGGCCTGGGGAGTGACTGGAAGGAACGAAAGGACAGATGGAGCCAGAAAGAACTGAGACCTTTGATGTGTGGTTAGTGATAGAGCTTCAGGTTGATGTGTTTGATGTCTGTGAGCTGGGCTGAGTCTGGCAGGTCAAACAGTCAAACTCAGCACACACCTGGAATACTGTAAACTCTGTATTTTATCAAAGGGTACTGCAAATCCATACACAATGAAGCTCACATATTTCAGTTTTCTGAAAAAGGTTGTCTCCACACGTATTCAAATCATATTGTTTTGATTATTAGCATTGATAGCCTTTTGGTGATTACTGTTGGATTACTGATCCTAAATTTACTGGAATATTAGAAACGGGCTGTTTTAACTCAACCTTTTGTAACATTCTTTATAATTGCAGATCAACCTCACTCATCCTGTGGTGAAAGAAAAGCTGTGGAAACCTAACTCTTTATAAACACTTTAAAAAAGAGTCAAAGAATACTGAAGCAGCAGCACTAAAGTCAGCTATCTCTCCCTTTGTTTTCTCTCCCACTGGAAATCTTTCACTCAGTATTTTTGCTGCAGAATGATCTGCAGTAGATTAGTAGATCTTATTAGCAGTGTATATATCACACAAATAGATTATATAGTCTACATACTGCGGTTTTGTTAAGATATTTATTATATTTGTTGTTTTTGATACGTTTTTGAATTTACCCATTATTCTTGATAACCCAGGACTCAAAACTGTGCAGAAACCACCATTGAAGTCATGCTGCTTTGTTGTTTTTGCTTCCAGATGTTTACTTCATTATAGAGGTTTTCTGTTTTTGATACAGAAACTCAATGATGTTGTTTTTTAAGAGCAGGCTATGTGTGCTCACTAAGGGTAAAGCACTGTAAAAGACCTGCTTTTGTGGTTGTCATAAAAGTGTCTTAGCAAAGCTCTTCTGACAGTAAAGCAGTGGGGCTCTGTATATAGCACACAGACACAGACACACACACACACACGCACACATACAGACACACACACATGCCTATATGTGCACACACACACAGACATACAGATTCATAGACTCCCCTGATGATTCCCCAATTAAGCTCTACCACATGGAATCCATTGAGTGTGAAATTGAAAACAGGGACAGGAACGCCATTATAATCTCAGTGCTTTAACTTCATAATGGCAGTTCGGCATAAGATCAGATAGTCCTTGTGTAGACATCCAGTCCCAAATCAACACTTGTGAAAAGATTAATCAGTGTTTTCTCCGGCTGCGAGATGATGTGACAAAGAAATCATCATCATCTGGTGTAAGATATACTGTAGAAATGTGAACGTTCTGGACAGTTATGTAATGTATACTGCTGCAGAACAAATTTTTGGCAATACAATATGTGATACTTAAACGAAGAGGTAATTACCCTAATAATGGTCCAAATGGTGCGGCTTAAGTTCAAGTGGTTGATATTAATAAGCAAAAAAAGCTGTTGCTGAGACAAACTTGCAGTAGTAATTAACCACAAATATAAGAGTTTCCACTGAAAAGGGGGCCTGAAATTAGTTAGACAAATAATTCAAGTCATGAAAAAGACTGAAGAGGTTTTTCTCTTTGACAAAATCAGAAAAAGGATTACAGGGCTTGGCACAGAGGGCAGAGAGAAAAAGGAATAAACAGAGCGAAGGAGTGTGTCTCATGGATTTCAATAGACCCCTAGGTTGGGGTCATATCTCATAATGTTGCAGAGGTTCAGCACCGTGTGGACAACACACACAAACAAAAATCTTTCCTTTCTCCCCAATTTAACTAATCCCAGTACTGGGATTAGTTAATCTGTGTTCTGTGATCAAATAATAGTACTGTACTAATAATACCGTGCTGTAAATCCACATAATAACCATATAAACTAGAGTAAATAATACATAATGGATGAACTCTTTCATTCTTCATATTTAATTTTCCTACTGTTTTCCTACTTTTCCGGTGTTAATCCAACGCTCTTGGCTTATTCCTCTCTGCAGTCTCAAGGTTCCAAAAACAGAGCATCGACAAATTTCCATCCTCTCTCCTGTGCCAAGGTTACATGGGGGGTCGAAGGGGTGGTTGCAGCACCAGGGGTCAGGCCATCTCCTGGGCTCTGGTCTTCAAAGAATACCCAGGAGAACCACAACTTTTTGCCTCTTTTAACCCTCCTTCCCCTCGTTTGTCATGGAGCCACTCTGCTGACAGCAGACCCACTGCACTGCTCGCACTGTCAGCTGTGTGATCCTCTACACACAAAAGGTGCTGTGCTGTATATTCACTTTTCCACAACTCTGACCCACTATTTTCCGGATACTATCTTTTATATGTGACCTGAGTTCACACTGTCATCACAAAGTCACTAAAACTATTACCTCTGCTGTATACTACTTTTTAGGATTAAACCGAAGGGAGGGACTGACAGAGTTAGCGTTGTCTCCTGGGATTCATAAGACCTCTGAGGCCCAGGCACTGATATACTGATATGTCATCCCTTTCTGTCTTCTTCTATTTCATCTGTCTGTCTGTTCCCTGTAGGGGTTGTGACACACCTCCTAATGTGTATTTAACGTCTTGTCTACCCTGTCACCACGTAGTTAGGATGATGTCTGCCCTGCCGTTCTGCAGGACGCGCTGTGGTTTTGATGACAGTGGAACCACTGCTGTATGCTCCGCTGGGGCCTGAAGACTCTGTGTCTGCCTGCCTTTTTATCCCTCCATCCATCCTGTCCCTCCATCCCACCGTCCCTCCTCTCCTGGGGTTTATGTATCCTCGTCCCCTCCTTTGTCACAGCTTGTCCTGTCATTACTCACACTGGCTATCCGATGACAGGAGAGCAGAGAAGACAGAAAAATGTTGTATGTTTGTGTGTGTGTGTGTGTGTGTGTGTGTGTGTGTGTGTGTGTGTGTGTGTGTGTGTGTGTGTACACTCAGCATCTTATTACATTGTAATCAGTAGTGTAGCAGCCAACAGCAGGGAGCAAATCACATTAAGATAATTGGGAAACACTTCATGTTGGACAGCTGGGGCTGTGGTGGATTGATTAAATACATTTGATGTCACAGAGGAAAACCAGCCTTTTCCCAGAGCAAGAGACATTGAGTGTGTGTGTATGTATGTTTGTGCATGCATGTGCATACATGCAGCAATAAAAGACACAAGAGAGAAAGATGTAGAGAAACAAGACAAAGGTTTATTGGCTTGCCTTGCCAGTGGAAAAAAACACAACAGTAGAATCAAAGCAGAGATGCTGGAGAGAAAGTCTTGCACACCCTTTGGGAGCAAAATTGTTAAACTGAGAAATAAGCAGTGCTATTGTTTGTCATCAGCACAGGTTGCCATCCACATAATCACGCACCTCAAAGTTATCCTGGGTGACCACTAGATGTCACTATTATCTGTGTGTTAAATCTCACTTACACTACCCTTGCTGACATGTTTGACTCACACTGATAACAGTTGCCAATTTGCTACGCAGCATTACACTGTTGTTTTCAACACACTCCCCTTAGTTAAACATTTGTTAAAAAGATAAACTGTTTTAATGGTTACGAAGCAGCTGATGCTTTTGGCATGTCTGCAAACACCCTTCATAAAGACATGAGGAATTTGTTGAAGGGATAAATGTGATAAATGTGCAACTTGTGCCTGTGTTGTTCACATCTCTTCTAAGGTCACCTCAACTCTACCGGCGTACAAACATATTGGTTTGAACTAAGAGTATGCAAATGAGCAGCAAGTAATCAAAGTTCAAGCTGAATTGTTTAAGAGTTCATTGAACTGGAATAAAAAGATGTGGAGGAAATTACTTCAGTTTGTCATCGCTGTAGCAAATTAGGCAAGGACTGAATAAATGGATTAGCAGAAATGTGTGTGCTTGGTGGGTGTGTGTGTTGGAGGAAGAAAAAGTGTATGAGCATGTGTGTCATGTGGTTGTGCATTTTTTGTGAGCACACTTCATTTTATTCATACACACAAATGCATGTTTTTGCGCCCGCATGGGGATGAGATACCAGGATACACAACATTGCTTCCATCTTTTTAATGGCGTACGTCCTACTCCTCCCTGTGTTGTCATGGTGATGTGTCCCTTTCCAACCTTTTTTTAGATAGGTATGCAGAGTTTGTTCCTCCTTTGCAATCTGACACACATACAGCAGAGCTACCATGAACATATACCGTATTACAAACGCATTTAAAAAGTAGACAGCATGCACCAAAATTCAAAACATACTTATTCTCAATTCATGAGGACAAGCTAAACTTATACCCAGGCTTATACTAGACCTAATGTTAAAGCTAAACAAACATTGAAGGGATTTGAATTTTAAAATAACATCTCCCTTTGAGTTATTTTGAGTAGTGTAGGCTTTCCTAACTCACATTTCTTTTAATTTGAACTGTCCTCTTTTATAAATTCACCTTGCTCCACCCCTTAAGGTGCAACTTAACAGTGCAGAACTCTTACTACCAGGCATTAGTAATCGATTAGGAGGGGAAACGAGGACTTGGCCGCTGCCAAAACTTTAAAAACCCAACTGATCTTGTTTAGATTTAGTCAAGGAGAGGAGAAGGGAGAAAAGAGAGGTGTGGATAGACAGGCTTGACTGTCTTATCTGCAGCCTGTGGTCACATCCGCTTTTCACACCTTCTGTTCTATCTGCTGTCCACACAAACATGTAAACACACACACACACACACACACTCAGTCACACTGTCGTCAAGATCCTCCTGTATAACGTGGCTTACATGATGATAACACTGATTTGTTCAGCATTGGTGCAGACAAGAAAAATCATTATACCAATGTTAGTATATGCAACATTTGACACACCTGTAGCAACACTATTATCCCCATCTGTAACCTGTTTCCTATTTTCCAGTTCCTTGTTGTCTGCACCTTAACAAAGCCTTTGTTCCACACAAATACACACATTCAGCAATACCCCATAACACATTATTATCAAGGCAGACAAAACAAACCATTTTCCTGTATGAGTGGTTTCCTATTACATTTGAACAGGAAGCAAATTAGGGTGAGGAGACTGTTGCTGATGAGAAGTGTGTGTCTGGATGCCAGGTGCAATGGAGAGCTCATTTTGCATATCAGAGAAGTGCTATTATGAGTAGAACCATGCATACTCTGCATTAGTGGATGTAATGACAGAATGAGGGGCGACTAAATGAGGGGTTACCGTTCACACACACCGACACACACATATACACACACAGGTGCTCATACAGATAGACACTGGCAGACACACACAACCAGCAACAAACTCAAACACACTCGTCGTCTACTGTATGCGCTAAGTGCAGGGTCATCAGTAATGGAGCAGACTATGGGAGCGATAGCGACAGTGATGGATCCGCATCTCCATAAAACCTGTTCTCGCAGCCTCCATACATATTCAGACGGGCTGACTGAAGCCGTGCCACGTCGTTAGCAAATGAAAAGTAGTTTAGCATGAGAATGAGCCCAGGGGTCACAGGAAGAGAGATGCACAGAGACAGAACAAATTCCACTCGGCCTGTAATTGGCCCAAGAGGAGAAAGGAGGCGAGGGAGGATGAGGCAAAGAGGATTTATTTCATTTATTTTATAAGCATTACATTTACAGTGCTGCCTGTATCTGGATCAATTTTTGTAAGGAACATCTGTTTGCTTAATAGAGGTATTGTTATTAGACTGGGCCATCTGATATTGAAATCACAGTAGTCGGGTTTCATATTCAGGTAGGGTGACACATTTGCATCAGCGACGGGTTATGGGCTCTGATTTGACACAATGCACACACGGCCCTGGCATCTTACGGTTCAGAAAATCTGATTTTTCTTTGCGAGAATTGCAAACTAGCTTTACTTTGCAAACTTTAGAGAAAACATTTTGACAACAGTAACTTTGAGAACAGCTGGCATCCTGTTGTTGGCAGAGATTCATTAAGGCTGGTTTGACATCTTCTGCTTTGCCCTGAGTCCTACACATCCGTCCCACAGTGCAGTGCATCTACAACATCTCCACACTACAATAAGACACTTGTTGACTTTGACCTGCTTCCTGTCAACAAACTTTTGGTGTAATCTAGCCTTCTGCATTTTACAGACTCTATGGATCACATCGGCTGAAGGACGGGGAGATTCTTAAAGTTTGGTGAAGGTTAGGCAACTAAAACCCCTTGTATACGGTTTGTGGAAAGTTCATTGTCATTCTCAATAATAAAAACTCAAATGCTAAATAGACAGAACACATAGCTGTTGAAAGAAATTGCTTAAATCCTGACCTTTACACCACTCTCACTTTTTCTCAAAGATGTCGCACCTTGTATTCCATATTAATTTTAGTAATAACCTTGGTCAAGGCAACATTGTGCGGCAGTCCATCATCCTGACAGCAACATTACAAAAGTATTTTGTGTTAGCAGAAGTGACAAATTATGCCTTGCTACACTTATCTGCTGAAAATGTGTCATTTCTGTTAAAGGAATCTTTACGCTTATTCACTTTCTTGCCGAGAGTTAGATGGGAAGATCGATACCGCTCTCATGTCTATCCATTAAATATGAATCTACAGCCAAGAGACAGTTAGTTTAGGTTAGCATAAAAACTGGAAAGAGGGGGAGTAAGCTACCCTTGCTCTGTCTAAAGGTAAAAAAAAAATCACCTCTAAAGCTCACTAATTAACGCATTGTATCTTGTTTGTTGAATCCATACAAATGTCACCCTAAAGTCACCCGCGTATTTATGTCAGCTGTTTGGCCTGACGTATGCATAGCCATAGTATTAATATGTGTTCCACCAAGAAACACCAATGCCTGATCTTTTGGAATATAGAAGAGTATATATATATATACATACTCTCATAAACTGACCTTTATGAGCCACTGCCATTAGAGGCTCAGCCCTCTTCTGTCTTGCTTTTGAAAACTCACCAGTGCAAAATATTGATTTGCTGGCAGGATGAAGTTTAGCCCAGATGTTCTGTCTACTGTTGGCTGGATAGTGCAGGGCAGAACAGGACCGGGACCGATCAGTAATCAAGATCACCACCAGTCTGAACCAATTTACACCACCTTAGAGAACCTGGCATGCTTCACTGCTCACCCACAACCTCTTTTTCTCTCACTCGCTTTCTTTGTCTTTCCCTGTCCTTCTCTCTCCCTCAGTCTTTTTTTACATGTAATCTCTCTGGCCCAAGTTGTCCACGGAGCAGAAAGTCATTAAGTGTTGGAGAGGCGACAGCGCAGTGATGGTTCAGCCTGAGAGAACACAGTCTCCCTGAGCAGGCCTGACCACGGCTGCACACGGATTAGCTCATTACAGGTCGTGCATTTACTTTCTCTGTGCAAAGGCAGAGAGGGAGTCCAAAGGGCAGCCAGGTGATGTTCTCAATGGGACCTTTTTATTTGCAAATCAGTTTGATTCTTTTCTTTTCTTTTCTTTTCTTTGTTGCTTGTACCGCTTTGTTGAGGCATCAATGGAGTGATTAATTTATTACACAGAAGTCAGCCTCAAAGTGTGCTGCTCTAAGTCCCCATCACTTACACCTAATGCACCTACACGCGCATACATACACACAAACACACAATTTTTAATATTTCTCACAATTCAAGATACAAACCCAGGAGTGAACATGCAAAAACATGTCCCAAACCCCTCAAAATCTGCCCTGTCAAGTTTTATTTTGCATACTAAAGACCAAACAGCCATCGCAGTTGATGTCGGAAATTTCATGTGATGTGTGTGTGTGTGCGTGTGTGTGTCTTTGTGTGTGTGTCTACCTCATTAGGACCACAGCAGCATATAGTAGCCTGGCCAATTACACCGAATTCTCCTTTTCTTCCCTCTCCGTCCATCCCACCCCTCTCTCTCTCACTCGCTCTCTCTGCCTCTGTCCTTCCCCAACCTCCCCAAACAAACACAGCCATTTGCATATTGCTTAATGGATTGCAAATCATCCGACCCCCCAAAATGAGCTTAATTGAGGTAATGCATCATATTGTCGGCTGATTTAAGAAAGATAATCATTTTTGATGTCATTTTCAAATATTCTCCTTTTTCTTAGCCGTTTGTTTACACTGTGCAAAAAGTCTTTGAAGGTGTGGAGTGCCCTCACTGAAATGTTACAATGCAGTTTCCAACTATGAAACACAAAATACAAAACAACTCAATTAAAGAAAATACACTCCATTAAATAGGGATCAAAGACTAATGTGTAAATTGAGCTATGTCACGGGAAATGATTGATCAGTCCGTATTTTATATATTTCTTATTCAGACTGTGTAATTATGTTTCCCCAGTTTGAGTGTTTTGATATGAGGTAGCATTAATCTGCCACCTATGGACACAGATATGGAAAGACATGTGTTACAGACACATATGCAGTGGTGGAATGTAAGTCCATTTACTCAAGTACTGTACTTAAGTGCAGTTTTGAGGTACTTGTACATTTCTTGAGTATTTCCATTTTATGCTAATTTATACTTCTACTCCACTACATTTTGGAAGCAAATATTGTACTTTTTACTCCACTGCATTTATTTGACAGCATTAGTTACTAGTTACTTTGCAGATTCAGATTATAAATACAAATATACATCAACTAATAAATTATATATCAAGATACCTAGCAGTGTATGAAGTAGCTGAAATCATCCCCACCTTTAACAGCTGCAACATTAGTGATGTAAGCTTACACCTCAATTCCATAACTAATTATAATCCAGTGATATACATGATTCGGAAATGGACCATTCTGTATAATGAAGACTTTTGCTTTTGTTACTTATATTTTGATGCTAATACTTTTGAATGCAGGAATTTTACTTGTATTTTTACATTGTGGTATTGTACTTGTTCCACCACTGCACCCATGTAGCACAAAGTGTTGGACCAGTGGTCTTCAGAGTCTCAAATACAGGTTGAGGCATGTATAGCTGTTAACTAGTTGGAAAAAGCAAGAGGTGCTGATCTGCTCTAGAGGGGAGTGTTGATACTGGGAAACAGAGCAACTGGGAGAAGCTCCATGTCACACTACAACCTCTGGTGTGTGTGTGTGTGTGTGTGTGTATGCGTGTGGGTGTAGTGTGGGTGTAGTGGGGGTGTGTGAAGAGATGGCCAATGGAGACCCTGAGAGAGCAGGTTCCCATGACCTGTATAGTCCAATAGGAGGTCTCTTCAACTTGTAAAGACACCACTCTGCCAATGAGTGCACACACATAATCACACTCATTCACATACACGCACACAATGTGACCACACACAGACCAGTTTCAGTCAATTCAATCTGATCTCAGGCTAATTTGGCAAACACCATGCTCTCTATCTCTGCTCCCTTTTCATGCTGCTCCTGAAGATTTCATCCTGTCCCTGAGAGAATTCCCAGGCCTACTCATCTGCACTGCTCAAATATACATGCACACACACACACACACACACACACACACACACACAGAAAATATACAAAATATACACCAGCATTTATCAAGCATCTAACAACAAAAGGCAGAACCCCACCAAGATTGTAGTTTGACATCCACCAAATCTTCTACACATTTAATGAAGTAAAGTTCAAAGAAACTTTTTAAGATACAGTCTGGACAGCAGTATATTTGACAGAGAAGCTCTGTCTAGTCTGAAATCTTCTGAGGTTATCATCTGAAACGATGTGAATATTTATGAGCTGAGAGGAATGAGACACAGTCATATCTAAAATATGAATTTCCTAATCAGAGCTAATAAATATTTGACTTGTGGAATCTATCGTGCAGATTAATAGATATTCAGGGCTAAATTGTTAATGTGAATCAGGCCATACAATACGGTTCCCCATTAGGACCCAAGTCATCTTTGTCACTTACTGATGACGTCGCTGACTGACCATATCATTTCAGACTTTTCCCATTTCTGTAAAAAGAAAATCCTGGACAGCTCTTGTATTATACTCTTCATATTAGAATCCACCAAGTTTATGATAAATTAGTGAAGTATAAATTTAGGCTTTTGAGGATTTTGTGATGACCTTTTAAGATTATTGGGACAGATTATGTATCTGTATTCCAACCCAGTGTTGTTTGGGATGCATGTGACGTCTCCTTGTCGTCTGACCACAACACCTTTCCCTCTTCTCTTTCTGATAGTTCTCTGTGATGAATGATGTGACAGACCCTTACCTTCATTTGATCGGTCACCTTGTTACTTCACCATGGTCAGAATTTTAACAGTCCCCTTAACGTCCTTTGGTCAGCAGAGGAATGGAGAGGAGAGATAACAGAAAACATGAGATAATGAAGATTTTATCCCTCTGTCATTTCAAATTGTGAATCCTTCAAGCTGCTCTAATTGATATATTTGTGTTACTGACAGATAATACTGATAAACTAATAACTGTTCTGGTTTCAGTTTGTAGTCCATTTGGAGTCTGAATAGTATTGACCAATCATGTTTGAGCAGGCTTTGGTTGCATGCAGGTAAACAGTCCATGTGGAGAGCAAAAGAAGCCAAAGCAAGCTGAATGCTTTGGCCAAAATGCAATCTCGGAACCCACCGGCTGTCGTCTGATGACGGTTTAGCGTCTCGGAAGCCTAGAGATTAGCTTTTTATTAGCTTTTTAAAGAGATGATAGCCAATGGGTTCCAAGATTGCTAATTGGACTGTAAACAATGGTCCAATTGGAAGACAAAGTCTTGGCCCGGATATCCGTTATCCATTATCCAGATATCCGCTGGCTACACCGGAAGCCCCGAAACATTGGCTGCTGCCACCAGAGGCTAAATCGTCAGACGATATTCAATGGGTTCCGAGATTGGCTGTGTGCTAACACATGCGTTATATTTGCTTTATAAGGTGATAATATGTTGGTGTTACATATAGCTTATTTCTGCTGCCCCCAAGTGGTCAAAAAAATCAGTTAATGCAGGTTTAATATTTCATACCTTTTCTCACTGGCAATTTTGAAATAATAGGTATATAAAGATTTAATTCATGCACAAGAATGGCGAATGCAGAAGTGAACACATAAGATAACATTTGTTGTTGTTTCTTGGGTTTTGGGAAAAAGGAAATGAACAACCAAAACTGCAACCTGCACAAAGAAAAAGGCCGTTTTGCTAATATGCAAAATAACAGTTACCAGTAATGCATTTCAAATTCTTGTCAACTATAATTTTTATATGAGCACATTTTGAGGCTGTTCTTTGGCCAAAACAAGTGCTCTCCAGCTACTTCAGATTTTTAAGCCATATACTTTAACAGCCTTTTATGAGCAGAGAGGGAGGGAGAATAGGAGAGGAGAAACTAGGAAAATGTAGTCAGGAGAATGGAGGGAAAAGAAAGGTACCCAATCTCTTCGGGTCTAACAATAGAAACCCAGAGTCAGAGCAAGCGGAGTCGATTTGAATTCCCTTGCAGGCTGCTTATAAACAGGACCACATGCTGAGAATGATAAACCAGTAGATTTATTCATCCACCTCATCTGCACCACTGTAGATGTCCACATGTTAGCATCCACCCAACTGAAGGAAACTACAAAAACCAGAGGAGAGAGAGACTGATAAAGTAACTCTATTACTTTATAAAAACAGGTTGTGGGTGTGTGTGTGTGTGTGTGTGTGTGTGTGTGTGTGTGTGTGTGTGTGTGTGTGTGTGTGTGTGTGTGTGTGTGTGTGTGTGTGTGTGTGTGTCACCAGCAACACCAATCGCAGTACAAACTCCAACAGAGGTAACACGGACTAAAAAAATTGCACACGTATACATCACAGGAGTCATTTCAAAGTGTGTATGAATGTGTGTGTGTAAACCAGGATATTGCAGGTCACACAGCAACACTGGACAAGTATGAGACCAGTATGGATTGAAAGAAGCATCTCCCCTTTGCTGCCCATTTCGTATTCAACACATTAACTAAACATTGGATATAAAATGATAAATAATAACAATATAAAATCCTCACTGGATATGCCATAATTTTACTTAAAGGAATATTAAAATTAGTCCTTTTTTATATTGCTTATTGCTTTCTGGTGGAGAGTAAGATGAGACGTTACCACCAGTAGATGGTTAGCTTAGCTTAGCACAAAGGCTGGAAACATAGGAAAACAGATAGTGTGATTCAGTCCGAAGATAACAAAAACAATCTGCCAACACATCTAAAGCTCACTAATAAACACATATTTCGTTTGTTTAATCTGAACAAAAACTGAAATGAAAAACGAACAAACAATTCCTTTAACTATAGGCGAAATCACAATCATAAGAAACATCTTTTAAAAACCCAGACATCTGGAGTAATTGTGTACCAAATGGAAATTATAGCTAAATTACAAATATTAGCATAGCTAATAGGTTAAAAAGATAATATAATAAGCTAATTTGTGTTGGAACTTTTACTTTTTAAATGAATGCATTGGTGGATTCAAATGGAAGTAAAATCACTGACAATCTCCACATCTATTACAAAATTGATCTATCAGTCCTGAGTTATTAATATGAATTACTTTTTAAGTTCAAAATAGGGTTACAAACCTGCACAAGGGTGAGAAGAATATGTGGTAAAATTAGATAAAGAAAGTGCTCATGCAACACCTTTAGCAGTGGAGTGAAGTCAGTCCTCAATCATGGATCAAGGTTATGCTGAAAGAGCCCCACTGTGCATAAAAGTGCATGTGGGGAAAGTAAATCAGTTTGAATGTGAGAGTATGTCCCCCTCACCTGAATCTTTTTCATAAACTCAAACTACAGAAAGTGCATGACTCATGTTTCAGAAACTGAAGTATAAAATACTGTTGACATATATCTGGAGCTTCTTCCTGTATCTGTACGTATCTTGATGTGTCTTAACAGATGACGATTAGGCTACATTCAAAATATTTATGGTAATATGCAGATGAAACACTGGTTGCACATTATCAGTTGTCTGGGTGTGTGAAGATGGTGACCTTTTTGTTCACTGCACCATTGCACTGGAAAGAACACGTTTAGTAACACTGTTTAAGGCTTCACATGGACAAAAAAGATTCCTACACACAAGCATTTATGCATTCACTGACAAGGAAAGCAGCCTCTGTGAAAGAAAGATTATAAACTGTTCTTATCATTCAGATGCCACACTGTAACTGTGCATTGCTCTTTAAGCATAGTATTTTAGCTTGGCATACTAACAGCATTGTTTATCTGAGACTTTAGAGTTAAAGCACTCAGAAAGTTGCTGTTGACACGGCTTGAGTGTTCGGCAGAAGCTCAGGCAGTGACAATCAGAAAGTTAAACTCTTCGGTTCAATTCTTGCTAAATTTAAAGTGTGAGACACTAGGAGGGTTACTTAAGTTCAGCACTGTCTCTCAGCTCTCTCTCTCTCTCTCTCTCTCTCTCGCTCTCTCTCTATCTCTCTCTGTGTTTCATCTGGCAACAAAGCCTCCAACAGTATGCAACACTTGGCTTGGTGCTTCTGCACTTCAAACACACATCACCTATTCCCTGAACATGTGCACAGGCACAAACGCACAAATGCAAAGATACATACAGATGTGCACACAAAAGTCCCCAGAAATACACTGACTCCTGTCTGAAAGTTACACCTGTTTGGAAGTATGTCTTACAGTGAGGCAGGAGACACATTGGTTATCTAATCCCTACTCATACTGTGTGGGTGGGAAGGCTTTAAGAACAATGTTGTCATGTGCTTGACAGGATGAAATGGTGAGTGGTGGTCAATCGGTCAGGTCATGGTCTCCTGGAAATATTTTTTACAGCAGATCATAAGATAGAAAGAGACACTAGAAACACACTGTACAGATACAGGAAATACAAATGGATAAGCACACACACAAACACATATTAATTTCAGTGAAGCCCTGACATCCTTGCAGTGGATTCACAGAGGAGGGCGCTGAGAGCTCTACATTATGGACAGCAAAAAGAAATGATTTTTTGAAAAGACAAAATCAAGGCCAAACACTGGCTTTGATTTATCACGTTATTCACAGAATGAAAAAGCACAGAGATGTTTGTGGGACACTTGTATAATTTGATTTAATAAACTTTCCTGCTCATCAATAGAAGCACAACATGACAAATGTTCTTTCAAGAGCAGCAAAACCTATGTTTGCTAGCACAATCCAATGAAATTCAAGTGAAAATGAAAATAAATTTGGTTACCTGTAAATTAAGTTATCTATCTATCTATCTATCTATCTATCTATCTATCTATCTATCTATCTATCTATCTATCTATCTATCTATCTATCTATCTATCTATCTATCTATCTATCTATCTATCTATCTATCTATCTATCTATCTTTAGATTTTATGTCTGCTAGCTTAATAAGGTCTATTTACCATTTTCAGTCTGAAAATAACACAGCAAGGGCAGGTAGATGTCCATGTAATGAGGTGATGACATACTATAAATATGATTCATGACTGTATTTTGTGAGAATTATAAAACCAAAGCTGGAGTTATGCAGCTGATGTGTGAAGTATTCTTATTGCTTTACTTAGCAGAACTGAGCAATGTCGGGGTAAGGGCTTTTATCTTCTTCTGGAATGTAACGTAGACGCACATGTGGGCACACATGCGTGCTCACACACACACACACACACACACACACACACACATACATACAGATCCCGAAAGCACAGCAAGACATGCTATCTAGATTCCACTTTCTGAAGATCAAACTCCTCACGTCTCAAAGACAAGACAGTTCTGCTACCCTGCCCTGTACGCAGTGAGGAGGAGGAAGAAGGTGGGAGTGAAGAATGAGAGCTGGGGCAGAGGTAGGAAGAGGTGAAGGAGAGGTGGGGAAGAGAGGGAGGGAAAGACAAGGTGATGCTTTTCTGTGAGCTTTTCTGTATGTTGAGGGAAAAAAAGAACAGCCTAAAAATTTGGCATAAAAGTACAGTCAGAGCTGCACATAGCAAATGTGTGTAAGTGTGTGGGTTTGTGTGTTTATATAAAATAAAAACACCTGGAAGAATTCAGAGAAGGATGGAAGGAGCTGTATGTATTGATACCCTTGGTTTCTGATTCCTGATATTTTAAGACTTATCAGTGCTTCACACCTTGCAAACTGCATCTTTGCCTCTGCATTGACAAATATTGATGCTTTATGTGTATTCTATCCAGCCTGCACTTGAACGTCAATTTGCCTGTTTCCCCTCAAGCTATAAAGAAACACATGCGCAAACACAGACACACACACACACAAACACAGACCCACACCCTCACATGAAGCACAATGAGAAACTCAGTGTGTAATACCATGATAGTAAACATTCTCCTGAGGGATTTACTACTGAATGTTACAAAAACAGATAACAACCTCTTACAACCCATTTATTGGCAATACATGCCCAAAGACACACAGATGCACGCACATGCACACACTCACAAACACAGTTGTAATGTAGCAAAAATACATCACCCTCTCCCACCTGCATTGTTTAAATAACACTAAGAGTCTACAGCCAAGCTAGCAGCTCTGTGAGTCTGTACTCAGGCACAGTGGTTAGCTGGCATGCTGACGTTAGCTAAATGCTAACGTCAGCATGCTAACATGCTCTCAGTGACAGCTAACATGCTGATGTTTTGCAGCGATAATATCTAACCATCTTAGTTTAGAATGCATGCTAACATTTGATGTATAAACACACACAATGTACTCGTTGGGGTTAAGATGAGACACCTTCAGAAACGATGTAACGTCACTTAAAAGTGTGGTTAGGTTTAGGGAAAAAAACACTTGGTTAGGCAGTAGGAACACAGATCCTACTGCCACAGATTCTTTAAACTTTAAAGTCAACGTTAACTTCTGGTTTCACATGGGACACAAACCCCGGTCTCCTGGGTGAAAGTCCTGGGTTTGTTTGACCCATTCAACCAAAAGTCCAAGAGACACTTAGGAAGAGGAAGTGCATGCTAGACAAGGACAGATGGACAGACAGCGTGAGAGAAAAAACAGACAAAGAGAGATCAACAGATAGGCAAACTCGCACAGGCTCAGATTCCTTTATGCATTTGTTTCCTCTTTGCCTATCTAAGCAGCATCCTTGTTGCTTGCTTATTTGTTCTTGTTTTTTGCTTTCCCATAAGAAGATTAGCTGTGAGAGGTGACGCAACACCCCCGGATTACAGTGCATATAGTTGTTGTGGTGCTCTTTTCATCATATCCTTAGCAGCCTTATTAGATTGGCACTCATCCCTCTATTCATAGATCAGCTCCTGCCCTGTGAATACAGACATGCTAAATCCACAGACGAAAGAAACCCTCTCTTTTTTACACTCACAAGACGCACAAAAACATCAGAAGACGAGCATCCTCCGACACAAGCAATTAGAGTTGTTAGACTGACCCGCAGAAGACAAGGTGACTGCTGTGTTCTGTTATCAAGCTAATACTGGGTTACAATCCCTGCTCCTTGGATTGCCTGTCACCTACAATCTCATGCTCTCCAGCATTTGTGGTACAATTCTTGTCTGATATCATCCATACTTTATGGTACATCATTTGGATTCATACCCTGTTCCACTTGTTTATGTAAATTCTGATATGACTATCTGTCACTCCACTCAATATCGTTATGATTAATGTATGCTGCCCCACATACTCAGCTAACAGATCTCTAAGTCTTTGTGGCAGATGCTGCCAGCGGTTTGATGAAAATGCAAAAAACGAGCATGATTTTTGTTTTTGTATTTAGTGGCATACATGAGGATTTGAGGTGTTTTGCATGGAAGTCTAAAAGAGAGATTTAGTATTCAGATGAGTCATGAGATGATTAATGCTGCATGCACACACACCCTACACACTTAAAAGGATGTTCCACTTTAACATGTGTGTATCTTCTTTGGGATAGCATATAACAGCGTATGGTGTTTTAAAATGCATTGTCATTAACATGAGTTAGAAGAAGACACACAGATGGGTTTGAAATATCTTTCACACACTGAAGCACACATATGCACCATCACATACTGGGCTACATGAAGGCACATAGTCACACTGTTGAGGTATAATTCAGGTCTTGTCCTTTGTAAACAGTCATTGTCAGAGAGAACTATGTTATTCCTCTTTCCCCTATGTTGGATACACTCTCCTTCAGTATCTCCAAGTGAATGCAGCAAGCTGTCTCACACACACACACACACACAAGAACTTACACACAAATATATATATGCCTGGAGCATGCAATTACCTGTGTGTATGTGAATGACTGGTGGCAGTGTCATCATGGTGGTTGGAGGATATTAGCCCCAGCAGGAGCAGCTGACATCTCAGTGCTGCCATAGGGCTGTCTAACAGTGCAGAAAATAAAGGCTGGGAAACTCATTAAGACTCATTTACAATGTGTTGCTACTGAGTGCTCTAATTTAGACATGAAACTGACTTCAGATCTGCTCCTACAAACTGTGCACCAGCATGCAAAACAGATTTATGCCCCAGCCCAGCTTGAACCACAAATCGTCCACTTGCTACTTTGACTGCAGACGGTAGAAGAAGAGGACGAATGAAAAGAAGAAGCACATGCACCATATGTGAACCACACAAAATGGACTACATAAGGAAGAAGAAGTGGCATTGATTTTCATTAATATGCCGTAGCACATATTAATATTTATAAATATGTGAATATTGGATTTTAAAAATCAACTTAAGTTGTAACTTGCAACTTTTGGGTGTATCGAGTCAAGGAAAATTCAATTATTTCAAAACAAACGTGTGTTCGGTAGAAATTGGTAAAATGGTCAAGCTTACAAGTAAATAAAAGGGGTTTTTTACGTCATTGGTCCAAACTTAGCCATCTATTCAGAATTTAGGCCCATTATCAATGCCTGGCAGCCAATAAATCATGATATCATCTATTCACACTGGCTCATCTGGTGCACCACAGTAACTGGCTTGTTTAACTTGATCAGTGAGGAGGCCACCTTAAGGCTGCGATTTGAAATTGTACCCCCAAGGCTCTATGACACAGTTCACACATATCCCCTCACCCCAAACGCAGATATACACATACACACACACACACACACACACACAGACACACAGACACACCGGAAATGAAAAAAAATCTCAAATGGTCATGAGCAAAATGTGCATACCCAGGTGCACACACACTTTCATGAATAAAAAACATTCTGAGCTATATGTATTTTGTCATCTGTGAGATTATGTGTGCGGGAAATGATTTATTACCCACGTAACTTTGGTTCACTTGTGATAGCAATCTCTGCTTGTGTTTGTGTGTGTGTGCATACATACAGAATGTGAATGCATGAACGTGTGTCACTAGAAAGGTTTTGTTTGCATTTGTATGTTTATGTGTTGTATGTTTGGAAGTGGATGTGCATGTGTATGTTGTGTGCTTATGTGCCTGAAAACACCTTGGGATGTGTTGTAGAGACCCAATACTTCCCATAACCTCAGAAAGACTTTACTAACTCTGAGCTCATCTAAAACTGAGGGAAAAAATGGATCTAGTTGGATCCTACCTAGTGGCTGAGCTCCTCCCCTCACACAGACAGACAGACAGATAGACACTGGAGGCAAAGAAAAACACAGCGTTGCCCTGTGAGGTAACGTCAGTCCACAAAGGATCTGTCCTTTGAGGCATTCGGAAAGAGAGAAGAGAGCAGCAGCGCTTGGAATCAACATTTAGCGCATTTTGGGATCTGTCAAGCGATGAGTTCACTTTTCACTACCTCACCATTGCCTCTCCACAGTGTCTCCGAATAGAATAGCACACATAATTAGACACACATAATTACACATACACACACAGGCGCATACGGTCTCATCTGTAGTCTGGCTATGTTTTTACTGATTAGAAGAGGGGAGGTGAAATTAAGGGAGGATGGGAAGAGGAAACAAAAAGAGGTGGACTGAGAGAAGAGCTGAAGTCCAGAGAGAAAAATAAACTGTTAAAGCACTTAAGTTTTTTGTTTTTTTCACTGTGTTTGAAATGGTACCAAGGGAAAGTTTAATGCCAGAGCAATTGTCTTCTGCTTTTTTGTTTGGTCAAACTTGCTATTTTAATATGTGAAGGAACTGAGTGTAAGTGTGTGTGCGTGTGTGTACCGGAAAGAGTGTGCACATATGCATTGTGTACACAGTACTTCTGGGCATGCATAGAAAGCTCTAGATTGAGTTCTTGTGTATGTGTCTGTGTGTGATTTTCGTGTGGATTTGAGTATTATCCATTACACTGCAGGGCAATTTGAGTCCCTGAAGGGCACTCTGTGTTGTGAAAGAGCAGAAAAAGCTCTGCCATTGCCAAGCTCTCACCTGGACAGCTCTTCAAAGCACCCCTCTCAGAGCAGCCATCCTGGAGCGACTGGCATGGGCAGAAATAGCAGCATGACGGCAGGGGATACATTGCCAACACCAACCGAGGCATCCACTTAAAAAAGGGGGGTGGTAATCTACTGGCAGTGCTAGAGATTCATCCACTGTCACTGTCTGCTCAGGACTGAAGATCTCCTTAGTTCTGGGCATGTTCCCAGATATTTATGATCAATTCGTCATAGCTAAACTTTCTCTTTATTCAAAGTTTTCTGTGCAGCTGTCTTGTTGCCATGTTGCGAAACATAGCAAAAAGGGAGAGGGAATAGAGAGGGAGAATAGGGGAAGGAACAGGCAGAATGAGGTCTACTTCAGTTGAGAGGTTTGTAATTAGCAACTGTGATAATTAACCAAATGGGAGATTAATGGACAGGGATGAAATTATTTCTGTGCTATTTAGAGCATACATGCACAAACAGATAACATAATCTCACGCTAGATAATACTGATTAAGAGATAAGCTAAAAATGTGGAAGAATAGGAAACAACATGCTGCATCTTCAAGAAAACCATAGCATAAAACAGGATGAGCCATGTAGAAGTTTCAATATCACAGTGCTGCGCTGGTTTAGATGACTCTTGATATCCAGGGATGGATCACCTCATTAATGAAACATCATCTTCTATCAAATCGTAAAATTAAATATTAAAACCCTGTGATAATGAACTGGTCTAACTGCTCTGAGTGTCAGGAGCAAAGACAGACAAGACACACTTGTATGAGCACAGGCATACAAACACACACACACGCATACACACATACACACACCATTAGTTGATTTAAAGGGGTGAGCCTGCCCCCTATTCATCATCAAGCACCTCAGTGACTGGCCCCTGCCAAGTCCTGGTGAGTTTCATCAGCACTGACAGTGGACATATCTCACTCCATTCTCTCTCTGATGAGCTTGTGCTCTCGCTCAGCCTGACTCCAGTAAGGAGACATCCAGCTCTTATTTTTGCTGCTAGATGACTGTCATTATCCTAATTTTCACTCCGTGAGTGTCAGCATAACTACTGTGTGTGTGTGTGTGTGTGTGTGTGTGTGTGTGTGTTTTTGAATATATGCACTGTATCCTGTGTGAGTTTCAGATCCAATTTTAACATGGAAAATAATTTATTTGTTTTCAGTAGCTGACCACTGAATCACATTTAGCAGTAATGTTTTGTTGAAATGATTTTTTCACCACTCAGCATGAGTGTTGTAATCATACTATATCAGCAGACATAACTACAGCACTGTGTATCATACTAAATCATTGTCGTGGTAGAGTTAAAACTTTGTTTGTATTATTCTCACACTTTAAACTAGCCTGGTCTCTTTTGAAACGCCCAATCAGCTAAATGACAGATAGTTTTAATGAAACTCTGTCTAACCACTTTCAATGAGAAAATCCCATCACTAGGGATGCTTGAAGGCTTTTTAGGGTCAAATGAATGGTATTCGAATTGGCCAATTTGATACCAAGCACAGATTGGTCCTGTTCTTAAACGTGCAGAAAGCTCCTAAGAGACACTTATACTGTACGTACTTTGCGTCTTCGTCTTATGTGTATTTTTAAAATGGGTCCTGCCACTGGAAAATTGAAATATATTAATCTAAACTACTAACTACTGATTTCAAAACTATTAAGGTACATTCCTGGGAGCAGTGATTTGTTAAAAATTTCCATGTTACATTACACCCTCCAAAATCATCAGCTGCGTCCTTTCTAAAATAATATTAATATATTCAACAAAAAGCCCATTTTCATTTAGAAAGACAGTGTCTAAATGTGCTACCACATTCTCAAGGTCCACTGTTTGTGGGGCCAGACTAGAACAACCTCAAATGTCTTTGTGGTAGAGAGTGGATCAGGAAGTGGACGTGGTGTACTGAAAGACAACAACTTATTGATTAGCATATAGGATGCATATACAGTATATATTTGGTCAGATGGGTCAACAAAACATTGGACATTGGCATTTTTAACCATGACTAAGAAGGTCCCCTAACCCAGTTAAAGTAGTTATTTTAACCCAACCCTAACCAAGTAATTTTTGTGCCTAAACCTAACCAAACTTTAACCACAGCGGTGTCATAGGCACTGACAAATGTCCTTGCGATAGAGGTATTGGATTAGAAAACAGTGTAATTCTGGGTTGTGGAGGTTGTGCATTGACCCTCCATCATCCTCCTTTTTTTTTGGTCGCAACCTTGCAACCCATCCACAATTTCTCACAAAAACACACACACAAAGAAATGTTGCAAATAGGACTGCAATATTCAGGCCGCAATAATCACAAAAACACTCCACGAGTACCTGTTGGGAGTGACAAACTGCAGTGTTTGCTCTAAGAAATTGGGTTAGGGTTCTGTCTAAAATGAGAGGGAGCATCAACCAACTGAAAAAACTGACATTGGCTCTAAAACTAAGATTGATAGAAATCTTTAGAAGCACAAAGGTGGTGACATTATTCTTTGACATCTAGTTCCAAATGAGGTTATAAGTCAATACTTATCTGGCTTCCGAAGCCAAAACGGCATTAAAATTATTATGTACTGTATGGTTACAGTGAGTTAATTAAATTATAAGTGAGTGAGTGAGTGAGTGATCCTGTGTGTGTGTGTGTGTGTGTGTGTGTGTGTGTGTGTGTGTGTGTGTGTGTGTGTGTCATGTGTCAGGGCCTTTGCTTACGGTTGCATTGATTCGGCCTCTCCTTCCTCTCATCCATGCACTCTTATTGTCAGAATGCTGCTGCAGATCGCCTCATATCATTAATCAATTATTCACCAGTAGCCTGTTAATGTTTAATGAGTGAGGCTGCTGCGGTCAATTACTAATGAATTGTGGTCATGGTGGGAAAGCTCAGAGGAGAGGCCACTGTACACAGTCTGTTTATGTATTCACATGTTGTGTGCATGTACATATACATGCAAACACACCTGGAGTGTTTCTGCATTTGCATGTCTTAAGTATAACTTGATTACACAACAACTCTACAATTATTGTAGATCATCGTTTTTTGGTTTTTTACTGATTTTTAATAGCAGATTTTTTTAAAGCACATTGATTTACAGCACCCAGATTTTTTTTGTCCCCACACAATCAAAGGTTGTTGTGATTGCTGTCACAAGTTGCACAGTTCTCTGTTGTTTACAGTAAATGTGAAACTTGGGCAAGGAAAGCTCAGAAAATACTTCTCGTGACGAAAGAAAAAAATGGGGAAATGCAAATTAGCTCCTGATTTTGCACGAGTTCTTCAAAGAGAAAGCATTAAATGGTTAAACTACTGAATATTTATAGCACAAAAAAACAGCATTGGATTTTTCTTTCAGGATTTTTGTATAATTATATTGTTTTAAATTAAAAGTTCATCAGTTTTTTGTATTCAAAATAAACTATGATAAACGTGAGATTGTTTTACAATAATAAAGACAAAAGTGAACGATAAAACAGAAAGAAATTGTGAAAACGTGTTACAAGAAAAGCAAAACTTTTAGTTGTATCAGAAAAAACTATTTGTCCAGCTGATCTTACATAGCAAGTAAAGTTTGGGTGTAAAGCACCCTGGACAGAAGGTGTGTGAGGTGAGTCACTGCTCAATGAATGAAGCATTAATTTTTTGAGCGTAATTATGCATGTGTGTGTTTGTGCATGTGTCTGTGTGTGTTGGACTGGCGAGCAGACGAACATGAGATAGGTCAGTGCACGTCCTGTGAAGTGTGTGGTGCCTGCCGTCTGTTGGCCATGCCTCTGTAACCAGGATAATTAGAGACCAACCCCCCATTAGGAGCCATAAACAGCCCAAAACAACAATACCAACCATATGATATTCATACACACACACACACAAACACACATGTGTTTTTACCTAGTCATCTAAAACACATTCAGGGCAAATTTCATATGCGTCATGCTTAATTTCCAAATATAGCCATTGTTTTGATCCTTTGTGGATCATCAAACCATGATGATGTCTCTGCTTTTCTTATAGACTGTCTAGTCTATGGCCATTCTAAATTCACTATTTGGAAATTCTGAAACAGGTCTAATGGACCAAAGAGAGGGATGTCAAGCAGGCATGTGGATTTTATTTTTTAGTAGATTATACACTACAATATACGTTAAAGTCACTTTAACCTAAAGATTATAGATTATAGTCATAGCAGTTATAGTTAAAATTGTATTTATTGACCATAATTTTCACCTGTCTGACCATTTGTATGATGAAGAGTTTCTTACACGTCTATCTTATCTGGATGCTATTTTTTCTAGCTGGAATGAACTTAAACAGGATGACAGGGGCTGTCCGCAACCATATTCAATGTACGGGATAAAATTGAGGCTATCATAAAGAAGTTGAAGCTCTGATTAGACTGCATGAACAACAACAAAACAGATGCCGCCGTTGCAGTCAACTCGGTGTGATAGACAGTGTCAAACGCGACACAACAACGCACCTCAGCGAGCTGGCTGCACAACTGCGCAGGTACTTCCCCGAAACTGACGAATATAGGCTGTATATGTGTGTATTATAGTCATAATGAGTCAAAACTCCACATTATTAAAAGTCTTTTTGTCCACTTGGCCACATCACAAGTGACCACACTGACCAAAGCAAATGGAAGCTTGTGAGCTTGTGGTTGTAACTAGCCACGTTGTCTGACCAACACTGGGCACACTTCTAAGCACACTCACTCCTCTGTGTGAAGCTCCATCCATCATGAGGCCAAGACAGGACAGAAGACCATGGGAAATGAAGCATGGTTAATTCTATTAGCACGGGGACACAAACAATCTGTGGGGAATCAAAGAAGTAGGAAACATAATCCCAGTGGACCCACTTCCTGCTGCATAAGCTGGAGCAGTTCACCATGATGAAGCAAAATGTTAAATTCCTGCACTTGATATCAAAACACAAACTCACGGCCTAATGCCTGTAGATGGTTTCATATAGTGAGGTTCAAGATGTCCATATTTACCATATATCACACTGGTATCTATCTCTCTCCCCCAGTCATTCTTTTCTTTCTTTCTTTCTTTCTTTCTTTCTTTCTTTCTTTCTTTCTTTCTTTCTTTCTTTCTTTCTTTCTTTCTGTCTGCTTTTCGGCTGTGCTGTGCCTTGGTCTATGGGGAAAGGCACAAAGCTCTCTCGCTGAGGGACCCTTATGGGACAAAGCTGGCTTTCTGGGCTTTCTGCATATATGCAAGCCATGTAGACAATGAGGCCTTTATTAGAGTAGCCAGCATCTCTGAGCTGGAGCGGCAGGGATGAGGGATGAAGTCCGGGAAAGCTGTGACTGACTCTGGGCGCTAGTGTGTGTGTGTGCACTTCCCACCTCATGCCTGTGCATGCATGTGTGTCACAGAGGTGTGAAGTGGATGCTCTTACGCTTACTTCTTCAGTCAACTAATCAATCTCTGCCCATCTGAAGCTTATTCTCAGAGACAGTATTCTTATGCCATGTGGTGTCACACAGTTGAACATGGAAAACATATGAGCTAGTCAGAAACGTCAGCCTCCCGTCGTCATACATCTGCATACAAAACAGGCAAAACAACATGCTGTGCCTGTAGCTGCAATCAAAAAACTGCTTTAAGCAACCCCTCAGACAGTGTATCTCTATGCACTTGACTAACTTTACAATACAGAAATCAGGCCTCTAGACTAAGCGCCTGTGTGTGTGTGTGTGTGTGTGTGTGTGTTTTGAGTAGAGAGAGAGGCCTGTGTGACTCAATCATGCGTGAAGAGGATTTTCTGTTCAATAGGAGCTGCACACTTGCATACTTGCATTCTAATGACTCCATGTGCATAATCATAAAAACAAGTATTGATGCACAGATGTGTACATGTACATGCACACACACACGCACACACACACACACCATTGAGTGCCACTGTTTCTGTTCTCATGATGGAACAATAGGGGGAAACGGGGAGAGAGAGACACCTAACTTATATATAGAGTGTATGTGTATGTGGTTGCCATGTATCATGCATCACGTCATGATAAAGGCTTCGGATGGAGACCTCTAGTCACAGCTCTAAGGGTGTTTGGATGTGCTGTATTTCTACAATTGAACCATGCAGCCAGTGCCAGTTTTTCAAATATGCCTGAACATGATGAAGCATGTTTGGTGCTGCTCTCACAATTTTTCTTTGCCACTGACATCATAGAGTGTAATACTGTGTTAAAACATTGATGGAGCTTGCATGAAATAAAAAAGGATGTGAAATTCTGTCTATTTCACTATATATGTTTAGAGTCAGATTGCAAAGACAGATGGATGTAGAGGGATTATGTACATCATTCTGCACCTCAAACACACATGTAAAACATCTGGAATCATCTCTCTCTCTCTCTCCTCCCTCTCTCAGTGAAGCTGGAGTTGTTGTTCTGAGTGGTAAACATGTGCTAAGGGGGGGTGAATGGCTAAGTTTTCTTTTTGTCCAATAAAAATGTCTCCTTGCCAGATCGATTGTTGTTGCTAGGAGACTGAAGCATCCTTTGGCAAGGGGCTACAGCTCTCCACGTCTGTTGTTTCCCTCCCCGTATCTCTCTCTCTCTCTCTCTCTCTCTCTCTCTCTCTCTCTCTCTCTCACTCGCTCTCTCTCACATGCACGCGCGCTCACATACACATACACATACACATACACACACACACACACACATCCATGGAGCTGGCGCGCAGAGCAGTGGCGCCCATCCTCTCTCTCAGTGCGACTCCTCCGAGGGATCAGGAGTAGACTAAGTCAAACTTCCAGCAGTTTAAGATTTGTACGCAACCTTTGAGGGATCCAAGTCGTCAAGGTAGGTCAAATATAACATATTCCTTTCTGGTGGGCAAATGTGTTGCAGTCTTAGATTTCGGGTTAGGCGACAGAGTGCAGTGAAAAATTGTCAGTCCGGGACCGTTCGAGCGCACGTCAGCCAATCCTACGGTGGGGAACAATTTGCTTTGAACTTTGCGCAGAATTTAAACACCCAGTTGCACTGCATAAATGTGGTGCCTATGTATTTCTTTTAATCAGATGCTCCTACTGATCGCGGGTTGTGATAAAGAAAAAAGCCCTGGTAGCTTATCTCTGCACCAGATGCACGATAGAGATACAGAATGTGAAACAAAGAGTATCTGCAGTTGGGTATTTTACGCTGCGTGGAGAAGTTATTTGGGTTCAGATAGACCGCACCAAAGCATGTCCCGCGGCTTTAAGCTTCCTGGGGGGAAAAAAGATGGGCGGGTAGTGTGTCTCTGGAAACAGGCATACAGGTGGATCTAACCGAATACCGGTCACGGTTTATCAGTGCAATGCCTTTCCGTTCGCTTCTAAACAACCACTCCACACCTTGCGCCAGAGGAGAGGCGCGTGGACCTGTACTAACGCTACATCAGGACCAAAACGTCTGTGTCCACATAAGATGTTACGTACACAGACTTTAGACATATTGATGCACCAGCAGTTTCAGATTTTTCACTGACAGTCAAGCTTTAAGGTGTGATAGAACTTGGACTCAGTTAATGGATGGAACATAATTCCTGCATATAAGCCACATGTTGTCCCCAAAATGGTTTTACTTTGCACTCCAACTCCAAATAGCATATTTGAATTCTGAAGACTAGCTAAACATGAAGGCAGGTTTTTCTTTGTAACAATCTACAGTAAGCTTAGAGTGACCTTACCTTATTTACATAGTGTTCAAGTATTTCCTATTATTATTTTAAAAAATCAATACATTTAGTCATGCTTATATGTTTAGTGTCATAGTATATCTCCTTAGTGATCACAATGGCATGGTTTTTATGCACACTTCAGATGGTGTTAAGATACCATATTTCCTACCAAACCTATCAAAAGGTAAAACTTTACTGAAATGGCACGCAGCAGACAAGGATAACATAACATTCTCATTTTATCAGAGTCAAATATTTGCATTGAAAACTATTACTAGAATTATATGTTACATAATTTTACAAAATCATGGTGCTATTTTGCTCTGTCTACCATGTCTTACCATGTCTATAACAGTATTGGAATTGCAATATCAACATCAGAAGATAGGCTTACTACAGAAAGAGTAATGAGAAATTTAAATTAACCTTATTCTTTATGTGCTCTATTAGAGAGGAGTGAAAAAACAAACATTTACTTAAAGGAGGGGTGGGCAATGTCTGTGCAACTAGATATCTGAGAGGCTTGGTCCCATAGCAGACATACAAATAACAATAATAATAATAATAATAATAATGCATTTGTTGTGCAGCAGTGAGGAATGTAAGCACTGAATGAAAGTAGAATTTGCACGATTTTTCTTTTCTTTAGGGGCGGGTCAACATGTTGCATGTGCATGTGTATGTGTGTGTGCGTACATGCACTTGTGTGCCTGTGTGTGTAAAATGATAATTACTTTCTTTTTGTGGAATAATATAAAATATTTATGTTTAATATATTTTACAATGTTGAAATATCTGTATATTACGTTGGTTGACTTTTTGGCTTTACTGATACAATGCACCTGTGTTTGTGTGTATATGCAGATTTCACGTGCCCTAGTGTCTGTGTTACTTGTCGCATAATTAAGTGCAATTTCATACATGTGTTCATTCACACGTGTACAATATGTACAGTTCGTACATCAGTGAGTATCTGTGTGTCTGTTTGTGTGCATTGAAGGGTCAAACACGATGTGGGAGGCGGTCGCAAGTGTGGGTAGGTATTTGGTGGCCTTGATAAATCTTAAAAACATGCATGTATATGTGTGTACGTGTGTGTGTGTGTGTGTGTGTGTGTGTGTGTGTGTGTGTGTGTGTGTGTGTGTGTGTGTGCGCATGTGTGTTAGGAGAATGTGCATCTATGTGCGAGTCAGGAGACAATTGTCTGTCAGTGAATGGATTTAGCCTTGAGTTTCAGCATTTTTGAGCTGGTAAATGTGCTTACATGAGCTTGTGTTTGTGTATCCTTGTGTGTGTGTGTGTGTGTGTGTGTGTGTGTGTGTGTGTGTGTGCACAAATGGCCTTCCACACAGCACCACACACTGGTCTGCATGCAGTACAGAACCTCATCGTTGGCAGTGTACTAGCACAGTGCATAGGAAAAGGAAGCCACTGCAACAGTGATGTATTCTAGTTTTATTGGATATGTGAATTTTCAGAGGAGTTATGTGTGGATGTAAGTGTGTGATGTGACAGATTTTGGAAGCGTAAGCAATGCTGATTGTAGAAAATCATGTTTCCTGTGATCGATTTTTATCTGTTTAGCAATGTGTTTGATTAATCAGAGAACTTTAAATGGAAAGTTCCAAACAAAACCTGGCAATCTGTTTCAACATCACCCAGTAAGATAAGTTAAATTATGTCTTATTGACTACACACAGCACTAAATCCTGCGCATAGAGTTAAAGTTAAGGAAGGAAAAAATACAGTCAGTTCTGGTCATTATAAAAAATGTCTATGTGAAGGCCACATATTTCTGTGCAAGGGAGCTCTCTGGACACAGACATTAACATACTATTAACATACTAACATATTTGAGTATCAAATAGTAAAAGTAACTGTAAAAAGTTTGCTATTTTATCATTCGTGGAGCACAGTGGTTGCTATGGTCAGCTAGAATTCATGTCATTTGCAGTCAATTCCAATAGTGACCTGTTTTCACATTTGAAAAAACATATCTGAATATCAGTGGACATTTCTGACACCGCACCTGCAGCATAATCCACTTCTCTGCTCTCCATCCATATGCTGTGTAAGGCACTCTAACATATGTAAACATATCTGCTCACGATGGAAGTGTCTTTAACCATCTATTGGTGAAAAGTGTCTGGAACATACAGTAATTACTGAGCATATAGATAGACAGCAAAAAAAGTGGATTCTGAAGTTCTATTGGTATTTTGTCACCATTGGAATTCGTTTTAAACAACACAAATTGCAGCTGACCACAGCCACCGTGCATGCTCCATTAAGGACATAACCTTTTACAGAAACCTTTCAAGCTTACAGAGGGCTGTTGCTATTTCAAAAAAATCCGGGTGGCGTACTTAATAGCAGATCAGTGGTGTGAGAAGAGCCCTTTTTTGCATTTCTCTGATGTGGCCACTGGTTGTGCTTCAGTTTACACATCTTGATCTGAGGTGTGTTACAACTACTATAGTGTAGAGTGTAGAGTGCAAGTGTGTAGTGTAGATCTGGCAAGAAGGTGGCATGGTCACTAAAGGAGTGAAGTGTAATATCATCTAGATAAAACAATGTAATGAATAAATGGAGATATGTAAGGACCAACTTAATGCCCCATACAAACTATGGCCTGGTTGATGCCAAAGCTGTGTTCTACTACTGATGGGAGAATCATGTGGGAAAATGTGTATATTTTTTACATTCTGAAAGCATATTTTTATCATATGAGGTGTGTTAGAAATATGTTCTACCATTTATATATTTATATATATATTCATTATATTTATGTACTTTCATATACTATGATGTACAGTTTTAGTTTGGCAGTCCTTAATATGCTGTCGGTGTAATCTAAAGTGCATTTATTAAAAGTAGATTTACATGTTACCTGAAAGCATGCTACTTTAGAGTAAACTTGTATAAGTGCTTGAGTTTATGTACTACTTTTTAATAGTTAATTTGTACTCAGTGTATTCTAATTAATTATCAGTACTATAATTTAATTCTGAAAAGTACACTAAGTCTTGTTGTTTTTGAGGATATGCTTTGGTATGGTTTAAAGAGTGTTACTTTTGCAATATTAATTTCACTTAGTGTATTTAATGTAGTACTATACAGTGGCAATTTGTTTTTCTTTTTATTCAGGGAAGTTTCACTACGAGCAATGCTTTTTTTTGCAGGAACGTAATGATCACATTCACACTGTTACACGCATTCATACCTGTAAGCTGCCCAGTAGAACCACAGTCTAATCTGCTGGCCACTGAGCAGCTCCACTGGAGCAATTGGGGTTAAGGGCCTTGCTCAAGGGCACCTCAGTGTGGGTAATGAGGGAGGGACAAGCGCTGCCTTTTCACTTTCAGCACCCAGATTTCTCCTGCCAGCTTGCTTCTATAATCTTTAGGTCACAACTGCCCCATTGAAAAGTATACTGAAACTTATACTTACCTTAAAGCCACTATCTTGGAGAAACTGCATCTTTCAAATTATTCTAGTGGCATGAATTTTTGTTTGTAGAAAAAATGTTGCAGTCTATGTGTTGCCATCTAGCCCAGTCATCACAGTAGTGCCGTGCAGTGCTGTCTGTTTCAAATTACATAGTGGCTTCTATATTTTTGAACGCTGTCTATACAAAAGTATGTGTCTAAATATGCTGGTGAATACATCAGTATTCATAAGCCCTTAGTAAACAATGAGTTTGTGATTAATTAATAATAATTTATCTATTACTATTATTTAATAATTCATTATTTGTAAGATAATGTATCTGTTCAGCATTTTAAATGTTTTGCAAGAACATTTTACAAATATTTACAAATGTTAAGTAAAACAAGGCAAAAATACAAAACCAATTTTGTGTTTACCTTGGACATTGACACTGAATTACCAGTTTTCGTTCTGTGCCCTATTTCACATTAATAATCAATTTTATAAGTTAACTGTGTATTCTAAGAGTGTTTCTATGAATACTGTTGAAGCTCTACAGGTGTTTCCGAGCACAGCATGTAGGAGCTTCCTAATGTTGCTGTCCATGGTGCTGAATTCATTTTAAAGAAACATGACTGATTTAACTCTTTGGAAGCAGTTTTTACATTAAAATACAAATCATAAATTATATTAACATCACATTAAACTCTATTCTTAGAATGGTCACACTGACTATGTTATAAAAAATGGATGATGAATTGTTCTTTTTTCAGTCTATTCTTTCTCTTTCTTTTTCATGTGTTTATCAACACTGAAGAGCAGTGGATGGCAACATAGGATCTAATCTCAGTAGAGTCAAAAGAAGTCTAATACACTAATAAAAAAAGGTAGGTAACAGATCATAATCACACCTCACTATCACTTTCATGCCCTTAGTTAAGTAATCGTAAAGGAACGTTTTTGTCCTTCACACAATTTTAAAAAGTCATGATAAAGATTCCACCATAACGATTTTATCTGTGCCACTCACACCATCAATATGAAATGATTGAGGTTTCACTGTGTTGTGATGTCTTTCCAAAATTTCTTAGCACTATCAACTTCCTGACAAGGTGTCATACAGTAGTACTGTTCATGCATTGGTAGGTCTTTTATGCTCAAACATGTGCCCATTCCTAACTTTTCTACCTTTCACAGCAGTATCAGGGTTTCAGCCAAAAGTTCATAACAACCTGGTTTAAAGGGGCACTCCACCAATTTTGAAAGATGTGGGAATTTGCATGGAGGGTCTAAGACATTGAGTTGAATCATGGAAATTGTATTTTTGAATTTTGACTCTTACATGGCCTCTGCTGCATTGATTTTGACCATTATTACTGTCTTGCAAGTCCTCACTAGACTAATTCACAAATGCATATTAGTCTGGAATCCTTTTCGATTTCCATGGGGCCATTATCAATGGGCACAGACCAAACTGCCTCTGGACACAATTGGATAGACTTACAACCAATCAGAGTAACGAAATGTGTGACGTAGCGCTGAGTGACACATGCAAGTTGGGGCGATGCTTGGTCCGTTTTCAGCCAGGAAAAAAATGGCGACCTGGTCACAAACTTTCTCAAATTACAGCTAAAGTATACTAAAATGTATTTCTGAAAGTATTTGAGGCAGGAAATAGGCAATGCAGTAAAATAATCTTGATTCATATTTTATCAGCATTGACTAGTTTGACAGTTTGATCTGAGTTTCATGAGCCTGGTTCCGCTGGACGGACCTGCAAAGCAGCAAAATGTGTGACGTGTGACTTTTCAAATCTGGACCGGTGATGCTCCTCTGTCAGTCATCGTATCAAACCCACCCCATATTAGATAAACAGTTGTGATTGGCCCGACCAGATCCACTGCGGGTGGAAATCTGTCTGAATGGGAGGGGGGCCAGACGTGTCTGCTAGAGCAAATAAAACATGAGCTCGGCAGATTCGTCTGGTTCCCAGGCTAGTAAAAGGGCTCACTTGACACCATAAGATACAATATTTCACACTGGGTGTTATAGTTACAGTATAGTTTTCCACAACCTAGCATCTCCAGAAAATTATATTCAAATGTTTCCCGGGCATAATTAATTGGATGTAAGACAGTAACAGGGAAATGACATAGAGGGACATATTCTTTGTAACAGTTACCTAAGTTGCTTGCTTGTTTTTGTGGAATTGAAAAAAGAGGGGAAAAGAAGAGTGTTTGCTGTTGTTGTTGTTGTTGCTGTTGCTAACGTGACACATTTGTGTCTAAGTTGAGGAGAAAGCTACATTCCATGAAAGCTTATTTTCAACTCCTGTGGTGTTCTGTAAAATGTCAAACAGAAGAGGATTGAACTAAGACCTGAGGAACATTATCATTACCTGCAATTCCGCAAAATAGTTTGTGGTTACAGTATTTTTAGTAAGGCACTATTATATAATTGTGTAACTATTGATATTGTTACATACAGCTGAAATTGCCAACAGGATCTCTACATTTTCAGTTATAGCAACAGGTATATGTGGTCTGTTGTAGCTGTCCTGAAAAAGATCTCCATGTTAACCAGGGCAGCATGTTTATTTTTCTTTTGTTAATCGCAATTCTGAAATACAACTAATGTTTTAGTTTGAGATTCACTACAAGAGACTAGGTCCTTCATTCTATCCTTGAAGGCTCCCTGAAGTTCTTGGCTTTTCAAGTTTTTTTTATTACTACTGTTGCTCCGCTCCACATGTTTCTTACACTGTTATGCTCTAGTGAGGAAACAGGGAAGTGTCTGGAAATCACTGCTGCTTCCCACAGCTCACCTCTCATCAGCAACAACAGTTACAACACAAACTGAGCTGCACACACACACACTTAACAGCACCCACACACACACACAATGTTAGCACTGTCAACAGACATCCATCCTTCCCTACATGCACAGACATTCACACATACACACACACACATACATACATACATCCAGGGGATGAGGCAGTGAAATGGTAGTAGGATGTACAGCTGTAATGGTGTGTCTCAGTGAGAGATCAGACTCTTAAATAAATGATGAGCTTGAGGAGGAAAGCAGTGTGTGTGTGTGTGTGTGTGTGTGTGTGTGTGTGTGTGTGTGTGAGAGAGAGAGAGAGAGAGAGAGAGAGAGAGAGAGAGAGAGAGAGAGAGCTTACTAGTCAAACAGTGGCTACTATCAATACAAAGTGAAATCCTGAAAGTTACACACCCCGACACACCCAGAAATGATTGTCTGTTAAAATTATAAAGTTTGCCATTCTATATCTGATGACAGCTGTTTTAACTGACTTGGTGAGAAAGGTGAGATATCTAATAATCATAATTTTGGGATGAGCAATCAAAGAATAGAAATTAACAATACAAATCTATGCAAATGAGAGTGCTAGTGGCATATATCCTATTTGATGGTGGTGTTGGTGATGGAGCTTTTTACACTTGTGTGAGTATATGTGTGATATTACACTAAACAAATGGGGGGTTAGGGGGCTCCATTATAGCTCCCATTTGGAATATTTTTCATCCATTACTTCAGGCTCACGGTACATCACTAAAACAGTGAATAGTGCACATACCAAGAGTGTGGACGTCAATATCCTTATCTCAACAATGTCAAAGGTCAGCAATGTTACATATTAAATTGTTTTATCCATTGCAATGTAAATGCTAAATAATTGTCGCATGAATTAATTTGTTTATTTTTGCATCATAACCACTGAAATGGTCCACCACACAAGGGATTACATGACTCACATTAATATCCAATACAAATAAAGCCTTCCGGTTTACGTTCAAAAGAAAAACAAATCATTGCTGCGTACCACATATGTTCTTAATCAAAAGGGGAAAAAACTAAAACGTGTTACTCATAAAAGATAAATATTTACAACAAAAAATGATTTAATTCCCACATATTTCCCAAGTAATCAGACAATGTAAAGCTTTCTTTCACACAGTGTCTTGCAAAAATTGAAATAACCTCTCTCTCAGGTTATGGATACATTCAGTATAATAACTATTGTGGAAATGCACTCCTAATTTGCATCAATCTGACCACACAGCTTTTCCTTGCTCACTGCTGTGTGGGCATCTGCCACACACCTGGGAACTACATGTCAGCTGTGAATGTCACTGAAAAATAATCAATAAATGATAGTGTATGTAGTATTCCACAAAAAATTGTCGTTGCTGTTGCTAATTTCCTGAAAAGTTTGGGTTTCTGCAAAGCATAAATACAGAAACAAACTAAAACTAAAATATGGACTCCTTCCTTTTATTACACACATATATATATATATATATATATATATATATATATATATATATATATATATATATATATATATATATATATATATATATATATATTTGTGTGTGTGTGTGTAGTAAAAGGAATGAGTCCACAGATGGCTGTGCTTGAACTCGTATGTATAAAAACAGTATAGACATCAAAGCTGCATTCAAGTTTAAACTCAACTTAAACATGGAGAAATATCATGATTAATTTTGTTTTTGAGATACACTGACACAAGACAGCAGAAAATGAATGACAACTTAGATACAATTTTCAAGAGAAATTATACACATTTGTCCTTTTTGAAAATGGCAAATAAAACGGTTTTGTCACTTTGACAGATGAAATACTAGGGTCCGTGTTTCAGTACAATAGGTTGGCCTTGTTGCGCTGTGCTGCAGTGGGAACAATTACTCTCCCAATTATGATGACGATAAATCCATGGCTAATGTGTGAGAGCAAATCGAAAAGTTAGTACATCACTTAAATTCTGTTAATTAGTGAGGAATGACTGCAGTAATTGGTTTTTACACATCACCACCTAACCTGAATCAACCAAAACCAATCAACATTACTTCTACCTAAGAGTCATGTGTCTCTGTCCAAACCAATTATATGTATTCTTCTAACCCTCTGAGGTATACTGTGGTCAGTACTCACCATTACTCTCTACCTGTCCATTGTAACGCTCTGTACACCTCATGTATAGACCGCAGTGACGACAGACTGGCAGGGTGTGAACGTGAATTAAGTAGGATGCACCTGCGCCATGAAGAGGTTGACTGATGCTCCATGATGACTCCCAGGGTCATTACATGACAGTTAAGTTGATAGATGCCATCCATAGAGAGGTAATTCTCCTTCTGACAGGCCTGCTGCCCTCCACAGTGATGAAATGCGGATGTGATGAATGCTTTCACACATTACCCAACCCTGGTCTGTTTTTAGGCTGAACAGCCATTTTTAATCACGCCACGTCAGATGAGCTGTGGACCACCAAAACACACTGTGAAGACTATGAAGACAGAGACAACTGACTGAAACTCAATTGGAAGACACAACAGCTACATATAATTATTTTCATGATGCTGTATATTAATCTCTCAATTAAAATGCCAGAGAAACATTTAAAAAATCCATCACAATTTCCCAGAGCCTAAGGTGACATTTTCAAATTGCTTGTTTTTGTGTGACCACAAGTCCAAAATCCAAATACATTCAATTAATAATGATAAAAACAGAAAATCCCCATATTTGAGATGCTGGAACCAGTAGTTGTTTTTGCATTTTTTATTGGTATATAACTTAAAGGAACGATGAAATTGAAATTATATCAAAAGTATTTATTCATTTTCTATCAATTATAGCAGTTAATTAATTGTCCCCATGTTCCAAACCATTTTTGGAGGTCTCACTGTAGTAAATGTTCTGTGTAAAATAGTCCACTATGCTGAGCTCTCCCACTGTAGACTTTGTGTGGTGCTCAAAGGTTAAAAGCTCTTTTAGTGGAGAATCCCTTTGGAGTACCCACTGCACATGAGAGCACAGTTTAGTCTCTGTGTCCCTGAAGCGCAGCACTTCTTGTATGGGTTAAATTGAATTTTCATTATAAATGTACTTCTTTATCTATTACAGCATGTGAATTGCGGGCTACAAAACATGGACCTGCAGTTCTTTTGTTAAGCAAAGATCAATGGTTGTGCGGTTAAATCTTTTTTATTTCAGCTGTCTGTAAGGTCCAGGAAATTCATTTCTATGTTTCTAACATGATGCGGCCTTTAACCTTTGAACCTAATGCAGGTCACAAAATGGACTGATTAATCAATACCGGAAAGGCTGGTTTCTATCTGACTGTGTGAATTATCAATAGTCATCTGAGATCGGAGTACCTGATTATTGATTTTGGTAATTGGTGATAAAGGCGATTTAACCCAAGTTAGCCATTGTCACCCTACACAGATGTACATACATTTTATCCAGATTAAAATCTGTTTTCAGTGAATGGACAGAACCTGCACTGGTGTGTTTTTTAAACCACATGGATTGGTGTGCTTGCTTTAAAAGGATCGAGGGATGTACATTATGTCTCACTGGCTGTTTGGCTGTTGTATTTTGTGATATCTTTCTGTCCTATTTATGGATCATCAGTCTTTCTTGCCTGAAACGCACTTCGTAAATAATTAATGGTCCCAGCCCATTGCACCTGTTAGACTGTCAGAAGTCTGGGACACCATGTCTAAACACACACGCACGTAATTGTTATGTGAGGGTCAAAATAAAAGTAGTATACTTTTCACACATTTTGAAAAGCACTGTCTCCCACAATTCATGCGCCTTCAGTTCATATTCCTTCAGTACTAATGAGCAGCACTGTACTTATTTGGCCTTAATCTCCCAAATAGAGAGGGAGAGACAGAAGGAGAGAGAAATTGAAAGCGGGCGAAACACACAAAGTAACTGGATGAATTAACTGATAAACCTCTGATAGTGTACAGGTCTAATAAGGGGTCTGTTGTTCTGTAATAACAAAGCTTCTGATACCCCACCACCCATCTCGCTTTCTCCAAAAAAAATAAAAAATGAAAGAACTCACATACATGCACATAGTGTCTCCCCATACTGTGAGATTTGTGTCATTGGTGCAGCTGTGGGTTCTGTTAGGTGCACAATAGACAGATAAACAAGCAGACACACACACACGCACACACACACACACAGAGGAAAGAAAACACAGAAAACACACAGAGAGAGGGCTGAGTTGCGGGGCTATACTGTGTACTGCGGCCCATCGACCCTGCATGGCTGATCTCAGCTGGATACGTGTCATCCACAGCAGCCCTGCCTGTTAGGGGGAGAGCGAGGGCTGTGGAGGGTGTAAGGGAGGTGGAAATAAATGGGGAGAGTGGAGAAGAGGAAAGGATGCAGGGGCGATGCTATGGAGGAAACAGGGGATGAAATACGAGACGCAAAAGAGGAGTGTGGTGATGCGAATGCAGCCTACTCACTGACTTTAGATTTGAACAGGGTCAGGGGTGAAATGGGGTTGTCTGTCAGATGTTACTCTGCATCATAGCTCCCAGGGAGAAGGGTCAGTATTCAGCCTCCTCCTTTATCTGATCCTCTCTCATCATCTTCTATTGACAGTCAGGCTGTTGTTTACTCACCTCATATATGTCCCCCATCTCTCTTTAATAGGTGTCTGTGGTGATGTTGCCATGTGCCAGCTGCCATCTGCTCTTATCCTTCTTTATTCAGGTAAGACATGTAATGCCTATAACATTTATATATGCAAATGTGTTCTTCATTACTGAATGTACTGGTAGAATCTGAAAGTGCTCTCTTTAAAGGAATAGTTTGACTTTTTGTGAAATATGCTTATTAGATTTTTTGCTAGAGTTAGAGAAGATAAATATCACTCTCGTATTTGTCCGTTGAGTGTAAGGATGAAGCCAGCAGCTGGTTAGCTTAGCTTAGCATAATGACTGGAAACAGGGGGATATAGCTAGCCTGGCTCTGTCCAAAGTTAACAAAAGCCGCAAACCAGAACTTCTAAAATATATGCAATATATTCATAAGTCAAGTGCACTGTCTTGTGCTTTAGCCTGCTTAGCAGTATTTTCTGTGATAAAGAAAGAAGGGGCAAAAAGGGAAATATTATCTGTTTCACAGTGTGTGCTTTGCTCGCCCAGTTGCTCTTGAGACAGGAAGCTGGGTTTGGGCACTTTCCAAGAGGTTATAATGAAGCAAACATTCAATTTCAGTGTACACCATGAGAGCGGTGTAAAACTGCTGGGAGATATTATTTGGCACATTTCTAGGAAACTGACTTCAAGAGCTGCCAATTACATTAAAGCATACTGTCAAAGTAAGACATTGAATGAAACTTTTTTTCAAGTCTCAGCTCCATAAATATACAATTTTATATGGCACAACACACACATCCACATGTATGCACTTGCATACAAATGCACACACACTCAAAACAAACACACAGCCACATCAGCAGCCTTGTTGCAGTGTTGTCCTCAAAACTGAGCTCATTACAAAGTTCCCCTTTGTGTTAGTTTCAAAGTGGCCTCTAATAATGATGTAAGTTTGTTTAAAGAGTTTATTTCCAGGAACTCCAGCTATTTCAGTGGAATACTGGAAATCATTCAAAGAGGTTCTACTTTTATCCCCAATGCAGAAGCATAAACACAGCTTGGAGAATGGATATAAATCTTTCATACACACCATGATTGTCCTTCCCAAAAATAATAGGCAATAAGTTAAATGATATATCCCTCAAATACATGTCAGGTAGTCTCTCCTTCAACAACTTCTTAAAGTACACTGATCAGGTACAAGAGTGACTTTAAAAGACCTTATCAGGGTACATCATACAAATTTAACTTGCTGTTCAAATGGGGTATAAGCACTCCAATTCATTCTGTAAAAATCATTTATCATATATCTGATTCTGTGTGTCTCCTACGTCTTTCCTGAACACACTGATTCAGATCTCTGTTGGTTGGGAGCGAGAAGGGAGCTAAGACTTAAAAAAAAGTCTGCTTTTAGGTCAACCCCTCAGAGAAGCAGAGGTGTGTGTTTGTGCATGTGTGTGAGTGTGTATGTCTGAGTGTGCGTGTGTGGGTGGGTGTTTGTCTGGATGTGTGTGGTTGTCTGTACGTGTGTGTCATATTACAGAGCAGAGTGGTAAAGGTATGGCAGCCGCCTGCAGAAAAATCTGAGCTGACTGCATCTAAGAGAAGCTTTCATCCTCTTACCTGCCCACCAAAGAGGGGAGACATTCTCTCTCTCTCTCTCTCTCTCTCTCTCTTTCACACACACACACATACACACACACACAAAACAGGGTTTAGGCCAGACATGCCAGCAATCAACAGAAATTTCACTACAAGCTTGCTCCTTGGTCTAGATTGATTTTCATAGTCAAAACATCAACCTCCAGCTTCTGTCTTATCTCTCCTGAGGACTGGAGAGACTGCAAGGGAGACATGAGTGACAGAATTTAAAAGAAGAAAGCTATTTCCTACTAAGGGCTTTTACTGACTTTGCATTAGTTAAATAGTTCAAAAGATATAGACACAGAGAGAAAGAGAGAGAGAGAGACTAGAGTAAGAACAGGTTATTTATTATACCTTACAGCTGAATCTTGGAATCCTTGGACATCTAGTAATGCATTTGCATAAAGTTGTGGAACTTGCAAGAAAAGAAAGGTCAAAATCAATGCAGCAGGGCCTGTAATATGCTGACTTTAATACCCCATTTCCACCTGGTATAAGCATGCAGTATATCTGGATATCTTATCTGAATAAAGAAAAATACATGTTAATGCAAGGTGTATAATGCACACAGAACAAATTGCAATCAGATTGCTAACAGCTCAGACAGACCACATCTGGAGGTGGTATGGCTCGCATTGTAACTTACATTGTATCTTATACACTGTATTTAAAAAAGTCAGAGGTTCACCAAAGTAATTAGAATGTAACGACTATAGGGGCCTTGATTGTCTGTAGCAAATTACAATTACAATCCATTCAATAGATTTAAGTCTGGATGAAAGTGGTGGACCGACAAACTGAAATTGCCATCCCTAGAGCCCTGCCGCTAACATGGCTAAAAAGTCATCCATCAAGTTGAAAGGTCACCTAACTCCACCTATCCCAGCAAATACCTACAAACAACCCCTTCCTCTGCAAGTGAAAAATAAGCAAAGCAGCATTGTTTCCCTTCACGTTGAACACAGCATGGTTTTTGAAAAGTTCACTAGCTCCACCTTTTTCATTTGCATTTTGAAATAGATCATAGTGGAAGAATCAAGGTAGCGAAAAAGTTTATTAATACCAGTTGTAAATGCAAAGGTCAGTGATCCAATGTCATTATCCAGATATCCAGATACAGACTGCATGTTAATACCATGTGTAAATGGGGTCCCTAGTAGAGTTCCAAATACCCTGGATCATACACTTTCCTTAATGACCCTCAATAGCACATTTTGTTATAACTTCCTTACCTGGTAAATTCCCACATCTTCCAAAATCGAAAGAGTGCTTTCTGCTAACAATATGTAGTCTCCAATCCCAAGCTGAAATAACCCTGATGACATCTTTGACAAATCTGTGGAATGCCGCTTTAAAAATAAGATAAAATACTTTATATTGTCTATGAAAATAGTTCAGGCTATATTTGAGTGAAATAGAAGTGGAGAATGTTGGTGAACAAGACAGTCAAGACACAGTGATAGCTTTAATTGAGTTGTAAACTATGATAAGTAGCATCAGTTGTTGGCCTCATTGTTGTCAGATAGCTTCTTTCATGGTAAAATGCATTCAGTCCTCACACTGTAATTATGCAAGGGAGAGGGGGAGCAATGAATCTGATAATACACACACACACACAGACACAACACACACATATATTTAGCCGTATAAACTCATGGACGAGCAGAGAATTGTCGGAACAGAGATCAGATTAGAGAAGCTTTTCTGATCTGTGGCATGAGAAGGCTGGGCTCATGTATCAACCAGCCATCTAAGCTGGCTTATTCTGATACAAGCAGGGTCAAACACACACACACACACACACACAGTTACAAGAAGAAAGTTTACTGGGTGATGTGTCTGTGTGTGTGTGGGGGGGGGCAATCTCCAAACAATTCCATATCCCTTTTAGTCATGGCCTGGCTTTAGCTGTGAAGCAGAAACAACTTTGAGCCCTTGTTAACAGTGTCCCCAAACTCCACTATCTTTATACTTTATAGTAACTCTTAGAAAAGTATTTCATCGTGTAGCTCCTGACAGCTTTGTGATTTGTCCTGTGGTACGTGGATTGACTTGAGCTATATCTCCTCTCCTCTCCTCTTCCTCCCTAAGCAGGACTGATGTCCAGATGGTGTGCCCCTCCATGTGTGGTCCAATTCAGTTCTCCCTGACCATTTCATGGGCCACAAACCGACCCAAGTATCCACGGCCACTGCTTGACTCAACCCCACCGCGCACTGTACGCCTCACCCTTAACCCCTCACCCCTAACCTTCACCCTCAGCCTCCCACCTCCCTCTGTCTCACTCTCTGTCAAGCCTCTCCTCACATTTTGACAATCCTAGCCCTCCCTGAGCCCAACATGGTGGCCCGCATTCCCACTCTAGTCTTGGTCATGATGTGTCGGGGTGTCTTGCTCTCTGTCGGAGACCCTCCTCCATCCCGCCGGGAGATCCGCATCGAGGGAGATCTGGTTCTTGGCGGCCTGTTCCCGGTGCACGAGAAAGGTGCTGGGATGGAGGAGTGTGGGCGTGTGAACGAGGACAGAGGGATCCAGAGGCTGGAGGCCATGCTGTTTGCCATAGACAGAATCAATATGGACAACACTTTGCTGCCTGGGGTCTCCCTCGGGGTCCACATTCTGGACACCTGCTCCAGAGATACCTATGCACTGGAGCAGGTGGGTGGGCATGGTCACTGTACATAAACTCTGCATGTTTCTCAATGTGAGATGGTTCCGGACAGTATTTAAATACACTTTTCTGTCAAAGGAATACTTTTCTCATCTTAAGTTTATGTTGCCTGCCTTCCACATAAAACACTGTTCACATGTGTGTATCACTTTAGCTGTCATTTGCACAAGATGTTAAAATATAATAAAATGCAAATATATGTGCCCAAGATATACTGTATCACTGGTAAATTTTCAAATTACAAGAAACCACTCTGGTAGTTAGTTTTGTGTTCTTTGAACAGTGTTTCTAGCTGTTCTTGCATTTGTTTCACTACTGGTAATAATATAACTATAACTATTATCTGCTGCATTTCTGTCTATGTATATTACAGTGGTGAAAGTAAATCTTCAACAAAAGACTAGAAGTACATCACAGAAATAATAGCTCAGTTAGAGCATTTATTCTCTAAGACGGTCTCCTATTTTTGCATTGTAGAGTGTTCAGTTGTATCTGCATTTACCTGTGAGTGCTGATACAACTTTTAAGATACAGCACAGTTCAGATAGTTTGTTTAATTAGCTGTTTGTTCTCTTGTGCTGCCAGGCGACTTGAACTTTCGCTACATTTTATATTTAAAAAGTTGCTCTGCAAAGTAAGTTGTGGTGTCAGACGTAAAAAGTGCAATGTTTCCATTTTAAATCAAGTGAAACTATAAGGTCTCATTAAAAGGTAATATTCAGGTAAAGTAAATGTACCTCGAAATTCTATTTTATCCACTACAGGTAAAGGATCTTGCCTCAAATGATAACAGCAAGCTATGTGCAATGGGGAAATGAGCCGAATATAAAAAAAGACAGCACATTCCCTCAGGGATTGTTATCTTCAAAAAATTATATTGCATCTTATTGCTGAGCTATTTGAGGATGATGCGTCTAGTGACTCTCTTTGACTGAGTGTATAAACACTGGATTCTTGACGTTTGGTTTCCCTAAATGGGTTACAGGTTCACAGGCTGTTTGTCCACAGAACAGCAATATGTTATAATGTGCCTTGGTCTCAGAGGAGTTAATTTACAGTTTGGACCCTGTACTGAAAGCATTTAAGAGCCCCTAGTGTAAAGCAATGGGTTTTTATAGTCCCTTCAAAAAGATTATTTATTCTTTATTTATGTTGCTTATTATTATTATGAAGAACACAATTCAAAGTGTTTCAAAGGCTGATTAAGAATAAATAGATTATATAGAGCATATGGTACCCAGTATGTTGCACAGCATTTGACATAAAATATCTATGTGGGTGTGTTTCCTAGGCTCTGGAGTTTGTAAGAGCCTCCCTCACCAAGGTGGACGACACAGAGTTCATCTGTCCAGACGGATCTTACGCTCTGCAGGACGACAGCCCGCTCGCAATTGCTGGAGTCATAGGTGGATCCTTCAGCAGTGTCTCCATACAGGTAACACAGAGCATGCAGGTCTAGGAGTATTTATACAAACACATTTTGTCATCATCATCATCTAACTTTAAAATCCTTAGTGGCTTCTTCTCTCATCTTTTGCTCGTCCTTGCACAAGTACCATGACCAAGTGTGCAAAAGCTGACTTCCAGTGACATGGCAGTGCAAGTGTGTCTATGTCTGTGTCACCGCATGTGTGTGTGTGTTTGTGTGTGTACTTTTTTCTTAGAATCAAGTCTTCCAATGGTGTGCTCTTGTGTGTCTCCCTAGCTCTTGTAGCTCTTGTCACAGAGCTGGGTAATTTGCATAGTTTAGCATAAAACCTCCTTCTCCTTTACTCCTCTGTGACTGCACAAAAGCATCCTCCTATCAGTCCTTAAATCCCTAATCTCTGCAACTGTCTCTGTCTTCTCTTTCTCGCCCTCTCTTTTTCTCTCTCTCCCATTTTATGTATTTCTCTTTTTTTGTCCCTTAAATCTTTGAACTCTTCCCTCTCATCACTGCCTACTTCTCTTTTTTCTCTTCTTCTTTATATGCATTCAGAGGCACCCCTTGCGGCTATTTGGGGAGAGCTCAGTGTATGCTGACCTCAGCCCCCTTCTTTTCCTCCTCCTCCTTCCTGGGGCAGCCATTGTTAACGCATCTGCTCTGTCTCTTGTCCTTCAACACACATAATTACCCCTTGTTTTCTTGCAGCTCATTCTTGTTGGCCTTTGTTGCCGTTGCTGTTGTTTTTACCTGTCTTTTTTCGAGGGCAGCACTGTTTACGAGACCCGAACTGTGCTCTGCTTTCTGATCTCTTGCCAGTGAAGCTAATCCAACTACTCCTTCATGCCTCTCTACTTGGCCAGTCTGGCTGTTGCTTCTAAATGAAGTAACAGGGAATTATTTAACGTTTAACCATGCACAGCTAAATGTTTTGAAGGCATTTACATAGGCATTCCTCCCTGCTGTCCGTACACGTGTGTGTATGTGTCTGTGTGTCTGTGTGCATGTGTGACTTGCATTCCAAGCAGAAAACACACAGCAGCCCTCTACTGCACCAATTTTTTTCTCCTTCCTTTTTCTGCTCGTCTCTCATATTCAACCCATTCCTACAGTACATCTCCCTTCCCTCTCTCTCACAGGAAGGGAGCAGAGTAAACTCTCCGTGTCCCTATAGACAGGCCTCTTAGCTAGCTGTAGTCATTGTTCAGTGGCAGGTAATGGAGCAATGCGGTTACATTTTGCAGCGTGACCTTCCCTGACATTTAAGTCAACTGCCATCTTAAAACCATAAAACCTGCCCGAAGTACTACAAGCAGTCATCCGTGTGTGTGTGTGTGTGTGTGTGTGTGTGTGTGTGTGTGTGTCGACATGTCCTTGTGCACATCCATATGTGTATATGAGTGTGTTTTCTAATCTTCTACATTATTAGTCTAATGAGATTCTGACATGTTGTCACAACGGCTCATCAACTGAGCTATGAATGAAATATAGAAAAGCCCTGAGTGATGCATTCTAAAAGGATTAAACTGAGGCAAGAACAGAATGGCTGTGTAGTTTATGTTTATTTGCATGTGTGTGCATGTTTGATTGTATATGTTTACATGTTGTTGTGACCATGAGAATATGTAGCAATTATATTTCCACTGTGTTGGCATCTGTGACTAAAATTGTAATGAAGAGAACATGACCAAAACCCAATCAACAGTAAAAGGGAATATTATATGGACATCAGTAGACCCCAGATGATGTCCATCACTAATGCATGAGTCAGTGATTTATTGAACCTCTGTGTGTGTGTGTTTGTGTGTGCGTGTGTGTTATTTTGTGTGTCTTAATGTGCATATATGCCTACAGTTGCTGCATTGTCTTTTATCTTCAAATAATCACATTATGCATGAAGCAATTCCTATCAGCAGTAACCTTCTTAATATGTTCTATTTTTTCCTTTGGTGAAAAAATACATTTAGGATTATTCCAGTTATTTGTGTGGGTCTTATTTCCAAGTTTTTGTCAATGTGCTAATCATTTTTGACAGTTAGGCATGTCTTTAAATAGTTGTTTTATTGCAGTTAATAATATTGTATTTGATATGTTTTGGCATTACTCACACATGTTATTTTCTGTGTTGGCTGACAGTCTTTAGGCATCTTGACTTGCCAGCTACCAAGAATCATGTTTTAAAAAGACACTTAAGTTTTTTTTCCCCCAGTGAGTGTTGCAAATGGTTAGTTTTGGGTTTGACTTTTTTGGTCATCCTTTGCCCCATTGGACCATATTAGAGACAGAAGCTTGCTACAAACTCAAACACTATCTTATTTACTTTCTAATGTGTGGAATACTAAGTATTGATCAGCAGTGGCAAATGTATCAGAATCAGAATCAGAATCAGAAATACTTGGATAAAAAAAAGTTAGCAATCAATCAATCAATGTTTCAAGTTCCCACTACTTATTAAAGAGTTGTGATAGTTTAATTTAGCAAGAGTATGTTTGGAATTATTTCACCTGATTTATGTCTCATTTTATGCTCCTCAGGTTGCCAATCTTCTCAGGCTCTTCCAGATTCCTCAGATAAGCTATGCTTCAACCAGTGCCAAACTCAGTGATAAGACCCGCTATGATTACTTCGCCCGCACGGTGCCGCCTGACTTCTACCAGGCCAAAGCCATGGCCGAGATCCTCCGGTTCTTCAACTGGACGTATGTGTCCACTGTGGCATCAGAGGGTGATTACGGTGAAACCGGTATAGAGGCCTTCGAACAAGAGGCACGCATGAGGAACATCTGTATCGCCACTTCAGAGAAGGTAAGGCATGGAATACAAACCAAAACAATCTGAGTTTATTTCTGAATATAAGCAACCACTGCTCAAAGCCAGATACCAAAATCCCCAAACTTTAATCAGCAGTGTCACACTGATGTATGGCCTGAAGCTGCACCAGTAACAATGAGCAGGGCACTAAATTTGTGAGCTTATAAAGTTTGTCTCCAATGTCTTATCTTGTCTTACACACAAATGGGGTTTATATTACACTGGTGTTATCAGTTGTGAACCAGAAAATGAAAGCTTATCTCCAATAACTCATTCTGGGTACTTCCACACAGATTTTTCAGCTCATTTGCTACGGAGGTGCATGATGGTGTGAGACGGAAGTATAGAATAAACATTTTTTGCTTGTTTCTTCCTATGAATGATGGTGATAAATAATCACAAATGGGGAACACAAACCTATTTGTGAGTAGAAGGAGTATTTACAGTAAATGTTACATTGCATTCATGTCTTTTTTCTGTCCAGGTGGGGCGTTCTAATGCTAAGAAGTCCTATGAAGCTGTGATCCGTCAGCTCCTCCAGAAGCCAAATGCCCGTGTGGCTGTCCTCTTCCTGCGGAGCGATGATGCCAGAGAGCTGCTGGCAGCTGCTGCCAGGCTTAACACCTCCTTCATCTGGGTGGCCAGTGATGGCTGGGGTGCACAGGAAAGCATTGTCAAGGGAAATGAGATCTCAGCTGAAGGAGCCATCACACTTGAGCTTGCAGCCAATCCCCTACCAGAATTCAATCGCTACTTCCTCAGCCTGAACCCAGTCAAAAACCATCGTAATCCCTGGTACAGGGAATTCTGGGAGCAGCGGTTCCAGTGCTCCTTGGGTGGTGGAGGAGGGGGAGGTGGTGGATTGGGAGAGACGCCTCTCCCACCGTGTGACAAGGACTTGTCAATGGACAAGAATAACTTTGAACCAGAGTCCAAGATCATGTTTGTGGTGAACGCGGTGTACGCCATGGCTTATGCCCTCCATAATATGCAGCGGAGCCTGTGCTTCAACACCACCAAGCTGTGCGACAGCATGAAGGCCTTGGATGGGCGCAGACTCTACAGGGATTACATTCTTAATGTCAGCTTCACAGGTAAGAAAGCTGGAGCATGACGAAGAGAGTGAGGAGTCCTAGATAAGGTGTTCAAGGTGAATGAAGAGTGAAAAGAAGTGAATGTTGGAGAGGAAGTTGGGGAGGAAAGGGGAAAGATAGCAAAGAATAGACAGGAATGTGAGCAACACAGGGATGTTGTCCTTCTCCTCAGCCAAAGCAGCCAAACCACAGAACATAAAAAGTACTGAGACAAATCCGCTTAATTGCTATGTATTGTCAGAGCCAGCCTGCCATTGACACCTATTACCCATGCGTAATTGATACGACACTACAAAGTTGCTTTGAGGAATGAGAGCTGCAGTTAATCCGTCAGCCATATTCTTCTGTCTTGCACTAATGAGATTGTGTGTGTTATAATAGCTCCTATAGCAGGCTGCCTGTCTGTCTGTCAGTCTCTGTAGAGTTAGGAGAGAAGAGACAGAGGATTGGCTTGACTGACAGATGGTGTACAAAGGAAGCGTTATAAATAAACTGCTGTGTCTCGGGGACTGACACAGGTTTAGAGGTGCTTATTCCTCCACCAACCGTGACCAGGAGCAGACATCAAAACAGCCAAACAAACAGCACTAACACGGAAGCTTTGCCACGGGACGCTGGGGAGAGAACAGGAGGGATGGATGGAGAACGAAAGAATGGCATCACATATGGAGGGAGGGGGACGGAAGCTTACAGATAAGACTGACAGGCAGACTAAAATGAGAAAAGAGAGTTTGGGGTAAGGTAAAAGGGAATAAGACAGAAAAAGAGATAGGGAGGGAAGGAACAAGGGAGCAATGAGGCAATGCCGGAGTGGGACAGCGTGTGTCAGCAGAAGAAGAGGATTCTCTTTGAAATTCCCCATCTTCATTTCTGCTACAAATCAAAGGACTTGGAGCATTTCTGCCTAAGATGAGGGAGACAGAAAGAAGGAAAGAGAGAGGAAGAGTGTGAGTAAGATAGAGAGGGAGAGGAAATAGTCAAGGCGATTGCAGTCGCAGCCTCCGGTTGGCACAGATGATAACCACTCCCTTAAAGGATGCATACAGAGAGCGATGGAATAGATATGCAGATGCACACATAGAAAGTTTAAAAATGCTGTGGAGTAAGTTGGAGAGGAGATGAGAGAAGGTGTGAATCCCGCTGTGACTTCCCTACATCTCTATGTCTGATCATCTTTCTCTCTCACATTCTCCTCTCCCGCTCTCCCTCCTTCTTTTCACTACTGATGTATGTCCATGAGGCACATGTCTTTACTCTGCAGCAGGGAAAGAGTAACAGCATGTGCAAGGATCTTGAGTTCTTTACATCTCAGTGTCAGTGACAACGGTGACAGCATGGCAAACAACTGTATCGGTAAAAAATGTAGTCAAAGAATCTGTGTTGATAAGATGTCGAGGGTGTTGAAGGTGGCGGTACAGTTAAATTGGGAACTGTGGCAGTGTTTGTTTTGAGTTGTTGGATAGCCCTGAATGACGCACTCACACTGCTGTACATATACATTTTTTCATCTACAGTATGTAAGGAGGGAGCTGAGGTGAGTTGAGGTTGAATGTGGGGTATAAATACTGCAGCATCACCATCCGCAGTGCTCTCAGTCTGAACTGTAGCAGACGGAAAACCAACACTGTTCTCTCTCCAATCTCCATCGCTTACACACACATGTATGTTCATTATACACCCATTACATTGTGTCAAAGTTTGATCTCACATACATCTTCATGCTTCCCAACACACTGAATTACTATCCCCTGTCCTTAACTTTACATTCATAACACAGCAGACTGTATCTTTAACTGTTTTTGTTGTGTGTTACTGACAGCATATGTGGTACACTAAGGCAGTATGTTGTGTGGTTAGGAGTGTGTTTTCACATGCCGCTCACTTCATCTAGTCTCATTTCTCTAGTTGCTATGGTAATGAAACCGACACTATTGCCAATTGTTGAAGTGATCTGGTAGATCATGGGAACTGCTCCCTACCAACTAGTAATATACACAGGGGCACATTTGTGCATTTTTATGAGGTCTTGCTACATACTTCGAACACAAAACACACGTGCACGTATGCGCAAGAGACACATACACAAACACGTGCAAAACAGTCAGCTTTTTTACAAAGAGGGAGCTTGAAATGCTTGTTTTTTTACAGCATGAAATTGCAGACACCCCCAACCCACACACTTCTCAAAGCCATCATTCAACTCCCACCCACCCACCTCCCCGATCTGCAGCAAACATATCAGTATATACACACATGCTTCTGTCTTCTGTTCAAATAGTGGTGATAGATGTGATATTCCCCCTTCTTTATGCTTTTGTTTGTGTGTGTTTATGTGTGTGTGTGTGTGTGTGTGTGTGTGTGTGTGTGTGTGTGTGTGTGTGTGGTGTGTGTGTGTGATATGTCTGTGTTAGCAGAGGCGGTGTGCCTTTAGGGCCATATTGAGCAGAGAGCTTACTGCAACGTTTAGATGATAGAGAACAACCTTCACTCCTTCTCTCCCTCATTTTCTCTTCACACTCTTTCTCTGTCTCTCTCTCTGTCACTCTCTGTCTCTCTGTCTCTTTCTCTCACTCTTTGCCACTCTGTCTCTCTAAATCTCTCTCTGTCTTCATTCTCTTTCTCACCCAGAAAGTGTCCTACTCTCTCTACATTCAAAAACAGCACATCCCACTCAGACTTCACAAGGTTGCTCTCCTGCCTCCACCGCCTCTCTGCGCCGGTCTGTTCCTCCACTCCTTCACTTTGCTCATCCCTCCATCCATCCTTCACCTTTTCTCTATTGATTCCTCTGTCTAAAGGCTTTCCTCCATCCACCTATATCTCTGCTGCGGTCACATCAGTTTCTTGCTTTTCTCATTTGCTATCTCCTCTCTTTTTTTCTCGTATTCTTCTCCCTCTTCTCCCTTGTCACTTCCCTCCTTTCTTTGCCCTTATCTCGTCTCTTGGCTCATCCTCCCTCCCAGCACCTCCTGCTTTTGGCCTGCCGTTTCTTTCTTTGTCCCCCCCCTATCTCACCACCTTTCTTTCAGTCAAGCCTCAGCTCTTTGCTGCCGCACCTTTCCTCCTATACATTTTTCTCCCTTGTTTTCGACTTCCTTCTCTCCACCCTATCTGTCCGCTGTTCCCCTGTGGCCTGTTGGTCTGTGGCCCAGGCAGCGCCTCCGTCCCCAGGGACTGAATCTGCAGGGAGAACAAATATAGCTAATGTGATCTGTCTGTGTGTGAGTTTGTGACATGTGAGTGCATCACTGAGTCCATATCTGTATGTGCTCAGGGATATGTGTGTGTGTGTGTGTGTGTGTGTGTGTGTGTGTGTGTGTGTGTGTGTGTGTGTCTGTGGGGCACAGATGTGTAAGGTCATCAACCCTCTGAAGAAAGAAAAAGAGGGACAAGAGAGGTTGGTCACATCATTAGCATGCAGAGCCGTTGCATCTATATATTTTACCTGGAACAGAGAGTCTGTGCATGGACCCGCAGTGTTTTCTTTGTAAAGCCTAAATCAGGATTAAATCAGGGATTCAGGTGAATTGATGCTTGGAAATACAGTTCTCAATTCCCTAACCAACAACTAATCAACAGCCAGCTTTTGAATTTTTAGTCACACGCTCACAAAAAGCAAAGATTCGCCCTCTCTCTTTGAGTCTGTATCTCTCTCTCTCTCTCTCTCTCTCTCTCTCTCTCTCTCTCTCTCTCTCTCTCTACTTTTAGATTACTTATTCCTACTTATTCCTCCCAAGCCCCTTTGCCTCCTCTCTCTCTCCCTGCCTTTAATACCCACAATCCCCTTTGGGCTTCGCTTTAGCCCGACATGGTCGAGAACATAATTAATTTCACAGCTTCTGAATGAAAAGCCTGTTTTCACCATGCTTCTAATTAAGCTAGAATTACAAAAATTATGGATCTGGTTAGGCTGCGTTATAACAGGAGTTTGTCTCACGTAACTTTATTTACCCTTTTTATACTGTTATTTGTTTTATATTCTGTGGCCCCAGCTGTTTGACACCAAAAATGAAGAGCAGATTTTAATTGACAATGCAATGAAATATATTCACAGTTGGTCTGCACAAAGGGCACTTTGTTTTGTTGAGTCAAAATATGTCAATTTATCAATTACCTAACTCCATGATACACTGTATCCAGTGCACCTCAGCTGTACAACATGAATGATTTAGAGAGAATGACGCTGAGAAGACATTTACACATTTGGATGCTGGCGACACCTTAAACGCATGGAAAGTCACTCAGAGCTTTGAGTAGTGCTCAGGGCTGAGCCTGCTCTGGGTCTCAGCAAGACTGGACTGGGCCAGCAGGACGTATTGTATGGATGAGGTCACACAGAATCATCAGTCATCACTGTTTTAGGGCTTAAGCTGTGTCATAGTATGTGTTGTGCCACTGCAAGAAAGCCCGCAAACTGCTGTTAGGAAGCAGTCACCACATTCAAGTCTTCAAAAGTCTGAATTGGTTCAGTTCATGATTCATCAGTTACATCACACAGAAACAAGCTGTAGAAAGGTAGCTGAGGGACAAGCGTCCTTTTAGCTGCTCTACCCCCCACTTGTCTATTGCACATCTGCTGAAATTCAAATGCTTTTTAGCCATGCGGCATGGCTCTATTGATGGCAACATCAGTCTGACAGTCTGTTGATCAGTTGGTCCACCACTTTGGTCCTGGAATATATCAAATTTTTCACTTCCTATAATATATCTTAACATCTACCCAATGGATTGGTACCAAATCTTGTACATCCCAGAGGATGAAGCCTAATGATTTTGGTGATCTCCTGAATTTTTTTACTATTGGATGAATGGCCATTACCTTTGGTACAGACATTCATGTTCACCTCAGGATGAATTATAATAACTTTGGTCTTTGGTGATCCCTTAACTTTTAATATCATGTAGCACAATCATCATTTTAAATTTTCAGTTTGTCCAGTACTTTGGTTATTGACCAAATACCTGCAAAACTAATGACATTCCCATCAACCTCAGCTGTACTTTGTGTTTAGTGCTAATTAGCAAATGTTACCATGCTAACAAGCTAAACGAAGATGGTGAATATGGTTAACATTATTCCTGCTAAACCTCAGCATGTTAGAATTGTCATTGTGAGCATGTTAGCATGCTGACCTTAGCATTTAGCTGAAACACATCCTCACATTGCCGCATGGCTATAGAACCTTAGTCTTGTTTAGTCAGAATCTAAATCTTTCAGCCACTGGAACTCTGAGCTCACCAAACTTTTAAATTCAGCCCAGGACAGTCAATCAAGGACCTGGGCTGCCTGTCTCAGCTCTCTGCCATCACCAGAGGAGTCTTGGTGGCCTTCACCAGCTCTAACTTGCACCCTCATACACTTTCCTGATAAGCCGCTCTGTCACGTCAGCAGGGTTGCTGGTGTTGGTTATAGGGAGGAATCACTAGTCCTCTGAGTCTATTGCTCTCTGACTGTCATCTGTTAGAGGGAAGTCAAGGACAATACAGCGTCCTCAAACAGGTCTGTAGGCTAATGCCGTTATCTCTTTAGTCTGTATTACACGTAATTACCACATATAGCTAATTAGGCTTCAGCACACATCTAAGGTCCTAATAAGGTGCAGTTATGATAATTAGCTAGTGGGAAAGTGTTTCTGTGAGTGTGTATGGGTGTCTAAGAGGAGGAGGCCCAGCTTGTCATATTGCTCAGTGTTATTAGCAGACTTTATTATCTGCCACGATGCTGAAGATATTATCAGCACCTTCTTATTGAAATAATTTTCATTTAGCTGTCACCTAAACATTTAGCCCGAAAATCCAAAGACTTGACACTTAGAATTTCCTGTGACAGAGAGAGAGAGGAGAAAGATAGAGGGTTGTGCTGTCTCTGTGATTTATGGATTTCATAAACCCTAACCCCCTCTGCTGCCATCTGACACGCCATTCTTCTCTGAACACATTGAGCTTTCACAACAATAGCACAGCTTTAGCCCTTGTCAGTGTTGCAAGCACGTACACACACACAGATTCTCACACAGACACACACACCACTAACAGCAGGGTCAGAGCTTTGGTTCTGTCAGCACAGCCTCCCACAGCGCTCAGAGCAATACCTTAACCATCACACTGTAAAGTAAAACCTAATGGAGCTTCCACAGGCGTGTGTGCGTGCACATCCTCACACATACATACACACGTTTCAGCCCAGCAGTTTATTCACAATCTGTAATTTGATTCATTCCACTGATCCCAAGCTGTACGTTTGGAGAAAGACTTTGGCCGGTGATTTCTTCAGTTACCCAATGACAGAGATATGAGGAAGGCAGCACAGTATCATCAATGCTGCTGTGCACTGAAGACCAAGTGTATTGTTATACGTTGAAGTGAGATGCTTTATAAACCCACTGTACGCTGCACTATCCCTAGCCACATCATCATTTGACAAGGGAGGCAGCTGCGTATAACACTCAGCCCTGATCAGTGTATCAGCAGCACAGAGTTGATTGCTCCACTGTAAGGACAGAAGTGGCACTGTAGGAGTGACATACACTTTGTCTGTGTCAGAACGACCAAGTGTCAGCACTGTCAGGTCCAACACTGCCTGCAACGCACCAAGAAGTTATTCCCAGTCCATGGCTGCTTTTATTCCATGGGGGTTTTTTTTAATGGTTTCAGCATCCTGCCAATTTTACAATCTTTTCTGTTCCCACATCCTCAGGGTAGATGGTAATCCTTTCATAACAACTTGTATACAAACCAGTTTGGCAGTTTCAGCAGTGTACCTCCCTCACATAAGAGACCCAGAGGCTAATTCTATCAATGTGTGGGTAGCTATAGCACTGCCCAGAGATTCAGTCCTCTGCCTTCATGCCTATATGACTTTATGGGCAGTTTGTTAATGATGCATTTGGTAATAAACGTTGTCAGATCAAAATTTAGAGCAGCGTTTTTGTCCATATGTGACCTTAGGGAAGGATGGGAGGTCATTGATGCACACAGACATCACCAAGCATACCAGGCATTTATAGCCTCTTAGCAAATACTTTTGTGACTGGCTGGTCTTCAGTAATGAAAACGCCATTGTAATGCCCTTCATTGTCTGTTCTGGACTCCTAAGGCTTAACTGACCATGGCTTATTGTCTGTGTTCTCACTGCTGCTTTTAAGAGGCATCAATGAAACATCAATGGGATGATTGTTTGTGATTGTTTAGCTTTAATCTCTTTTTTCCACTTGTCTTATCACTTTCTATTCCACTCTTTGTCTCCACCTCACCCCTCCAGCCCCTTTCTCTCCTCCAGGCAGTGAGACAGCAGTGAAGTTTGATTCCCAGGGGGATGGCGTGGGCCGATACAACATCTTCAGCTACCAGCGTTCTGCCGATCGTTATGGTTACGTGCCAGTAGGTGAATGGGCAGAGATTCTGAGTCTGAGCAGCGATCTGATTCACTGGCCCAGAGAGGTGGTGCCCACCTCGCAGTGCAGCGACCCCTGTGAACGCAATGAGATGAAAAAAATGCAGGCAGGTAGGAGACTGAATTTCAACAATGTTCTTTTTTGTTATACCACATACCATACCAAGCAGCAGTGCCTTTTGAAAAATCTCAGGCTGTCACTCTCTGCTGTTCATATTCCTGTTTCCCAGGTGAGTACTGCTGCTGGATCTGTACAGCCTGTGAGCCTCATGAATACCTGGCTGATGAGTTCACCTGCTCACCCTGTGCTCCTGGCCAGTGGCCCACTGATGACCTAACGTCCTGTTACGACCTTCCTGAGGACTATATTATGTGGGAAGATGTCTGGGCCATTGGTCCAATTTCCATCGCCTGTGTAGGGTGAGTGATAAAGGGCTGTCAACGTGATGTAAGATTCTGACTGGTCCTTAGAGGTGGAAGTGTGTGTGTGTGTGTGTATGTATGTGTTTGGTGTGTGTTTGTATGGATGTTGGAATGGGGGAAGGGAAATGACCGTTCAGTAAACCCCTCCCCCAAACAGTGATCGTCCAATCATACATTTTTTTTAATGGCTAGTTTTAAATTTTATAGTATCTATCCACTAGCCGGTCCTGGATGACATCAGGCAGTTAAGGATAATGTTAGAAGCTCTGTCCTGCTTTTTATTGGATTTAGGGATATTTACACTCCAGCAACCCCAACCAATATTACCCAAGATAGCATTACATTTGTCAAACACATCACTTTGTCCTCATCCTAAAAGCCTTTTCTCTTGTATCATTAGAACTGAATACAAGTCTGATCATATGTTTTTCTTTATCATACTAACAATAACAATACTCTACACTGCAATACAAAAACAATGCTGCTTCTTTACATGGATTATCAACTGGTGAGGATACTGACTTTTTGCCATGGACATACAGCTTTAGTCTTTTAGCATATCATATATGTAGCCATCACGTGTATATTTAAGACCCCTTTAGCAAGATTCTTGTTTTAAAAAAAAGTCCACTGAAAAAATGTTTAAAAAAATCATCTTTTTTAACTAACTCATGGAGCTAATATTAGCTTAAACTGACAAACGGGGGGAACGGTCAATTGAGGCTCAATAATACATAATACCACTTTACTTGTGCTTTTACATACCTAAACATGTATTATGATATGAACCTATACTGATATTGGAAGTTTGAAGTTTTTTGGATTATGGTGCTATGTTTGTTTATATATATATTATATATATATATATATATATATATATATATATATATATATATATATATATATATATATATATAAAACTCAGACCTACTTGTGTAATAGTATATAAGCAGTGACTTCATGAAACTCCTTTGGCTGTATAACTTCCCCACTGTCCACAGGTTCATGTGCACCGGTCTGGTGTTCTGGGTGTTTATCAGACACAACCACACACCACTGGTGAAAGCTTCAGGCAGAGAGCTATGTTACATCCTCCTCTCGGGAGTCTTCATGTCCTACGCCATGACTTTCCTGTTCTTGGCCAAACCCTCTCCTGCCATCTGTGCCCTGCGGCGCCTCGGCCTGGGCACATCATTCGCTGTCTGCTACTCCGCCCTCCTTACCAAAACCAACAGAATCGCCAGGATTTTCAATGGTGTGAAAGATGGAGCGGGTGCAGTGAGGCCACGCTTCATTAGCCCGTCATCTCAGGTGAGTGATTGCAGCATCATGTCCATCCATCTGCATTCAGTGGGATGGCTGGATGGAGAGACAGACAGTGGATCTTAATGCACTTACCTACCTCTCCCCCCTTCTTTTTCAGGTGTTCATCTGTCTGAGTTTAATCTCCGTCCAGTTAGTGATGGTGTCAGTGTGGCTGCTGCTGGAAGTTCCCGGGACAAGGCGCTTCACGTTGCCAGAGCGACGACAGACTGTCATCCTCAAGTGTAACGTACGCGACTCCAGCATGCTGCTGTCACTGGGATATGACGTGCTCCTGGTCATCCTGTGTACTGTGTAAGTGTGTCATAGCTAATTTCGATTTGCCATGATAGTTAGAGGTTCCATCTAAAATGCTTTATGTTATGATTTTTCCAGATGGTGTTTAATTAGAAATATGGTTCTCTCCCTCTAGGTATGCCTTCAAGACCAGGAAGTGCCCCGAGAACTTCAACGAGGCCAAGTTTATTGGATTCACCATGTACACCACCTGTATAATTTGGCTGGCCTTTCTTCCCATCTTCTATGTTACATCCAGTGACTACAGGGTATCTTCTTGCACACACACACACACAAATACTTGTCTCATTTGGACATTGCACTGACCCACATTAAATAACTGCTACATGCCTAAACCCCAAACCAACTAAATATAACAACAATCTTACTGGAAAACTTTAACATTTCAGCAAATAATATGTATACGCTTATTCACTTTCTTTCCAAGAGTTAGATGAGAGGATTGATACCACTCTCATGTCCATACACTAAGTATGAAGCTACCGCCAGCAGCTGGCTAACTTAGCTTAGCATAGAGACTGGAAACAGGAGGAAACAGCTAGCTTGTCTCTATCCAAAGACAACAAAATCCACCTGCCAGCACCTTTAAAGCTCACTAATTAATACTTTGTATCTTGTTTGTTTAATCCATACAAAAACCGAAGTGTACAAATGACAATAAGTCGTTTTACGGGGGGGTTATGTACCAAACTCTGTATTGGCCAGTTTGTGCTAAGTTAGTCAGCTGCTGGTTGTAGCTTCATATTTACTGTGCAGACACAAGAGTGGTATCAATCTTCTCATCTAACTCTCTGCAAGCAAGTGTATTTCCCAAAATGTCAAATTATTCCTTTAACCCCAAGATTTTATGATTTACCTTCAAGTTTTTTAATCCTCAAACAGGAGGGGGTTCTCTAAAATGTCAATGTGTGAGCAGTTTTTTGTCCCCTCAACATGATTAATACATGCACACAGGTTACAAACGGGTGACTACACTGGTGTTGTGGCAACTTAAACAATGTCTAATCCTGCTGGCAAATGTCCCAGCTCTGCAGTATTAGGATGGCAAAGAGACAGACTCTGTCAAACTGCTGACACATGTCCAGATTTAACAGCAAAAGGGAATGGTTGTTCACCTGATCCATACAAATCTTAAGAATACACACTCACACATTGCACTGTATCAAAGGGCATAAGAGAGGAGTGCTGATGCCAGGGCTGCTCATTTGATCCCTGTAGAAAATCTCTCTCTCTCTCTCTCTCTCTCTCTCTCTCTCTCTCTCTCTCTCTCTCTCTCTCTCTCTCTCTCTCTCTCTCTCTCTCTCTCTCTCTCTCTCTCTCTCTCTCTCTCTCTCTCTCTCTCTCTCTCTCTCTCTCTCTCTCTCTCTCTCTCTCTCTCTCTCTCTCTCTCTCTCTCTCTCTCTCTCTCTCTCTCTCTCTCTCTCTCTCTCTCTCTCTCTCTCTCTCTAAGCTCTCTCTCTCTTTAAGCATTTCTTTGGCCTTGCACAACCACCCACTCACACACACAAAAGTATATACACACACACAAACACAGAGGAAATGTTGATGGGTTGATTACTAATGTGCTTCTCTGTACAGTAATGTGATTGTACTGTGAGTTGCTGTTAGTCAATCCTGTAACTCACTCTAACACTTTTCGGCCACACAGAGTTAGACACAGCAGTGAAATGGCAACCTGAAAGGGACACACAGCATACACCTCTCCAGATCTACCTAAGATTGTATTTAGAATTGATTTCGTTCAATAAATCGCAGAGAATGATGTTAAAGCTACCACTGAGATACTGTTAAGTTTGGCCTCTGTGGTCTCAGTTGATTAAGTCTTTTATTGATCCATCCTGTAATTGTTATCCTCTATGTAATTGTTATCTTCTGGACTATTGCAAGGTAACAAAGTCTGCCAATAAATAGTTATACTCTCACTTTACAGACCTCACTGGCTCTGTGTATGCAAAGAGATGGCTTAATTACTTTTAGGCATTTTTATGTTCTAAATATAGCTATGGTTTATCGAATCGGCTTTCATTTATTATTGTTTTGTGTTAAGCACTTTGAATTACTCATTCAAAAATTGCCTTTGAAAAATGTTCATTATTACAGATTACTATCATCAAATTAGCTCTTAACAGCAATTACTTTGAACTACATTAGCATAAGATTTATCCATCAAAGTCTGGCTACTAATTACTGTCTCCTTTTTTTCTCTGCAGGTTCAGACCACTACCATGTGTATCTCAGTCAGCCTGAGTGGCTTTGTGGTACTTGGCTGTATGTTTGCTCCCAAGGTCCATATCATCATGTTCCAGCCCCAGAAGAATGTGACCACCCACAGGCTTAACCTCAATCGCTTCAGTGTCAGTGGGGCTGCCACCACATACGCATCTCACGGTAGGTTACATGCAGTTACCTCATTTTTAAAGAGACAGGATTTAGAGCAGCACTCTCTTGGTCTTTTTTTTTAGTATGCCTCTGTCAAATTATTATTCAGCACAATGGACAGCCCTGTGTTCCACTTTTGCTATATAGGGGATGCAAAATCTTGAATTTTAAAGTATCTAGATGTTTGTTTTCTGTATTTTTCTGTATTTTGTTCCTATAGAACAGCTACAGAACAGTTTTGAATAGTCTTAATGCTATGACCTAAACCTGGAAGGTCTCCAAATATGAACCACTATTACTCCAAATGGGTTACATTTATGGTTATGGGATTGAGGTTCAATCATGAGCTAGTTAGACTGTAAAGAATGGCATCCTGCTGACAGAGCTATAGTGTTGAACAGTACAATGAGATGCCAAGAAAGAAGCATGCCCCTAAGAAGTGACTGGAATTTTTAACTAACATATTTAAAGTTTTTTTGACAACTAAAAATATGTATATATTAACTGTATATGTAGCACACATTGCACCCCAGAATAAATACAAAATCACAGTGCTTAATTGGCCTCACAAAAAATAATTTTTTTAATTTCATTAAAGGGTTGGGTGCAATTCTAGGCAAGTTTTTCCAAATGCTCTGACTCAAATATCAATATAACGCAGTGCAGTGCAGTTTGTTATCTGCACAGGTGTGCACCATGGTTAAACAGCCACTGTCATCTAGCAACTATATCTTGATGTCTTGGGGATGTCTTTTGCATCATGTATGTGACACTCATTACACTACATTTAATTTGCCTATAGGGGCAATGCTCTCTCCACACTAATGTGTAGACCTCCATCATTATTATGATTATTTGATATTTTTTGTAACTTTTTTGTTACATGATTTGATGATGAATGCTTGATTTCTGTCTTTCTATGTAATTACCTTCTTCTTTCTCATTCTATCTCTTTTTCTAGCTTCTGTGAGCGCCCACCACGTCCCCACCGTGTGCAACGGGAGAGAAATTGTCGACTCCACTACTTCCTCTCTGTGACCACATCCAGTCCACTCTCTAAATCTGCCCCTGCGACTGTTAGCCAATCCATAAACATTATCCCCCTCAACCATCATTTCTCAGCTCATATGCACATTGTATGGACTCACACACACACACACACACACTCAGACACACATAAACATATGTACACATTCGAACAAATACACGCACAAACAAGCAAAACAACCTTCCTTGTGGACTAGAACTGTATTGTTTCACAAATGTAGAAAGTGTGTAACTATAATTAAATTATTTTCTAGGGATGTACATACATGGAATCGACATTGTTGTAAGTAGAGAAACAAAAGAACAAAAAAAGTTTTTAGGAGGAATTTTTGGAGCCTTTGTTTTTGATAGCTTTGTTATGATGCGGTGTAAATAGACATGCGCTTAATCATGGTAGGAGGGTGTGTGTCCCTCAGTCTGGATGCACATTTGTGGCTCTGCTTGCCTCACCTGCAATATCCCACAGACTTTTTATTCTTGTGCTTTTTTGTAGGTCTCATTGTAATAACCAATTATGTATGCATTTCTATTGTGTATCTGTACATTTGTATATTATACTACTGATGGTTCAAACAGCACAATGTTGACAGTCTTGTAACCCTAGAATGAATGTGGACAAAAGCATAAACTGGATAGTATAAGATGGCTGGAACGGACATGTACAAAAATCCATCAAACTCATCGATTTACAGTTACACTGTGCCAGAACACAATTTTCAGTTTGAGAATTCATCTATTCACATCTTGATAGATTTGCTCTGCATCCTAGATCCGTATAAAGAACCCATTGTGGCTGTTTTTGCAGGAAAATATATTTTGCTTTTGATACAAATGTTCATTTTTCTATTTCTAATCATGGAATCCCTTTATCTAAATGGCCATAGTTCCAGACATGTGTTCTCCAAAGCAGCAGTATGTTCACTCCCACTCTCAAACTGCTGTTGCGTTAGAGGATTGCTGTAATGGATTGCTAATAATAACTAATAGCAGGGCTGAAAAGATATAGTACATCAAATGCATTTCTTCTGCCTCAAAACTGTCAATACAGACAGTTCTGCGATAGTTCTGTCAGCAATAACAAACTGGTGTCTTACCCGGTAATTATGAATTTGTACTCAAACGCAAATGACTCAAACACACATGGAGGGAAACTGTCTGCTTTGCTGAGCACATGTTGAATTTTTCCAATTATAGGGGAGTGGTAGCTTATGTTTTTGTGCCCCATAGATACAGTATGTGGTGATGTTTTGAATATGGCTATGTGCCTTAATGTATGTTTGATAGTGCTCCAGGTAGAGGTTGTAAGAGATCAGTTTTACATTACCAGCTGCAAATCCTTGCTTGGTTAATGTAAAAGTGACCCCAGTATTGAGTACATGTTTCAGGGCAACACTATGCCAGTTAGTTTTATTCCCTACCAAGCCTTCTGCCATTGATTGTTTACCTGAAGTGTTGAAACAGTTAATCTGAGGAATCCTTAGGTTGAAACGACTCTCTCTACCCCCCCTTCTTTCTCCAGTCTGTGATTAAAAAAACATGAAATGGATATTTCTGATAGACACCCAGCACACGGATTTTACTTTACATGTTTTACTTAGGGGCTCCAATAAAAGAAGGAAGGGGAAGAGAAGCTCACATACCATTAAGATGAAGTCGTTGATGCGCCGACTTATTGAAGTGTGCAGTTTACATGTCTGTGTTAAATGTGTTGACGTTGAGAGGCACAGTGGAGCAGCTGGCTTCGGCAGTCCCAGAGAGGCTCACGAGAGGAAGCAGAGCACACAATGTCAGCTGCTGGCAGATCTAACAAAATTGAATTTTAGAGTAGAACTCATACATAACATACATAACATTTATCAAAACATCCATACCCATCGAACTCTCTGTTTGTGGCTGCAAATATGACAGACTCTCTTGTGGGTGACAGTAATGAGGTGGGGGAATAAATGACAAAAACATGAAAAAAAGTTTTTCTAAGAAAATCGCCTAAATTAGTGGACTAATTTAGCAGTACAGTATACTTCATTTTAAAGAGTGGCCTCTCATGCAAGGATTTGTTGCATTTAGGATGATAGTAAATTATTAATAAACTGATAAATGGTTACATACTATAATGCTGTCTAAAATAAAATGTGACTGTTATACTTGATATTTCTAACAAAATCTGTGATCAGAATAATTTATTTGCTTCCCCAGACAAGCATTTTAAATCTAGTTTCTTCATGTTAGAATTCATATAGTCGGTACAGACAGAACTGTTGAACATTCATCTCTTGACTGGTCCACACCTTTACACAGCCAGTCTCCAACAGCACCCTGTGATTATCACACTGAATGATAGATTGAAAGAATTTCAGAGGATGCGCCAAGACGAGCCGACCTACATTGGGGCATGTGTTAGGTGCAGAGAGCAGGAGGAGAGAGCGATGTGGCAGAGCAGAGGGGAGCTGCTGCTGGATTATGTAAAGCACTCCCACAGCCCAGAAGTCACAGCACTTCTAAGGAAGCTCAAAGCATCTCAGAGATTCTCAGTCTTTGTTAGCAGAAGGCTAAGCCATTCACTCAGTGGTCCTGCTCCCACAAGATACACCCCGCATGGCAGGTTGCTATGGACAACCACCGCCACATCCGCTGCCGGAATGTCTATTTGTCTGCATGGAGAGGAGGGGTGAGGGAGGGCGAAAGAAGAGGAATAGAAAGAGGAAAAAACGGGTTGTCGCTGGTGCTGATTCAAATTGGCAGTGACTGATGAGATTTGGCTCAGCAAGGCCCAGTACTCTACTCCCAGCTTTTAATGGTCGCACAAATAGAGCACTTAACCCTGATTCTCCCCTCATTTAGTCCAGGGACTAGTCTCGGACAACAGTCTCACACTCTTCTTCTGACCCCCTCTCTCTGAATCCACCTCACCCATTCAACCTTTCCCCCAGCCACCAGTGTCCACCTCATCTCTACTCTGTGTGTGAAACTTGCTGCTGAGTCGGTCTCAGCCAAGACCACCTAAGCCAGACCAACAGATTGGTAGCCCACACTTAAACTGAAGCACTCAGATCTGGGTGCCCACTGAAGCACATGCCAATGAGGTGGCCTTGAGGAGGTTGGAAAAGGGACAAGGGGAAGGTAGATAAAGGAGTTGGGAAATGAAAATGGGACTCAGATGTAAAGAAAATGCATCACTTTGAAATACATCACCTTTCTCACTACACTACACTCAGTGTTTCATCTCATGTACCCACTAACTCTCACTGTGGCTTTACTCATGAATATCCCTTTCAAACAGCATGCCATCCGCTACGGACATTGTTCCTTTATTCAGCCTCTGCCAACTGCCATGTGCTCTGCAAAGGTCTCTGTGCTGTAGCCCCCACTATAAAACAGAATGTGTCCTTGGCCTCTAGGCTTTGAAACAAGACGGGATCTCTGCGGAGAAATGAAGCTGAGGTCAAGCTGAACTCTGGAACTGGCCAATCGCAAAGCAATAGTTCCATGTTTATAATACGTGCAATAAAGAGGCTGTGATGACATCATAATAAATAACAACAAGCAAACAGCTGTTGTCTGCTCGTCCTTCTGTGTCTCGTCTGTCCTGCTCAGAAAAAGTAGTTCAGTGTGTCTGTGCTTATAGTCTATAAATCTCAGCTGAAATCTAAATGCCGAATGCAAATGTAGATAAATTTGTCTCTTCAGCAACATTAACAGCCCCTCACCACCACTTTCACACACACAGGTTGTATTCATAGCGTGTTGGCAAATGTTGAAAGATGTCTCTAACACTCCTACCTAATCTGTTCCCTAAGTGATGGCACTCCAATTAAACCATCTACTGGAGTGCTCCCTGCCTTAGGACAATGCACTCCAGTGTGTATGCTCACCCTCCTCAAAAAAAGAAAGACCGAAAGAAAAAACAAAACAAAAAGAAAGACAAAATAAATTCTAAATAAGACAGTAATAAACATGGAGAAAGAAAGAATAAAGAAAGAAAGAAACCATTAGGGCAGCGTCTGTCAGTAGTTTTCTGTCTTACGTTGCCCTCAGCAACAGTCTGACAGTGTGCTAGAGTTGGGTTTTGTAGTACAGCAAGGGACACGTCAGGTTGTTGATTCAGTTCATGAAAATATTACAGACATTGCAGGTACTAAATGTTTGCAGATCATTCCTGCTCCTGTCTCTTTCTAGCGACATCACACTGCCTGCAATTCCTACTTTTGCAGAACTATTGTAGATGTTCACTCTTTTCTTGTAGCCAGGCAATGATCGCTCTCTGGTGGTAGGCTCAGGTCATTGCACAAATAACTTACATATACTGAACTCTACAGCCAATTTTCATCCCCATTTAACTGTTAGGCAGCATGCATGTTTAATTGACTAGCAGTGGTGGAAGAAGTTCTCAGATCATTTACTTGAGTAAAATTACCAATGCAATAATGTAAAAATACCCAATTACTACTAAAAGTCCTGAATTCAAAATCCTACTTAAGTAAAATTACAGATGTATTGTCAGCAAAATGTACATAAAGTATCAGGTCCTGTGACTGATATATTATTATATATGGCATTACAGTGACAAATGTACAAATACATTAACAGACAAATTTGTATAAATTTTTTGGACTTTTCTCTAATAATCTTAGCTTTTTTATGTGAAATGTTGTATACTTTTACCTCTTTGGATTTCACAGAGTTTTTAAATCACAAATTTTGTAGAACTGCTAATACCTCATAGCAGGGGCGTAGCACAAAATTCTGGACCCTGTACATACAGTAGGCACTCTCTGTGGGCCCCTCCCCACATCCACGGCTATTCATTCTAGTACCTTTGTGGGCCCTCCTCACACGAGGGCCCTGTATACTCAGTCCCCTTTTTCCCCCCAGTCCTATGCAGACATGTGAAACATGACAATGAGCCCCAACTACACACTGGTTGTGAACCCCTGGTTTAATCGTTAACAGTGCATTGTATTTAATCATGTGTTTTAAAATCTTAATCTGAAAAGTAACTAATAACTATGAGATAGATGCAGTGGAGTAAAAAGTTTGGGGGGGGGGGGGTGTTTGATCTGAAATGTAGTACAATATAATGGATATCCTCAAGTAAAGTACCTTAAAATTGTACTGAAGTACAGTATTTGAGTAAATGTACTTAATGTTAACCACTGTTGGCCAGTAGCAGTTTAGTTAACACTTGGACTCCTAATTTCTGATTCTAGGGAAGCAAAAAAATAAAAAACTGATTACAATCTAAGATTACACTGAGTTTAAAGAAGGTAAGAAGTTCTCTCTCAACATCTCTCTGTTTTCCACTGCCCTCTAGAGGAGAGGCCAGTAAAGAGCTGAGCAATGTGAGGTATTGGAGCCACAGGGGCTCAAATACTCTTGTAACAAAAATAATTGATATAAATATACAGTATATAGTCGTAATATCAGAAAAATCAGGAAAAAGGACAGCCCAAATACCTTTAATCTTGCCAAGTCAGATTTAAGATGCGTTGTGCATGTTGTGGCAAGGGTCAAAATAGCGACTGATACTGAAGTAATTGGTTAGGTTTTTTAACCCACTGGTTCTTCAAAATATTCACACTTAAAGTGCTGCTCGGACTTTGAGTGAGAACCTGATATTTAATCAGTCAGAGTGTGCCACCAAATGAATATTATTATGCTGTCTAAGATTTGTTTTTCTCACTTTCCTGTTTAAATGTGAAATTCATACTACACTTTTTTCACTTAAGCTGTGTAAAGTGATACAACATCCACATACTGTATATCAAAAACTCAAACTATGACACTGGGTAGTAAACATATCCATGTTTGCAGAACAAAAATCTTTTGGTTACGTCATGATCATTTATCATGTGGTCACATTGTTTCAAATGCAAGAAACCCCTTAAAAGGTAGTTAATTCTGAACCAGAACTGGTGGTTTGACCTGTTATGATCATTTTAAAAGTAATACATCATGTTAAAATAATGCTAAACTGCTGTGCGCTCAGCTTGTAGGATATCATATCAGGGGCTAGCTCATTTTAGGCCACTGACATAGCACAGCTGTTATATAAAAGGCAGGCCAAAGTGCTGTACTTTGATAAAATGGTTTAGTAAGCAAAGTGAAGCTTTTGAAGCATTGAGTTTGGGCCACACAAGACACAAATGTTTGGAATGATGAAAAAACTTTAAACGTATACGGTCATAAATATTTAACACTGTATCAGGAGTTAAATCATTTTTCATTAATAAAATGACAAATTATGAGCTTAAAACTACAAGCATTATTCAGCTCTCAGGAAAGCTCAGAGAAATTGATCTTTTTAATGTCCACTAAGTTAAGGGGGGGTGTATATAGTAATAATTCCAATTCATGAAATGTACTGTAGTATAAATCAGCTGCTGCATCACAGAATAGCTTTACATACAGAGTTAAAACACCAATTACACAATGGTAACTACATGTGTCAAAATGATGGAATTTTACTCTACATGTCTGACATGTAAGCATATGTAATCACAAGTTTTGCACTATTAGATTTAAATTATTTTGCCAATTTGCTATTGAAACCATTCTGTGATTGAGGAGAGCTCCATTAAAAATATTCATCTCGCTGTCACTGTAAGTGTTGCATTAAAAATTATTCAACAATTAAATTATGTTGCTTGAAATCTATTTTTCACCCACAATGCCAGTTAGACCCCTCTGTCTCCAAGCCCTTCAGTGGATTTCTCAAAAGAATTGGTTGACAAGTGAATCAATTAAACTGGGTCCACTTATACATAAATACATCATAATTTATTTGACATACATGGACAGTCAACACCACAACCTCATCCGCATAATATGACATCTTCATTTGCAATTGGTCAGCAGAACACTTCCCCTCATTACAATAATTTTAACTAAGCAACAGAACAAACAGATGAGAAGCTTTATATGGCCAGAATATACCAGTCTGTGTAGACGTCTATGGGAGATGGACACACACTTACTATGGTGATCCTGATGGCAAATTACACCACAGCTGTCTAAAGAAATATTAGACACTACACAGACTGAAATTAATATAAACAAAAAATAAATCAAATAGGTCCTTGTCTTACCCTGAGCTCTACGAACAGCCTTTCTGACATCAGTTTGAATCAGAATTACCAGGACGTGTCTAACACACACACCTGCTTCACAGTACTAGGCTCTGTCGTACCAAGCTTTAAGGCCACCATGTTCGTGTGACTTCTCTGAACCTGGCTCTAGGTGCATGATGTGTGTGTGTGTGTGTGTGTGTGTGTGTGTGTGTGTGTGTGTGTGTGTGTATATATGCGTGTATGTACACACAGTTGGTATTCCAGGTACCACAGCTCATAATCGGGGTGGTTGGTTAAAGGGGTTGTGCAGTGGAAAGTCTCTTGAGGGTCCGATCTCTCCCCTCACTCCCACTCACTTTAACACCGCCTCTAGCTCCATACCAACGCTTTCGAATGAGATGAGTTTAACTGCACATGTTCATACTTCTCTCCGTTTCCCTAAAATCAACAACAAACATTCATTTTGCAATAGTTTAAAAGACTTTTACCATAGTGAGATTTTCTTATTGTAAAAGTAAAATGATGCTGTGACTCTCACCTTGGATGCTATGGCTTTGAGTTTACCAAGTAGAGAAGGTTTTGTGTACACAATTTCATCCTCCATGTCTCCCTCGTTGTCTCCCTCCATCACAGCGCAGCTGTCAGCTCCTGGCATCTCACACTCCTTATTAGCAGACATCACCAGCCGGGAGTACTTGAACTCCAACCTAGCAAAGAGACAAGTGATAGAATCAATACTGTAGGAAAAGAAACAGAAGAGGAATACTGTTGTCCTCATGAATATTGACAAAAACTGTGATGTGACAAGGAAGGAACGGCAGGAGGGATGGGATCAAACAACGGGAGTTTGGAGAATATAGTAGGAAAGGAAGAAAGAGGCTGGGAAAGTAAGGAAAGAGAAAGAAAAGATTGGAAGACAAGAGGAAGGAAGGACGGTGAAGAGGAAGAATGGCAGGGGGAAGGAAGAAAAGTTGGACAGGGAAAGAAAGAAAAAAGCAGAAAGAGGAGAAATAGGGAAAGAAGTAAAGAGATAAGGAAGGAAGTAGAGGAGTAGGAAAAGAAAAAAGAAAAGAAATTAGTAAGGATGAATGTGGCATGAAGGAAGAAAAGAGGAAGTGATAGGGAGAGGGAGGAAGAAAGAAAAGATGGGAAGACAAAAGGAAGGACAGTGAGGAGGAAGACAGGGAGTCGGGAAGGAAGAAAAGAGATAAGGAGGGATGAAGTTAAGAGGGAATACAGGAAGAAAGCAGAGGAGTAGGAAAAGAAAGGAAAGAAGGAAGGAGATCGAAAGAAAAGCATGTACGAAGAAAAGAGGACACTGTACCTTTTGTTCTTCTTCCAGAAATAGCAGGTTAAGGAGACAAGCAGCACTGCAGTGAAAGCTCCCAGCCCTCCACCGAGCCGTACCCAGAATTCCATACCCTCACATGGCAACGTTTTCTTTTCAGGCAAGGTCATGCCTCCCATACACAGCTTCGGCTCAGTCCACAAATACAGCAGGTCCTGAGGATAAACATACACATATATAACACTAAATACGAATGTGAGCATATGTGCAGTCTGTAATTATTTGGACAGTGGAGTGTTTTAAATTGTTTTGGCTTTACTCTAACACACTGCATTTCAAGTGAAACAAAGACTGTTAAACTGCTGACTTTCAGCTTTAAGGGTATTTGCATCCATATTGGGTGAACAGTGCTGGAATCGTAACCTTTTTATGCTCAGGGGGAGGGGGTAAAACAGGCTGTAATTTCTACACAGTCCATAGGATGTGTGCATAAACACACTCAAAAATTAAAGCTGAAAGTCAGCACATCATTTCATTTCAGATCCAATGTGCTTTACTCAAGAACCAAAACAAATCCCAGTACTTATGGAATAACTATGTCCACACACACCTGGTGTCCTCCCTTGCAAGCTCCCTCTATCTGATGGTAGTCTCTCTCTGTGCATGTGGGACAAGCTCCTGAGCTCTCCCACAAGAAATGAAAGGTGCAGCCATCGCATGTTCCTGCAGGGCACTGACTGTAATAGCCAAGCACAAGCTGTCATTTCTACACCACATCGCAGCATAGATAAAGGTCACATGTGATATTAGACAGGCAACCAGAGAAAACAGTGCTACAGATGTAGTACCTGGGAACTGAGCGCTCTCCTTTAGTGCTCTTCTCTGGGTTACAGCGAAGTGTCACCACTGCGTTCCGACCTGACTCACAAGATGAAGTCACCTCCAAGGACCTTAACAACAAAAATACAGAAAGCAAGATAAAACCTTAGAGCAATAAATGTTTTTGAAGTAGAAAGAAATATCTGAAATAAGAGAGGTACCTGTAGTAGAAGTTGACATCAGGGACTTTCTTGGAGGTCCGAGGGTACAGCTCCGGTCTCGCCCTTATTCCATCAAGTGTATTATCTACCGTCGCTCCTGTTAATAATATGCAAAGAAAGACTGATTTAATGTGTGTATGTACAATTAATGCATCTTTGTTTGTCTGTCTTTATTTTCTCTCTTCTATAACATGAATTTAACATTAACAGACCAACATGACCAGACCTATTCTTGTCATTGTATTTTTTCTTTTTATCTTTTAAAGCAATGACCAAAGTATAGAACATACCAAATGCATCGCTCCAAACTACCACTGTCTGCATCTTATATTCACTAACCAAGGAATGTGTCCGCAAGGTTAATGGACTGAGAGGAGAGCGCTGTGTGGAAGCCTCGTCCGTTGGCGGGGATTATTGTTGACTGACAGATGAAGGTCTTGACAGTGTTGGCTGCTTCGCCTCTCTCTCTCTGGGAGTCGGTGATGGATAGGTCTGTTACATTGTCTGTGCATACTGCCAACGGACCCTTAAAGAAAAAACGCAAATGGCAAAGGCACTGCATTCGTACACACAAACTTTTAAAAGGCCACTATATTCTATATTTTTGTGTGTGTATGTGTGTTTTTATCTCTTCACACCTGTCCTCCGCACAGGCTGATATTAAACTGGTGGAAGTACTTGGTTCCTTTGGAGGTGAAGCTCGGATCGTTCATCAGTGATCCCACAGACCCAAGGAGGCTGAAGTCATAAGTCAGAGTGACATTGCCCTCTGTGTGGGTGAAGTGACAGTCACTGTAACACAAACTGTGGTCCTGTAAACAACAAAAACACAAATACAGGTATCAAAAAGTTTCACAAAAACGAATGATAAGAATAGCTCGATTGCTTTCCCAACACCAACAAACCTTGTTGCTCTTGCTGGCTGGTCCACAGGGTTTGCAGGCGTCTGGGCCCGGTGTGGAGTGAGAGACGAGGTATGTGTTACGTGGACACTCTGTGCACTGGCTGGTGTGCTTGTCTATGTAATGTCCAGGTGGGCACGGCACACACGCAGAGCTGGAGGGTTGGGTGCTGAGGGCACAGGCCCGGCACCCAGAGGACACCCCATCAACAGCGTTGGTCACTGAGATGGAGTAGATTCGCGCCACGTCGTTGACATTCCTACGTACCTGAGAGAGTACCGGAGAGAGACAAACAGGCACAAAATGAACTGAAGCATTGATTCAGTATGCCTGTTGCTAATAGGTGCTGAGAGTTTCAAGAGGTTTATACAAAATCTAACCAACTTTTTGCACCAACCCTACACATGAGTGGATCACAACATTCAGTGTTGGTGCTTTGTACAAAATGTAGTTCAGCCCTCACTTGAAATGCCCACATTCCTGCAAAGCATGTGATTTAAAAAGCGCAATTTAAGGATGCAAGCTTCACCTCTACTTCTGCCAATGAAGTTGGAGCCATCTGGACTGGATGCCTTACCCCAAAAAACACCTTTTTTCCAAATGTTCATGCATTGTGCAAGGTACAAAGTGAGCACTGTGATAAAGTAGTCTGTTTGATTTGTGGTTTGGTTTAAACATTAACACCACCTCAGAAATTATCTTTAATACCCAACAGAAGGGAGTGTTAGGTGTACCAAATGTGGAGTGGATTTACAAGACTAAAAGGCTTTCAGAGCTTTCTTGTTTCTGTACGTAAGACAATGAATATGAAGGTTCAACCACAAGACAGAAGGCCAGGTTTCCTGATCTTCTGAAGAACCAAGTGAAATCCTAGGTCAGTGGCCTGACCTCCACAGCTCAGCACCGAGGTTCATTGTGGATATGCAACAACATAAAACTACTTGGATATAGGCTTGTCTTCCTTCTGCTGATCATGGTTTCCTACTGCAAATTTATAAATTTGGCAATAAGGAGAATATTGTCACTTATACAGCGACAAATTTGACATTGTAATATTTTCATTGTCACTGTAAATGTAACATCTTACAGTTTCACTCCTCAGCGTTTGCATCCTGACCATGAATTTCAACAGTCAGTGGTTCCCAAAAAGCCCAAGCTCTCTAAACTCACTAAGAAGACGAAACTAAGTAGATTGCTTGTGTTTATTCTTCTTAGTCTGTATAATTTCCATAGACTGGTGGTGAGGAGTCTGGCAGCTGCCACATTTGGAGGAAACATCCTCTATCCTTAGCAGAAACCATGTTTTTAAAACATGATAAAACACAGTATTCTCACAGTGTTTTGTATCTGTCTTTATTTATGATCCAGAGTGCTATTATACATGTGAACTTAGGCTAGGTGATATCCTTTAAGAAATCATTTCAGGGTGGAAATGAAAGTATAAATGAAAGTAGTTAACTCATACTTACATCTGAAGGTTGGTTAGTCCTCTGGAAAGCCCATGTGTAGGAAACCGAGGCATTCTTTGTCATGATGTGTGTGTAGGACTGTCTCGTTTTCGTTCTCTCCCATGACTCCACCACAGTAGTGCTCTTCCTGTTTACATCCTAAAAAACATGTTCACTTCATTTACCTCGCTTACATAATAATGTGTAAGTAGCAGCAAACATTTGTCAAGAGCTATTCTCACCATCATGAAGTAGAGCTCGCAGTCAGCTGTGCACAAAGTTTCAAATACAAATGTGATGCGACCAAACTCGGTCCCAGAATGGCCTGACATAGACGTAGGGAGCCTGATGGCAGATACAGACAAAGAGTGGAATCAGTCACAGCAAAAAGAAACAGTGACGAGAGTGATGGAGACTGAAAAACACAACATGACTGTACTTACTTGAAGCCAGGAACATGGATGTTGAGGATGAGATAATCATTATCCGAGCTTCCTGCTCCACTCTGGATATGATCACCTGCCACCTCCCAGCCTAAAGGACAGGGCAAATCCACATTACTCAGCCAATTCAAGAAATATACACATTTAGATAACATTGACTGGTTTCACTCTCATCAATCCACATTAAAGGAATAGTTCTACATTTTGTGAAACACTATCATTCTCTTTCTTGCAGAGAGTTATATGAGAAGATCAATACCATCTTCACGTCTGTATGGTAAATACAAAACTACAGCCAGCAGCCTGTTAGCTTAGCTTAGCAGAAAGACTGGAAACTGGGGGAAATAGCTACAAGTCCAAACAAAAACCAAAGTGTAAAAATGACACATTGGGATTTTACAAGGGGCTATGTGCCGAACTATTTCTGGGCCAGGCGCAGTAACTTCCTGGAGTGCCCTGTGAGGTTGTCAGGCAACCAGCAGAGACTCCAGAAAGTTACTGCACCGGGCCCAGAAATAGTCCAAGATATAACATGTTATATATGTTAACCTTGGACAGAGCCAGGCTAGCCGTTTCCCTTTGTTTCCAGTCTTTATGCTAAGCTAAGCTAACCATCTTTTGGCTTCAGCTCCATATTTACCGTACAGACATGAGAGTGGTATTCATCCTCTCATCTTACTTTCGGCAAGAAAGCGAACACCACAATGTTGGCACATAGCTTTAAGAAAGGCCAAGCTGAAGATAAAGAGAGAGAGAGCACTACTGGACAAACACCCACCATTCATATTGTCGCATTTAGAGTTGCCCACATTGAAACAGGAGGTCTTCATGTTTGCAGGAAGAATATTCCACCATTTATACTCGTAACCCAAGGTGGGCTCAGTGCCTGCCGGACACCGACTACACGCTGGGGGATGAACACAATGAAAAACACAATTAGGAAACCACAAAGCAAAAACAAGTGACAAATACAAAATCAACAGACTTCTCAGTACATTTCATCCCATCAGAATACGTCCCAGGTGGGCATGGTGAGCAGGTGGCCGTGTCATTGTTATAGAAACCGGGGTTACAGGGGGGGCAGGGCTCTCGTTCTCCACTTGGAGGCAACGACTCAGCTCCAGTCACACCCTCCAGACAGATCTTAGGTTCCATCCACTTATATATGACCTGCGTCTGAAATTACACAGCGATGGAGGGTGATGGAACAGAGCAGAAACTGTGATTACAGAATGGGACATCTCGGGGTGTTTAATCTAGAGGTGGCCTCTTTTCTCTCACCTTGCCTTCGTGGTCACATGCCGTGTGGATCTGGAAATAGTCCTTCCTGGAACATGGAGGTCTGTCCTTACACACAGCAGATCCCTCAGCTTGGGAAAGAAAAGTGGTAATAAAAGGCTAAATAAAACTCCATTAGCAAAAGAAAATAAAGTAACTGTCACTTAAAGTGCAAGTGCAGAATACATTTTATAATTTACCCAGAATCCCACAAATACTGTAGTACTTTAATAAATGATAACCTCTCAAAGACACTACAAAGCATAAAGGACATCAAGCTAAATTATTAAAAACATAGGAATCCAAATGAAATAGAGAACCATTCCGTTGAAATACAGTACAGTAAAGCAAACCGTAAAATATGTGATACAAGATGTGAATGCAATGCAAGAAATAATAGAAGAATGGAAAGAATAGTGTGCTCTTAAAGAAAACCATTTTGGCAGGAGACTCATAGTGGTCATACAATATGCATGAAGAGGTGTACTGAATTAAATGTGCAATATGTTCTGAATATTCTAGCCTTCTCACAGTCACTTCTCAGTGACTTTACTAAACAGTACATGCATTCACAGCATCATATGATAGGAATGTCAACCTGCCAATAAACAACTGAACAGTCTTTTCATTAGACTTTAATTTCATTAGACCAGGTTAAAATATCACAAATGGATTAAACTGTCATGTCAGTCAGCCAGATTTCTGTTATTATAATTAAGAACATCTACTTGCTTCTGTTGATTTGGAAGAGCTGGCCTTGCCTCTCAAACACTGACTGCTTTACATGTGGAAATGTATACAAGTAAATCGCTGTTGAGAAATGTACTAAAATAGCACAGCTAGGGAGCACATTACTTTTATCCTCAGAAATAGTATATTAGAAAACAAATTTGTAAAAATTAATATAGGAGCTTTATGAAAAATACAAGAGCATACTTGCTACACATCACCAAACTCCCTTGCAATCACACAAACCCTCTGCGTTGAACTAACAAGCATGTTTCTCCTTCAAAGTTTGATTAATGTGGCTGAAAATAGGACAAGCTCTCGGTCTATCCTTTGGCTGTGTTATGTGCTTCTGTGAGCAGCACTGATAACAATTAGGCTACACTGAATACTGCACTGCAGTTTCATTGTGTTGTTCAACATACAGTAGATTTGAAATTCTGAATACGTGCACATCTTTTTCTGCGTGTTAGAGTGTGTTCCTACCTGCATACTGAGTGGTAGTGTTACAGGAGGTGCAGGAGCTGGCACCGTGGCCAGAGTAGGTATCCCGAGGACAGGGATCACACGTGGAGGAGCCTGGGACACGGCTGAACGTCCCCGGCTTACATGGGAAACACTCTGATGTGTAAGCGACTCCTGGTAGAAGGAAATGACAGATAAAGAATACCAAGGAAAATAAATATCTAATTAGTGTATTGATCTGTCTTTGATTACAGCCGGGGGGGGGGGGTTGTTACCAACCTTCTATTTGAACATTTTTCAGTAAAACAGGCTTCACCACTTTGGTCCCCATCAAGACCCCACCGGTCCTCCAGTACAGGATGTTGGTGCCAGATTTCAGGTTCACCTAGAATACACATGATTTCAAGCTGAACACGGCCAGTACAGAGAAAGAAATCTGGGTTTGCTTTATGTAGCTTCAACTAATGAGATATGCCATCTTAAAATGACTTTAAAGAGATCAGCTCAAATGCTAGAGCTGAGCCTAGCCTGCATATGGCCATGTCATTTAAAAAAGGAAATAAAAACTTAAAGCTGCACAATGAATATTCTGAAAATAAAATCTAAAAAACAGTCAGTAGTACCTATTCAGCAATAATGTCATGCATGCAAGGTGCTTTAATGTATATGAGAATAATGTTATGTAACTGAAGTATTCAGCAATATTCAGTTCTACTTCAAATGGTTTAATTTATTATTTCAAGGTGCATTACTGGCGAAATGGTGTAATCAAACTTCAACAGAGAAGCCTGTGATCAAACCTAATTTGTTGTGTATAAAGCATAAACTGAATAAATTATGCTGCTATAAAACTATGCAGACTGAATTGCTAAACTTCCTTTGATTAAACTTATATTGCAAATCATTTTCTTGGACCCATCAAGTTCAATCTAGCTGGCTGCAACCAGCAAAAAAAATAAATAAAAAATGTTACCACATTTTAGCCCACATAAATATTTATTTCATTAAGCCTGACCATAAACTAAAGAAAACTAGTATTTGCTCTTAAGATCCACATACTGTATTATGACTCCTCACAATATTACTAACTAATTTAACTAAACAATTTTTTACTCGCAGTGCAGGAACTGAACTAGATACACATAGAAACAGTGACAGGAAAAATACTGGCAAGAACAATAAGTGATGCCAGCCACTCTCTGTGTACTAACAGGCTTCCTGCTTGTATCCACCCACGTCTTGCTGCTCAGCCTGAGTTCAACACGTTTATTTTGGGAGACGAAGGCCAGCTGCCAAAGATCTGTCCTCCGTGGCTATTGTTCATCTTACGGCATGAAACACTTACCGTGTGGGTTGCCCAATCACCATGATTGGTGAGCTTGAGCCACTTTGTATCAGCAGACTGATCCATCTCCTGACACTGGTCATTCTGGATCTAAAACACACACAAATTATCAGTGTCCTTCAGCTGAAACTCTCACCTCTTTTAAGGTAACGTTTTATAACTATAATATTTGTTATATACACTCATGCACTGATACAGAGTACAATAAATTGTATTAAAGTATTGTATTAAGTATATAAAGTATTGATGTGACTTTTTGTCTCTAGACAGAATTACATTTTTGTGTGGGCAATTTTATTAAACAATAAGCAATACATCTGCCTTTCATAATGGAAAATTAATGTTAACAAAATAAAAAAATTTACTCAGTTTACTATAGTTTACCAAAATTCTCTTAATCTTAACAGCACACTTGCCTTCAATTAAGCACTAATCAAGAGACTCATCATTTAATAACGTTAATTATGGCTCTGTTCTAAGTGTCCCAGCAGTAAGCCATGTCAGTGAGCCAGCATGCATGGGCTATTTCCAATTAGATCAACCTTTTTTCCATTAGCATTAAAATTTGCATTGTGCCCATTACATATTTATGGCATTTGTGATGAGTGAATTGCTTGAGATTTAACAAAAGAAATACTGAAGTACTCTACAGGGTGTAATTTTACTGGCAGTGTATACACAAGCACACTATGTATACACACTCAGCATCCACTTTAACAGATAGATCGATAGACAGACAGATAGAATTTTCCTAGGAGTATAAAGATAAAAGCTAATGAATGTTTGAAACTCACAAAGAACTCAAACAGCAGGTTGTTGTCTGGATACTGGTACTCAAAGCTGACAGAGCCCTGTTTCTTCAGATGCACAGCATAGATGAGAGAGACCGTACATTCATCCCTGTTGGACTCCAGGTAGTTTCCTTGAGGCACCCAGGAAGAACTGCAAGGAAAAAGATGTAAAATTAATTTTACACTTAAAATCCGGCTTTTAGTTTTTCTTGCGTCCTACTCACACACCTGTTGCAGATGAGCCTGTCGTCTCCGCGGGGACTGTTTTCCAAGGATGTTGCCAGGCTACTAAATCCAGCAGGTATGGAATCCCATTGGTCGAAGCGGATACCACTGCCGAGGGAGTAGCTTCCCGCTGCACACTGGGTACACTCCTGAGCCGACATCTCCAGGAACTCCCCAGCCTTGCATGAGAAGGCTGCCGGACACAGAAAGAGGATGTACAGAGGGATGGGAAGAATTTGATTATTACGTTGAATAAAGTAATTCCCCCACCATCTTTGCATTCTGCTGCAAAAATAATACACACAATATTAAAAAAAAAAGTTAAAATAAAAAAATAAAAAATAAAAAAATCACACAAACTCAGTATAATGTGGCCCCAGTGATCAGGGAACTTAATCCTTACATCCTGTTACACACTGTCTGTCTCTGCGCTTTTTTCCCCCTGAGCCATCGCCACCTTACAATGTCCTGTGTCAGCTTTTCCTCATACCTGAGCTGGTCAAATGCCATTGTGATGCCTCTTTATGCTTCAAAGCAACCAGTGCAAGAAAAAAAAAGTGCACGTGTATGCAATTTGTGTAGTACACTATGAGGGTAAGTAGTGTGTGTTAATGTGCATAACAGGAAGTTCTTGGAGGTGTGATTTGATTTAAGGATAGTTTGCTGTGGCACAAATTTTCATGGTGACAAAATTAACTGGTAACAGTTAAAAGGCAGAATAAGTAGGATTTTCCAAAAAAAAAAAAAAAAAACTATGTATAGACGCATATAAAAATAATCCCTCTCAATCATCACTTATGACCCACTAGAAGTGTGTGGCGGTGTCTGTATCTGCAGAGACCCTGCCCTCTGCCTGTATTTTCTTAGTTTCTTATTAGTTTGCTGTGTTCGGGATGTTACAGGGCGTCAACCTTTGGGCAGTGGTGTGTAGCCCCCAGCCAACAACAGCGTGCAGGCTACGAGGTCGGGACAGGTCGGGAAAAAAGTAGCGACATCGCTGTCTCCAACGCTCCTCTGCCGTGTATGCAGGGCTGTGTGTCTGTTTGACCGAGGGCGGGGCTGAGCTACACTCACTCACAGTGCAGAGAGGCCACAGAGCGGACAGGACGAGGCCTGGCTTCGGATGCATTCAATGTGGCTCCTTCCTGCAGGGTTGTGCGGAGGTGTGTGCGATTTTATTTGTGCTTTAGAACGTAATCGCCGTGAAACAATCAGAAAATAACAGGGGTTTTTCTCTGATTCACTCTCCAACGCCACTCCCTCTCTTCATTCATTCTCTAGCTCGCTCTCTCTCTCTCTGACCGATTGAGGAGGGGCCAACTCCTGTGTTTGCAAACAGCACTTGAAAAATCCTACCTATTCTGCCTTTAACTTGATTACATGGAGAGCATTGATATATCATATCTAAGATAGTTTGCCATGTGGAAACAAGTGTCTGGTACTCTCCCAGTGAATTTTGTCAGAGTCTGAACAGGAAGAAGGAAACAGAAAAATGTCACAATAACAAAAGGTGTTAAGAGTTTTGCCTTTACAGAGGTATGCAACATGAGCATGCAAACATCTACAAGCAATGTGGAAGGAACTCTTCAATTTGTTGTTGAAGTCTAACAATGAAGGTAAATTAACATTCCTCAGGACAAGCTATTGCACCTAATAATAAGCCATTATTATAATGAGAATAGTTTCCATTTTATGCAGTCTATACATATGTAAAATATCAAAGTTAGAAACACTACCTGGCCATTAACATGCACCCTATTTTGTGAGTGACACACACACCAGTGACAATCTCAATTCAGCCATTAGTGACAGGGTGTTGCAACAGCACAGGGCAAACCTGTTCCAGGGAGGTCTAACAAAGATCAAACTTGTATGACCACCTTGTAGAACATTAGTGTGTTTTTACACAATTAAAGTCTGTCTTCCTGGCTCCATCGTGATAAGGCAGTGATAAGGTCTGCGAATACCTTACCTAGTACCTTAGTAAACATTCCCTATTCCTCACCTTTTACTTTCCATTGCAAAACATTATCACTGACAAATACTGTAATAATTACCTACATGGGCCGCTGAAGCAACAACTGTCTTTTTATTTTAATAGTTTATACCTAAGAAACTCTGATTGGACAGATTTCCTCAGTTACTGCACCCCATATTAAGACGCATACAATTATTGTGAGCAACAACATGGCCCATTAATGATGTGGCTTGTGAAGTGAGTCAGCAGCAGAGCAATTATGTGACAGTGAGATTATTGGCCTGTGGCTTTGCTCTGTGGTTGGTTGGAAGATATCCAAACAGGGTCAGTCAGGTTGTAGTGGTGGAAATTCCAGGGTACTGATAAGAAGGTGAGATACACACATCAGCGCTCACTCTCTTACACACACACACACTCACTCATACTTACTGCACTCTGTGCCGCGTATTGGCTCCGGTAGTCCAGTGCAGGCCCCAGGGCTCTGCGGGATGGCCACTCTCCACCGAGATCCTGTGCTGTCACACTCTGTGTACTCATAGTAGTAGTCCGTCTGCCAATTGCACACACGCAAAACATCTGCATAAGAAAATCAGTTGCCACGACAGTCTTGGACTCAAACAATGAGCAAATGTAGGCCAAAGGCAGGTCAGTAAACACCACACCGCAAGAGGCCTCCACCCAAATCAGAGCCCTGAGTCATCTCATTTTGGGTGAGAATGTTTTGCACATCAGAGCAGACTAAATGGATGGCGCTACTGCATTAGCAACCACCGCAGAAATTAACTTATATATCCAGCTGCTCAGGCTTACAAAACATGACCGCCTGCTACTGTGTTATCTCAAGCCACAGCCACTGTTCTGCTCTGGATACACAACATACCATCTCCACGGCGATGGGAACAGGGGTGATGGCAGCAGTGGGCTGCTGGTAAAAAAAAAGTGGAGGCGTTTTACCAGCAACTTTTCACATTTTCAGGATGAACACTCAGACATTTGATTATCACTTAATGTAGTTTTACTCTGTGATCTGAAGTGAAAACCATTAGCTCGATGTTTTCGCCTCCACAGAGCTTCTCATAACTTTTCTGTCTACAGAGGAGGGTGGCCTAATTTCTGTCAGAGTTTACATAATGTTGCTCCTTGAGCCAAAGCAGATTTTGACACAACGGCGCATGCAGGCTGCTGTGTGTGGAATGACTTTCACTGGTGCCTTGTGATAGAGCTCTGTCACACACTGATGATAAAAGGACAAGAAGAAAGATGTTTTAACATTATAGCTGCAGTGATTCAAGACACGAGAAATCGACTAAGAATAGGATTGTATTCTGAACTCTGTTGCACTAAACCCTCATTATCTCTTGTGACTCCTACAAGAGCTGTGGTCAATCACTGACATGGCAGACTTTCAGCACTCATCTCACAGCATAATTCAGCATGACAACCTCAACTCCCGGATGCATTTCATGAGATTTAAACCAAGATATCAGCTCTGCTGTTATATATTGGCATGTATCTTAACTCGCTGCAGTAATCTCTGTGCCAGTGTGAAAACAGAGGTTGGTATTGGGACTGTCTGAATGTGACTGTGCTGCCACTCTGGACTGAGGAGGTGTTGAGCTGAGCCAGACCAGAGGGAAGGAAAGGCCAGTACATGCAGGAAACTGATAACAGCCTGAACAGCACTGAGTGATGAAGTGCAACATACACCAGACCTCATCAGAGATTCATGCTCCTCCATGTTGTTCAAACTTGTTCTCTTTACAAAAGAGAGCAATGATTAAGGTGCATTTTGTCTTCCCCACCTGCTGCAAATGATGATGAGGGGAATGATTTTAAACATCATACCATAAATCCGTCTGGAAATGTGTCATCAATTTTTAATCGTATTTGATATGGTCACAGGATTACCAACTCACTGCCACAGCGTGTGCAGCCATAGCAGCCAAATCAGTGCGTTTTTCTTATTGCCACCCCCGGTAGAAAGCTAGAACAATAAAAGCGGAGGCAGTGACATAGGACAAACACTTATTGATCGACTGTGGCATCGCTCACCTCACTACACTGCCGCTGTCCTTTGGCCCCGTCAATCAGCGTGCAGAGGATGAGAGCGCAATTGGCGACGAACCAAGCCGAGGACCGCATTGTGGATCATCAACAGGGGGGGGTGAAAAAAAACTCGATCCAGGAGAGATAATTCTATCATAAACCTGAGCCAGATTAAAGATTGGGTAGATACAAATCGACACCTGCTTCTGTCGCCTCTTTCGGCAGATTGTAACCCTAACCACCTGCGATTACCCTCAGACCGTGCGCTCCAAGGCTGCCTCATCAGAATCAAGATGGACAGAATAATAGTACTTCCGGTTAAGGTTTTCAAAGTAAAACTCGCGACGCATGGATGAAGGGATGATCGGTCACCAAGTTATTTTTTCGTGCCCGTTTTTTTTTCTCTAATCATTGTGGTATAATTTTGTTAATGTGCAAACCAGTGTTCATTTTGTGCACTAACGCCCCCAATTTCCTAGACATGAACCATTTTGTCACTTAAATTTGAAGGCACAATAGTAATACGTCTGGTATTTTCTGGCTATATCTGCTGACTTGACGCAGCTGTGTGTGCGCGTGTGTGTGTGTGTGTGTGCGTGTATGTGTGTGTTTGTGTGTGTACCTTTAACCACCGGCTCTGACTCTCCTATGACGTCGCTCAGGAAAAAAATATATTTTGTTGTCTTTTAGCTATCGTGACAAAATGATGAAAGAATAATGCGCAGTACAATTTGTAAGCTACATGTATTCAGGTTAGGCTACATGAAATATTATTTAAAAATTAAGCGCTAAAGGCAAGCTAACAGTCTCTATTGAGGTCATTATTGCAGATTTGTTTAGGCTAATGTCGCTGTGAGAATAGACATTTTTAAAGGACCAAGCTGTATTTTGTGCTTATCTTGAGAACAGCTTTGGCTAGATGCAGTATATTGTTCCTAAACCCTGGCTATTGTAGTCCATATCACTGACCGCCAGAGGGAGGCCAAGCTCTGCAGCGGTTCATCGTTACTGCAAGATGGATCACATTTTCTGCTTTGTGTTATGTATCTGCTTAAAATGAGAACATTAAATTTGATTTTGTATTTTCGTGCCTAAAGGGAATGATTTTCATAGACATGAACTGCTTACTGGCAACTATGAAGGTCTGGGTTAGTGAGCAGAATTTACTCAGCTGCAAAGTCCAGAACCTGTTGCTGTGGCCTGTTATGGAGAAGGGCAAACTGAGGTCAGTTTTATGATGAGGTTGTGAATAGTTGATGAATGAACACAACACAATGAACACAATAACAGCTGTGTCAATGAGGATTAATGCATTAAGTACAGTATCATACAGAGGTAGAGTGAAATATGGTGACACAAGAATTGTGTTATTATAAAATACTGTGCCATCTCCAGAATACACTTAAGGCCCTTCTATAAAGACTTCCTTAGTACAATTGCAATTATTTCAACCAAGCTTGCTACATTGTTTACATCCACTGATAGTGAATACAGTATGGGTCTAAACTGTATATTAGTATTGAGGGGTCTTCCCAGAATTCCTGACATTGATAGTTATCAATTTCAAAAAGGTAAAGGGTGTATTCCAACATCTACCACCCTGTTTAGTGTAGTGCAAAGGTGGTTCTTCAGCAGTGTAATGTTAGTGGGGCACTATTGTTCTATTTCTTAAAGAAAATCCCATTAAATTCTGTTCAAGTCTGTAAAAATGTGTCACTGTCTTTACAAGATTCACAGTTCCTCTAGAATATGGCCATTAGCTGCTCAGTCATTCCTTTTAGGCTGCTGTATCATAAGGAAAATATTATCCAGCTTTCTTTTTATCCAACATGGTGTACGTTACCTTTATGTATTCTATCTATCAGAATTAACATGTTGGAGAAAATGTATACATTACATAGAATTACAGAAAATTATCATATGCCTTTTATTAAATACCCTCACAACTATATGGTCCCTCTCTGTTTTTAAATAGTGAGTGCAAAGTATATCTCTGTTTATGTCCTGAGACAAAAGAGCTCATGCATGTTTCATAATCACACTGTGGTTCAATTTGTCAGGATGTGTTACACTCACGACACACAGCTGCCAAAGTAAGAGAGTATGTTGGAGAGATGGACTGAGAGACTGAAAGCTCTGTGTGTTCATAACAGATTTTGTTTCTTATAATGAGAGAGAGGGAAAACACGCATTGTGACTTTGTTAACATGAGGGTTTATTGAGATTGAGATTATGAATGAGGTCTATTATCTAAGCAATGTTCAGTCTTGTGTTTTATTAATATCCAATGGCCTGCAGACACCCTGCATGTCGTTCTGCCAACATATCAATTAATTGCATTTCTTAATGCGTACAGACATTAATCTATCTTTGCTTCACATGAGTAACATTATCTAATGTCATTGTTTGTTGTTTCTGGTGTGTCTCCTAACAGCACATCCACAACTACAAGACTGAGTGCTGCAACTATCAGACAGAAAGAGTGTACCAACATCTTCCCAGCCATCAGGAACAGATCATTGTTCAGGACAAGATGTTTGGTCTGCATGGTGGTCACATCATCATAGTATAACACAAGAACAAAACGTGTTGGGTTATAGATTAGAGCGGGCAACATGAACAGAATTTATACTGTGACAGTTAATCAATAGTTTATCATTTTTACTACAGTATTCAAAATCGTATGTTAGTTAAACACAAGTTAATCCTATTTAGTCATTTTTGTGCATTTTACCAAAAATAACAACATAAACAACGCAAGTGAACCAACCAACACTTTGAACATTAAATATTCAATTTCTAAAAATCTACTTTTGAATGTTCCATGTTGGATTTAAGAGTTACTAATGAGATGTAAATGTCCCAGATGCAGAATTCCTCCAAATTTGGAAGTTAAAATTTGGGAAAATAAAGTATCTAGACTTTGAAATTCCAGATATAGATGTGAGAGATGGAGCCATTTTTCACTTGTGATTTTACCCTCAGTTGCCACTTTATTAGGTACACCTAGCTAAAACTCCTGCAGTCGAATACAACAGTCCTGCAATAAACCCTTTCTTTATAAAGGTTATAATGTTCAGTTTTATTTGAAAATGTTTTACAAACGGATTTCATTCAAATTTGTGGTGATTTTGATATTCTGCATTAAAGTGTTGCCGCTGTCCAATTAGCTGATCCTGGGACTACAAGGGTTGCAGAAGCTGTCCACTTGACTTCCTTTTGTTGATACGCCAACATACAGGATTCTTTAAAAATGATGAGATACAGTTTCAATTGTCCTGACAGAATTAGCCCTTTCAGACACAGATTTTACTGTAGGAAACTTGGTAAATTCTGCAGTTCTTGTTGATTGTCCAATTTCTGGACACCTATAGTATTTGCTTTAATCTCAGTCATCTCTGTGCCATCACCAAAATGTAGCCTAATCATTTGACTTGCCACCTGATACATCAATTGGACCAAAAGTACACATGCAATTCAATTGTACATGGTATTTATAAGCACAGAGTCAAAGACCCTGTTTATTGTGTTGAAATGCAGACACCCCCTGCTACTGCATAGACTATCAGCTGTGTTTTATTGGTATATATATTTGTGTTCTCAATCATTTTAGCCTATAAAGGTTGATCCTGCATCGAAACAGTGTCTGCTGTACTGGTTAAATAACCAATCCAAATCCTGGGAACCAATCCAAAACTGCACACATAACCTAGCGACCAATAATATGCTCTGTATTTTTGTCATAAAGTTACGCATGATGTTGTCTTATGAAAAATACATATATTCTCCAGTAGACCAGGCTGGATAAACTATTGATGCAAGTCTGCTTTATGTGATTGTATGAATATTTAAGTAGCCGTCAGCCAATGTCAGCTGGATTTCTCCTGTCTCACTCATTCTGTGAGGTAGGACACCAGGTCTCTCTCTCTCTCTCTCTCTACCTCTCTAACCCCACCTTTCTCTTTCTCATCGGAGGCCTATCGCTCACGGTGTTTGCCTGTAACCTGAACTCTCATATTCAATCATCTGTAACACTCCAATAACCTTTACACTCTAGGCCACTGCTCTGTGATCAGATGGGTTCGTTAATTAATAGTAGTGAAGTGTAGGGCAACTGTATTAGTAACTGACTCTGAATCAGATGGTAACCAGAGTCCCTGTGGCCCAACCCTTAGCCTTCAAACTCACAACAGACCAGGGACTACCTGGTCAAGTAATGAGACACCCACTGGCACACTGCAACTCTCACACACACACACACACACACACACACACACACACACACACACCAACACACACACAACCACACACACCCTGAGACTCTCATACACACATAGGTTGACAGGGAGGCAGACAAGGGACTATGAAGGGCTGAAGAAAGAGTGACCCTCGCCTGTAAAGAGTGTTTGAAGCCACTGGTTGGGAATCTATTTTCTGTGAGAGAAAGAGAGAATAATGTGATGACAGATCGACCTACTGACCGAGAGACGGCCGACACAGTCTGGACTTTTAAGGTTAAGTCTGGAATAAACTGATGATACAGCTGCTGCTGGACAAGTGGATAACTAATGCAGCAATGACATTACAAGAAGACATGCTGAAATGGAGGGCAGCTATTGAGGATATTTATCAGCATGGATCAAACTGAATGTCTTCCCTGGATGAAGAGCTATTTCTTTTTCATACATCGATTAACAAGTGTGGAAACGGTTGGCAAGTTCATATGTAGTGCATTTGCCAATCCCACTCGAAGGAAATGATGTATATTCCTTACTGGTTATTGTTCATACTCTGCTCTAGTGTTCAATGATGTACAAGAATCTATTAACTGACTAACCAAATGTCAGTTCAATTAGGATTTATTTTACTGTCTCTTTTGGTCGTTCCTGAATCCCCCAGCATGCACGGACTACCTTGTTCCTCTCTGGGCCACTGTTTTGGTAATTCAACTGATGTTAATACTGATCCAGCACCAGCTCAAGAGCCAAACAACTCCAGACAAAGTGGAAATAACCACGGACTTCCGTCAGCGGACCCAGTTATATCCCAGCCAGAAGCCCTACCAGGCAGCCCACAGGAGCAGCAGCACAAACAGCCTCAGAGGACTGTCAGCTGTATCTCCACCCAATCCACCAGAACCAGAAAAGTAAATGGTACCAACTCAAACTCTATCTGCCACCTGCAGGACACAGATGACGACCCATGCTTTGAATCACCTCCACCCTGCCGTAGCCTCTCCCAAAGCTCAAAGGATGATGAGTTGGAGCTGGACTGCAGTCCGGAGCTGGAGGTGAAATATCCTCAAATCCCCAGGCCCTCCATTATTATCAGACAGCCTAAGGTAAGAAGGCTGGGGTCAGTAAACTTTGTTTTCAACAGTGGTGGAAAGTAACTGAGTACATTTACTCAAGTACTGTATTTACAGTAAGAACAATTTTGAGGTATTTCTAATTTACTTGAGTATTTCTGTTTTATGATATTTTGTACTTCTACCCCACCACATTTCAGAGGGAAATATTATAATACTATATAATATAATAATAATAAGATACTTTTTACTCCACTACATTTATTTCATAAAACATATGATCAGCTTATAACATATAATGTATTATAACAATTTAAACTACCCAGCAGTATATGAAGTAATTAAAATTAAATTACATAAATTAGCCCCACCATGACCAACTACAACATTAAAGTATTGCTTAAATACATCAATATTAATTATGCAATTATATAATCACATAAAACTGATAGTTATCATTCTGCATAGTGAGTAATATTACTTTTGATACTTTAAGTACATTTTGTTGCTAATACTTCTGTATGTACTTAAGTAACATTTTTGAATGCAGGACTTTTACTCATAATGGAGTATTTTTATAGTGTAGTATTGCTACTTTTACTTAATAAATATGCCAATATGACAGCAATCATTTTGACAGGAAGCAAATTGTGTCTTAAAATCATCATTTATTTTTAAATCATTTCATTTCATGTTTTACAGATGTGCACTGTACACTTTCTACTTAACTGCTTCTGCAGTTGTAGATATAATGTAAGGCATTGTATCACCACAAGGGGGTATAAAACCCAAATGAAGTTATTAGTACACTGACTATGGGGTGTAAGTAGACACTGATCTCCCTCAATTTGGGTTTAATTGATTAATTTCTTATCAGAATACCATCAAATCCTCTTATCAATGAGATGTGAAGCTCTGAAACTCAAAGCACACATGAACACTCACACACCCACTTTGCAGTCAGAGTGCTCAGTAACTGCAGATAGGATGTCAGTGAAATGTGTCCTGAGCTCCTGTTCAACATGATCTGTGTCTCCTGATCTCTCTAAAAACACACTTCTGTGCCTTTGTCATGTGTGTGTGTGTGTGTGTGTGTGTGTGTGTGTGTGTGTGTGTGTGTGTGTGTGTGTGCTCGTACATGCTTATTTGTGTGAGTATTGTTGCTATTTATCTTCACTAAAACTGGCCAAAGAGGGGGATGACACATTATGTAAGCAATGGCTCCTCTGGCTCTGATCAATAATGCTGATCAGCAATGGAAGCTGCAGAAGAATGAGAGGGAGGAGGGGCGGGTTTTAATAGGAATCCTGGAATTTACACTGTTGATTAGACATCTCATCAGCAGATGCTTAGACATCTGTTGGGTTGATCGTTTTAGGCCAGAGGATTGTCAGTTTTGATACGGTCTAAGTTAAGAAATGTGCCGTGAAAGTATTAAACATATGGTTGATTTATTGTGGCAGTCAGATCCAAGCTTGGTATGAGAAGCTTAGTAAATTCGTTGACCGACTAAAACACTGAGCCAACCATTACTCAACAATTTATGTAAAAACGCCTTTTACTTGTAGCAGTGTTTTAAAACATATGGTTCTCACTTTCTGTGGAAACAGGAAAGAGGTTTTACAATGTTTACTTTAGCAGAGCAAATATGAATCATGTGTAACACCCAGGGTTGCTTCCTCTTTGAATCTTGATAGCAGGATCAAAAAATGCTCATTGATCCACTGGAGCACAGGCATGAACAGATCATGTGCATTAACCCTTGTAGCACTCCACCTCCTTATCAGCTGACCGCTCACAAATCACAGACAAATCACAGCCTGAATGTCCCCTCTGTTGTAGAGCTTAAGAGACTGATGAATGTGAAAATACTGGCAATTAATGACAGGCATAATGTAAAAAGACTGTACAGTATGTCAAGTAAGAGAAATGAGAAGGAGTGTGTGAGCATGACTAACAGAGGGTGACTTTTTGAGTTAAGTGCCAGTCCAGCATGTCATTCCACAGTGTGCGATTCTTCTGACTTAGTCATTAGTGTCTTTTGCTAAGATATCCCGTGTGTGTATGTGTCCATATCGCTGTGTGATAATACGGTTGTTGCATTTATCTCTGACCCCTCCCTTAAAAGCCGGATGTGTTTATGGAACACTTCCTTTATCAAGAGCAGAAACTACTGTCATATCATTTGGCACAGTACACACACAAACACACACACAGGAACAATGATTATATGGTTCATAAAAGCATGTTCAACTATAAACAATCAATACAGAGAGCAAAGAACATGAATATTCCTGTATAGAACAATCACTGTCTACCCTAACACTGGCTTCAAACTGTTATCATTCTGTACTTCTACATGTACTAATATCTGACAGTAATTTCTTGTTGTGTTGCATACAGACATTTAGCAGTAAATAAAAGAGTGATAAGCCCTGAATTCCTGTACCTTAGTTGTTAGTGACCATCTATGGCAATATTAAGACACTATTTGCATGTTAAATTTACTCCTCTTGGCATGATTCATTGCAATAATGTGTGACATCATGTGTGATGTCATTTTGTTTCTATATTGGGTTGAAAAAGTATGGTTCAGTATTTCACAGATGAGAATTAAACTTAAGCTGAGGCTAAGCTATTACCCGTTTGCATCTGTGGCTGTCGGCCTATGTGTGACCCCATATGCCATAGACCTGTGAATTATCTAAATCACAATGTTATTAAATATGCCCATAAATGGGATTTTATTGTTTTTTGTCTAAAATTAGCCATTGTACTAAGATCATTGGCTTCAACTTTTTGTTACCCCATAATTACACCTTGCTTTATTCAGCCTTATGCAGGCATGTACCTATTGGTGTGTGACTGGTCATGCCCATAAGATTAATGTGTTTGTTATTCAGTGTAAGTGACCTTACAGTGACTGACAGTATCCCTTTGTGTTCCCTTCCCCTCAGGAATCAGAATTCCAGGAAACGGCGTCTGACAGGTCGGACGGCAGGGAGACAGAGGATGGAGGGTTATCAGGTACGGAAAACAACAGGAGCTTCCTCCTCTTTTCTCTCCGCTCCCTTCTCCAGCTCTAGCTCTTCCACGCTGGAGTTGTTGGGCACAGATATGGAAAAAGTTCTGGCTGGAGCCATCCTCTGCTGATGGAAAAACAACTTTGATTTTTGTGTGGAGAGGAACATATTTGTGAAAAGAAGTAAGCTGCGTGTGAGGGAACGAACGGGTTCACGCAGTCGTGCCCCCAATGTGTCAACGTGTCATTATGAAAGACTTTTTGTTCCATAACTTGTCTGTTTAGTGAGTGATTAGGGAGACTTCTCTTTGTCTGTCTGTAGTAAATAGTGATCCAGAGGAAAGGACTTTGTGTGTGTGTCTGTGTGTGTGTGTGTGTGTGTGTGTGTGTGTGTGTGTGTGTGTGTGTGTGTGTGTGTGAGAGAGAGAGAGAGAGTGCGTGTGCAGTCTGTGTTCTCTCACCTTGCCAGGATGTCTGGGAGGAACTGAGTGCTGGCGGTTACCTTGGCGATGAGTTTTAGGGCAAAGCACTGGGAGGGGTGGAGGGATACAAATTGGTTAAAGGATGGAGTTGAGTGGCTGATTAATAATGTGATTGAGTGTGTACATTGTGTGTCTACATGCGTGGCCAAATGTAAGTGTGAATTTGAGTGTAGTCGTGTGTGCCAGTAGACCTACAAGAGAGGGTGTGTAACAAAGCCTTGGCATGCACAAACCAAGGCTGCCCCATCTGCAGTCAATTTCTCTGTCTTTTGTTTTCTAACCCCATCTGACAACATTACAAAGAATGGATTTTGGGGGTGGGGGTTGGGAGATAAAAACATCTCACCAAATAATGCAGTCCAGAGCAAAAACACCATAAACTACGGCCTCAAAAATGACAATATGTGAGAATCTGACAAAAAAAAAACTAATTTTGAAAGTTTGAACGGTGGATTTATTGTATTGGATTTGATAATATTGTAAGGTGTTCCTGTTATTTTGTCCACCCCCTACATGTATTTAATGTAATGAAGGGAGGCACTCCTCTCCTGTATGGAGAGTGGAAAAAACGGCAGATCAGGTTAACCGAACTACACTACCTTTAATGCTTTGCTCACCCAGTACAGTGTTTTAGATGCTTTTAAAGGATTAACATCTTTAACTATGCCTCTGTGCCACAAGCACACGCACACACACTGAAAGAGAAAACAAGAGAACATCTGCTACAGTACATGTGGTTCTTTAAGAGTTGTTATATCAACACAAAGAGCACTGTAAGCCTGACAACTGAGGTCTCTTTATTCCAGTGAGAGAAATTGAAACAATACAAGCACACACACACACACACACTGCACAGAGGATAAAATGGGAGATATTATGATGCACCAGGGGGTAATGTAAGTACAGAACCTCCTCTGTTTCTCTCTCACACACATGCACACAATTGTCACACTGACCTTGATTTCCTGTGGTCATGGTGTGTGTGTGTGTGTGTGTGTGTGTGTGTTGTTGTTGTTGTTGTTGTTGTAAGGGCCTTCCTGCTCTGTGTGTTGAAAATCCAGCTTATTCACACAAACACTCAGACAGAAAGACAGACAGACAGACAGACAGACAGATACCTGGTCCTCTATTATGTTGCTTGTGTTTCCTGTAGGGGTTTACCCAGGCCAGCTCAGGCCAAGCTATTCCACCTTAATTCTTTATGTCTATTTGTTTCCATACCATTCATGATCAACTAGGATTAAGTATTTGGGTATTTGTACTGTATGTGTGCACATGCCAAAGTAAAAAAAACAGCTTTTCATGCCTGCATTTAGAAATTGTACAGGGAGTAATGAATTACTTCATTTGTGTATCCATGAAAAAAGTCAGTGTTCCTAATAGTTTCAACATATGTGTGGTGTATCACTTCTTACATGTCCAGCAGAGAATTATATCCCAGAGACACATAAACATACTGTGTCTGCGGTCTGTGTGATAAAATAGACATGTAAGTAGTGAGCACTTTTGTCCAACTCTGTGGACATTTCATCCTCACTGTACTATGACAGAGCCATCTGCTTTCATTCCTGTTGGCAGTCATTAGGGTAAGTGGAAAGGCTCTGTACAGTAAAGCTCAATAAATCTGGGTGACTTGACCAGTAATAACAGTCTCAGCGACAACATCCAAGGACTGCAGTTAAATTACTGTATCATGATAATTTTGCATGTGCTCACATGCATGACATTCAAACACATGCAAACACGAACACATGTGCAGGCATGCAAATGCAGGAAATGGCATGTATTCTCAATTTGCTCATTTGCTACACTTGAGTGAATCATTTCTCATTTGAATAGAATACATTTTTGGTCAAATTCACCCTATATGGCTGCTATGTGTTGTAACAGACAGATAAGATAATAAATAAACTGTAATAATGCATAAGAATAAAACTAGTGGCAAAAACCTTTCTAATGCCATATCTGATTAAGTAAAAAAAACAAAAACAAAGGACCACCGGGAGGCAGCCCTGAAAAAGTGAGATTTATTTGTCACAGGAATTATTGTTGCATTTTATGTCTCTCTGCTATATATTCATTACAAGTGAAATGTCTGGGTTGGTGTTAAAGAGAGAGAAATAGAGAATGCAGATAAGAAAACAGTGAATGACAAAGCAAGACAGTGCATCAGCAGATAAAAAACAGAGACAGGGAGAGTTTGAGTGGGTAATGAAGCTGGGGAAGAAGAGATCACTTCACAAGTGTGCTGAGGGGCTGACGTAGCACTGACCTCACAAACCTCATCCAGCCAGACACCATGGTGCATGTGTTTGGGTGTGTGTGTATGTGTGTGTGTGTGTGTGTGTGTGCATTTGTGCAGAAAGGGACACTGTGGTGTGAGTCATCCAGCAGTGATTGAATTAGCTGAACTTTGGCTGAACACTCACAGGGAGAAGAGGGAAAGGCAGGATTAGCTGAATGCATTACGTTACCCCAAGAACTGGTGAACACATCTCAGAGACAGACAGTGGGAGCGTCACTCAAATTTTAATAAAAAATCAGCCAGCTTTATTAAAGCTACAAAAACAGCCTACACACACCCTCTTTGGGCACCCATGCGCACCCATGCGTGCAAGCCCAGAAACACACAACTCGCAAAGTCGCTTACAGTGACCTAATTGGCAATTTCTTCCAAAACACACATTATAAATGTGGAATATTACTTCAGTACAGAGTTTTATCTTGTGGTTTCTCCACCAGTGCACTGAGGTTATATGCCCTAAACTGTTGCTGGGTCAGACATGAGGGAGAAAACAGAGTGGAAAGAATGCAATAAGTCTGTTTGGGACAAGTGAGAAAGAGAAGAAAATGGTGGCTTGGTGTTAAAAGAGAAGGGCCGACGATTTCAACAAGTATCTCAAATGTAATCAAGGGCTCTTGAACATACACTGCTTCAGCATATGGTGGGTGTACTACTGGTGTAAACCCCCAGTCATTCAGAAGTAGGTCACACACATGGGGGTGGTATTTATGTACACTACAATTACATGAAATTATTTACCATCTACTCCTTTCCTGTACTGGTGTGTTAAGTATGGCTTTACATTCTTCACAACAGCAATGAATAAATTACTTTCTTCTTGTGAATTTTCAAATGCTATTGCATCTCATTTTGTGTCAGTTTTTTTCACCACTGAGCAACAAACATGCACAAAAATTGAGCATAAAAAATTGCACCACTAAGGTCTTCAGTTAATTTGATATGAGTATACATGCTTATCTTATGTTTACATCTTGCCCAGAAAAGAATATTCCTCAAACCTTTGCCAAAAAAGATTCACTATTTTCAGTTTTAAGACCTGCCCTCGCTTACAGGAAGACCTCTCAGTCACCATGGTTTTCAGATTACTGCCATATCCTGTTTAAAGTGGAGGCCCTTGGAGGCCTGACAAAGAAAAAACAAGGGGCCTCACATGCAAACCTACATACACACATACACACACAAGAATTGTGGGAAACCCTGGGATGATAACAGAAACATGTGTCCCAGAAATTAGTCTTCAGATACCAGCAGTGTGAGATAGAGAGGAGGGGGAAGTAAAGCTGTCAGTGAGTAAGTGACAGTGAGGAAACCCTGCATTTACACATGGAAGAAGTAACAACATGACCTTCACTGTCCAAACCTGTCCAAATCACCCAATCAGCATTTATTTACAGTCAAGGGTCAAGTTAATTCATGTGTCCACACGGGTTGGTGAAGGGACATATTGAAGTTTTGAGCTGGCATCACAATGTGTACATGTACAACAAAAAGTGTAGGTAATCAGGGTAGAGAGCACTGTGGTTTAAAGCGGAAATTTTGTGTCTTTTCTGGAGAAATAAACGGGGTTTCGTTCAAACCACTATCACGGTGTGTCTCAGCAATGTAACTGTCCCGCTAAATCTCTTTATCTTAGATGTGGTTTAGAGGAAGAAGAAGTATGAAACTTCTCTGAAACCATCTGAAACGGAAACCACTGACAGATGCAATATTTCTGCTGATCACAAGGGGAGTTGCTTCACTCACCTCGCCTGTTGCCATAGCAGTGAGGCCTACTTTCTTCCTGTAGTGGTTAAGGTTTTAAATTTAACATGACTTTAAATAGCAGTGAAAGTGTTTGTTTTAATTAGACAAACCTGTCTATCAGAAATAGATGAGATAATATACAAACTACACTAACTAGCTACTATCTAAATATTTCTTGGCTGTGAACAGTAACTTCCTGGAGTCTCCACTGGTTGCCTGGCTACTGGTCTCAGCCAAGAAACAGTCGAAACATAATCCCCCGTAAAACTGAAAAATTGTATGTTAGTTATAATATGTTAATTAGTGAGCTTTAGAGGTGCAGGTAGGCAGGTTTTGTTACGTTTGAACAGAGCCAGGCCAGGTGTTTCTCCCTGTTTTCAGTCTTTATGCTATGCTAAGCTAAGCTAACCGGCTGCTGGCTCTAGCTACATATTTAGCGTACAGACATGAGAGTGGTTTTAGTCTTCTCATTTCTCAAATAAGCATATTTCCAAAAATGTCAAACTATTCCTTTAAGCAATAGAAATACATGTGAGGATGGCTTGTGCAGCTTTAGTGATAGTTGTTGCTCTGACTTTCATACAGCTTTTAGTCTCTTATACACAACCACATGCATACACATACACACATACACTGCATACACATCTGTTTCCTGTATGGTGGGAGCTCTGAGCGTGGTCTCTAGAGGCAGTCCTCTCTGTCAGAAGCGACCCCTCTCATGACTCATCCTATTGTTCAGCTCAACACTCTTAGTCACCCTTTTATGAGAAGGTCCTTAGGAATGTTTTACTTCTCTGATGTTCCACTGCCCACATGTTTGGATTTCAAACCCAACCCTTGGGCCGTTTTCTGTTCTTTTTGTCATTTCCAGTAGGCCTGCTCTCGTAGTTGTACAACAACTTAGAAAGATGTGTGCCCTCTGAAATAAGCAGGGCAACACATACTGACAGATCACCATGACACCAGGGGTTTCGGTGAGCGGATTTAGCAGAAGGATGGTGGATAAGCAGATCCACTGACCCTTCATCAGTAAGCAGATTACGCTTTATCACAAAGAATGCTCAGGATATTCAGTCTGTGACAATAACACACAGCAAACTGATCTGTTGTAATCAAAGTGAAGAATGCTGAAAAGATCTGCCCTAGGGAATAATGAAAACTTCACCCCTAAGTTGTTAAAAAAAAAAAAAAAAGAGCCATCATTTTTGAAGGACACTATAGTCCTGAGTAATTACAAATGCCATGCAGCCAAACATTGTTCAAACCCATAGAATATGCTTAAATAGTGGAGATCACAAACTTACCAAAGATACCAAATAGTCAGGCTGAATTTTGTAGAAATGTGTATAAAATAATTCACAGCACATCTGGAATATTTCCACTTGATGGAATGATGCAGCCATAAAAATCTGAGCCTTTGGTTTCAATATTTCACTCAGTTTAAACATGATATCGCTTCAATGAAGTGTTGAAACAAGAGAACACATATGATGGTGATATGATAGCTTAAAGTTACTTAAAGCAGCATGAATTGGTTGTTTTGGGGGTGTTTTGGCCAACTGGGGACAGCGCAACAAGCCGTAAAAATAACACTGACATAAAGATGTTCTGGCAAACATGTTATATGTTTTTAGCCTATTCACACATCCAGAAGACACATAACTACATTAGCTTTCATTTGGAGTTTTGTTTCCAACCATCACATGAATAAAAGTCCTAAATGTACTGTTTTAGATCTGTTTTGGTCTCCATCAACTTTAGAGAGAAGTAACTTTGTTAAGCCTAATTGTTGCACTATGTCCACTGGCTAGTTGCTCACTTTGACTGTCTGCTGCTTGGTGCTGGGCGTACAGTGGGTTTATCAGAGCTGTTTGACTGACAACACCGCAGCTGGAAACAAGGGTCATGAGAGCAATGAGAGTGAATCTAAACAGTAAAGGTGTGGGCCGTAAAACCAAAACAATGAGCTGAAAGATGCTAAAACACCCTGTAGAGCTGAGGAGAACAGCAGATGGGTGATAATTATCTACAGGTTTGCCACTAAGAGAGACCCCATTGTACTTAGTCATTTGATCCATTGTGAATACAAAAATATTAACAGTGCTGCTTTAAGGGAAAGATAAGGAGGGAAGTATGTAAAGGGGTTAAAAAACTAATGTTAAAATATAATTCAGTTATTGTAATTTAAACCACGTCAAATAATTCATATTGAAGAGGTCACAACTTCAGCAACACTTGTGGCATAAAGAACAACTTTATTGTCAGACCAACGCGTTTCGGCTTGTAGCCTTCATCAGGGTTAGAAAGATATTACACTGCAATATCACTGGAAATAATGAAAAAATATAGTGCAATTGGCCCTAATATATTTTGAAAACAACAGATATCTACATATATCTATAACATCACTTATCACAGGCTTTAACACTTTTCAGTAAGTGATATGGATACTCATGACAAAATGTTCTAATCTAGTGTTAATTTGTGTGCGCGCGTGTTTGTGGGTGCGCGCGCGCTCCATCCTCGCCCCGCCCTGAGCTCGAGGACTCCCCACTCATCGACCTCAGTGAGCAGATGAAGGAGGAGGGGCCATTGCGTGACGTCACTCCACCCCTCCCACACTGCTTAAATTTACATTTTCTATGGGTCCTGACTGAGTGTACGTGTGTGTGCGCGTGTGTATGTGTGTGTGCGAGAGCTATTGAACAGTTTAAAAACGCAGAGTCGTGCGGACACACCTCAAGCCCAAGAAGTGATCCGAGGACGCACTGATGTGCCCTGAACCACTTTGTCTTTACAAATATTAAACAACTTGACTTGGAGAAGTCGCGTCGGGATCGACTTTGAGGTACGTGTGTGTGCGGGTTTGGAGCTCGTGCGTTTTTTGTGAGGTTGTTTCACTAGCGCACTAACAAAAGCAGCACGTTTTAACAGACTGTCTGCTCCCGTCCCAAAAGCAGCAGCTTTGGGTTTAAAAACTGGAAAATAACGAGGAAAAGAAAAGACCGCGGATGAGAGAATGAGATTGCAAAATACAAACTCTTGTTTCATTGTCTTCTTTTGTTGCAGCGCATGACTGTAGCAGACGGGACAGTGAAGAACAAACACGTTGAGGTTGTTTGTACAGCATGTACAGACTACAGTTACATTTACTTTGGAGCTGATAGTATTCATGGCAGTTGATACTTTGTACTCTGGGAGAAGAATAGTAGAAGAAAAAAAATAAGCGTTTATTATCCTAGTGTGTCTGTGATATTCAGAGCAGATATTATGGGGACATGTGATGCTCACGTATGATATTACAGTTGGCAATGTCTGTACACAATTCTTCTAAAATACAGAATCAGTCTTGTTTTTAAGCCAAGTCAAGATTATTCATTTATCCCCAAATCACATATTTGTCTCAGAGGGCTTCACAACACAAGAATTGCTCTGTTTTTCTTATTTGTCACCATAGCCTACAAATAATAATGTAATCTTTACTTTTGCAATGAGGCCCATTTGTGAGACAAACAGCTTTAGAAGAGACCATATTTTATGGATGAGCTATATCTGAATTTGTCATGTGTGAGTAAGACTGTGTGTGTAATAGCACAGCAATGACTACTGCCCTCTGTGTCAAAGCACATGGCTTCAGTCAGAGCTGACACACTGGCCTGTGCTGTCATCAGGCACATAGACTAACTGTCATGTGAAGAGGTGTGTGTGTTTGTGTGTGTTCTTTTTTTTATGTGGCAACAGGTCTGCAAGTCTCAACCTTGTGGTGTTTTTATGTTTTTTTACAGTGTCTTATACTTTGTTAACACGCCTCAGAGAGTTGCTGTCAAACTTTAACAAGACGTTAAACAAACAGGGTCCAACCCAGCGCTAACCAGAGGGTTGAATGTGTGAATGTGTTTGCTGGGTGGAGGCGGAATAGCAGCCTAGCATATACCACTGAGCAGTTTTAATATGTCAAGTAGTTTATCTCTGGATCATCAGATGTGTTCTAGTGAGTGGAGAAGTGACAAAAGCAGGTGGCATGAATGAGTATGTTATACCGTCTAGGTGCAGAGCTTTCAAGAGTGTGGGTGCGTGTGTGTGTGTGCAGGGAGGGGAAAGTTTCTCGCACATGTGTTAGTCATTTGGAGGGGAGTTTGCTAAACGATTTACATCTGTTTTCTGATCTTTGAACCCCCTCCTTCCCTCTTCTCTCTCCTGTTTCTCTTACTCAGTCTCTCTTGCTGTCTTCTGTTTCCCGTAAGGGCTGATGCTGTCACAGTGTGTGTGTGTGTGGTGGGTGTTACAAGTGAAATGCTCTCTGTTCCGTTATTACTGCACTCAAAGGAATTTAAATATGTGAATGAAATGAGTTTCCATTCTATAATGGCATGTGTCCATTAGTGGTTCTGGTGCATTTTTAGATGTATCATTATAGAATCTGAGTCCATGTCAAGGACTCAACCTGACCTCAAGAAAATCAAGGTATTTGGGTCAGGAATGGGTGTGTTTCCAGGAGGGGTAACTGGCAACCACATGTGTTGACAGTATTATCTCCCACAGTCCTGCTGGTCTGTCTGTGGGCACAGAATCTTCATTAGTCAGCAGAACGCACTGATCCTTAAGACCACACTGCACGAGACACAGTGTTGCTGTGTGTGTATGTTTCATGATCAGGCTCTGTTATTAGTTCTTCAGACATTTTGTTCACTGGTGTTGAAAGACTACCTTGTAGCAAATGTTTTTATGTCTTTTCCCCTGAAATGAGCCATGTAAACAAAGAGTGAGGTTTCAGAGGGCTTGGATATGTGCAATGTTCTGTGCCCTTTTCCATGATTTAAAATTGTGAGTCTAGGGCTGGATATTTTTAAAGTTTTAAATTTTACAAATTTGTCAGTGCAATACTTGTGTTTCGATACTGATGCCAAAACAATATTTTTTTCAATACATTACCTTAAGGAATATAATGTTTTCTTCTGAACCACAGTTTCTGCATTTAGCAAAACTTCTCAAATATAACAGTGTTCAGTGTTGTCCTAAACAGCCATACAAGTCAAGCCAGGGCTTTGCTAAATTAAAACTGAGTAAAATTGGAAAAATTATGACTCCAATCAGGAAATATCTAATCAAAAAACATGTAAACGAGACCCAGGGTTTCTCTCAGCATTTTATAGTGGAGGTGGGCCACCCCGCCTGAAACAAAGACCACTTTTACTAACATCATAATTAATACACCTTTATGAAATCAAATATAAACCGCCAGAGAAAACGAGTTTTAGGTGCTATTTCACACAGCAAGTGTCATATATGTAACAAGTGTGGCTATTGTTTAGGCCATCATCTGCTAACTAAACTGCTCACGAGACCAGATGTAGAATCTGGGTGATGTACCACCTCAATTTCCTGGGGTAAAACCTGGTAAAGCCATAGGTTGGAAGGTTGTGCAACAAAGTCTTAGGTTTTACTCATTTTAGTTACTTTCCTCAAACTCAATTTTAGCTTACAAAATACTCATCGTACCTTAGTGTCATTATGTAAAATATCACAATTTTTTCTGTACCTCTTCTAACATCATAAGGAATAAGTACACTTTTATGAAATCAAACAATAATGTTTAGGGAAAAAGAGCAGAGGTGCCATTTGACACAGCAAATGCCATAGCCTCTTGTGTGGACTGTCACCTACTACTTGTGCAATCACAAGTGATGCAATCACAGAATCCCACAACAGAACAGTGGGTCTGTTTACACTGCACTGTAGTTTTGTTGCCATGGTTTTAGATTATTCAGGTATTGGGTTTCCTGATAGAGAGCTGGTGTGGGATGGATGGTGGGGGAGTGTGTTTGTGTGGTGGGGGTCAATTGATAAAAAGTCAGACATGCAGAGGCTTGACTTACTTTGTTTTTTGTTCAGGCTCAGGACTTGACGTTGATTTACTGATCAAAGAGATAAGATATGCGACTAAAACAGAGACACACGCACACATACACGCCCACAGAGACTCAGCTTCTCAAAGAATCCCATTGATTTTCCTGCTGCTGTGCTGGAGCTTCAATCACAATAAAGCACCATTACTGTGCTAACCACTTTGCGTAGTCTTGGCGAAAGGATGACACAAACACACGCACACAGACTCTAAATGCCTTCCTCCCTGCAGCTTGTTAGGTTGAAGTATAGAGAGATTGGGAGTCAGAGCTGCATGAATTGGATTAAGCTCTTTGTAAGTCAGTATCAAGATATATGATCCTGTCTTATTAGAAACACAAACAGGAACATACACCCACGAAAGAACAGAGCCACTTCTTTCTGTTACAGCCTGAAGCCAACAGGGCTTTCAGAATGTATACCCATACAGGCCTTGGAAAGTTTCATCAGACAATGAAACCACATGATTGCCTACTGTCCCAACTAAAAATATGCATGTACATACCGTGTATTTTGTGTCATGTCAAGCATAAAGCAAATAATCAGAGAGAACAAAGACTCTTCATTTGGCCTGTTTTTGGACAATTGGTTACCTCATTATACATGTGTATGTGCATGCACAATCAGCTTGCACCCCTGTGTGTATGTCTGTCTGTCTGTCTGGCTAACTGTAGATTGTCTGGTTGCCCAAGGTAACAGTTGTTATTGGGGTTTTCTCTACTAGCATGTAAACAAAGGAGAACCTCCCAAATCCTCCTCGGTGTGCCCCCCAGCCAATGAGAATTGAGCTCCCAGCTGGGCTCAGCCAGTAGATGGCGAGGAGGGGCGTGACTCTGCTCTATAAGGAAAAAACAGCAGTAAAGCACAAAGCTTTGAATCTGGAAGTGGAACAGACAGCAGAGCCATAACAAAGACTCTTCCTTTATGACTGAACGGCACTTCACACGGCTGAGCCAGACAGAACGGCTGTGGCTTTTTAACAAAATGGCTTTTACACCACTAAAGAGACAGATATTGGAACTGCATTTAAAAGTGCGATGTGCAGTATACAAGCACATGTTTACATCTCAGTGAGGAGGAGCCACATGAAACATGCATGTGCTCTGTCTATAATCTGTCCTCTTAGGGTGTGTCTGTGTAGCAAAACAGTCTGGATTCTGTCCATGTGTTGTTCATCTGTCTCAGACCACCTGTTCTCGTCAGGTCTATACATATACATACAGGACCATGTGTCGGTGTCAGCTGTGAGAGAGTATAGACCAGCCTTTTGTATTTGACTGACAGGTGTGACCCTAAACTGTACTCTCTCACCAATTATTTAGGACATATGTTCAGAATTTTGGTGTGAGTAAGCACTTTTGATTTGAACCTTTTTAAAGAAAAGTGCACATAGGATGCATCCAACTGTTTCTGTCACTCAAAGATGTCAGTGTATGAATATACTAGGTCTCTGGCTATGTGCGCATGTGCCCCTACATGTATATGCTGTTGTGTGCCAGAAGCAATAATCACTTTGCAGGTTCATCACATTCCTACAGTGTGACTCAAAGTGGTGTCTGTGCCTTTTCAATCCATCCCATTCATTCTGTAATCTGCCTCAGCCTGGGGCTCACAACGTGTGGCAACAGGACTGTGCCACAATGAATAACATCAGTCAGTGCTGAACACAAACTGTCAGTACAGGAATGTTTAAATTCAAAGGGATGATCAGTTAGTGCTTATCTGAGTGACATCATCTTAGCAATAAAAAGTGTCCGTTATTGTCATTTTAAAGACAGCTGATTCATCCGAACACATTGGGGCACGTCAACTGACATATCTGGATACTTGCTCATATTGCAATCAACTCCTAAAAGCCATATTTGGAAGCCGTCAAATCTGCTTTATAATCAGACACGATGCAAATGCAGCCACTGTGGTTATCCAAGAGATGCGAAGAAGACACGAAAAAGGATGGAAAGTAACACAGACACAGATTTGAAGAACTACAGGCACAAGAAACGACCATCTTCAAGCCAGGATCACAACACTGTGATTCCAATCAGACCACAGAATCACATTAACATTGTACATAGAATCATTGCCAATGTGATGAATGTACTGGTTTGTTTCTTCACCTTTTTAAATGGAGAACAAGAAGTTACTTGTGCAGAACATAGACACGAGAAGTAGAGTTGTAAGGGTTCCTCTCTTTCAGCTTGTTATCCAAAATTATAATAACTGGTGTACAACAAAGGCCTTTGTGTGATGGGACAGTTTAAACATCCACTTCTAACTTCCTCAACTTCAGCTGCTATTTAATGTTCTGATTCCTGAAGAGCTTAAGGCCCCTAAATGCATACAGTCACCATGAGAAGATGAGATAGAGAAGCTGATGGTGATAGAAAATATAGCCAGGGCGATACAATATCAACCGCGCCGTGTTTTTACATAGACACGTAACATTAACAAACATTTTTGATAAGGTTTGCTTAAATTTGTTTTTAAAGAATTGTGACAAAGACTTGTCCTCGGGGGGATTTTCTAGTTAAAAAATTAACTTATCAGAACTCACTGGTGGACAAACTATGAAATGCCGACACTGTTTCTAAATGATCGCAAAGATAGTTATGCAGATATTTATGGTGTATATACGGCAACACCAGTTTATCTGCAATAAGCTAATAATGACCGATATATCTGCCCAGACGATTTATCGGTCCAGGTCTACTAGAAAAAGGTTGACCCAAACTTCAATTGAAGACAAAGAAAAAAGATGTTTTTACAGTAAGCATTGGTTAGCCAGAGAGATGAGAACTAAGTCAGAGGGCGGGAGACACAATAATTCAGATGTTTTTGTTTGTACTATTATTCCTGGCGTAGTAATGAGTTTGAGTGTTTACTTTTCATCATGACAATCTATAGAGCTACCTAGTACTCCCTTAATGACACCAGAGTTTTAAACAGACACGCACACATACAGTACTGCATGGCTAAAACGCATACCTCCCTCACATGATGCACTATGAGTTACATTATCCTTTCATTGTGTTGGTGTTTGTGCATGGGTGTGCATCTGTGCTTTATGAACCCTAAAACCCTGATTGTAAATTCCCATACCCCCCACATCTCCCTAGTGACATCATCATATTGTGGGAGCAGGGTGGGTGCTTTCAGATGAGGCCCCAGAATTCCCCTGCTCCTCTTCTCATCTTCCCTCCGCTCCAGACCCCTATTCCAAGGCAGGAAATACAAAACAGATCTCAACCCCCAAACTCCCCAGCATACTTTTGAGAAACCATTTTCCTCTTACTCTCTGTCTTTCTTTGTTTCTCCCTCAGATCATCTCATAATTCAGTCCTCTTTGGCCAAATGCTGTGAATGTTAGCGTGAAGGTCTATACTTGAATAAAGATCACATCACATCTTCATTCACCACTCACGCTATCATCTTCTGTAGTCTGGTAGTAACTGTAAAGTTGAGCTATTTACTCAAACTATTGATAGCAGTAGCAGTAAGAGTGGAACTTTGTGTTTGCATAGAGTACGGACGTGTTTGTTTGTGCTCCTGACTAGTTCATGGTGTTCATGTTTTGTCTTATCTTATTGGCTGCTTCTTTCTTTGGCATGCACTGGCATGTCAGTTTTTCCTGAGGGGAGCTTGAGTGTCATTTGTACTCACGTTATTTTGCTTACACATACAGTACTTAACCGAAAACATATTGTGGGTTAGTAGGCTGTTAGTTGATACTGACTTTGAATGTGTTTGTAGGTGCGAATGACAGGAAAACGTGTGTTTCTATTGTTTGATTCTGTGCTCTAGAAATATGTGCATACGTACCCCACTGCGCTGCCCTGCATGATTTATATGTCGTCACGGGGGAGGCTTGTAAATGAGCTCATTGTCACTACTAGGCCCCCAACTCTCTGCTTCTCCTTCACTTTCTCTGTCACTTCCTCTCTCTCACACACACACACCCCTGCTCTCTCTCCCCCACCCCCCCACAGCTGCCAGTTAAAAGCTCATCTATATGTGTGTTTTAATTAGGGACTCCCCTATTTATGGCTGAATGGCCGCTTCATTAACAAAGTCTAGGAGATGCACACCCGGATCTGTCCGGCTTGTAACACACAGCAAGGGGGGGAAAGGGTGTGCGTGTGTGTGTGAGAGAGAGAGAGAGAGAAAGAACAGGGTGTGGGGGTTGCTTTAGGGGTATTGATGATGCAATTTCCCCTGAGGGGTGGACCTCCCATCTGTGAGTGGAATAGACAGAATCTGGCCCAAAAAATAGATAAATGGAGGAAGGAGGAACTATATGGGACAAGAGGGAGATACTGTATCTGAACAAGAGAGCAGGTGGTAAATTCAGTTTCAAGAAAATGTTACACATTTTTCTTCTTTGTCTTGTGTATGCATCTATAATCAGAATATGTGCAGTTCATACCTTTGGTTGAGCTTCTTTTGGTGTGTTAGCTCTCCAAAACTGCAGCTATTATCAAGAAAATATACAAAGGCCAAAATCACAGTTTAGTATTCATTCTTATGGAATTGCTCTTTAAGGAATGGCCAATGGCATCAGTGGTATAGGAAGTACTAATGAATAAAAAAATGAATTGACTCTGCTCTTTCATAAGTCGAATCCCTTTTTCATGTTAGATGTGTCCGTGATCAGCAATTATCAAACCGGATGCTAAAATGCTGATCAATCCTTTTTTAGTAAACCTGACCCCTGCGTACCTTTGTGCAGGATACTGTGGAAAACAAATCCTGGCTCGCTTATGATGGAGTGGGTGCGGTCAGCCATTTACAGCCAATGATGGTTGATGGCCCAACCCCGCCCTGTGCAGAGGTCTGGATGGTCCGCTCTGTTTGTGCCTGGACGAGGACAGGGGGGTCAGATGGTGAAGCAGGCCACCAGCTGCTCTCCTTGCCTTCAATTTCTCTGTCTTTCGAGGCTGCAGCAGGAAGAAGGCCACTGTTGACCCATGAGAGCTAAACCATGTAATTTTTATGTTTTTCACCTAGTCTGTCCATCTTGGCACTGATCCCAACATAAAGTTATCAACCTCTTTCTTCCTTGTCTTCCATGTCAGTAACAATCCACTTTTTGTAATTGTTTGTCTTTCCTGTAGTATTCACAGTGTTGTTTGTCTGCTTCCTAGCAGTGAAACGAAAGAGAAGCACTGATAATGGCCAATTTAGGTTCTCCTCCGCATCCCTCATCATTAGTCTTTCTGCCCATCTGTGCTCTTCTCTGTTGGGTTAGACGAGGAAGAATGTTTTTCAGGCGTACATTTTTTTTTTATAAATGGACATATACATATTTATTTGTTTGGTTTTTTGTCACCAGAAACAAGCTGTGAACCCAACAATAACACATCACCTTTTAAGTTGATATGTTAGCGTACTGTTGCCTATTTACACATCAAGCAGACACAGAGCAATATTAGCGTTCATTTGGAGTTGGGTTTCTGGCTATCTGGCGAATTTAAGTCTAATATTCATTCTCTTTCCGCTCTGTTTTTGGTATCCAAAACGTCTGAGAAAAATATCTGACTCTTCAGTTGCTAAATGATCCAGTATGTTTAGCAACTCGTCGCTAACCTTGTCTGTCTGCCAGTGCTGGGCAGGTAGCATAGTGGGGTTGCCGGAGCTTATAGTTGAAAATAGCTGCCTGCTGCAAAAACACTGCTATGAGAGCAGTGAGAGGGAACCAAAACAGTAAAGTTGCGGGCTCGAAAACAAAAACAATTAGCTGAAAGAAACTATAAAACTCTGTCAAGCTGAGGTGAACTGCAAAGTTGGGTGATAATTCTCTGTGCGTTTATCACTATGAGGGACACCTTTAACATTTTAGCCATTGTTGTTGTAAAAACTATTGTTGTTTTTGATGAGTTTTTTATTGTTGTCTCTTCAGTTATGCACATTTGAAGCCTTCAGGAGTCATTATAAGGCAGCAGCTATTTCCTGCTCCTGAGTGTCGTGTCACTAAATAAAGTGTGGGTGATGGCAGGTCTCCATGGCAACTTTAGACAGGATGACAGTTGAGGGTGAAATTGAGAAATGAGTCTGTATTATGAATGCAAGACTTTGTGCGTGATAGCTCATTTAGCAGAGCTGGCCGCGGTGATGCAATCACTTGGCACAGTGTAGACTCTATCCTTTTGAGATAAGTCATTCTATCAGCTCTAATGCAACCTGTCGCTGTGGGGTACACTTTCACAGTCACTAGTGCAAACACACTTATCAAACACATTTATCCAATTACTTCTTCTTTTTTTTTACTAAAAATAAATGCTGCCATTTTTTCTTTTTTCTTTTCACATGTATACAATGAAAAGAAAAGTCTGTGTGTGAGAGCATGGTATGAGTGATATTTTATCGGAAGCGTATGTGTATAGTTTCAGCCTCTACATGGATTTAACTTTTTTTTAAATTTTCTTTTGCTATTTTTCTTACATAATTGATGGGATATTTCCTGCAGCTGATTCAAAAATGTGACATTTCACAGTATATGAGATCACAGTCATACACAGGTCATGTGGATGACAGGGAGAGAATGAAGTAAACAGAGGAAAGCTGTCTTCAGCCAACTCCCTATCCTCCTATCCTACACTCTCCTCTGACCCAGTTTTTCTCCTTTCTTTTCCATTGTTTTCACCAACTTTCTTCTCATTTTATCCCTGAATTCTTGGACATTTTGAATCCTCTAAGTGCTGTGCCCCTTCTCTTGGACATCTTTTGGAGGCTCATTATCTGTGTGTGCGTGTGTGTGTGTGTGTGTGTGTGTGGTGTGTGTGTATTTGCCTGTTGTCTGTGCTGTAAGGGTGTGTTTCCGAAACCAATAAACAAACTGTTTTAATGGGATTCCTGGAACAGCAGGAAGTGTTGTCCCAAAAACTGTGTATCCACACACTGACATGCTCGGAGGGTTGCCTTCATAGTACACGTGTTGTTATACAGTTGTGTTGCAGATATTAACACATACAATCTACTGTATGTGTTGATGTGGCTGGTCTGAAACTCACACATAGTAAGACAGCTATAAAAGGCTAGCTCTTGAGGCACAACTATGCATTAAATGCAGATCTTTATCTGACCTATATTGAAAACACGTTAACTTGGTTATCTTCAGTACTCTTTACGTGTTAGACTTTAACTGATAGTGAAACACGTTATCTATATATCTTTTTAAGTGAAACCAGAAGGGACATTAAGTATAAAACTACCAGTGATAAGGCAGAATTTAAGCAGGGCCCCAATTTGAGGCTGCAGGTTCCTTTTGAACTCCCTATGTCACTTCCCTTATACCCCTGAGGCACAGAGGAAGTAGGAGCAGATGTGTTAAGCTAACGGACACTTTGACAACACTGCCAGTCTGTAAGTTCCTCTACCCCCTACTACCGGCATTAACAGAAACCGCCTTTGATGTACACAGCACGTGTGTGCTCACACACATCCCCTGATTGCAGCCAAAAGCTGTTCTGCCCACCTCGTCCACCTCACATGCACAAACACTGTCACCGTGTTCTGGCTGTGTCACAAAATGCACTGTGACTTGCGTGTTCCCAACAACATTATAGCCAGTGATGTAGTATGTAGATGAAAATACTTGTTAACTAAACAAGTAAAATCTCTTATTTTTGGAACAGATTCATGAATATTTTCTTTTCCAAACTTGACCCTAAACATGTGTTACTTAAGATGATGATTTTCTGAATTTATTGTATACATAGATTTTAAGATTTGTGTTGACGACATTAGTTAGTTGGCTAAACACAATTTTTAAAAGGTTACTAATCTGTGATTAGAAGGGATTACCCACCACGATGACTATAGGTCACAACCAACTAAAAAACGCGTACTTATTATGTTAACAAGCGTATTTATTATGTGGCATTTCTCTCTCTTTGTTCTGCCATGTGCAGCCACAAACCATGTTTATCTTAGGCTTCTTTGTTATGTAACTGACATGGTTTAGTTTTGGGAATGCAAGAACATTGACCTCTAGTGGTGTCTTTAACTCATTACACCAACCCTCTGCGTGTATGTTTTGATTCTGAGGACACACTCCCCCACCTTTGTGTCTGGCACGTGCAGCACAATGCACTTTGGTACAACTGACGAATGGGATTGGACCACTCATGTTCCAAAATGTCAGTCAGTGTTTTCAGTCTTTTTGAATCTGTCCTTATCAAACGCAGACAGGAGAGACTCACTCACAGGCATTTGAGAACAGGGTTGTTTATATATCTGAGTCATTCCTCAGACTGTGGGAGAAGAAATGCACGTGACTTTGTTATCTAATATTGAAGTGAACAGACTCTCTTGTAGTGTACTATTATACCAATTTACTGCTATTTTAAAACACACTTCCTGGGACTATTTTACCGACAAAATAAAAATACCATGAAGTTACATAAAGTGAGAATATTCATTAATCAGTGAAGAATCTGCTTCTTCAGGGAAAAATTGGTTAGAAACTGTTCTTTGCCTAGAGATGTACATTGAAAGTAAGTGGGCGGGAGTAGGTGAGGGAGGGAGCAGAGAGAAAGAGAAGGAGAGAGACAGAGTGTGTGTGTGTGTGTGTGTGTGTGTGTGTGTGTGTGTGTGTGTGAGCGTAGCTATAAAACAGACTTTGAACTCCAAACAGCTCAGTCCCAGACAACTGTGCAGAACAAAGCACCTCTCCAGTGTGAGGCTCTGGAACGTACTGATAAACAGGACAGCGAGTCTTAATAGCTTTTCCTGGAAAATACATTCCGAATCAAAATAGCAGAGATGACAACAATGTTCAGATACCCCGTCTTTCCTCATCTGCAGGGTGAGTTAAGCCAAGATTGAATTTTGTGCTTTTTTTAAACAGTTGATAAAAGTGAAGTACTTAGCTGTTTTAGTCTTACATGCTAAATATGTTTTAAAGGGGAATGTTATCTCCTCATTTCAGTCTTTTAGATCATACATGTTATCTGTTGATGTGTTCATTTAAAAATTCATTATTTTCAGTAGAGCATGTGAGCCATAAGTCAGATGCAAGTGGGGATATTTTCATTTAGCAAAGCAGACTGGGGAACAGTGGCACTTAGCTGCCATTAAAAGTTATTTTCTGCGGTGTTACTGTATGTACCCTGTGATTAACATGAGTCATTGGTCAAACTTGCTGTATCCCAGTTATTTCTCAGCTTTATAATGGCCTGAGAGGTTACTCTTTGGTCAGGAGACAGATTTCCATATATGAGCTGGTTTTGGTTTGGAACTTTGGTTTTTAACTAATCAAGCAAAATGGCCAAAGGAAGACAGTGTGCCCACATTTGTGGGTCATGAATGGGAATCACTTTTGAGATCATGGAAAACAATGGATTGAATGTTTGGGTTAATGTATTAGCATTTATGAAATATTTATGTGCCTGAAAGATATTAAAAGTACTGATTCACCTCCTCATTATTTTGTATATGGCTTCTTACATGGGTATGAAATGTTCCTCTTCACTCAGTGTGGAACAATTATGTAATTCCAGCGCTGAGTCCCTCCGTCACTATAGAGACCATTCAAAAACTCTGAGCTTATGCCAGAGGATCAGGCCAGATGCTCAAATCAGGGTTTGAAAGGAGTGTAATTTCAGAGAAATAATAGGTCCCTGAAAAATGTTTGCTGTTGCAACACAGATTTAAAGATTTCTCTTACCACTGCACTCCTGCGTCCAAACCCGTGTCGCAGTGATGGTTAATCAAAGGTCCTTTTCATTTTTTTCTGTTGATTCAGATCTGTGTGACCCTGATCTATCGCTGTCACCGGGGCGGAGTGTCATGGCGGAGCCCGACTATCTGGATGGAGACTGTGATGAGCTCATCAAACCCAAGAAGCTGATGAACCCAGTCAAGACCTCCCGTAACCACCAGGACCTGCACCGAGAGCTGCTTATGAACCAGAAGAGGTCAGGAGACAGAAAAATACACCTTCAATGTCTTTCTTATGTGTTTCCTAGTAAACACACGTGGTAATTCCCAGGTATACTTTTAAGGAAGAGATTATTTTATGATTAGAAATCAAAAGTTTTATCATGGTTTATGGCACATAAACAAAACCAGATCAGTGTTCAACAAAGATGGCTAAATTCCAAGCCTGTCATTTGGACAATAATAAAGCAGCTAGTGATATTTCTTTATGTGCAGCACATGATTGGATGGATAATTGTTTATTCATTTATTAGGTGGTAAAACTCTATTGCTGTCTAACAGTTTCTGGATCATTATCTCCATGTTTGTTTATGGCAACAATATCAAGTTTGCCCCTATCCAGAAAAGGTTAGACAGGGAAAAACAGCACAGGGCTAATTAAGTTAAACCTCTACTAATGGAGGGTCAGTTAATACAGTAACCCTGTTACTTTCTTGGGTGTTATCTGATGGTATCCATGCAGACTGTGCTGGTGCTTCTGTAGTGTGTCACTTTAGTTGACTTCACTGGTCCCTCCAACCTCCTGCAGCAGTATTATGTTAAGCACAGGATATACAACTTTCATGGTAGCTATTATATAAAACCTCAAGTGCATTAGTGTGTCAAAAATTGGTTATGTAAAGGTCACACAGATATACTGTACAGGATAAACCTGGTCTGGCTGCTAATATTAATACTAAATAATGCAACACAGGATTTCATGCAGTCTGTGTGACCATCCATGCATCAGTGTGAATACACATGCATACTGGGGCCTATGTTCACCCTTTTGGCACTAAATGTTGTATTTTCTCTCACCAAACAGTGCCGGCAGCTTTGTCCCTGTGCTATAAATAGCTGCGTAAACATACTTGCTGTTGACAGCTGTTATATCACAACAGCGATGCTCTGTCTTAAACAGGTCAAAGTGTGAGGTGCTTTTGTAGTGATGGAGGCAGGGCATTAATGAATGATGGGAAAGAGGCCAGGGTGGGCAGGATAAGGAGGCCATGGAAGAATTTAATTTAAAAAAAAAATATTAGAAAAAAAATTGCGTTCCAAATGCTGCAGAGTATTGTTTCTAGTCGTCTAGACGGATAATGTCCCAGAATATGAGTAGACGTCTATGAGGAAAAATCTAGTGGGCTTTTGGGGGAATGAACTTGTTTTGATTGGGCTCTCTATCGTGTACTGTATGGCTGTATGAACAGAAAAAAAAGTGTTATGTAATCAAGATTACAAAACAGTCTCTAGCTGAGGGCCTTTCTCTGCCTTTGCTACCTTCGCTGTGGTGACCTTTCCCAGACACACACACATATCCAGAGGAATTTCAGAAATTCAGCCACCAAGACTGAAGCATTTGAGCAGATGGAGGTATTGATGTGTGGGATTTTGAGCACACATTTTTCCTAGTCTGCTAGAGGGTGTGCATTCATTGGAGGGGTCGTGGATAGGAGGGTCAGTGATTATGTAAACGTTGCCCACAGTGAAGGTTGAGAGTTGAGTAAGCATCTTATTCCTTTAGTGACCCTCCTCCCTTTCTGCTCGAGGTCTTTGAAAACAGCCTGACCCGATCACATCTTTTACCCTCTGCTCTGCTTCAGCCCGTTAAGTGCTTTCATAAGACCCTCACTGTCATTAAGTAGTGCCTTGTTGTAAATTAACTCCCACTCCTTCCTGGGACATCGTGGGCTTGGTTATGTAATCTTCAGGATTTAATAAGGCATTGTTGTTGCTAAACTGCAGACAGGTAGACACACTGTGTTTTCTTTAAAGAACCGATGCAGCCTGTGCAGTCAGGCTTTCGTGGCAAAAGGAAAATCAGTAACCACGAGGAGAGTAAAGTAGTCTGTATAATATGTTTTTAAAATTGAATTTCTGAAGGGCATGGAGATCTTGCCCAACGGATAGCCTGTCCTTTTTTTCTTGTGTGGCACTTCATTGTGCCTCCCTAATCCTTTGTTGTTTATTAGCTTTTGCCTTTCCTTGCTGACTCCAACCCATCTCTGTTCCCCTCTGTCTTAAGTACCCATACTCCCAAGCCTCATCCTCAGCCCCCCCTCCTCCTAATTTGGAGGAATTTGGAGCATTACATAACATTTGGTATTTTTGCTCTTCTTTACAAGACACACTCACACTTTACTAAGATATCCCTTTCCTCGTTTTGAATCTTGCAGCACAAACCCAGGCAGTTGTGTAACAGTCCTTCTGATTTCCCAGCAACTTATCACCCCAAGACAGTTTCCATGTGAAGAATATGTTAGGTAGTTTAAGATATGAGTTGTTATATTGGGATTGTTTTAGAAAACGGAAAGAAAAGGGAAAAGGGCCCATGGTTGCAGTGCTCTTTTCCAAATTCAGCTCCAATGCTTGCAAACATCATATAGGCAGATTCATAAATGTGGAACAATCTGTGATTGGCTCAAAATCAAAACCTTCCTGAAACAAGACTGACATGTTTAATCCAGAACATCTAATATAGATCTGCATGTCAAACTAGAATGAGGTCGTGGTCATCATCTGTTGATGCATGCATGAATGTGGATGCTAATCTCCCCTGTGAGTGGGCCTCTGTAGTGTCATTAGCATGGGTTGTCGGAGGTTGTTCATTAAGCTTTATTTTAGTAACATGCTGTTTCACTGATTCCTCTGCACAGGGGTCTGGCTCCTCAGAACAAACCTGAGCTCCAGAAGGTTCTGGAGAAGAGAAAGAGGGAGCAAGTTCTCAAGGCTCAGAAGGAGGAGCAGGAGGCCCACAAGAAGAGGAGCGACCTAGAGATAGAGCTCATGAAACGACAACAGAAACTAGAGCAGGTAAATGATTGAAATAATGAATATAAACTGTCACTTTAGCACTTAGATGGATGCATGTTGTTGCTGCATCTGATCACATGAGAAAATAAAGATTAACTTGTCACAAGCTGAAACAAGATGCAGTTTAAAGATGTTGCTATCAACAGATTATCATCTCTATAATTAGTTGAATCTAAATTTTCCAATGTCTGTGTCTTTGCAGCTGGAGCTGGAGCAACAGAAAATTGATGAGGAACAAGAGAACACCCCCGAGTTTGTGAAGATGAAGAGCAACCTGCGCAGGACCAAGCAGGAGACCGACGGGGAGGAACGAACCACCTAAAAACCAGCAGGGGTGTCTGGGTCTGGCTGATAGTGCGCGTGTTTGTGGGCATGGAGACGTCAGGAGTGTGTGTACAAAAGAGAGGCCGTGTTGTCTGTGGTGCACGGTGGTGACCTGACCGTGGTCTGAGATGAACTTCCTGGCTTTCCCAACCTAGCTATTCCTTCCTGCAGTGAGGAGAGAGACTTTAAAGACTAAAGACCCCCCTCTGTCTGCCTGCCACGGACCGCCAGTACTCACCTCTGCTCCTCACACCCATCCAGCAGCATACAGCACCCCTTGCAGGAGGGACCTACCACAGACATGTTACATGTTACACGCCTTTCAACAAGGGCGAGCAAGCTTCCAATGAGCTCTGATGGAGAAACAACCAAACACACACACACACACAGGAGTTTTCATCCCCTCTGTTTTCACTCCTCTCTCCACAGCAAGCTGTCGTTTCTCTTTACTGTTATCAATGTTGTTATCGTTGTTGGTTTTTTGTTCTCATCTTCAGAATCAAATAAGGAAAAGTGGACACTGGATGGACTCTTGAAGCTGTGTAATGTAAAAGCCAAACAAATGTGTTTTTGTTATTTATGTTTGTAGCTTTTAGCCCAGATATAGGGGAGGACACTTTTAGTCGTTCTGTATTTTAGTTTGTTTTACAGCATCGTTTATGAAGCCAGAACAAGACAAAAGGAGTGTATGGTTGTGTGAAACACTCGAGTTTGCTTTATTATTATTTTTTTAAATTCTAAACATGCCATTTCCTCAGCTAATGCAATTTTGAGCAATAGTAGAACTCCCAGGCATGAGAGTGACTTTTTCTTTATATATTCTGTTGTTTTGTATGAATAAAAGTGTTACTTAATAAATAATTTAAGTTTGTGTTAGGTTGGTCAATAAGAATAAGCCTTGATCCCTGTCTGATCAGTCTTTGTGTGCTTTTATGAACAAAAAGGACTTGATAGAAAGTGTAGGCCACCTGTCATAAAAGATACTGACTGGTAATTCTTGGGATATCTGAATGGCTCCTGAAACAACTCTGATAAGCGTCCTGGAACTTAATCACTTTAGTATTTTGTCTTTATTTACAATGGAGCCATAGATTTGCTGAACGATCATTTAAATCAGTAAATCTGAATTAAAGTGGCCATCTGCAAAACAACTTGCATATGTAGCCATTACCATACACAAATTCCAAAATGGTTACTCATGTGAAACTGTGATAATTTTGGATGTTAAAGGGCACATTTAGTGGGTTATTTCAATATCTCACACAATAATATTATGGGTCTAAAATTCTGGTTAGTGGGTCTCCAGGAGATGACAGCTATTATTCTCATCGGAAGAATCAGATTTATAACAACATAACCCTGTGTTCTTCTCCAGAATCTTCTTTTAAATAAACATAACTTTAACACGTTCCATTTATTTTTCTTTATTTTGTGTGCTGCTGGAGTCTGTGTATTTATTATCTAACTAATAGCAGTCTTTATTTTCTGAATGGAACGTGATGCAAAAATAACAGCAAAGCAGTATGCCTATAAAACAGAGCTTATCACTGTGATAAGCTCTGTTTATTTAGCCTGAAACTGATGTTGATTTTGCTCACAGATTGCCACAGTCAGCTGTCTAGAGTATTTAGAACAGAAGCAGGGTCTCGGTTAGGCTGCAGCTGGTTTTCAGTGATGCACTTACAGATCTGGAAAGTGGCAAATCAGAGATTGTACTACATGTAGCACAACCTAGAATCCAGCAAAGTAATCACACATAATATTTAATAATGAATCAATAGTATTTTCATTGCAATTGTTGGCAGTAGGAGGTTAAAATGGGCAACATTATTTGTCTGGATTCTTTGCTTTGAAGAGTAGCACAACAACAGCTTGCACTATTTCCATCAATGAGATGATGTTCATGTTGAATATGGAAATTGGACTATGTAGTGGCACTAATAATATGGGTCCTGGGTCACTCTAGGGTTGAAGGCAATAAAAAAGCAGCTTAAAGTCTACTCTTAAAAATAAAACAGAATTTGTGGTTTTGATGGGTAAAGCATAATAGCAAAGTAGCCTATAATTAAAGATGAGCTCAGAAAGGCAAGATGGTCGAAACAAGCGAAAAAGGAAGGTATTATTTCAAAATAAAGAAGCATTGGTAATAATCCAGAGATGTTAAGAGTTTTAGGCATACATTTCTTCTTTTTGGTTACAGTTTTGACCAAATAAGTACACAAGTCAAAACAAACAACAAAGTTACACATATTGATTATTAGCAAAAAAAATAATTATATTTTAAAAATATATTTTAATTTAAGTTAGACTTGTACGTTTTTGGTATTCATCTTTTTTTGTGAATGTGGCTGTTCAGGCAAAGTGGAGCATCCCAGTATATCAGACAATAGCTATAAAAAGGAGATCTGTCAGATCCAAAAATGTGCTCTGTACTGGCTCAAAATATGACGCACCAAATAACAGGAGCAAATACAGTACATTTTTGTTATATCAGTAATTTTGTCTTGATCAGTGGAGGGCAGTAAAGCGCTACTGATGCCTCTAACATCCATGAAGAACAATTCGACCCATGCTCTCATCAGTAAGCGACAAAGATGGCCGCCTGTGGGCTATTCCGCTCTCTGTCTTCCAATTTTTTCACAGTTTTGCCTTTACTTACCCGGTCGGCTCCACTTTTTCCGTCGCGGCTGGCCTCTAAACCTTATTTTGGAAGAACGCTAGCCTCTTCTAGCCGATTAACAGCAGGTATTCCCCTGTGAATGTGTTTTATTGTAGCTAATGTTTGCTAACATTTTCGGTAGCTAGAGGCTAACATTAGCTAGAGAAAAGGACACAAGAGCTGACGAGTCTGGTTTGTTATCTTGCAGCACTTAAATTCACAGACAAACACGAATGGATTCGAGTAGAAGACGACGGAATTGGGACTGTCGGTATCAGCAACTATGCGCAAGTAAGTTCCCTGGTCTACGCGTACACACACACACACACACAGGCTCTCACACACGTACATGTCCAAGCACTTAAGTAACGCATTAAAGTAAATGTGTTTGCTACTACCTTTGACCTTGCTTTCTGCCATTTGCAGGAGGCACTGGGAGATGTAGTTTACTGTGGACTGCCAGAGGTGGGAACACAGCTGACTCAGCAGGGTATGGTGTACAGTACTTATATGAAAGGAATAAAGCCTGACATCCTACATCCCTGCTGGTGTGGAGAAAGTTCAAACTGTTGACTATCTATAGCTGGTGATACTAATATTACATCAATTGTGTGGTATGAGACGTGCTATGTTTGATGACCATAGTATTGTGTAAAAGATTAAAGCTTTTTTCCCCCCATGGTTTTGGTGGCTACAATACAATGATGTAATCCAATGTAATGTTCTGAACTTATCTGAGTAGCGAGCAAAATAAACAATGACACCTCTGCTTGCTTAATCAACATACTAATGACTGATTATCTGATTTTGTCACCACAATTATTAATTTATAGATGACTGTAAGATAGCTACTCTTAGCTTAGTTTTACCCAAAGGCATCAAGAAGGGAAGAGAAGTTGTGGTTATTTTGCCTGTTTAAGAGAATAAGTCAAAAATTCTCTATTTTGTGTGCAGTTTTGAATTTATATATATGTGTGTTTTTTAACAAGTGTTTTCAGAAGCATGGATATCAATATGTTTTTCTAGATAAATGATTCTGTATTTTAAAGCAAGAGCTACATAATTTTCCCCTCAGATGCAGTTGTGTTGAGAAACTAGCAATTGCTCAGCTACTTTCCCTCCATAATAAAAAATGCATTTGGTTGTAGAATTAATTTAGCTTGTAGCACCTTTAATTAAAATCAACATAACTTAGCAATATTTGCCTGTGCCTTCTGTGTAGTTGCCATATTTCTAAAATGACCTGACTTTGATGTAAATGCACTTGTTTCTAACATCTACTGCCACAGATGAGTTTGGAGCTCTGGAAAGTGTAAAGGCAGCCAGTGAGCTCTTTTCCCCTTTGACTGGAGAAGTTGTCGAGGTCAATGCACTACTCGCAGAGAACCCTGGTCTGGTCAACAAATCTTGCTACAAAGATGGTATGTGAGGTTTAAGGAAACTGCTACTAGCTTCATTATTTTTTGGACAGTAGAGGGCAGTAATGCATCAGAACATAGAAGGCAACCACTGTAGGATAAAGGAGAAAATTAATATCTTGTACAATCATTTTTTATTTTGTTTGTGAAAATTAACCTTTTTATAGCATATTTTGTCTTTCAAGTGTGGACCATCTTTACTCTACACCTGATCCATACCAATGATTTTGCATGTTTTAGCCCATTCTGTCATACGTACTTAAATTACTGCTAACCATTTTCCATGGCATACCAGTGTTTTACATTTATACATGTTTTTCTTACCTCCCATACAGCAACTTTCATTTACAAATATGAAAATCCACTTGAAGACTTGAAACTTGGTTGATATGGTAATCCGTCCGTGAACATTGTCTGCTTTTTGCTATTGTCAGGATTACATTATCAATGCATGGTAATGTGCTGCAAATACTTTTAAGTTAATGTCCACTTACAACAGCTCTGTGAATTGATAATGTAACTTTGACAACAATAAAGGCAAAAATAGTGTTCACTGTGATGGATTTACCAAACTCAAGCAGGCTCAGAGTCTTAAGTAGATTTTCATACTGTAATGGAAACAGGAAGCCAATGGTGTCAGTCATGTTAAAAATATGTGACTTGTGATAAATGGGCTAAAGTATTCAAAAACACTGATATGGTCCTTGACACATAGCTTAACTTATTTTTAACCTGTTCAATATAGGTTGGCTGATGAAGATGACCATTGCCAACCCTGCAGAGCTTGATACTCTAATGGACGAGGCATCCTATGAGAGATACATCCGCTCCATTGAGGACTAACCTAACACCTCCTAATAAGTTCTCCCTCTCTTCTCTTCACACACCACTGGCAGGAAGATCCACAAGTTGTGCCTGTCAGTTACAACAAGTCACAATGCTTAGCATCCACCAGGGGAGCTCAAGAACTCCAGATTGCTGACCTGCCAGTGTTGTAGAGCTGTGAACATTAGGAACCCTTATCTACTGCTAAAAGACTGACTTTAGGGGGCTGGTCAATCTCCACTGACTAAATCCAATGTTGAGTTGTTGCAGCCTCAAATCCCCAAACAGAAGAGACAGACTCACAGTCAATAGAAGTTTCCAAGCATTTCAGTCAAAACTTGAATTTCTGTTGTAGGACATTGTTAGACTTAAAAAAGCACTTTGGTCTTTATGGTATTAATAATAATGTTGGTCTGCACCGCATGTATGACAGCTACACTGTAGACATGGGACCTGTAAATTAGAAAATAAACATTTCCTGAAACGTGTTTTCTTTGTCATTTTTTTATTACCCAAAGTTTAGACTTGATATTAAAAATGTGGGCGGTATTTTGAAAATTACAGTTTGTCACATTATGTGTTGAACAGCTGATATGCTTGGCGCTATGTCAGAGCAATACATAATATACATGCAATTTGCATATTTAGTAATTTGCATCACTTCAAAATAAATAAAAAGAAAACCACTTCAGTCAACCACCTGTTATGTCCACAAACATTTCCAGCCTAAAGTTAGAACCCATTATACAAATATAAAGTATACAAAAAGGTAGCTCCACAACCAAAATTCAAAACACAAGATTGGAACCTGATACCACCTTTAATTTGAAGTATTTTGATACACACACTGACAACGAAATCTCAGTTTTTCTGATGCTGTTTACATCAGTTTGTAAACACTGTAAAATGGGCCTCTATTTTAAAAATGAGAAACACCGAATGCTATTTTTTTCCCCACTTCAACTCAGACACTACAATGTATGTGTATATTTATGTGAAACATACCTACCATACATTTGTATGTTCAGAAATACAGACTGGGCCTTTAAGAAAGGAAGCTGCACTGAAATCAAGTATATTGGCTAACCTGAACCAATGTTTGTCACCTTGGCTGGTATGATACTATTGCTCAATACCTGAGATTATACTGAATACTTGATGTCCAAAATGTTACAAGCATTTTTCAGCCCTCTTGCAAACTTCAACATAAATTTTCCTCACTCTGTCCACATCTTTGGGGCCAGTGTAGATTTAAAGAGGAGACTTTTTGGGCTGTTTGGCATCTTAAAGGCTGTTGTTTGTGACATTTTGTCCATGTGCATTTTACTAGTAACTGTCTGGTCACTTAGAACCTGTAAACTTTCAGTCTTGATCTCTGGGTCACATGAGAGAGGTGACTGCCCCACCAGGTACTATAGAAAACCTGTCCTTGGCTGATGGAGTTCGTCTGGCCCTGCCCCGAGGTGCAGGAGGCCGAGGGAGTCCCTCCATTCTACGATAAACACTCTCCAGCCTCTCCTTGCTCTGCGTTCCCTCATATATCACGCTGGCAGTAAAGTCTCTCTCATTAAGGAAGGCAATGGTCTCATCCCTCCTGCGGCTCACGTATCCTTTTAGAACAGCATTGTAAGGATTTGAGAAGGCATCTGCATCTGGATCTTCTAGCTGGTGTTTGAATTCCATGCGGGTGATAACAGGCAACAAGAACTGCTTCCCTTTTGTCACTGCACCCCCATCCCTGTGTGATAAGCCCAGAGCCTCAGAGACCAGGCGTGGGGGCAGAGGCACCAAGTCGCAGCCTGAGCGTTTGTCCACATACTGTCCGAACTCTTTCCGCACCAGAGCTACATCTTGCAGAGACTGACCCCTCCGCTCCTCCAGGTCTGTAACTATTCGCTCAGGATACGTCTGGCCAAACACCACACCTAAACAATGAGGATAGCAAGGAAAGGAGATTTGTATGTTACGGTGTGGAACTGTATACTGAAAGTAGCATGTTTAACATCAAAAGTGTTTTTTGGACTGAACTCATTTAAAATAAAAAATATTAAGAAGCCAACAGATGACCCCTACAGCCTAATGATGATAACATCCTCACCAGCTCGTCGAAGCATAGACGCGGGACATTTCCAGGGTTTGTGAATTAGCTCGTCAGGCAGATCTGCAAGTTCAGGACACCACTTCCTAACATAGCTGCCGTAGGGGTCGCAGGTCATTGACGCATCGACGGGGTGCATGACAAAGTTCCAGTGATCCAGACCACACATGCCCCCATTCTGCCACATCATAGCATCTATGGCAACATCTGCATCCACTAGGGTGTTCTAAACACATGTAAATGTTGGATACAATCAGCTACTTTCAGTAAGTACACAGTAAGTACTGTGTGTTGCTGTATATGATATTTATGTAAGTGCATGTTGTGCCTGCATGCGTGCACGTCTCACCTGGAACCAGCAATAGCCTTCTTGCCAGGGCAGGTGAAGATATGCTATGAGAAAAGATGCCACCACATGTCTCATATAGTTGTTCATCCAGCCTGTCAGCCACAGCTGCCTCATGGCTGCATCCACCAGAGGGTAGCCTGTACGACCTCGCTGCCAGGCCTTCAGGTGGCCACGATCACTGCTCCACCACAAAGCCTGTAAATATCAGCAGGTGAATAATGCTTCGTAATAAATGTAGTTCTTCATAGTGTAATATAGGCTTTTAATTACTGATGAAGAAAGTGAAGGGTAGGTCATCTTTACATAGTTCTTTCTTTGCATTTATGTGTAACACTTAAAGTATATGTTTATGTGTTATCAAGATGTCTGTACCCTATTTATACCTTGTATGGAGGTCTAAGGGATTCCCAAGGGAGGTCAGGGAACAATGTTAGCTGCCAGTAAGCCAAATCTCTCCACGCCAGTTTGCGTTGGAACTTTGGGGGTCGACAGCGTACCCCTTTGGCATCCCACAATAGCCAGCGTGGGCTGAGCTGACCAAAGTGAAGGTAGGGAGACAGACAGCTGGTATTTGGGGCATCCGCCCTGCCTGACTCTTTTTTATATCTATACACACCTAGGACACATGGGAGAATCATAAGATACTGTTAGATCATTGCCTCACTTCTGAACATTCCTCCAAACACAGTGTATACATGATATGTTTACAATGTGCACACGAGGTGTCTTACCATCATGAAGAAAAGCCTCTAGCCGGGCATGTGCTCCTTCTTCACTGAAATCCCAGGACTTACGTATGTTAGCTGCCCAGTCGATCTGAATGCCAAAATGAACACAAGAAAATATTTAGGACTTCATGATCTAATCTCAATTGTATTTTGAGCTGTAGCTCTGCCCTACAGGACTGTTATGCTGTGGTTACTGACCGTTGTGCCATCCTTTCTGCGGGGCATGCGTGCCAGGCCTAGTGTGTCCAAAGAGACACCCTGAGGCCAGTGGGCAGGTGTGGGGAGAGATACAGGTGGGTCCAAGGGAACTCCTAATGCATACCCTGGGTTCTGTCTACAGCAGCTCATGAAGTGAGACACTGAACCTATTCCTAAATCCAGAGAAGAAAACTCAAGTTCACCAAAAAAATTAACTTACTGCCAATCGGCTTTGTATTACTATATATATATTTCAAGCTTTGCTATTTATCACAAATATTTAAGCAAGCTCATTTTGTTGTGATTAACCTCTGAGTCCCACACCCTCCGTGCTGACAGAGTAAGGGTCTCTGAGACAGTACGAGTGGAACATTTTGCATTCAACACCATCTTTCTGAAGGGCTGACCCCACGACATCATCCCTCTCCTTCAGCCAGGGCTCATAGACGGCATTAGCCAAGACTGTTCTGGCCCCTGTCTCCTTTACTAGCTCTTTCAGGGTACGCAGGGAAGAGCCAACCTCATTCCCCTCTCCATTTGCCTTGAGGAAGACAAGACGGCTGCCAATGCGCTCCAGAGATGAACAGAAACAAGACAAAGCTTGATGAAGCCAGTATTTACCTGTTAAAAAGAAAAGATGTGATTGGACAACAGTCAAAAGACTTGCAAATTAATATGCTTTAGTTCTGTATGAAAAGTTAAAAAGCACAGCCACCACTAAGGGCAGTAATTACTAGGTCAACTTACAAGCTCCCCCCATAGCCACTGTAGTCCCAGTTCCCTCCTCCTCTTCAGGGCTCCAGATGAAGACAGGGATGACAGGTGCACCAACCTCCAATGAGCCAATGAGAGCAGGGTTGTCACAAAGTCGCAAGTCCCTCCTGAACCACAGCAGTACCGGTGGGGGGGCTGATGGAGAACAGGGCAAACCTACAACCTGGCGGCCAACGCCTTTACGCCGCTGTCGCCTGTTCTTAGAGCGTTTTGGTTTCTCTGATTGATTCAAATCTCCCTCATCCATCATTTGGTCACCTTCTTCAACCGTGTCTTGCTTGGAAAATAAGCCAGACAGTCTGGAGACACACACAATCTGACTTGTCCCTGGTGTCTCCTTATTATATTTATCAACATGTGTGCTTTTCTGATGCTCAGTCTCTCGGGTTGTATGTTGCGGGTTGTGGTTGACCCAAGGTTCAGTTTGTGGTGAGTTGGTGTTTTCTTTCCTGCCACCTACTGCTAGCTGGGTGTGGCTGCTTCCCTGAGGCTGAGATATCGCGGGCAGTTGAACAGAGCTTCTCTGATTCGGTCTGTCTCCAGGTTGCTGAAGTCGGGACTCTTGGCTGGGAGTTGACAGCTGGTGATCTTTCATTTCCAGTAGAGAGAGAGCCAATGCAAGTTTCAGTTCATCATCTTCAGTCTACAATTTAATTAGGACAACCCATTATTATTGCTGTTAAAATAACTGCTTATAGTCATTGGGGTAGAGATGACAAATTTCATGTACAATTTTTGCAGCTACATGTGCAAATAGTAACAATCAAACAAGCATAACAAGAGCAAGAGAGAAAGTTGTTACAGTTAAAACTGTCAAGAAGTATGCACTGAACCTTATATGACCAAACACCAGGGTTGGTGTTTTGCAAAAACTATGCAAAAATGTCTATCAAGGTTTCTGTTGGAGAAAGTGATAAGCTAGCTAGTGTTAATGCCTCTTCCATTTAGTTATTTGATTAAAACTCTTTTATGTTTAGTAAGGCAATTTTTTCAATAAACAATTTCACAGGTATCTGGTCTCAAATTAAATATGGACATGTCAGCTTTAAATTGCTTATTGCACTTTTGATGTTAAAGGCCCTACAGTGAGCCATACAGCCACACGGTGTTTCACTTATTTAAGCTGAGCAGGACTGGGTAGGTGTATTTAAGTTGATTAGACGAAGTGAACACCTGGGTGTGCAGGTGTTGAATACATTTGCAGTGAGTTAGTGACACCAAAATAGTTTCCTAAATGGCTTATATCTAACATATTAGATTAATTTGTATGAATGGAAACACACTGAGTACCGGTATACCAGTATCCCACTGAGTGTCCCTAAGTACCCCAGAAGCCCAACCCACAGGCTTTCCCTTAGTCCATTTTAAATACAAGTTGCTGTTAAGGCATCGATATTGCCCATTTTATCTTACACATATATTATTTACATAGATAAGTAAATTAGGGGTTTTTTTCTAATGATGATAATAATGATTCGTGGTAATCTTATGTTACGTCATTTGTATCATTAGGTATTACATAAGGCCTATAGGTAGCATGCGGCTCAATTGTAATTTTTGTAAACTCAGGTAATATAATAATAATTAGTCTATTGTTACATGAAATACTTGTATATTAAATTGTGTATGTATTTCGTACAGCACATTCTTAACTTTCAACTCATTGTATGGGGTATTTGGTCCGAGAAGCCAAAACAATACCATTAAAACCGTGGGGTAGCTGCTCCCAGCAAAAAAGCTAACTTAAGCTTGCTTTACCTGACATCTCCTCCTAAGAGCAGGGAGGCAAGTACTGTAAAGGAATGACTGGTGAAGATATTAGCATATTTAGCAAGCCAGGAGTCAGCATTTTTTCTCAGGAGCTGGTAGATAAAAAAGGGCTGAAATGCCAATGAAAGTAGCACTTAAAGAGAGATCCAAAGGGTTGCCCTTGTTGCTCTATTTCTGCTAATGTCAACTAACTAATATAGTTGTTTGCTAACACGTTAGCCATGACAATAACTCCAGTTTAGCTAACTTGGAGTCTTTTTGCCTCTCATAGTGGTCTAGAATTGCAACTTAAAGGATTAAGAAACACAAAACACCAACTTTATATCATATATATATATATATATATATATATATATATATATATATATATATATATATATATATATATATACATACATATATTTTGTGTACATATACTTATATTTGTTGCACTCTTGTTCTGATTTGTTTTCATAGGATTTTTAAATACTTTGCTTGTCTCTGATTAACAGACTATATCTAAGGTTATTTCTTGAAATGTATTCTTTTAATGTTTCTTTTTTTTTAAGATATGTTCTTTCATTTTGAACTACTTTGTAACCCATGTATTAAAGACTGCTACCACGTTATAAGTATACTTATATCCAACACACTCACTGACCTCAGAGAAATATTCCTTGTAGATGGAGATGAGGATGGAGTGCAGGGAGCTGTTGGCCGTGAATAGGGGCTGGATGAGGGACAGGAACTGTGAGCGGGTCTCCTGGTGCCCCAGGGCCGACACACACGTCGCAAAAAACCCTTCAGGATCCTCTCGACCCACCAGCACGTCCCTTAACATCTTTCTCAACAAGGCTTTACTGTGTTCGGCACCAGACGCTGCTGAAGGACGCATCTTCAAGTGAAAGGTGACGCTAAATAATCGCTAAAAAAAAATGCTGTAAAACTTCTGTGAACTTCTGATACGTCTAATAAATAGTTTAAACTCAGGCATTAAAACATAATGCCCTCCACGTCCGGATCCTACCCTCAGTGCTGGTTACCAAACAACAGCTAATTTTGAGTTACACAAGCCATGTTTCAGTGTTTTGTAACCTGCAAAGCTAAAGGTTTGTAATGGGTTAATATCACCAGTAGAGGGTGTACCAGTCTAATAAATAAGAGCTATGTAGGGAGGATAGTGAAACCCATGAGTGCCTGGCTGTTCACAGGATGTGAGTAACAGTTGGGATTCCCTGTTTACATTTTATTAATTTGAAATTAGGGTAGATATATATGGATATAATAAATACTATAGCAATGTCTGTTTTTGTCATAAGCTTCTCTTTCTGTGTATCATCTTCCCATAAAAATATAATCATTCCTCTACCAAATCATACATCTCAACTAAAATTTGTCGTGACGGGGCTCCCCACAATCTAAATCCAATCAAATAGAGATCCTTGGTTCAATTTGAATTAATGTAAAAATGCTGGGGGGACATCTCCCTCAAGATAATCATTCTATAACTTTTACATAGGCTTCATCTTGACAGGAATGTAGTCCTTTTCAAGTTCACCCTGTGATGTGAGACTAAAAAACAAAGCCAGGAGACCTTGTACCCAGCAGTGAATTTTTAATCATGGTCTGTAGAGGGGTTGCTAAGTAATTGATTTTTTTAATGAGACCATGCGTATGCATTTGAATGTACGCAGTGGGGAACAATAATTTGTCACACAGACCAACCTTTAAAATGCTTTGTATAGTTGATAAGCTCCACTTATAATACTGTATTACTGGAATTACTCTTAGTAATTAGTCTTATTTTGTTCATGCTAAAATATTCTCAAGTATTCATCTAAAATGTGACTCAGGGCTTCATGTACAAGGACATACAGTCTCAATTATTCAGGTTTTTATCTGAGAGGTAGTCAGAGTGTATGAAGGGGTGATGTGTTGAGAGCTGTGATATGTGGCGAGAGAAAGACAGAAAGAGAGGGAGAGAGAGAAAGAGATTGAGAGAGAGAGAGAATCAATAGTGTTTAGACAGAGAAGTGGAGTCTAAGTGTGTGATCAATAGAGAGCAGAGAGGAGAGATTAGCTGCTTTTCTCTCTCAAACTAACACTGACAAATTGGTGAATTGGTGTATCGGCCCTTGGGCTAAACGGATTGACCTGCTGTTTCCATGTTCTACCGTGTACTGTCAATAAAGATCTATGTTCATTGTGGCTCTCAATGAAGAGAGTGAACGAAGCACCGGAAAAGAGAAAAGGGGAAAGGAAGGAAGGGAAATGGAGAAGTCAAAAGGGGGAAAAGCAAAGCGCAGCTCAGGTGCCCAAGTAGCCCCAGTCCTCACAAAATGTCCACACCTTTGTCTCATTAACACACACATGCACTCACATGTGCATCCTCATGCACACTGTTATAAAACCATAATAACGTCTCCAGGAAAATTAATGGAAAGACAGATTAAAAACTAAGTGAGGAGAAACGGGCCACTGGTGTAGCTATTTGCAACTCATAAATCATTCTGACACACCCACGCGCATGTAGACACATGCATATACACACACACACACACGTACTGTAATTAACCACAGGCTATTTACTCTCTCCTGCTGTAAATTAGACATGCAGACACAGTTATTACATTAGGGGGATCTGCCATGCAGAATACTAACAGGAGGAGGAGGGGACACCGGTGCACACAACAAACCGCTCATACAAACATAAACACACACACATACACGTACACAAGAAAGAGGGTATGGAAGAATCATAGACTGACGGGAGTGAAAATGAAGCTGCAGCACAGAGAATAGGGGCCCCCAGCTCTTTGTTTCCTGCTGCATTTCATTATCTGAAACGCCAGCCAGCACACACGACACACACACAACGCACCTCCCCCTTCCCTAAAGCTGTCTGCCTCCACTCCATGCACACAGCCCAAAAAGAGAGGAAAATAGAGATACTGCGTCAGTGCCATTCACTGGCATCTGGACTCGGTCATGACAAGTATGTCTGCATGGTCATCCTGAACAGATTAGCCGGGCCAGAAGCTGGTCTGAGTTGAATAGTTCCCTTCAGCCTGCGCTGGCAGAAATCACTTTCCCATAAATTCTATTTTAAGCAGAACAATAGGCGATAAGGACTTGATTAAAGCAAGCATTGATACTCTGGGTAGCTTGTCTCCATTTAGTTCATCTGAAGTTGTTTTTTTTTCTGGCAGTCCACCTCCTTCTGTTTGTGTGTGTGTCCTCTGTTTCCCCCTACCTTCCTCACCGCTCTCTGTCCCTCTGTTTTCCCACGGTGATCGATAGCTCATTACAATCATTGACTGCGGCTCATCAGCACCTGTTAAGGTCTGGAGAGACAGAGAGAAGGTGCATGTGCGTCTGAGAGTGTGTGTTGTGTGATGCAAGGCTATTGATAAATAGAAAAGATTGGTCTGGAATGATTCAGAGGTGAAGTTTGACATTTGAATGTTTTTTTCTGATTCACATTTATTGCTGCAGGCGTCTAGTTTGTCGCCGCTTTATGGTCTGTGGTCTTGGGGAACATCTTATTATGCAACTCACGTGGGTACCATGGTTTGTTGCTATGGTGATTGCCAAGGGAGCCTGAGTATTATAGGTGTTTATCCTAGACAGGAGCAAGGCTACTCACCGTCTATCAGGACATGCTTCAATTTACCACACAGTTTGGACCACACATTAAGATCAACACAGTCACAGAGGGACAAAGGGAAAACACAGCATACAACACAGTCAAGTGGGGATGTGATTTAATGGATAGATTATTCAGTGTTCATATTCCTGGAAGACAGACATTGTTCAAACACTCAGTTGTTGGTTTAATGCGTCACTGCAGGGTTTGTTTTTGGAGAGGACAGACTGTGGGCAGAAAGAAGCAAACAGAGAAAAAGAGAGAGACTATTAAACACTACAAACCATGGTTAAAGGCAAGGAGAAATGTGTAAAAAAACACAAAATAAAAGAGACAATAGTGAGACCCCAAGAAGTCCCCCATGGATTCATTCACAGGATGTGGTCTAAGAAAAGAGGAGAATTGGCATAAGAGTGTGAAGTTTTAAGGAAAGCGGATATAAATAGAGTGAATACAATGGAGGACTGAAAAGAGAACAAGTCTCTCAGCCCATGCATAAATTACACACATCATTTACATATTCATTATGTTTTGTGTACTAATGAGAGTATTTGCTTAATACTTCCACCACCACTAGCAGCTTTTGTTTGACATGAGAGATTTTAAAGAGTAGGAAAAAAAGACAGAAACATAGGGGGAAAGGGTCATCTTAGTTAAGTGGGTGAGGTCAATGGCACACAATCGATTTTACTGATAATCAAATCAATCATATTGCTGTATAGTGCATGTGTGAACAAGCACAACCTGCACAAGGCTCTTAGAGATGTAAAACAAAGCACACATGCTGGGGGTTGGTAAAAGTTAATTAAAACAACACAAGCTTTCTCCAAACTCAGGGCTCTCTTCGTCTTTCTCCTCTTCTCTCGGTGGAATAAGTAACTGCTGTGGTAATTACCTACAGGGCAGTCACTCTAAGCATTCCTTCAGGTGCCAAAGAAGTCTCCCAAATGACAACAAAGACCACCGATTTGCGGCATGCATTTAAGAAATGAAAATTTGTGTACATGTCAATTAAGTAATTTTGTGTGTATATACAAACGCAGCATTTCATACACACAAAAAGGGTAAATTATTCAGAAATTGAATGAATGAAATGTGGGGAAAAGAGAGAGGGATGGAAATGTAGAGACAGGGGGAAGGGCAACGGAGGGATGAGCTACAAATGAGAGCGATGGCGGTGGCAGGTTGGCACAGTGCCATCCAGTCAGGACTTGAGCGGGGGCGGGCATGGGCATGGGCGAAGGGGCGAGGAGAATAAGAATGGAAGAGGAAGAGAAACAGACCTCCATACTACTACCATGGTGCCACCTTGGCACAGGCACAGTGGGGCGAAACGAACAGCAGAACGGGCACAGAAAAGGAAGATATAGAAAATATCAGAGGACAGCAGGGCATAGAAGTGAGCGAGATGCCAGCAGACAGAGGATTACTCAGATGTAGATGGATGAAGGGAGACATAGAAGGATGTTGAAGAGAGAAATGGATGATACTATGAAACTGTAAGGTGCAACTCGAAAAATGTCGGCGGAAAATCCTGCATTCTATCCATTTTCCGACTTTTCTTTCTCTCTATGCCAGCCACTGCGTGCCAGCCAGTGGGCACCATGCCAGCCTACAGTTGAGGCATACCCGAAGCGATCAAATCAGTCAGCAGAGAACTGTCTTAGTTGAAGACAAGGAGACTCACCTCTGAGGATTTGCTGCTAATCACCGTTTGTTTGCTTGGACAAAACCAAGAAGAGGTGCCCAGGCAACGGTTGCCAGCGATTCTGTGATGGCATCTTTTCAGGGGCGGCAAGGGTTCAGGGAGAAAGATGGCACGCTGCCAAGCCAACATAACACAAACATTTGCAAACAGAAACCTCCATACGGTGAGCAGAACATTTCGGATACCTTAAATATTTTGGCGATTTCATCCCCACAAGGAGAGACCAGAAACAGAGATGGCACCGTGCCAAACGCAAACTGGGAGGCATTCACGGGCACCTACCAGAAGCTGTACAAAAGCGTAGTAAATACGGACACAACATAGTAGCAGAAGGTTGGAACGAGAGCCACAAATGCAACTGTGGTGGGAGTATGGGACAAAAACCATTTCCTCTATGCCAACTCTTCTCAGTGCCAACTGCTGCACTGGAAGGAAGCTGCTGCCCATTACAAAGAACTAAGACAAGGGATCGCACTATTCCATTATGGAGAGGAAGAGTATGTGCAAGAAGAGGAATAATGAGCAAAATGAATAGAGGATATGGAAGAAGAAAAAATGGGGAATTTTGTGCTTAACGAAGAACAGTGGGAGTGGGTGGACAAGGATGATAAAGAGCCTCTTTCCTGCACATGCACACCTGGGATGTTCTTAAAGGGATATCCCCTCAGACTGCTGTGTGTGTCAAAGGGAGGGATGTGTTGGCATCATCTCCAGGGTGTCAAGCTGTGTTTCTCTATTGCCAGTCAGGGAGGGTGCTACAGTCATCAGGGGCGGGCAACTGTCTGGGCATCTCATCTGCAGCTAATTAACAGCCACACACTAATTCTAACAGCCGATCATAATTAGCGATTTAATCGCTCGTCAACGCTTTTCTCCCCCCTTAAATTGTGCCTCCTGTTTGGACACGTGCGGATAAGCTAAGGAACGTTGGATCCCCCCTCCCCTCCTCCTCGTCCTTCTTTCCTTCATCCTTGGCTCCAGACTCCAGTGGGATCTTAATTAAGCCTGGGCTTCATTATGTAAATGGAGTACAATAAACGACAGCAGAGGTGGAGCTGGATCCAGACTGAATTGGAACGGTGGGAGGGGAGCATTGGAAGTGGAAAATTACCTTTGGAAGGTTACCAAAATTGTCTATAGGATGTTATTGAACTACAATAATTGTAACATATATGTCGTTAGTGTGCCACTACCGCATGTGGTCTGAGAACCAACATTTTCTGCTCTGATGCTCCGTCTCGGTTGCCATTGGAAAAAGTTCTCTGAAATAACACTGGATACGCAATATGTCGTCTCTTATAAAGCAAATTCATAAGGGAATGGTGACAATGAACCCCTTAATATCACCAGTTGGCCGTTGTCGTGGATACGAAGAAAGATGGGAGGATAGGGAGAGAGAAAGGAGGCAGACAGAAACACTGACAGTGGCAGCAGCATGGCAGCTAATGTCATCTCAGTTTAATCATCGCATGGGATCATGGGGTTCATGAAAATTCATTTGCATATCATTAAATGGAGAGAGGTTATTTGGTGCGGGCAACCAAAATGGGATTGGATGAAGGAAGGAGGAAAAAAAAGGCAAATGGAGAGGCTCGTTATTAAACAGCAATGTTTTATAGTCCGCCAGCCGATTCATTTAATTTTGGCGTAATTAAAATGTGTCAGACTCAATCAATCATTCCATCTGGGATACTATCAATGTTTCAGTCTGAAAAAAGACTAATCAGTTGATATGCAGTCGGACACTTTCCAATAACAGTCTAAGTGCTTTAGTCTACTATGAGCTTGACCCACCCACTCTTTTTTCTAATTTATCTGAAGGAGTGTATCAAAACATCCATTGTGACTTCTATGTATTGTGTCGAGACATATCTATCTCTGACAGGTGGTGATGCCACCCTGTGTTAGTCAGTAAGAGGATAACTCACACTGTCTTTTTGACCTTAGTAGTAAGCTGTCAGTGGTGTGTATGTATATGCTTGCATACGTGCATTTCTCATTTGCATAAGTGATGTAATTAGACCGCCCTTTCACATGCAGATCAGTTTGACAACATGGCAATCACTCCAACACACACACATACAGTCATACGCACATATACACACGACAACACACTCTTACTGCCGTGACCACCCCCATATCATGGGGAGTCTGTTGTCTGTGGGCAGAGAGTGTAAAGATTAACATAATCCAGCTAATAAGTGTGAGTAATATTCACACAGTGACGCGTGGCGTAGACACTGTCCTGCTGATGCGTATTTGTATCTCATTATAGATGTAAAGTACTGAAGGGGGAACGACAGGGGGGTGCCAGTGTGGATGGGGGATGGCGAGGGGTCACGAAAAAGTGTGGGCCTGAATGTAGAGACACCCAAGAATGACAATAAACAGCAGTATTTTTTGTAAAGTTATACTATTCACCCTTTCTACAGAGGTCTACAGAGTGCTAATATAATATAAAGACAGATTACACAGGATACCTTATAACTGGGATGCTGGAGATCAGTATAGAAAGTCTTTCTAATGTTTTCACAAAATCAGAAAGACAATTTCTCTCATTTTTCTGTTCATTTACAGTACTAAGAAGGCACAGATTGTCAGTTTTTGCGGCAGAATGTAGGAATTATAAATAGAGTGTATTTGCGCTTGCAGGCTAGCTCTGCCACATGATTGATTAGGATGGTGTGACGACCATTAAAAAGTCATTTAAAAGATGGATAGGGACCACATTTCCAAATAAAAACCACTTTATACCTGATGAAGTGCTGAACAAACTCTCCTTCAAAGACATTTACTGATTACTCTCGGCGTGTGAGTGAGTATAATGTGGGAAGCACCCATGTACTTGTGTGTAGCTCTGCATCAGCTGCAGATGATACAGAACCAATCTTCAGGACAGTCGGGCAGTAGGTAATGATGTTCACATTTTAAAATCTAAAATTAGATCACAATTTCTAGATTAAAAGAAGCGGCATGATATTCATTTGGACGGAGGTGTAAACTATCTGCATACACACAATGCCACAAACAGGTCTACACACACACACACTAATTGAAATGTATCTGATAGCACAGTGTCGCTTCGACTGAAGCTTTAGCTTTCAGAGCTGTGTCTAAATGTGCGAATGTATTTCAGCTCTGTCTCTTTAACTCAGGCCTCCACCACAGCAGCATGCTTTGGGATTCATGCATAAACATGAGCTGGCCTTTCAGCTCTCTCCTCACATAACCAATCTAAATCTAAATGAGCCCCCACAACAGCCCCCACTACAGATACACCAGCAGGCAATGACATTACACCCCCCCAGCCCCAGCCCAACCCCCTACTCTACCCTACTACCCCCAGCGACACATATACACCAGCAGGCAATAATTTCACGCCATCCCTCAAAGCCCCCCCTCCACCCCCTCTGCACACACACTCGTACCCCTTTTTGCCGCAACCCCACCAGCTGCACAGTACTCATTTGATTAAGAGGGGGAGGACAGGGAGAAGGAGAAATGGTGGGGGATCACTTTATCAGGATGACTTTCTAAGATGGCTATCATCAGCTACGAAGCTATCTCAAGCCCTCTTCTGTGCTTACTTTGCTATTGTCCCCCCATGTATATGTTTATCTGTTCCCTGCAACCCCAATCAGAACTGTTTCACAGATTTGTTTCCTCTGTTGTCGTATTTATGTGTAATGGTGAAACAAATGGCTTGCTGCTGGAGAACAAGCAGATACCAGTTTGTACTTGAGAATCTAAATGATCAATTCTGAATTCTTGTATTGTAGTTTTTCCTCTCTGGCAAGTTGTCTCATCAACCACTGAAAAGTTTTACACAAAAAAAGAAGAAAATAATAAAATCTGCTCTACCAACCTACGCTGTGGTCTTTGAAATGTTGTATATGAAAATCTGTGTGTCCTAAATGTGCTGTAGTGTGCAATTTTCCTCCCCTCTCTCCCAGAGTCGTAAAACACATTATCATCAGCAGCAGCAGCAGAAGCAGCAGTGTAATTCATCCGAGGTCGTTAATATTCATCATATCATTTAGTCACAAAGGAAACTCATCTGGCTGAATGTCACAGATGTAATTAATGAAGTGACCCCAGAGGTCATGGCTCCATTCACCAAACGCCTTCCACACACTGCTGTGTTTTACACACACACACACAGTTGCACATCAAAAGCCTTCCAGCCAGACACACATCACCACCTAACATACAACCTGGAATATGAAACACATATAACAGGCAGACACCCTTGCATACCACAACATTCACAAAATGGCTTCTCTCAGTTAGACCAAAGGGATGAGACCAGAGCATGCACCAAAGCAGACTTTATTTAGCTCAGTGGAGTATGGGAAGGGGAAAGGAAGAGAAACACACACCAATAGGGGAGAAGTGGGGGAGGGAGAGTATAGAGACACACTAAACCACTGGAGCAGGACATAAGGACAGGTGCACATCACAGGTATCTTTTTGGTCATCACTATGGCAACAACATATCCAGAAAAAAATGAAAAGAATAGTTTTTCCTACAGTAAAGATAATAGAGTCCCTTCACCATAGAGGACCCCAATATGTACATCTTACAGTCACTAAGATAAAGAGAATACGAGATAAATGAAATTTAAAATAATCAGTATACAAAAAACTGCCTTTGTGGTATTTGGAATGCACATTTCTGTACAGAAGAAAGCTCATTGGTATTGTCGTAAACATTGGTTAGTTTAAGAACAAAACATGACAGAGTTAGTCAGTCCACATCCTTTGGAAAGTTGGCTGTGATGTCAGTCTGAGTTCAGCAAAGCAGTTTTAGCCGGACAAATGAACTAGAGACATTGTAACACAGAAAGACTGACACCATACCAGTGGAAGGTTTTGGGCTGAACTCCTTCAAATAGCTATGCAGTATCTCCACAAGTATTGAGAAGCTAATGCCCCAAGCAGGTTTTTCTGAAAGTGGAAGCTTGAAAAAATATTTCTGGTATTACGAAAGCCATTTTTATCTTCTAAGTAGGGGTAATTAATTGGATACTGAAAAACAAACCTGATGGAATTGAGCCCCACATATCCATTTGTTTTCAACAGAATAACAGAGGAGCAGTTTATCAACAGCATCACAGGTATCATTACAGTTTGTAGTCATTAAAGCCTAGTGGTAAAGCAATCAGAGCATGCATCTTTCTACAGTATCATTAGAAACTACAGTACATTAGCAGCAAACTGGACATCCTTAAGGGCTGAAGTTCAACACTATGGTAAAAAAGAAAGAAAAATAAACTGCAACATTTCTCAAGAGAAGTAAAACTCTTTAACCGCTATATTACAGACTGCCATGGCTCTAGTTTGGGGTTTTGGTTACAGTCTCCAGTGTGCTTATGAGAGGCAGAAAACAGTAGCTTAGATATAGGGACTCCTTCCTTCTTTAAAAACAGCAATACATCGTCAAGTAAACAGTAGCGCTTATTTTTGTAGGTCATATGGTTAAAGTATTATCACGTCTTTGGATTTTTGTCTTAAAGCATTAATTATTGTTTAGCTATTATTGTTATATTATCATTATTACAGTTAGAATAAGGACTGGTTGCAAATGAACAGAGGAAGAAAGGTAGAGAGAAAATAGGAAAGTAGGTAGGGAAGGAGAAAGAGGGAAAATAAATTAAGTGTACAAAAATAACATCAATAACATCCGAAGTTTTTCTCAGCTTTGCGCAGTAGCTCCCTGTCTGTAAGTGGAAAAGGGAGCTATGTCTCAATCATCCAATGAAGCCTTGAGTCAACCATACAAAAGCTAAATACTGTACATTTACCCCTCACACTATTAAACACTTTTGTTTCAATAAGGTTTTTGTAACAATCTATTACTCAGAGGTGAAAAGCTCAGATCTTTGAAATACAGAGATGGTTTTGTATATATCTTTTAATACTTAATCCAAGGTTAAACCATGCCTCTTCTGTTTTAAAAACAGAAAAGTACAGTATTAAGATCACATCTGAAATGGAGCCATGTTGAGCTGTCGACCTGAGCATAGAAAGCTTTACATTAATCACATAACATTGGTCAGCCATTGGTATATTCAAATAGAACGGAAAGGCAGTAAGTCACCTTGCCTGAACATATCAAAGCTGTCATAATCTTTTCACAATCATGACACTATTATATTGAAGCAAGACAGTTTATCTCAATCCATAAGATTTATATTAAGAAACTATTACTAAACACACACAATGTAAATTTGAGTTTGGTTAAAGTTTTCATATACAGTTTAATGGTTGAGTGCTATAAAAAATAGTTTGCCCCTTTCAGGACAAACTGGCCTTTACGTTCTGTGCTATTTGGGCTGTTATCCACTAAAGGAACATAGAAAGTGTACATGTACAACAGAAGACTCATCATTGGCTTGTGGAGGGTGAAGCTGCATTCTAGCACAGTATCAGTCTATTGGTACTCGGCTTACCTATGCCAGCTGCAGCTCTCACCCATTCACCGTACAGACGTCAGCTCTGCAGTTTGTTATTGAAAACAAACATGTTGAAACTAAATCCACAGACATTTAAAATTTTGGTTACGAGCTTTGGAATCTGAGTCAGTCTTTACAAAAGCTCTTTGCGAATACCGCCGTCTATTTCAAGGATATTTTTCAGTTGTTTTTTTTTTCATCATCTTATTCTTCCACAGTTAACTGCTTTGTTTTTCTTCAAGTTTATCTTTTGGAACTCTCTATTTACACTAAAATCTCTTTGACAATTTCTTTCCCAGCCTTTTATAGACTGGCACTACATGCTACACAGCTAGTCATCTAGCACTGTCTGGTGGAGGGCCCACTGTGAGTCTGTCATGCAGACTGAGAGGTAGACTGCAGGTCTAGCTGGGCAGTGAGGTCACATACTTGGAGAATGCTCTTTGGCCTCTGTGGCATCTGGTTGGTTTTATCAAGGTGGTGTTTGGTTGTAGTAAGGTGTGTGGCGGAAAGGGGGAGGAGCTCTTTTCAACAAGAAAGGACAGACCAGGAAAGAGTTTAAGAACAATATGAAAAGAGGAAAGCTGTGGTAGAGAGGACTTGGTTTGGGCTCTCTGCTACTTTCAGTTGAGAGAGTTTCTCTTTGGGCCACTGTGGCTCTGCATCTTTGGGGTGTTCAGGTTACAGGTTTGGCAGCAAAGTGGGCAGGGTATATGTTTAGAGGTCAACAGCAGGTACAGGAGGGGTTTTGGGGAGAATGTAGTAGAAGGAAGCAAGGGGGCCGTAGTCTGCCTCTCTAAGCTCTGTCTCTCTCCCCTGCCCCTGCAGACATCTCGGCCTGCTCCCTCTCTGCAGAGTCAGAGCTCAGGCTCCTGGCCCTCTTCTCCTTGGCTCTGGCATTCTGGAACCACACCTGCAAAAAAGATTGGTATGAATAATTATTAGCTATTACCCTTAAAAGACTTCCTGTAATTATCGTTTTTAAATAAATGTAGATCAAACTGCATTTTATTATTTATGAATTTGAAACAATTACCTGCACCACGCGGTGAGGCAGTCCCAACTCCTGGCCCAGTGCCTCACACTCACGTCGTTTGGGGGTACGATGGCTCCTGTAGAAGTCTCTGAGCTGGAGTACCTGGAAGTGGCTCATCTGTGTCCTTTGGCGCTGCTGCTGATGGTGGTGCTGCTGCAAAGTTTGTGTCTCACCCCAATCTGAGCTTGGACCCCCAGATCCCTCAGGACTAGGAGACCCTTGGTCAGCCATGTTGGAACCCTCCTCACATGGGTACTCATCATCTTCCTCATAGTCATCTTCCTCCTCTGGGTTGTTCAGATCAGTGGTTGAAGACAAAGAGGTCACAGTTGGCTTCACAATTGACTCTTTGTTGCTGATGACATAGCCATGGTTTAGGATATGGTTTGAGGAGAGAGATGGGCCTGGTCTGTCCATGACAGATGACGTAGGCATCCCAATCTGCCCATTGGATCCATTACTCATCGATAAGTTGTAGCCTGCTCTTTCAGCCTCCGCCCAGTGGCGTGACCTCATATGGGCATCCAGAGCACTCTTAACCTTAAAGAGAGCCCTGCAGAATGGGCAACGCAGGTGGTTGAAACCCAAGCTAAAACTGGATCCTGGCCCCATTGACCGGAACTGTCCTTTTCTCTCTCTGGCTCGTGTATTCTGAAACCAGACCTGTGAAGGAAAGACCAGTATGTTTTGAAATTCGAAAATACATAAAAGCATTAAGTCATTTTCTATGTCTTGCTTTCTGTCCCTCTCTCTCAAAATCATTCACACATATTCAAACACAACAAACATCCATAGTACCTGAATCACACGTCTTGAGAGGCCTACATCGCGTGCAATGCTTTCCAGGACTCCTCTGGTGGGGTTAGAGTCTAAGCTGTAGCGCTGATACAACACTTCAAGCTGTTCTGGGGTGATGGTGGTTCTCTGACGCTTATCCCTTCGGTGCTCCTCCTCAACCTCTCTCCCGCCCCTTTGGCCTTCAAAACTGGTCTCTGACATGAGCTTTGAACTCTGCTTCATGGGTGTCAAGGAACTTTGAGAGAGGCTGGTGAGGGTGTTACTCAAGTGATCAGATAGTGTGTTTTTAATTTGTATGCTGTTTAAGTGTGAAATCATGGGATGTGTGGGATTAGAGTGCATTTGGGACATAGCGCTGGAAAGCATTTGACTGGCCATCAGGGTGTGGTTGGGGTGGAGCATCATGTAAGGCATGGTTCGGTCTGTGAAGCCAGAGTGGAGAAATTGGACCTGGGACTGAGCTGCCAGGAGGTGCCTGGTCTGATGCTCCTGCCACAGCTGGAATGATGGCAAGGACACTGGACAGAGACTGCACTGGAACTGAGCTTGGGTTTGGGGTTGGAGCTGGCTTTTTGGCTGGGTTTCAGTGGATAGGCCAGAGGTGGAATCTGGCAGCAGAGTGTGGCTTGTTTCAGACTCTGAAGCAGCAGGGATGCTGGGTGATGCATCAGCAGGCTTTTCAACAGCTTGATCAGAAGGAGGGCTGTGCCTATGCCCCTGGCTGGAATAAGTCGTGGACAGGATGGTGGGTACTGTTTTTTGTGAAATGGAGGAAGAGTGAGGCTGAGGTCTTTCTGGAGTACTTTCTGGCTGCAGATTAAGCTCAGGTTGTGGAGAGGACCCTGTTTTCATGGCCTGAACAATTTCCTTACGCTGGATGTCAGCATCTGAAATTCCGTTTTTAGTTTGAACAAGAGCTGGGCTCTTGTTAGCCTGAGAAGAGACTGTTCTATCTTCTTGTTTTCTAGTAACAGGTGTTAGTTCACCTTTGGCTGTTGGATGCTCACTTTCTGTGTAGTGAGAGTAAGAATCAAGAGCAGGTGAGTCTGGGTGGGTGTAATACTCATAAGTTAGATCCATGGAGTTTTCATTCTGAGAGTCATCTTGTCCTTCATCCCCACAGCTGTTATCCTCGTTATCATCATCATTCTTGTAGCAGCCATTTCTCTGTCTGTGAATGTTATCAAGCTGGTTCTTCCCCACTAATCCATCGTCTGTCCCCCGGTCTTGATTTTTGCGGGCTCTCTGTCTAGCATTTTGGAACCATACAACAATAACTCTGTTAGGGAGAGACAACAGAGCAGACAACCTGTCATATTCTTCCTCTCTGGGGTAGGGAGTGGCCTCAAACACCCCCTGCAGGGTCTCCAGCTGTTGCTCTGTGAAGCGGGTTCGGGAAGAGCGTCGGCCCCTATGGGGCTCTCCTCTCTGGAGGTCTGTTGTCCGGGGATGTGGGGAGGTGTTGGCTGGAAGGCCCGGGGACAGTGTACATGGGGAAAGTGTCAGAGGCTGGTTTTGTGCTACTTCCTCTCTGGACTCCTCCAGGACTATGGTTGGGGGGTTATTAAAATTGTAAGGGGAATCCTTATCTCGCTGGCGCTCCTTAAATAGGGTGTTACGGAACCAGTGTTTGATGACTTTATGAGGCAGACCAGACAGAGCAGACATCTTGTTGATATCTTCATCACTGGGGAGGCTGTTAATATCAAAGTGTTTTCTCAGAACAGTCAGTTGCTCCTCAGTTATTCGTGTTCGGGTTCTCCTACCCTGTTGCTCAAGTATTGTTGGGCTGACTTGGGGTTGCTGTCCTGTTTGGATGGGGCTGGGTTGGGATGGTTGACCCAGCAGCGCAGGATTAAGCTGTGGAGGCTGACCTTGCAAAGCTGGACTAAGCTGTGGCTGTTGCCCTAGCAGTGCTGGGTTGAGTTGAGACTGGTAGAGTTTTGCCAACTCAGGATTCACACTTGAGTCCAACCAGGGTTGGGGCTGGAGAGTCACAGACTGCATCATAACTGGAGAGAGGAGAGGCAGCTCCATGGGAAAAGGAATGGGGGGTAGGTTAAGTTTAGGTAAAGGCAGTGGGGGTATAGAAAGCTGGGGCAAGGGAAGAGGAAGCATAGGTATTTTAGGTAAGGAAAGCGGTATGGACTTAGCTGGGGATGTGGTTTGAGAAGTAGCTGTAGCAGATGTGCTTGGGATGGGTGCCTCTTGTTGTGGAAATTCTTGAAGTTGAGAAGGAAATGGAGGAGAAGAAGGTGCAGGGGTAGTTGGTGTTAGGTCTGTAGCTGGAGTGCATGTTTTGGTTATGGGGTCTAAAACTGAGGGTACAGGTGAGGGTGCAAGGGTTTTAACTTGAGGCTTAACTGGTTCCAGTGGTTCTGATTCTGAGGATGGGGCTGGGGTTGCAGCATGAGTGCAAGCAGTTGAATTCTCCACAGATTTAGGCTGTGTGAGGGGGTACATCTGGTCATACTGCAGCCTGTATTCTCTGGAAAATCTCTCTAGTGCAGCAGTGGGAAACACCATCCTGTGAATGTACTCCCGGTGGCTTTTTAAAATCAAGGTATCTGAAAAAAACTTGCCACAGTCTCTGCACTTTTCTCCCGTTCCACAGCATCCTTTCTCGTTGTTTGCTGATTCCTCATGTTTGTTCTGCTTTTCTTGTGGCACGCTTTCTATCTCTCCATTGCCTTCTACTCCTTTGTTATCCTTGTTACAGCCTTCCATCTTTCCATCCTGTAGTCGACTAAATTCATCTCTTTCCTCCTCTGAGCACATCTCCATCTTGTTTATATCAGAGCACTCTTGTTTATCTGGTATCATATAAGTTGATATCTGCTGCTGGTGTCTGTGTCTACTTTGTATATATTGCAGTGCTAACTCATAGCCATAACTTTGCAGCAAGGCTCTAAGAGGCTCCCCATTCACAGCAGCATAGGGCACTCTGGGAGGAGGACACTGCAATCCAAGAAGATTAAATGAGGAGGAATCTGTTTCCTCCTTCTGACTCTTATTTTTAACAGTAAGAACAGGTATTTCTTCTTTTTCTTCCTCAAGACTAGAATTGCGGTGTTCTCTTTCTGTCTGGTTGATGGAGGATCCACTGCAGCCTTCTTCAACCACGGCTTCACACTGCACATGATCCTTTGGTTGGCCAACAGCTGAGCTTGAATTTTGTCTCTGGGTTTGTTTCTCATCTATTTGGGGTTGGGACTCCCTTTTAGCTTCTGCCTTAACATGTTCTTTTGGGATGGAGTTTGCAGATACTAACTGACTAAGTTCTGGGCTCTTAACAGCTAACTCTGGGTTAAGCTTCATGTCTCCTGACAAGTAAAAGGGAAGAAGAAGTTGCTGCTGCAGAGAGAGCAAGTTGTCTGGTGCCAGGGGGAAGTGTTTTTTAAGGAGATTCTCTGGCCCCAGGGGAAGGTGCTGTATCATTTGGGACTGGAGCAGAGCTGTGTGTTGTTGTAACTGAGCTTGGGCCTGTGCCTGAGCCTGGGCTAATTGCTGCTGTTGTATTAGCATTAGCTGGTTTCTTGATGCTAGAAGCTCTGCCACTCTCTTTTTAGCCTGTTGGCTGTCAGTTGGGTTAGAGACGGTTGGCTGGGTCTCGGCTGCTAAGCTCAGACCTAATAGCGAAGAGGTTGAAGAGCTTACTACGTCTGGCCTCTTGGTGGAAGGCAAACTCTTGGATGTTTCTTCTCTGGTGGTAGCAGCCTGAGTAGCAGTAGTGGGGACTGACACTGGAGCAGCTACACTAGATGCTGGGGTCTGTGGAGCTGAGTTCTGGGCAGCACGAGCTCTAGTCTGATGAAGGACAGAGCGAAGATGTATGTCCAGTGTGGAGCTCTGGCTATAGCCCACGCCACACAATCGACAGCGGTAGGGCCTTGGATCTGGGCCACGGGGAGACTCGGGGGCAGCAACACCTGTGCCAGAGTCCTGCAGGGCTCGTCTGGCCCGGTGGAGATGTGATACAGAGTTATAATGGACCAGAAGAATGGTTTTCTGGGTAAAAGATTCAGAGCATATGGTGCATTTATAAGGCCTTGTTGGATCCAGATAGCGGTCCATTGTGGGGTTGGAGCTCTTTTTGGCAAGAGAGCTGGAACTAAGTTCTGATATGATCTCTTCATGTGGCCCTTTTTCTGGCTCTGTTAAATCCTCCTCATCTCCATCAACTTCACCAACCATGTCCTTCTCTTTAATTTTAAATTCTTCTTTTTGTTCCTCCTTTCCCTCCATGCCAAATGCTTCTTCCTCTATCTCTTCATCCTCACCTTCTCCTGCTTCTTGGCCTACTTGAGGTGATAAACTAAAATCTTGTTGAACTAAACTCTTATTATGATCCATGTATTGCGCAGTATGAGGCGGTAAGAGTGTATTCTGCCCCTGTGTGTTCTCTAGCTGTGAGTGTGTGTTCTGCATGTGTCTTTGCAGGGCCTCCTGACTGCGGCATTGTCTAGAGCAGAGGGGGCACTCTGTCGCCGCCCTCATGGCATGGTACTGCCAGTGCAGCTGGAGCTTCTCCTGAGTGGGGAACGCCAGGCTGCACCTGCTGCAACGGAACCGGTAACCATGGCGATCAGAAAGGGAGGGGGTCGCTGGATGGGGAGGGGGCGGGGAGGAAGGGGGATCTGAGATGGGGACTGAGGAGCCAGTCTGCCATTGGAAGGGTGAGTGGTGTTGTCTTCTAGGGGTGGGGTGAGTAGAGCTGTGACATCTTTGGGTGCGGCTACATCTCCCTCAGTGTTCTCCACTGAAATGCCTGCAAAATGCATAAAAATAGTAATTTAAAATTATTTTAATGACATTAGGCCAACAAGACAATGTGTTTTGAACAAATGATCATGACATGGTTTGGTATTTATGATTCTTTAATTAATATCTAAATTGTGGTCAGTTTTATTGTGCATTTTATACCAACCTTTGTTATTCTTGGTGTTTTTATTTTTATGAGTATCATCTGTGCACAACTCTGTCTGTGGTTCCATCTGCACCTGAGGCTGCGGTTGTTCCATGGATGGTGCGACCTGGAAGAAAAAAACGATCTGTGACGGCCTGTCAGTTTGGGTCTTTCTTGGTTTTATTGCCAGTTACACTAAGTGTTGTTTTACCAATTCAGACTAAAAGAAATATGGGATATTACCATATTTTCTTAATCCGACATTATGAATAAAACATGTGTAATTGTACAGCATTGTAATAGCAAGCAAATATCAAGATGTAGAAACCGAGAGTGCCTGCACACCCTGTCCTAATATCATAAAACATTAAAGTGTGAATGTGTAAGTGTATCGTTACATCTTGCACCTGCCTGCACAGCAATACAGACAGCAAGGCACATCAATTTGGTAATAAGTGTATATGGTTGAGATATGTGGGTCTGCCCTTCAGCTCCAATGACACCCTCCAACATGCCCCAAGGGTTTAATAAAACTTTACTGAGCTGAATAATGAATTTATTTAAAATCATTCTTCATATAGAAAACCTCCATCTCCACAGCTTCAAGCACTGAGAGCAAATACTATATCTATGTGAACAGCTAGCTACCCTAAGGAAAGGATGGACAGCTAAAGATGAGATTTACATGACAAGAGTTTTCTCTGCGTAACAGCTTCATAAGATAGAAATAGAAGAACAACCGCACACACACACACACATATACACACTGCAGAGAAAACTGAAGGTCAGGCTTAATCTAGAGAGCGTAATTGGAAAGCAAGGTACATAATGGCCATCATCACCTCAGTCTGAATTAATGAACCTCAATTACTATCAGAGAGAGTGAGGGAGGGGTAGGAGGGGGAGAAGGGAGGACGATGGAGGGGGGGTAAGGGTAAGGGGTGTAGAATATGAAAAAGAGAGGGAGCAGGGAGAGTGAGGGAGGAAGTATGGGGAAATGAACAAAAAAAAACTGCTTTGGAGAGAGAGTAAGGGAGGGGTAACGCATAAGAAATCGAGAGAGAGCTTGGGAGAGACTGAAAGGGAGGGGCAAGGACAGAGATTACTGAATAGGAATGATAGGAGTAGCTGGAGGGGGGAGAAAGGGACAGCAGAGGGGAGAAAGGGTGAAAAGCAGTCAGTCAAGTGGAGGCGAAGAGCGCAAGAGACAAAGGCCACTTAGCATACAGGCCAGGGAGATGGAGGATGGTGATGTGGATAGATGACCAGTCTTTGTTAGTTGGAGAGACACAGTAAAAAGCATGGGGGCCCCTTTTTAGCTTCACTGCACTTCTGGTAATAGAGGGCTACTTAAACATGCATTATAGAAAGACTGGCTTTTCCCTCACTTACTCAGTCAAACCCTTGCTCTTCCACTCTAAAAGACGCTCATACACATACACACAGAATGCACGGCTGTATCAAAGATGATAGCGGGGAGCTACTTAAACATGCATTAAAAAAAGCGCTGCCTTTCTCTCTGGTGCCTTCTTAATGGAATTGTCTCCCTACATTTCACTCTCCCCCATCCCCCATCGCTTTGCCTTCTCATTTTCTTTTGCTTCCTGACGAACGCAAATACAACAAATACACACTTGCATACACTTACTGTGCTGATGAGCTTGTCTACACAGTCCTGCGCCACACTGTGCACATGTGTGAGATGCTGTTGAAGGTGTGTGTATGGGAGTTTAACCTGGCACAAAGGGCACTGGACAGTCTAAAAGAGTGGAGAGAAAAGAAGAGAAGAGAGAGAAGTGAGAAAAATAGTTATTAAAGTGAATTAGAAGGCTGCAAGATAACATAGATGTGCATGGGTTTGTGGGATTACACACGCAACTGCCAGGTCTTCTAATCTAAAACTGAATTTATTGTGTCCATTGTTACATTTTATATTCACATGGACATAATTAAATTATTAAAATGTATGTCAACTGCTCACCTGCTGGTTCTCATTTTGCTGGTGTATTCTGGGGCGTTTGGTTGAGATGGAGTTTTCCATTTCCTCGCATCCAGAGGATGGACGCTTAACTGGGGGCAATGACTCCCTCTTTTCTCTTTCCTCCACCTTAGTTTCTTCTTCAAGTAAAAATGTATATGAACTTGTAAATAGATTGATATTTACTACGTATGTAATATATTATCATACATCATTTGAGTTAACTATAATATGTTGTAGAATGTGTTGAATTGACGCAGCCATACCTGTCTCCTCAGGAATCTGCTTTGCCCCCAAGTTACATGTGTCTTTGGTTGTGTCCAAAGGACCAGTGGTGGTCTCACTGGAAGTTTCCATATCTTCACTGAGGTCTCCTGGGAGGGGACAAGACAAATAATTATGTTACACAAACATTGTGCTTCATACAATATGTTCTCACAGACTATCAGGTTAATTGTAGTTTATATTATTTTCTAGATAGCATCCTTCAAAAAGACCAATGTCTTTGGACCACACTTCATTCTTCTTGCTTGCCTCCATACACTATTGATCAAGTATTGATTCTCCATTAGATTCTCCTCAGAGGTGGAGTAGAGGTAATATGGACTTACAACACATCAGTTCACCTCGATAAGTCTTAATCCGCCCATAGACAAATCACAGGATACACTTAATTCACAACTGAAGTGTTGAACTACTCATTTTACGTGTTGTGCCAGCAGTTCACACTCCAGACAATGTAAATTCAGTGTTTTATCTTGAACAGACTGCAGACTGGTGAATCCACCTCCCCCATTCTTGTCCAGGGGATTTGTATTGGTCCACTGATTAGCAGGTGCTAGTTAGCTGTTGACAGGGGTTATTGGGGATATAACAAGGATCTGTATCGACTAATCAATTTACTTGATCAATATCTCAGCAACAGCCAGTACTAATTTTCTCACTCTTTTCATCTTAATCCCCTGTCTGCTCTCTGATGTCAGGAAGCACATGCAACATGAAATCAAATACACCCACACAGTTCATTTTCTCACCTGTGTCACCATCAGGGCTTTTCCTGATGGTAAAAATGGCTGCCAGCTCCTCTCCGCCCATTGGCTGCAGCTGTAGTAGCCCTTCCCTCTGCTGATGGGTTGGGGTTTGACTGTGTTTCAGAACTTGGAGTTTAGAAGAGGAGGAGTGGTTGCATAGGAGACAATGGAACAGCCACGAACCTCCATCAACCTCACCATCATACTGCTGCAGGAACTAAAAATAATGGAGGTAGAAAGAAGAGAAACAAGAAAATTATGATTGGACAACAGTTTATAAATCTAGTCTGATTATTATGAATTGCAAAATACATTTTTGTTTCAAATGCTGCTCGCAGGTCCTAAGACAAAGGGGTTATTATTGAGAGCCTACTGACTCTGTAAACCCGGACGCTGGCCTTGTGGTGTGAACTGAGGGAATGTCCCCGTAGCTTCTCCAAACTGCTGGTCACGTAGTCACACAGGTTGCACCTCAGCTGGACAGAGTTGCCCTTAGCAATAAGGGCGGCCCCCTCCTGACCCCTTTCTCCACCCTCCTGGAGGTGAGCAGCAAGCTGGTACCGGGTGCGGTGTCTGTCAGTCTGGCAGTGCAAGGAGAAGTTAGCCCTCAGCGGGGTGGTGTAGCCACACAGCCTGCAGTGGCAGCCACCAGCGAGCAGGGAGCACCACTCAGATTGGGGAAGAGAGCGAGGGGCGTTCAAGTGCTGCTCCACAGACGCTAAGCTGTCGGACGAAAAGCAGGAGCAGACAAGGCATTGAAACACGCCCTGGGAGAGGGGTCCAGTGGGGGACAGAGATGGGGCTGGAGGGGGGGAGGGAGAGGGGGAGGGAGAAGGAGTCAGTGTAGACCCAAGGGTGACTGGCTGTTCTGCAACTTGTTGACTGGTTAGTCGCAAGGAGAGCTCAGCGCCTAAAACACAGAGAGAAACCCTGTAAGAATTCACAATTTTTTCAAACTTTTATGTTGGATTACTGCGAGAGATGTGATGTATTAAGATGTGATATATTACTCACCTGTGTTTTGAAGGTGTTTAAGCTGCGGGGCAAGGCTCCTGCAGTGAGACAGATAATAACCTCTCTGGAGCCGTAGCATGTTATGTGTGTGTTTCTCACTGGTGGTGTGTATGCGCAGGTTGCGGGCAATGCTGGTCTCATAGTCGCACACATCACACCGCCACCGCTTACCATGAGAGTTAGAGTGTGCAGGTGGTGTGAGCTTGGTGGGCTGGGTAGCAGGTGTGGGAATAGAGAGTGGGAGCTTGTATGCAGGCTCATCCACTGCGTGACCATTGGAGGAGCTGCTATTGTTGGTAGTGTGAGAAGTGTGCATATGACCATTTGAGTGTCCCCCATTTTGAACATTATTAAGGTGTTTATCCGACTGCATGTGTATGCTGAGGTTGCCTTTCGATGAGGTAGCATAGTCACACACCTCACAGCGGTAGGGCTTGTAGCCACAGGCGTAGGTTTCACCACGGGCCAAGCGAGGATGGGGTTTCCCCGAACTGCAATATACACACACACCTTGTGTCGCACCGCCACACACACACTTTCCCCCAGAGGCGCCACACACACACTGGCCTCCCGTCTCCGGATGTTTCTCTTTCATGTGGACTTGCAGTGTATGCTGAGACTTATAGTGCCAGTTACACTTGGGGCATTTCAGCGTCTTGCAGGAATTACGTGAGTGCATTATGGTCATGTGACTAGTCAGTGAATTAGGAGAGAGGTCTTGGTTGAGGTTTTGAAGGACAGCTTCTTTCTGTTCTCCTTCTTTGTCTCTCTCATCATCCACCTCTGTGTCTAGCTGGCTGTCATTTGGTTCTGGAGCTTTGGCACCATCTCCATTGGAAATGGAAGAGTGAGGAACCCCTGCCGGCCCATCAACCTCAGCAGGTGTACTGGCAGGCTCTGTACCTGCCAGTGGAAAAGCCAGAATAGACTGCTGGGATTTAAAGCTCTGAGGAAACCCAGAAATCCAGCCCTGATCTCCCTTAATGTCTTTTACCTCTGTCTCGCTCAGCAGGGCAGAAGAGGAGGACGGACAAATGAAGTGCTTTGGAGAGGTGGAAAGAAAAGGGGAGGGCTTTGGAGAGGCGGCTATTTTGCTGTCGAGTGTGCCACTGGCCTTTGCAGTGCTGGAAGAAGAGCTGTGCTGGCTCTGTTGAGGTAATAAAGAACATTTGGATTTGGTTTGGCTTTGGTTTGAGATGGCCTCCTCCTCTTCCTTCTCCTCCTCTCCGCCTCTGCTGCTAAGGGCTGCTGGGAGGCCCCCTGCAACTGACGCCTCTCCCACATGTACATGCACCTCCCCTTCTTCCTTCCTTTGCCCTGACAAATATCCCTCCCCGAAGTCTTCCTTCATCCCCTGCTTTTGACACGCTCCATTCTCCTGTGAATGTCGGCCTCCTTCTTTATGCTCACCTCCCTGGGTGTCTTCTCTAGCCTGGGACCCCTCTGCACCCTCCTCCTCCTGCTGAGGCAGGGTCAGGGGCTCTTTGGCAGGGGCCATGGCTGAGGTATGAGAGGATGACCCCTGCTCAGGAATGACCGCCAGGGTCAGGAGAGGAAGAGATAAAGCCTTGGGACTGAGGTCAGCATCTCTCTCCTCTCCTCCCCCTCCATCCCCTCCTCCTCCCTCACCGCTGTCCATACCAGAGGCTACAGCTGCCACGCATTACTACCCCACCTGTATGTTTCAGATATAGAGAAAGAGAAGAAGAGAGCAGGACAGACAGACAGGAGAAAAATGAAGGGAAAAAGAGGAGAAAATGAAATACATGAGTCATGTAAATAATATTGCATAACAGTGGAGGTCATTGATTACAGTCCCTGGATAGCATCTGTTCAATACAGCCTTCACAGTGCACAATACAGAGGCTGGTTACGCAGGGGTTAGCGTTAGCCCTTAATGGGAAAATCAATAGCATGAGCGTTAAACTAGGTAGAGGAATGCGGGTAAAGGCTATGCAGGAGGTCTGTAATATTCCTCAGGGGATAGGATTAAATAAAGAACTGAACGCTTCTGAGCTAAAGGGCTTCCACTAAATTGCCACACTTAGATAAAAGAGGATAAAACAACAGTTTTTAAAGCCATCGTATCAGTCTCTGTATCTTTTGCTGTGCATTAGTACAGATATATTATGTGAGGAAACAGGATCTCTGTTTAGCACGAGCCATTATATAGTGCAAACACAGGACACAATATAATAAACACCTGTATAATCTTTTAGTCCAAAATACAAAAAATACTTGTGTGACGCTTATACAATTTTTGTTGAGATTTCACACAGGTGTTTATTAAAATCTGTGGCAATCTTTGAAGCAATCGTTTGTGGTGTTGCAGTGCAGTGTATTATATTTTGACCTCACCTCATTGTATGTGTATAATATTGTGTCCACCCCCTGCACACTACAAACACACTCTTACACATAAACACTAAAGCAATGATGTACATTACAATAATGAATTTCTTTTTGTAACTGAAACTTTATGTACCATGCATTTATAGTCAATTATGGTGTGTTTAAAAAAAAAAACATTTTACAGCAAAGTTTAAAAATCTGCATATTTTAAGACTGCATTTCCTTGGCTTTTGAAATGATTTGGTTTTAATGAAATAGCAAAGGGCTATGGCATTTTATCATACATGAATGACCAAAAACATTCAGGATAATCCTTAACATTTCCAAAAATTGAGAAAAGAGGTTTCACAAAGATTCTGAATCACCAGCACAATAATGCATCACTACAGAGACTCCCCCTGTTTCTGACTGACAGATGGATGCCAGATGAGACAGATACATCTCTCTTACTCTGTGTGTGTCCCACAATCTCATTACTGACCTTTTTTAATCAAGGAGAGACTTTAATGTACCCTTTCACCTTCTCCTTCAACCAACCAACCAACCAACCAACCCCCTCCTCCTCTTCCTTAAACACTCTCTCTCCCTCTCTACTGTAGCCACCCCCTCTCTCCTCTCTGCACCTTAAAGATATATGGCTCATATCGGCACTCTGATAGTGCTTTAATGTACTGTGTTTATGTCACAGGCCACAGACCCTTGCCCACTGCAGCTGTCCACTGTCCTGCCGGATAGTGCTGAAGGGCTGAGCCTGCCTGCCAGCAGCTGAGAACAGTCTCTAATCTGATAAAGATTTTCATTTACACTGCAATCAATAACCTGGGTCTATCGGCAATGTAACTATTTATACAAACATTCCGGGCTCTCTATCGATCACAAGTGCGGGAAACCATCATTTAACAACCTGTGTGTACATCCTGTTGTGCACTGCAAACTGATTCTGATAATATCAATTAAGCACACACATAAACACCTGAAATGTAACATGCATATTAGAAATTGTTTGAAATTGTTAATATACAAGATATATTTGTTATTAGATATGTATACTACAGATTTAGCAAAATAAAATGATGTCCAAATAGCCAACAAAAAGTGTGTTCCCTGAATCTCTATCTTAGGCTGGGTGTGTGTGTGTGTGTGTGTGTGTGTGTGTGTGTGTGTGTGTGTGTGTGTGTGTGTGTGTTAAGAATAGAGAGAAAGGAGAGACAGGGGTGTGAGGGGGAAAGAGAAAGAGACAGAGAGAAGAGTTGTGTGGCTACAAGAAAATGCATTTTGTTTGTCATTATAGGACCTGGACAAATACAGCTGGACATGGACAAATACAGTTTTGAACGCAAATGCTTTGCGTGAGGACCCAGTGGACCACATAGCCTACAGCCTACACCAGTCTGAAGGTAATGGCACTGATCTGTTTTTGCATTATTCTGGGACCATACAAGCGGGGCTCTTTGAGAATACCGGACGGGCAGCGACTTGAAGTTCACTCCCCGTCTCTGAATGTGTTGTCAAGCCACTGATCAACATTCAGCCTCCAGACTACTCTCAGCCTTTGTTTACAGTGGACCGCACCGTACCACACTCCGATTCAGCTAAACCAAGAGTGATCGCGTTCAGTAACCAGTAACAGGTGACTCAGTGCACAAGCAGATCAACAAAAGCTTGATTTGTGCGAATTTACAGGCTACACTGACCAAACACCCCCTCCTCCGGGTTGCTTCCTAGTCCCTATAATATCGTAAACAAATGGTAGACTTACATTTCTGCAGCGGCTCTGGTACAAAGCTCCGTACGCTGAATGTGTAGTAGTCCAGAAAACAATCGTATAGAGAGCCCACTCATTCCTTATGAATGATCCTCTGCGATTTTACGGAGCCAGGAGGAAAAAATGGGGAGAGGGAGAGAGAGCAGCGGGGTCCAAGTTGTTACCAAACAACAGTGTAATTAAAGCTACATATACGCTGTAGTAAACAGAAGATGGGGGACGGAGGGGTTTGTGCGAGCTCCAGAGGTAGAATGAGTTCTGATCACTGTGGGGGGAAAACACTTGGCTCTTTATTCCTGCTAATTAGTTTCCTTCAAAAAATGGCTGAGATTACGCCCAGTGCGCATGTGCGTAATTGCGCAGACACCGCTAATTAGCCCGTTTGGATCAATAGGATTCCGCGAGAGAGAGAGAGAGAGAGAGAGAGAGAGAGAGAGAGAGAGAGAGAGAGGGAGGGAGAGAGAGGCTGCAGGGGACGCATAGAGAAGACAAGGAGGAGAAGAAAATATTTAAAAAGTACGAGAAAATACAGCTGAAACGTTAAATTGTAATTACAGATAGAATATTATGGCTGACAAATTCCAATATTACATTTTAGATGGATATTAAGCCAAATCCTAGCTGATTTAAAAAATGTAGAGAGAAAACAATATAGCAGAACATTCTCTAGTTAACACCAAAAAGACATAATAAAATACCACGAAGTATAATAATGTCAAAATAAAGTCGATATTGATTAATCCCAATAGGCTTTCTAAAGGAATATTATGATGCCAGGAAATCTGCCACAAAATGCGACACTATCACCGTGATTCACTATTGAGAACTACAAACACACTACAAGGCCCTGGAGGATTATTTTAGTATTATATTGACATTTTGTTTGAGATAAAGCACGGGCTAGACACTCAGGTGTAGGCATTATGTCCTAGACTTAAATTGCATTATTTTGATGAAATATTTACATTTCTGTGTAATAGCCCACTTGCTTGGGAAAAGTTGTATCCCGTAATCGCAAGGTTTTTGGCAGACAAATATTCACGTCTAACAAAGAGATCTAAAAATGAATGCTTAAAAGATAAAGAAAAAGTCTCGTCTAAATATGCTTGAATATAAAATCAGACATTGCACCCTTGATTGTTTTTGGACTGAGGGTGCAGGTCTGGGTTTTCTAGCATTGGTTTGCGGGTTAACTGTCTCAGTTTTGGAAAACAAAAAAATATTTAAGCCTTAATTGATGTGTCCGTTCCTGTTTGTCATCACAGCAGACTTTTAGTTTTTTGTGGGGTTTTTTACTCCGGCCGCCCCATCCTCGCCACTCGGGTCTATTGTTATGATAATACTATTGTGAATTTCACCCTGGATGTGCAATCTGTCGATCGTCCATATTTTAGATGGTGAAAACTGCCTTTATTTGTAAGATCAAATAGTTTATTTTTACTTTATTAGGTTTTGATTGTCAAAGCTGACCTCGTCGCTGTTTAAGAATTAAACACAAATTTAGAAAGGTATGAAAGGCTACTATGTTACTGCAAAAAGTCCCCATGGAAAAAAATACAGGTGTATTATAGTCTTACCACAGGAGGTTAAAAAAAGACTACAGCATTAACTGCATCAAGGTTACTATCCGTTTACTGTTGCGTGAAACAGCCGCGCTACAAGGCCATATCGTAATAGTACGTGAATATTAATAATGTTTCGTTATGTTGGTTTTCAGTGTACTGACATTTTGATTTTGGTTTGTCTTGATTTGGTTTGATTATTTTCTTGCATTTGTGCAATCATAAATGTGTAAAGAATCGAATGTGTAAGAATGTGTGTGTGTGTGTGTGGGTGTGTGTGTGTGTGTGTGTGTGTCACAAACAAGAATTTATCTGCTAGGTGCGTCCCTGCGTTTATGGGTTTAAATGAAAACAAAAATGTTAAACTGTTAATTGAAGCTAAAGCAATATGGGGATCTGCTGTTTGAGAATGTTTATCTGTTTATCTTTATATGTTCATACGTTTTTTAAAACTGTAGTGTATTTATAGAATATCAAATGTATGCTTCTTTTATACAAGTAAAATAAAAAGCTGTAAACAGATGTGATGTTTGGGGAAACAACATCAATGATCATTTTGCTTTGATTTTAAACCAGTTATGCAGCCTATTTGAATTTCTTTATAAACAAATGATATTTTACACTATAGTGCTGTGATGCAATAATAAAATGCTTTCAAATGATCCTTCATATTATTTGATTCTCTGGTTCATGATGTAAATTTCCATTTGTATTTGAATATGCAATTGCATTTTATTGTCTCCAATTAAAAGACAAAAAGCCAGGTGAACAGATACATATTTGATTGTCTACATTGTGTGCGAGGAACGGGTCATATACTGTATGTGATTCATATATGTGGTTCACAATTATTAGCCACATGCACAGTCCTCTTAAAAGCAGTCCCCGTGTGAGGCCATATTTTTACCAAATAGAATAGAATAGTTCTCCTGATTGGTTTAAATGTACGCCTTGAGAAAGTTCAGCCCAGATATGAGAGGAGACGCTCTCCCTGACTGGCACTGCGAGTTCATTTCCGTAGTGATAAATATAGAATTCTAATATTTTCCCATTATTAAAGCTCTCATGTGAGTGTATATTTACATTTACAATTTGCACACACACACACACACACACTCTCTTGCATACGCACTCAAACATGCACAGGCCACAGTGTAAAACGCACCAAGCTTTCCTTGCCCTCAGGTGTATGCCAGGGGTTGTTGTTTTCACTGTAATATATAGTTAGCCCTTCCACCAATTTACCCTGTCAGTGCTAATGGGGCAATTAACCACTGTGATACCCCCCAGGCAGAAGGAGAGCCAAAAGCTCCCCAACTCCAAACGTCTCCAAAAATGTCTTTATGACATTTATATGACAAAATGTGGGGGAAGCTAGGGACCCATCTGACACCTTGGAGGGTCCTTAATGTCACTCCCTCCCTTGCCCCCGCCCTTTCTGCCCCTGGGTATGGCACTGAGTGGGAAGTGTAATACATCATGTACAAGAGAGGCTAAGGTCTCGTCCAGGAGGGAGTAAACTTTGTACTCTGCATCCAAAGTGTCAATAGAGCAACTCTGATTTACTCACTGTGTCCACTTCTGTATGATTGTGAATGTAAACTGGCCTTTATGGTAAGCCATACACACACAAACACACTCCAACTTGACCTCTCCTTTCATTTAAGCCTTTTTGGTGTCTATAAGTCTCACATTCCCTCTGTCCTTCTTACATCCCCCAAGGAGGCAATAACCTCCCTACCAAGTGCTTCCCCTTGAGCCGTTGTCATAGTAACTTGTGGGCTGGTCGACATGACAACCCCACCATGGTCCAGAGATAGATGATAGGCCAGACATGGGGAGGGAGAAGGCACATGGGGGATTTGCACCCCCTTTAATTTGGTTTGCCTGATTCTGATTTAAAATGTGTTTTTTCTCTCCCTCTAAGGGTTGGGCTCATTCAGTATCAACCTGCTTTACATTTATACAGGTATTTACAGCCTGCAAATGCTGTCGGCCTCTGAGCGACTCCACTAAACTGTTACCTGCCTTGCTCTGTGGCACCTGGATGGACATTGTTGAGGGAGAAACAATATTTCACAACCTTGTTCTATAGTCCCTTTAATGGTACAAAAATTTGTAATAGTAAAAATATGAATGGATTAAATATTGTCCTATTTTCCTTTCCCATGTCCCTACAACATACCTGTCATTTTTTCCAAAGCAAATGAATATAAATAGTGAGTGCAGGAAACCTGTATGTTTTTACACTTTGCCCTTTTTGGGAATTAAACCCAGAATCTGCTATTTACTGTTACCACCGGATTCATTACGAGGAAATGCAGATATTTGAAAGCCCAGGATCATAAAGACATTAAACCCCCGTCTTCCCAAGACTCCATTTCCTAAATCTGAGGACAGTATACTGTAACTGTCCCTGCACCATTTTATTGACATGACGTACATGTGTGAAAAGCACTTGCAATAGATGATAATAGTTGGTAGATGACCTAGTAGATTTGCACAAAAACATTTCACCTATTTATTACATTTTCTATTTATTACAACTGTACTGCTTTTCATAACGGGCCAGTAGGATGGTCCTTCAAGTGGAGGACTCGGTGAGAAGAACCATCCTCACTACATAACTCCTGAGCGAGATAATGAATCCCAACCAGCTCCAGGGGTGCTGCCCCTCAGCTGACCCTGATCTCTGACCCCTGTGTAGAGGGTAACAAACAAAAAGAGATATTTCCTATAAGGATCAATGAGTACATACATATTATATTTCAAATATATCAAACGTTTGATATATATCATATATACATATAATACCTCAAGAGAACAACATACATTAAGTCCAGTCAAGTATTTTGAGGCAAAAATATAAAAACGAAATGGAGAGAACTGAATGATAAATGAGATAAAAACATTTCACCACTCATCCAAGAGGCTTTCTGATTTTATTGGTGAAGAATTCCCTGGAACCTTGTTCTCGAGAAACTGCAATATAACATTTGTTTGATTTAAAATATAATAATGTTATTTGCCAAAACTGAATGGTGTAAACGAATGACATGCAGAAGAATTCCCCACCCCTTAATTTAACTCATAAAATCTTTGTGATGAATCGCAAATCATAGATAAAATAAATAAATTATATGTATGTCAGATTCACTTTTTAATTATTTTACATTTTATTTACTACCTTAAGGATAGAAATTATTTTGTAATGACAGACTTTGAATTGCATTTTTGCCTTTGATGTGTGTGTATCCAAATAGGTTTGCAGGCATTGGCCCACCTCCATGCCGTGTTACAGAGTCCTCAGAAATTAATTTCTGTACAGTAACTGCAGTCCTGGCAAAGCAAAACTGAAAAACTCATCTTCTCCCTCAGGTGCCCTCAGATCTACAGCTACATGGTTTGGTTTTGTGCTTAATATTTTCCTTATTGTGCACTTTGATTAACTTTGGCCTCCTGTTTGTGTGACTGCTTCTTTTTTATTTTGGATATGTTTGATGTGTGTGTGCTTGTTTTCGTTTTTGTTGCCTCTGCCTTTGACAGATGAATTTCTCCTTGGGGAGCAATAAAGTGTATCTTCTCATTTCATCTCATCTGGTCTTATCACCTCAGCTATGGCCTCCTGCAGGAGATCATTAATAACATTAATGTTAGATGTTGATGAGTGTGCCCACAGGTAGCCAATATTTAGATCCAATCATACTCGACCATAAGTAGAATGGACAGATAGACAGATAGACAGATAGGTGGATGCAGGAAGGGCGAATTGTTATTCATTCCATATCCAGTTCACATTAAATGGCTTAGCCACAAAACGCGCCAGTAAAACTGAGCAACAGCGCCCCTCGATGGCCGGGGCTCGTAACTGAAAACATGCCAGGCAGCAAAAACACTGAAGGCTTCTCGGGCACCGTACATTCGCGGAAGTTGTCAAAACATTATTTAGTAGAAAGGATGGGAGAATCATCTAAATAAAAGTACAGGAAAATTGTGTTTTCGTTAATTCCTATCATTCCTCTTTAGTCCAGGCCTTTCAACATGGACGATGAATGGGAAGAGGAGGTATGAAATTCCATCAGCGTACTAGCGATAGTGATACCAATATTAGCTTCATGTGGCTAGCATGTTAGTTTACTTAGCCTGGAGATTAGAGCGACTAAGTAACATAACGACTGGTTTGACTTAAGTATTAGTTATTGTGTTAACCTTTCAACTGGTAGTTTCGGGGACAAACTTCCCACCAAATATTGGTGTGGGTTTTAGCTTGTATTCATATTGGCTCATTGACGTGAACGTGTGGGGGAAACCCTGATAGCTAAATTCATTTTCTGACCAAAATATTGTGTGGCAAGGAAAACGGTTAACTATATTGTAATTACTTTATTTTATTATTTCTCTTCTATGCTCTTTTGACTGAGTACAGTCGTTGTGTTCATTTCTATAACTTACAAATTTACTCTTTTGGTCTTTTCGCGTGTTTAGGAGCAGCTTGTTGTGGTGGAGATCTCTGGTATAATCAACAATGACTTCCTGTCCAAGTGTCGGGGCACATGCAAGATACTGGTGAGTTTCGGATATTAATGCTTTGTGATAGAGAAAGAGAAGAAGCCTGGCCACCATTCATGACATCAACATCAGTGTAGGTCTCTCACTGCACCATTCACTACATACGTTTTGTCCATGTGTTCAAGGATATTGACAGCGAGAAGCCCATGATGCAGGTTGGACAATATGTGTTTGCAGGGGAATATGAAGGTAGGAATGAACCTGAAAAAACTAAAGCTGTTAAAATAAATCTCTAAATAACTCTCCTCCTTTCCCTCTTCTTAAAGCAAGTTGTCACGTTGGAAACATGTCACTTTACACCACCTCCAAAGAGTCATTTTAACCTGATACAAACTGACTTTTGTGCTTCCAGTAATGACAAATGGCCCAAACAGCACCTTCAAAAGTCTGATAATCAAAGCGCCAACAGCATTACTAATATCTTGTTTTTCAATAGAAGTTGTGAAAATAGAGGCATATTTTCAAAAAGTTTGACAAAGTTAGTTAGTCCATAATGGTGCCTCCATAAACTCCTATAATAGATTTCATCATAAAAAATGTTAAACAGAAATTTTACTTGCTATCCTTCCCTCTTCAAAGACGCTTTGGGAACTTGTGTGCTGTTTGAGGAGGGACCACAGAAAGGTAAGGTGCTCCATATTTTCTCAGTGTGTATTGTTGTGTTTCAGTTATACTTGAGGGCTATATTTTCTTTCTTTCATTCACTTATTGTCCATTTTAACATATCTCTGCAGGAAAAGCAGACAGTGGGCCAGAACTCAAGTACATGTGCCACACCGTAAAGAAACTGATGATGCAACGAATCTTCCTCACTGAGAAGAAAGGGGGTGAAACCAGCACAGGTCAGCCAGAACAGCTAAACTCGCCATGGTGCAAAATCTGTTGTGATCTTTTTCTTCTAATATGGTTAATATAACTTGTGTCTTGTGACACACATTTTTATACAGTGTTGCTTTTTAGGAGTAGCTTCACCCAACTCCTTCTTATATTATGCAGCTAGACAAAAAAAATTCAACTTTGAACAACATTGTTAAAAACCTGAAAATGCCTTTTTGTGTTGTCCAAGCAGGAAGTGGTGATAGTGGTGAACAGTCAAATCAAGAAGAAAATACCAACCAACAGGGAGAGACAGAAGAAGATATGCACAACACAGATTTGGAAGACTCTGCAGACGGCTGAGAAATATATGCTTTATTAGGCTATATGATGACCTGCCTGTACAAGCACCAGCATTTGAGAGGCTGTGAGGGACTCCGTGTCTGAAACATACAATTCAAAGATTGGATTTATACAGTTCAGCAATAATAAGAAATGTCAGTATTACTGTCTTGCACAATCTGTCACAATCCTTTGCCAGAAACATATAATGCCTCTTCTTCACTGAGCATCGCAAATCTGTGAATTTAATATTTGATATATAACATCATTGTGGCTAAATGACACCTAAAAGGAAAAAAGGCTTTTACAAATTGTCATGTAAATCCATTCAGATCCACATAGGAGGGTTCCTGGGAAGGGCAGTTACAGAAATGTGGTGAGAGCCCTCAGTTTAGCAGCAGGAAGTCCTGTCATTGTGCTTCTCATATACCATCATTTTGTGTTTCAACTGATCATGATGAATATTTAACCAGCAGAGGGAGAGAAATCTGCTTGAGCTGCAAGGTTATAGTAGAGATGTGCTCATTGGAGAATGAGCCATTTATACATTTAAAGAAGTGAGAAGAGTGCATGACTTGAAAATATGAAGTCCCTATTTTTCTGTTTTGTGATTAAGTGGGTTTATCGGCACTACTATGACTATTGATTTACAGTGTTAAAGCCAAAAGAAATAAAGGCTTTTAATTTGCTCATTAAATGAATTGGGCTCACTGAAAACTTACCATCTTTATTTTTTGAGTGTAGGTCATATTGTGCTTTTTTTGTTTTTGTGGGGATTTTGTATTTGGTTACATAGCAATGCCTGTTGATCAGGCAAAGTTGCTTTTAGATTTTTATTAACTGTAAATCAGTAAAATAAATGAATAATTTCTACTGCAGTTTATGGCGTTTAATTTGAATAATAAGCGAAAAAGTACTGGTTTGTGGCTGCTATTGTGCAGCTTACCTCTCCCAGACACTGTGGAGTCAGTTTTATGAATGAACGAAGTTTTGTTGATTTTGAGGACGTGGCGGTTCTCGACCAATTCAATCACCGATGTCCCCTTGAAGTGGACCAATGAGCGAGCGACATCGCACTCGCCTTCTCAGAGCCTGATTGGTCGGTTGGTGTTTTAGCACAGGAAGTGCACGGGTGTGTTTCCGAGGGGAGGATCTTAAACTGCTACGAAGAACTTCCCTGAAGAAACCGGTGAGTTCTCTTAATAAATTGTGGTTTAAAATACAAAAAACAACTCAAATGTCTTTCTCCTTTAACTAGTGTTTAGAAGGACGCAATGTGGGCGATTATATAGTTGCTTATTTATCTTCATTGTACGAGTGAAATTGCAGGTCAGCAGGTAAAACTAACGGTACGCTAGGTTAGCCAGCCCAATTTTAGTCCCTAACCTTGGATTTGGATGGAAACGGTAAATTAACTAATTGGAAATAACGTCCACAAACTGTTGCTGCTGACTCGTAATACAAAAGACGATTGCAAGATTTCGAAGGTGTCTGTCACACTAAAATAGTCAGGATAGCGGTGAACGTCTCTTAGTAAGTTGATAGTAAAATACCCTAGGCAAAAATATTTTGTTCTTCGAATACTGCGTTATATTTCCTGCTATTATAACGACAATAATGTTACGTGATCTTTATAAAAACTTGGGTTGCTGGCAGATGATTTTTGAATATTTTATATTGGAAAAGATCTTGACAAAATGTAAATAGTGGATTTCTCACTCTTTCAGCTCTTTGTTTGAAAGAATTGGTTGAATATTTGCCAGTTTGTTAGCTTCACCTTATTAATACTAATGTAGTCTAATAAAACAGCTCTACAATAAATCATATCTCTGTGAAGGTTTGGATATACTGTTTTAGTTGAAACCGTTTTACATTGTTGTTGATTCAGCTTTATGTCTCCACCACATTTATATCACTGAGGGTAGACTACATATTAGAAACACATCTCAGTAAAATGCAGTTCCACAGTACCAGTCTCCAAAATGACCAAAAACACCTCTCTAAAACTGCTTAAACATAACCTTAACATTATAACTTCCATGAAGGTAGGATTTAATTGCAGGACTGTTGTATTGGTTTTTAGCTAAGTGTACCCAATAAACTGACAACTGAGTGTAGTTTATAATTTGAATCTAGTATGATAGATTCAAAATTCTGAGGTGTCAGTTAAATAATTCATAAATGGTTGCGTATGAATGAAAATGTTAATATTTTGAGAATTGTTGAGCTGGTGGTTATACAATATATGGGATGTCAACTTCTTCAAAGTACCAGAAGTCCAACAAATAAGGGATTGCATCAGTTGGAACAGATTAGCCTAGCAATTCACCTCTCATGGTCTGAGTATGTTCTTGCACTGTGAGTCATACACTTCTAAAACTGGCATGTGCAGCGCTGAGTAGCCCTAAGTTAAGTTGTGATCAGAACTGACAGAAAAGTGCACTGTAAACTTAGATATGCATGCAATACAAAGGTTTTGACCAGAATGCACTGCATTAACCATAGCTTTTTGGTGTCTTCTTTTTACTACTCATCCAGACAGTGTTCGTACGATGGAGCTGCGGCCACTTGTCATGTGCTTTGCCCTCTGTGTGGTTTACGCCACCAGCAAACCCACAGAGAAGAAGGACCGTGTTCACCACGATGAACCCCTCAGCAACCGAGAGCACGATGATGCAGAGAGCTTTGACTATGACCATGAAGCCTTCCTGGGACAAGAGGAGGCCAAGACCTTCGACCAGCTCACACCAGAGGAGAGCAAGGAGAGGCTTGGGTAAGAATACATGTCAGGGAGATTGTGTGAATCTGTTCTTGAATTACTGATATATGAAGTCAATAGCAATCCTTTCGCCTTACCGTGGTAATGACCTCAGTTTCACCTCAGGGAGCAGTAAAGTTAATCTGAGGTGACGCACCACTAGATGTTTGCCAAATTTCTGTCATTTCTCTACAGTATGTTGGTTGAACGCATAGATGAGGATAAGGATGGCTATGTGACAGTTGAGGAGATGAAGAAGTGGATCAAGCATGCTCAGAAGAGGTGGATCTACGATGATGTGGATAGACAGTGGAAGAGTCATGACCTCAATGGGGATGAAGTGGTGTCCTGGGAGGAGTACAAGAACGCCACATATGGATACATTCTTGGTATGGCTCCAGACATTTGATGTATCCTTGAAGTATTACCTTCATGGACACGGACACAAATTTACTTTGCCACACTTGCACACACTATACAAAGTTGTGACCTCTGACTTGCAGATGACCCCGACCCCGATGACGGCTTCAGCTACAGGCAGATGATGGCTCGCGATGAGAGGAGATTCCAAATGGCCGACCAAGACAGTGACATGAAAGCCAACAAGGAGGAGTTCACAGCCTTCCTTCATCCTGAGGAGTACGACCACATGAAAGACATTGTGGTGCTGGTGAGTGACAACCACACACACACACACACACACACACACAAGTGTTAAGTGATGACACTAACACTGTACTTTTACATCATCTCACATCCTTGTGTTCTCTTTTCTTCCTATAGGAAACTATGGAAGATATTGACAAGAATGGCGATGGTTTAATTGATTTAGACGAGTACATAGGTGAGTTCTTATAGCCCATTGTCATATAAGCATCATCAGTTTGTACCACACAATATTGGGTTATTATTGGTGGCAAACCAAGACCGATATACAAAGTTGAAAAGTGCAAGAAACAGTGAGTATTGGTAAATGTTTGAGGAACCATTATGAAATAAGCCTGGTCTTAGGCCACCGCAAATCTTATAAGTACTTGCACAAAGCAGCATTGCAACATCATCAACACCCTCACTCTCACTCAGCCTGTTCCTATCTTTCTGTGCTCTAGGTGACATGTACAACCAGGAGGGAGACTCCACAGAACCTGAGTGGGTGAAGACAGAGAGGGAACAGTTTACTGAATTCAGAGACAAAAACAAAGATGGGAAGATGGACAAGGAGGAGACAAGAGACTGGATCCTGCCCAGTGACTACGACCATGCTGACGCCGAGGCCAAGCATCTGGTCTATGAGTCAGATGCAGACAAAGTATGTACTGTAAAACTTGATGATTTCAGATTTCAACAGAAATTCATTGTACTCATGAATTTTACATCCTGTCTCATTCTCTGAATATTGAGGGGAAGTGGAACTGCTTGTGTGAAAGCACAAAATAATTTATGTGTGCTTAAACAGTACGCACACATGAGTCTGTTTGAATGATTGTACTGCAGTGCTTCAAAATAGATTTGTTTTATATTGCAATGGCAATATAAGGCTCAATGAAACATCGAGCAAATATCTGTCTAAACAAAACTGTTTAGACAGATATTTACTTTGCTTTTAGCAACTCACTCAAAACATCTGTTTGTTACATACCTGCAGTTGTTTCACACTAAAAGCCATTGAGTGGCACCTTTTATGTCTTGCTGTCGCAGGCGCGTAATGTAAACAAAGTATTGTTAGCCAACAGTGAGTTGGTCTCACTCTAGTTTTGGGCATTTTTGACACTTTTGTTTGTCAGCCTGTCTGTTTAATACATTGCAAAGGAGGATCTGACTTAATTACAGCTCTAACAAAGCATGTTAAATGCAAGAGATACAGGCTTTCATCTCAGCCTTGCTGGTATTGTAGTCCTTTGGGATATGTTTGTGTAATTAAGATGAGAAAAGATATCTTATTTATTGTCTGCACCCAAGTGCAAATCATACAAGACATACCAAATACCTACGGTAACACAGTGTATTGACACAAATACAATGCTTAATCATGTTTTGTTATTCTCCCTCCATCAGGATGGCCGTCTGACCAAGGCAGAAATCGTGGACAAGTACGACCTGTTCGTGGGCAGCCAGGCGACCGACTTCGGAGAGGCTCTGACTCGACACGATGAGTTCTAACATCCACCTGCCTCCAAAGACTCTGTGTTCATCTTGTGTACCACCTTACTCCTCCGACAGTGGATGGAGTATTTCAAACAGGATGATCCAATGCCACGGACAATAATTTATTTGATTTCTTTGAATGCGTTCCATTGTACACACACGTTCAAAATAATGTGTACATGCTTGGCCAGTGTGTGCTCATGCTCAGTTGTGCGTAACATTGGGATATATCGCCAGCCTTTGCTCTGCTTCCACACACTACACTTGCCTTTTCCAGGTCAGGCGAGGGACAAACAGTGTTTAAATTTTATTTTATTTTTTTGTCTTTTGAAAGGATGATTTTATGAAATAGCTAAGTTTTGTTTGAAACCCTGATAGAACAAGTTTAGTCTTGCAGTATACTGAATAGTTTATCGTACCGTTTCTTTTTGCAATGCACTGGACTGTGAAGGGTAAAGCTGATGTCTAGCCTTTAGAATTTGTTCTACTCCTCTGTCTAGTCATGTAATCAGGCTCAAACTGAAAATACTAGTTGCTGATTCACTTGTACTTTGTTTTCATGTCTTTATTGATCATAATGCGGTAATGCTGGAGTATAGGATGTTTGAAACGAGGAGTAAATATTAAATTACTGTGACAATAAGGATTATTTGGACTAGTGCAATACAGTATCGTCAGTGGGACCACGCTGTATCTGCTATACTGGTCCCCAAAGCATCCATGTTAACACAAGCTGTGGGGTCCTGCATAAGGGTGGGTTGTGCTATGTGTTGGTTGAAGGAATCCAGATGAATTTAGGGACTGATGGATACTTTGTCCTCGAAGCTGCCACCTTTCTACTTTCTCATCACCTGAATAGCGTGTGTGTGTGTATGTGTGGGTGTGTGCATATATTACTTGTATTCTTAATGACTGACTCTCCCTTTTTTTTTTGATATGTTTTGTATGATTCAGCTGAACTAATTTGTGTGCCAAGCAAAAATCTTTGTCCTGTTTTGTAAGCAGTTGCTTTTTTCCTTCAAACACTTTGCCCTCCTACATATGTTTGTTATGCTTGTATTATCACTACCACCATTTATAACCACTGTTGATAATTTTTATGATATATGATATGGTTTTTTTACAGGCTCACTGCAGCGGCCACCCTTTCACTAGTGACTTTACTGTAAATAAGTTGTTGGTCTGCAAACTGAGCACTCTAACAGTCAGGTCCAGTTTTTGTGATTGAGAACAATGTCTCAATAAAAACAAATACAATTGGAGTCTTTTAGTCTTCTGTATTCTTTTGACTTAAAATACTAGTTGTCAGATGTTCTTCACATGGCAGCTGCTGTTGCAAGTGATAGGGTGTTAATACTCTGTAGCCAAGCTATTATTCTCAGAAGTTGTTTCTACCAATACATAGGTTTCTCTGTCACCCTAAAAAAAACACATTTTCACATTTCTAATAACTTTTAAAATGATCTGATGTAGTATTAAGTGGAAGTTGAAATTAGAATCCCTTGTAGCTATCACTGTTTTTCCCAGCTTTCTTCCTTTTTAGGAAATGCTCTGTTTCCTGGTTTCCTTCAGGCTGTTGACCCACTGATCTCTGGATTGTTGTTTCAGACTCTTCCTCTCGCAATCTCTTTCAGGAGAATCATTTGCCCCCTATTTTCTCCACAATAAATCAAATATTGGCAATTTTAATATACAGACACTCAGTGCATCAGAAATTAATACATATTTAATGCTTGTGGTCTATTTTCCACATATGTTACTGCTATACTATACATATCAAGCAACTGAAGCGGGAGCATTTTCTTACGCATTTACATCTCAGCATATCATGTCAGACATACTTTTATGTAATTTCTTAATATACCCAAATAAGGTTTGATGACCTTAAGTGTTTTTTTTTTTTAGCAGCTCTTCACCAAAACTGATTTGCAAATATAAACTTTTGATCATGTGAACATAAGCCTTCCTATTTCTATTTCAGTTGCCTAATACTATTCATCAAGAGTCTTAGCCTCACAGGTTTTACAGACACATTTCTCTGTGTTTATATTGTATGTACATGTGCAAAGGTGTTAGAAGAAGTGAGTTAATCTGCAGGTGAAAAGCTGATGTTTAATAATCTTAACAGACCTGTTGTTATAAGATGACAGCTAATTGGACAAGCACATTTACTTGTCATGTGCTGCATATACACTAGTTGTCAAAGAACTGAATGCAGCTTTTTCGTCTTTGTTTCCTCTTCTTGTTCTATCACCATCTTTCAGGATGAATTGTATTCACTTTGGTGATCCCTTAACTTCTCATCTAGCACCACCATCAGGTCAAAATTTCAATGTGTTCAATACATTGATTTATAAATAAATACTTGCTAAATCAATGACATTCTCATTAGTCTCAGCTGTACTTTGTGTTTAGTGCTAATTAGCAAAATGTTATGTTAGCATGCTAATGCGCTAAACTAAGATGGTGAACATGGTAAACATTATACCTGCCAACATCAGCATGTTAGCATTGGCATTGTGAGCATGTTAGCATTTTTACATTAACATTTAGCTCAAAGCACCACTGTGCCTATAGCCCCATTCATGTATCGGCGTTACAGTCGAGTCACAGAGCTAAGCATCAGTTTCTGATGTTTAAAAAATCCAGAAGATCGTTTAACAAGAATTATTGTGGTTCTGAAGGTATTTCCAGAATCTTCAAAGACTCTTCTAACCATCTGGATGAAAAAATGTTCTGTCCGCTGCTTGATAAAAAATATTTTTATCCTGTTTCCCAATTTGCAACTCTGTTTCTTGATTGAAACAATGATAGTAGCTGGTGGCATCCAGGTAGTTCCCCAAGTTCGGAACTTGGGTGAACTTGTGGAAATGGTAAAAGAATTTAATTAAATTAATAAAAAGAGTCTTATCTCTTGCTAAACGACATTCTGGGTCTTGCTAAACATCGCCGGGTATTCATCTTTGAGAAACGGATGCTTTGCTCTGTGACACAAATGTAACACTAATGCTAACACAGGCGAGACGCAAGCTGGGGCATCGCTGCGCTTAGGTACAGAGCTGCTCACTGAGCTGCTAGCATGCATTGTTGTAGACTCTTCTTTTTCTAGCATGTTGACTGTTGTTATGGGTCCTGCCATAGTTTTTGGGCAGAGAAGGAGATCCTGCCCAGATTATTATCCCAACCTTAACCACCCCAAACCTTTACCTAACCCAACCATCTCTAATCTCAACCCTAACATACCCATTTTGAACTTTATACCTAACCTCACTCCAGCCATCTCGAAGCATGTAGCTAAGCCCGCCCCTCTGGTTTGGCAGGCCAGGGGGGATTTATCATTTCACTTTAATAACTGCTCTTGGCTCATTGATTCAGTTAGACAATAACTTTACTCATGTTTAAAGAGAAAAACGGAGGCAGCTTGTAGAGCAGGCATAACAAAAAAATGAATGCTGCAGTACACTATGTGAGAGTTTCAAACGTACAGTACTCTGCAGCTATTTAAATTGTAAATACACAGAACTGCACAGGGTGCAGAACTGCTGCTGCACATTCCTCTGTGAGTTTAAACAGCATTCCAGCAGTTTTCTACACTATGTGAATTCATGTGGATTTACCTTTAAAAGAAAACACACACACAATCTCATTATTATTCGTAAACATTCGCAGACAATATATTTGATTCATGACTGATTCATTCAGGCTGTTCTACTGGTACTAACCTTGCAATGAATGTTGTATGCTTGAAAAATCTATTCATAATTTATGCTGATACGTTTGATTTAAAAGAGTGCATTGTGCATTCAAGGTCATTCATTCCTGTCATCTGAACGAACTGTAAGGTATAAATGGAACAACATCATGTCTTATAATTGTATGCTGTATAGCTTGCGTATGTATTCTGTCCTCTTACTTGTCTTAGCAGTACCTACAGCACAAGCGGAACCAGACTGTAGTGTTTCTTTCTTGATTGATGACGCGTCCACTTGTCTGTGTCATCCATCTTCACCTTACCTCCTTCATTCTCTGTCGTCCGCCCCATCACTTTCAGTGCCTGCAATATTGTAGTGACATCACTTACTAAATGTGATAAAAATGGGATTACAACGAGCCATCACTCTCAGCAGCTCTTCTTCGTCTGGCTCTAACTCACCCTCACTGTTCTTGTCTGCATCTTCATCTCCCAGAATATCATCATCATCCTTATCCCCCAGTGGGCGGCTGTCCTGCATGTTTCCTGAGTTCCTCGATGGCCTTCTGTCCTGAGGCGGACTACCAGTGTCTGCAGCCCCATCTGGGTGTTCTGATTGGTCTGTTTGGTCCAGTGATGTGGAGGGTCGGTCTACCTCTGTGCTTAGAGTCATCGATGTTCGCTCCGGTGTTACTGGAGGTATATCAAGGGGAGACGTATCTATATGTACCAGCTTGGCTTTTAAAGGTGCACGCTCTGGGGTTGGTTGGGGTGTGCTCATCTGCGTGGGAAGGGGTGAGGACTGTAAAGGTGAATATGGGGGGGTCTTCACACGAGGTTTGCGGAAGGGTTTGTCTATTTCTGCTAAAGCAATTCGGGTATGACTGCATGCAACACTGGATTGAGAGGAGGGGCTGGTGACTATGTCAGCAGGATCATTGTTGGTGGTTGTTTGTGTAGTTTGTGAATCAGGACAGGTGAACGGTGGAGTGCTGGTGGCATCAAGGGTTGCAGGGCTAGGATTGGTGTTAGGTAGTGCCTCAGTAGGGTCAAGGGATGTATCAGTTGGTGAACCAGGGTTTTCTTTGGGTAGAGCAGCATCTTGAGCCATCTGTGTGGGGCTTACATCCACAGTGGTTGGGTGAAAAGTGAGTGAACTGGAGGAGCTTTTGGTTGGTGTAGAAACATTATTACTGAAGATCACAGGGCTGTGCAGAGTTTCAGTGGGGTTGAAGCTGGTGTCGGGTGCAGCGGTCGTTCTGGGTGGAACGGGTCCTCGGCAGGGGGGGAGGTCTTGGTGGGTGTAGATGCCAGGTTTGTGTGGGAAGCTGAAGGAAGGATTGTAGGTTCCATATTCTTCATTGTTGCAGGGTACTTCCTCCATGGCGCTACCGTGACTCACCTGAAGAGCAACCACAGTCATCAGGTCAACATTTGGAAAAAGAAAACCACTACTGCGTCGCAGAGAGGAGGTGAGAGAATGATCCAGGTTCAGTGTGACATGTGTATTAATTGCGAGGCCTTTTAACAGCCAGGCAGTGTAACCTTAAGTAAGTGGGAGTGAGTGAATTAATTACAATGTGAGTAATTTACTCAGGCTTATGAGGTGCCTCATGTTCAAATACCATATAAACTTGAGCTTGAAGGTATTCGGGACCTGTGAAACAGCAGTTTGACAAAAAAATTCTAAAAACAAGGTCCACCTCACTTGTTGGTTCCGAAGCTTTCAACCACATCTTGTAGCCTTCATCAGCGGATGGAGTTGCTCAGTTGTCATGAAAATGGTTTAGTTGTTGTCATGTGATATTCCATACTTCGGTCATGTAACAACAACTAAATCTTCTCCATGACAACTGAGAAACTCAATCCGCTAATGAAGGCCATGAGATGTGGTCGAAAGCTTTGAAAACAGCGAGTAAATTTGTGATGAGATTTTTTTGTTCATTTACTTTTAGTACGATTAGGACAGTTGAGACATTAACTAATAAGATAGCTATTCTACAATAAGTAATCGTGAAATTGAGATTATGACTAGTATACTGTAAAGAGTTTATTAAGGAAAGGGACAGGAAATATAGGACAAGGATGAATATTAGGTTCAATAGTAAATAAATAACTCACCAGTTGGAACCACCGTAAGCTCTGTGGGAGTGTATGCAGTAGAGAATATTTCAAAAACTCAAACTTACTGACCAACAAATCTTTGTAAATATGAATCTAGATTATAGAGATTATGGATCTCACCACATTAGGGTGTTTGCCCTGGGCCACACAGCCTCTCTCCAGTGGGTCCCTCTTTCCCTTGTGTTTCTTCTTCAGCCACATCACCATAGACAGGATACATCCAAATACAGTCATGAACACCATGCTCAGGAACAACGCTTTGCCCACAGTACAGCCTGTCAGACGACCATCTCCCAGTGGACTATGCGGGACTGCAGCGTACACAGACATACATACAGAGAGTTTGTTTCAGTCTGAAGGCTTATCAGCAATGAGTAGTGTATGCAAGTGTGTAAGTGTGCATCCTTACTTGATTGTCCTTCAGATAACACCTCCACCACTACAGTAGCAAAGGTGACATCACCCGACTCCTGGTCTATAGCCGTTACCTGCAAGGTATTTTGACTTTTTATCACATCATTGCCATTTTATTTATGTCTTTATTTGTTATGAGATTTTGATGAAAGACAAAGGGGTTGTGTGATACAGTTTTTTACCAATTTATTACCAACCGTCCAGTTACAGTGAATATACCTTAATGGCATCCTTTGTTAATTGGTTTTCTTATTGTGTTTATGTAATTATAGTACACAAACACAATACTTTATAGTTATGTTGTCATGCATGTCCTTTATTCATTACCTCTGGGTTGTTGGATCTGGTCAGCTTAATGATGGACTCACTATCTCAATTGGCTTCCATGCAACGTAGGAAATCTATCTTAACACTTATGGTATTAAAAAAATAAAAAAGGATGCTAAATGTAAGCTAACAAAATGTGAAGTTTACATAATTTGTAGTTACTGGCCTAAAATATGAAAAATCACTGGTATGATCTTTTCAATCAAATCAAATCAAAAATCAAATTTTAACACTAGGTTTTCACTGAGGCTCACCTCTAGAACATGTTTCTGTTTTGGTTTGAGTTGATTGGTCCTGGCGATCAGAAGACCCTCCTGTGTGATTTGGTAGATGTCTGTGTGATTGGATGTCAGACTGAAGGTGCAGTAGATCATGGGATTGAAACCCTGTCAATTTGTGGAGAAAAAGGGGGTGATGGGTAACAATATAAATCAAATACAGAACTGCTTTGAGCATTTTTCATGTGTGTGGAGTATGGTGAAGTGCATACATGCTTAAAGTCTTGATCTTGTACATGTAGCATCAGGGGTTTGCTGCCATAGGTATTGACCAGAGAAGCAGGGCTCATTCCTGCAGTTACAAAGCCTTGATATTCTGCCATGTCGAACTCTGGATAAAACTGGTTCACTGCCAGAACTCGGACCAACACTGTAGCAACAGAATACTTCCTTGGGTCGTCGTCCTGATACGCCTGAGAGACAAAAAGACAGAGCAGTGAGATCGATATCTTTCAAGCCTACCTCTAACACTGAGTATGTGACTCTTACCATGACCTGTAGATGCAGCACTGGAGTTGTGAGTCTGTCTGTAACCCCCCGAGTCAGCTTCACCTCCCCCGTCTCTCTGTCCATCAACAAATGCCCATCATCGTCTCCTAGCATGAACACAAACACAGTTACAGATGGTACACATGTAAGCACAGCAGCATTTCAAATATTAACATGCATCAGTGTCTATGTTACCTGAGAGAATGGCATAGCTGATTGAAGAGCTGAGTCCTCTGTCTCCATCCACTGCATGAATGGGACCAGGAGAGAAGTCCAACACAATGTCCTGCAACATGACACACATTTGTTGCTCTACAAATCAGATCTTCGTGACATCTCAAACAGTAACCCAGTGACTTGATCTGGATCTTGCAGCTGAACTCTATAGTTTGGATTGAAACACGGGATTGTCAAAGGTCCAGATGATCTCAAAGTTGTTTTCAGTTTAAAGTTTAAAGTTTTAATGTTAAAGGGCAATTACACAATGCCAAATATGCACAATAAAACCTTACACTACCTCACCTATAGGGCAGAAGAGATGCAGTGTGTGAGAGTAAAAATAAACCTACCACAGGTATATATTCCAAAGACTAAGAATGGTTCTAGTGTAGCATCCAATGTAGTATCATTGATAAGTTATCAGTTATAAGATAAGTGGGATTGAGGGAGGGTTTAGCAACTGACCTCTTCTCCTTCTGTGACATTGACTGTGTACACAGGGCTTGTGCAGATGCGACTGGTCTCATCCTGGAAAAGCAGCGTGCAGGGCAGGAACTGTGGGTACTGATCATCTCCATCCAGGACCGAGATGGTGATGTTGGTGCTGGTATTGAAGTGCTCAGCAGTGCTCATTTCCTGAGATAATGACAGGTCAAGATTTCTTTAGAGGATATTACGTTGGTCAAGCATGTATGATGGAGAAATGGATGGATGCATAAACTGAAGTATGGTTCATCTTCTCTAATAGTAATCGCCTGGAGCATCAGGGAATCAAATCTTGACTTTTATTTTCTCAGGAGGGATGACAGAAATGTATAAATTAACTGAATTTAGATGAATGTGTGGCTGCATTTTCTTAGAAAATTAAGTGTACATAGCTTACTGAGGCGTGGATGGTAATGGTAAGCAGGGTTTTGGTCTCATAGTCTAGAGGCTTGGACAGGATCACCTCTCCACTGTTGGGTAGATCAATCTTGAAGTACTCCGCATCAGGCTGCAGAACACACACAAACACATCAACAACGATGCAGTGATTGTGTGTATGAGTCTCTTTTTTTTTAAGCATGTAAAGAGTGAAAGAGTAGAACTCACTGATGTCTGGTCAATGGAGTAAATGATCTTGTCGTTATCTGCGTCTGTGGCCTGGACAGTGAAGACCACAATATTCACTGGAGTCAGCTGGAAAACACATAGATAGACAGGTACTTAAATCTTGTTTGTTTTGTGTAAGCACGCATAGATTTGTGCACATGTCTGTACATTTGTAAAAATGTCATACCTCACTTATAATAAGAGACTGGACAGTGTCTTCTGTAAACACAGGGGAATTATCATTCTCATTGAGAATCTCCACCATGATCCTGTACACACTCTACAACAACAGCAAAACATGCAGGTTTGAATGTGGGATGACACACTGAAGAGTTATGGGTAAGATGACGGGACAAAGTGTACCTGAAGTGTGTCCTCCTCATAACACGACAACTCAGCCATTAGGACAGGACCCTGGGCCTGAGAGATAGGACAACAGAGAGACAACAACAGATATGAAGATACAAAGAAGACAAGGTTTCAGTCGTAGAGTCGTATCTGCTGATTACCCTGCCTAGTTTCACCTGAAACTGACCTAATTGTTTCCATGATGGCCCAGTAATCAGTAATCCGCAGATACTCAGGAAGACTCATTCCTGAGGGCAAGGCTTAAGTAACATAGAGTAGCTTAAATTTCCCGGACCATTTTTCACAATTGAGAATGACTTCCGGATGGGAGCCGAAACGTCTTGATTCTGAAAACACTCCTGGACAAATGAGGGACTACACCGACATACAAAGAAGACCTTCATTCAATGTGATAAAATATTTTAACACAAGTATCACATGCTGGAAACTGAATAATTATCTACATCATGATAACCAAAAGAGTAACTTTGTGTGAACGGGTTACTGCCAAGACGTTGACACAGAAAAACTACTAATTTCTAACACATAATTCCATATTAAAAGCACATAAAATGGAAATATTTCCAAGTTATTTTCAAAACATAAACCTATGAACTTCTTTTGTATTTGTTGTGCACTCTCACATTTGCCTACTCTAGAAAGGTTTTATTTAAGACCTACATTTGCCTTACTTAATGTCATATGTGTAGAAAAATATTATATTGTAATATGTAGTTTCTCTCACTTGATGTTAATCATAGGAGATTACATTAAATCTAGAAATAATAGGGCACATTTTAAATATTTATTGTTCTTTTATTCAAATTTTGTATTTTCCTTTTATGGTGACAGTGTAAGAAATGCACATCCCAATATCTTTAACAAGTGTGTTGGGAAGATGACTAGAGGGAGGTGGCCACACACTAAATTGGTGCTCTCACACAGATTGTGTTGAATAAGGTGGATTCTACATATTGATCCTCTTGGTCACATACTTGATGAAGATGTAATGTTTCTTTTTAAGGATAGAGTGACAGAAACAGATAGACAGCGAGACTGCTAATCTGGTTGACCCTTTGCCATGATGTAAGACAGCTGGCTGGGAAGAGGATGACGGTAAGAGAGATTGTGTTTGATCCAAGGACAAGGTTGTAAGGTTCAATCTCTGATAGTTTGTTCTAAACTTAGATACAACTTCTTCATTGCGGCCCAATAGACTCAATGAAATGCGATTGCACACAAAATCCGTAATCCTTGCACTGTATTCATGGCTTCCTGATTCTAAGAAAGCTCCAACACTCAGATCAATGTTTAAGAGGGCATATTCCACCTCATTTACCTCTCGGTCGAGGACTTTGTCAGCTGATGTGTTCAGCCGGATGTATCTTTCATCCAAGAAGAACCAATCAGCATCCTTTCCATCTAGGCTCCAGTGAACCCCCTCCATTGTGGTGTCAGCCAAGAGTTCAGCAACGATTTCTCCCGAAAGGCTGTTTTCTCTGACTGTTGCAAATGCATCCTGACCATCCAAACATCCACCCCACCCTGACATTCCTGTGTCAATGCAAACACAAACACATGTGCAGAGTGAAAGAAAACCATTGATTTTGGCCAAGAACTGAACTCTAATACGAAGAAATGTGAAGTGGCTGTACCTTTGGCTGTGTGCAGACATAGGAGGACCAGCAGTGAGCAGATTAGAGCCTTGGCCTGAAACAAACTCCATTTCAGTTCAATGAGGGCCATTCCTGGGCTCAGTCAGGCCTCAGGAACCAGTTCTATCTGAGTGAAGAGAGAGAAATAACAAACAGGATTAAGTTAACACAGATACCCTTTCCCCCGTCTTCAGTATGAATAAGTGTGCTATACTTCACTTTACTCTGTGCCTTGATGGCAACACATCTCAAGAATCATCATTATATTAAGACCTTCTCCTAATGGACAAACACAAGCACACACACACTCTGCTCTGTCCCATAATTCCCTCAAATCCCTTTTAAGTGAGTTTCTGCCTGGCTTTCTCCAGTCTGAGAGAGCAGACCAGCAGAAAAGTAGCCCTATGATCCATCTTCTCTTCATGTTTCTACAAGCACAAACATTTATAAGGTCAGAAGTCATGACAACTAAGCAACAACTCTGTGATTCTAATATTTATTAGAGTTTTGGAGTTACAATGAATCCTGAACCACAAAATTAAATTTCAGCTATATTCCAAATAAATTAAGGTGTGTGAATAAATGTATATCATGCTCTTGTGAGCACTGGAACACATATAAGCTCTCCGTTACACACTCAACTGAATTATCATGGTTGTGAACACAGACCTTCTATATTGTTGTTCAACTGACTGACCTGTTGTTGTCAAATCCTCTGCAGCTTCTCGCTCAGTCTCCATATCCTCCTGACTTGTGAAGGAAGCAGCATCTCTGATTTATAAAACCCTGAAAGGCCACTAAACAGCACTCAAAAAGACAGACTAAGGCTTTTAGGAATGATGACAACAATAGAGAACACCGGCCACACACACACACACACACTAACGCACACACTGACCCCCCTACATACATTAAAAAGCAGACTTATGGTGGGTATCTTGGGATAAATGTCTGCTCAGAGGCTAAAGTCTGAGGGCGGGGCTTACCTGGCCAGGGACGACGACTGAGCCAATCAGATTAGACATGGCAAGAACCTGACGGTGAGATCGAGACCAGGGTCACAAGTGAATCTAACAGATTTGTCTGGTACAAAGACACTTGGCCTTCATAAACCATTTGTCGTGCAATCGAAGCTCAACAGTCCAGTCAGCTGTTGTTCAAGCTGTAGTTGCTGTATTACAGAGCATAACAGGAAAAGGCATGTTCTTTAGTAAGTTAGGGCTTGGCAGCTTGTATCATACTTTAAATGTGCATGTATATTTCTGTGTATTGTATAGGTTAGAACTTGCTAAAAGAGTCTGACGTACTTGTACTTTGGCTACTCTGCTTGCGCCTGTTGGATTTGTTCAATTAAGGACGTGTGACACCTAATGGGACCTGACAAGGGATTAGCTGTCAAACATCGGCTGTTCACCTTCTGAAGATTAACCCACATCCTTTTACACACTTGTCCCAGCAGGCATAGACACACACACACACACACACACACACACACACACACTTAAAGGAGTGTGTCTGCACACATCTTTAGGGCTCCTGCGATGAAAGCTATCATCTGGCTCCACAAGAAATGTTTTGGTTAGTGCAGGCTTGTGAGTGGTTTCCATTGTCAGACAAAAGGGAAGGGGGGGCAGACGTGTTTGGAGAATAAGGTTTGCCTCAGGGAAATGTTGAACACTGCACAGTCTGTGTCCCTGAGAGAGAGTGCAGAGGACGAGCATTTCTCAGATCATATAAATGTTTACAGATGGTGTTCAAGCAGCATTAACAGTACTGAATTGAGAGGATGAGACAATCTCTGTTTGTTTTTTCATGTTATTGTGTTGTCATTATAAGCTAAAGTTAAAGTTATAATAGCTGAATAGATTAACATAGACAGAACAGACTTGTTGACTTTGTAAGTGTACTGCTGTGATTGGATATGACCACTGGATGTCAGCAGAGAAGTGGTTAAAAAAAAGATGGAATTATGGGAGATGGTTGATAGATAGCAGTTGGCTTCGACAACTACATCATCTGATTTTTTCCAGAATGTGTGTGTGTTTTGCTTTTTCTTGTAATGTTGTTACCTGATATGGCAATCATTAAAAACTGAGCTGGACCTTTGTTCAACACTGTTGATTCTACTGAAGAAAGACATCTCACTAGACAAATCAATAGTAGCAGAAGCTATGTGGAGTGTAACTCAAACGTTGCTGTTCATGCTCACATGCTGCGAAATATTTAGACACAAATGTACACTTATCAAACTCTGACTCTTCTTGCATATGAAATGAAACACAAGCAATTTTCAGTGCAATTTGTTTCCATTGTGTGTAATTATGTGTGAGGATATGTAAACATTTTATGGGCGAAGCAAAGTTTGCATGACTTCTCAAATAAATCATTACCAAATGAATGCATTAAATGATTCAACACTTCAATAACAAATGTTATCGTAGAAAAGGTTTCAGTCGTAGTCATCTGGACACTGAAACCTTTTCTAGATAGAACACTTCTGGACAAAGGAGGGACTACACCGTCTTAATAACAAATGTTGCATTTATGTTACGAGAGCTCATCAATTCAGTATGCAGTATGCTGAGCAGCATGGCTCTAAAGATGGCAGTGTTGGTCTGTCAGGCAGTCCACCACTTTGGTTCAAACTGAAATATCTGAAAAACTGTTTGATGGATTAAGATGAAGTTTCGCACAGACATTTATGGCGTCAAGAGGATACATCCAACTGACTTTGGTGATCCCCTGACTTTTCCTCACCATGAGGTTCACACTTGTGGTTTTGAGTGAAATGTTTTGACAACTGTTAGATGGATTGCCATGAAATCCTCAGGATGAATTGTAATAACTTTGGTGAGTCTCTGACTTTTTATCAACGCCATCATCAGGGCAAAATTTAAATATTACAATACTTCGGTTTATGACAAATTAATACTTGCTAAACTAAGTCAACTATACTTTGTGTTTAGTGTTAATTAGGAAATGTTCCTAACATGCTAACACACTAAACTGAACATGGTAAACATTATACCTGCTTAACATCAGCATTTTGGCATTGTCATTGTGAGCATGTTAGCATGCTGACGTAAGCACCAATGTAGCTGAGTACAGCCTGGCTGCTAGCATGGCTGGAGACTTCTTAGTCTTGTAAAGTTGCTGAATTTGTCCTGCACACCGACCACATGTAGGCTGGGTGTAACTCAAATCTACGTCCACACAAGAGAAAGGCCCACTGGGTACAAAGTGGGTGTGAGAGCAACATGTTGTTCCTATCAGTGTTCTTCTGGGAGGCATTTCTGAATTGTGAAAAATTTACAGTAAATTACCACTTTCATAAAGCTTGATACTACATTAAAAACTAATTCACTTTGCAAAACTTTGCTGTCTTCAATCTGCTCTCTCGGCCTGGAAGCACCATGCCATCTAGAGGGATTTAGTGTATGTTGAAAAAGATATTGCTTATGAGGGTGTAGGCTATACTCAAATCTGAAATAATAAACACAGCAGAGATGAGAAGGACAATGACATGAGGGAAAAGCCAAGAGTTGTGGAGACAGATGTGGGGGGATTGAGCACAGTGGGATGCACACCAGGACTGTTTCCAAAGTAGTGAAACATGACTACTTGTGTTTACCCTCCCTCTCTCTCTCTCTCTCTCTCTCTCTCTCACTCTCTCTCTCTGTACACACACACACACACACACACACACATTTTTGGCTGCTTCAGCAAGGCTCCCCTCCAGTCTCCAGACCAGGTTTTAGCTGATTACCAAAACAGGGGTCTTGGGAAATCAACACCACTGAGCAGTGGGTTTTTTTTCCTTGACAAAATGAGGGAAAACAGGGGAAGAAAAGACTTCACTCACAGCTGTCCTTCTGGGAATGGAAACTGACAAGACAGAGACAAGAGCGAGAGGTGACCTCACACACACTGCACACCTGAACTTTACTGCATGCCTGTCTTTCTCTCGCTCTCTCTCTCATCAGAAATAACAGGCATCTTGAGCAAGGATCGTAATAATCATCAAACTTCTCACAACCATCCGCCTTTGTGATCATGGAGCGAAAGTGTGTTGTAGATATGGCCCCAGGGGGGAATGTAAGTGTGTGACTGCAGAGGAGCGACGGCCTGCCTGCATCCAGATGTTTCATGTTTCCCCTGCGCGCTCTTTGGAAAGGTCTGCTCGTAAGAGGAACAGGGAAGTCTGAGGGACGTACAGTCCGAGGTCCACATCGGGTTTAAAAGGACGATTAAAAGCATGCTTTTTGCGTAAGGTGTTTGGATTTTGATCCAGGGGTTTCCATTTTTGCGTCTGGAGAATGGAGAGCGGCAAACTGAGGACGCTCATGCTGTTGGAGATGCATTTGCTCTTGGTCTTTGCGCTGTCTGTGCAGGGGCACTCCAGTCCAAATCACGAGAATGGTGAGTTTACAAAAGTGAGCTTGGGCCTCTAGTCACTTGTAGTTTTGTTTATATTTTTATAGTTTTGTTTATTTTACTTTTTTACTTTTGATTTGATATGGAGATTACTTACAGTCGTCAAACTGAGGGAACAAGTTGTTGGAAAAGTATGTAGAAGATATTTTACTTTGGTAAACGTAGTAATACTACAGTGTGAAAGTATACTTAAGAAGTAAAACGTTTCCATGAAAATATTCGTGTCAAACGGAAGCTGTAAATAAGCTACTCATTTCGCAGAACAGAGTGTTATATATTATTATAGCTTATATTATAGTACTGAATTATTATTATTAATTATGGGCAAGTAATACATTATTGCTGTTGTTGTGGTCAAGGTGGAGATCATCTGCTTTACATATTGTTGGGTAATTTAATCATATAACAATGCATCAATGAAGATCATCATATGTTTTAATGCAAAACCTTTATATATTATAACTATAGTTGCCAGATAAATGTAGTGAAAACTGTAATATTTCCCACTGAAATTTGATGGAGTAGAAGTAGAAAGTATAGACATACTCAAATACAAGTACTCAGCATTAATTGTATTAATGTACTTAACTTGTGTACATGTACTTAGCTACTTTCCACCACTGGGAGACACCATAAATTTATCCCATAAACCAAAAACAAACTTTCTCGTAACTTTCAATTTTTGTCTCCAGATTTAAAGCGTTGCATCAGATGTTCTATTGTTGGTGTTGTGTTTGAGGTCAGTGACGCAGCCGTGTGTGACCGACTGATTCCCACAGACTCACACTCATCATAACCGAGAAATCACAATGTCATCCTCCATTAGACAGAGAATGGCCTCATGCAGTATGCATTTGTATGCACGTGAGTGAGACTCTGTTTTATCTCTTTCCTAGTGATTGACCTTCTGGCAGCTCTAAACTTGTCCCACCACATAAGCGGTGTGGCCAGACTGCAGAGTCCTGGCAGCGGGACATACAGACTACGTCCCAGAGCACCGTACCTGACTCTTCCTCGTGAATATTCCCACATCTTGTATTCCAACCTTCAAGGTAGCATGGGGGTGCATTTGATGGGGCATCAGGCATCAAACTCCAGTGCCACTCTTTTTTCTCTCTCCTCTGCGTCATCACCCATTCTCCAAATCATCTCCTCCACCCTCAATAACACTCTGCGTTTGGACTACCAGGCTGGAGGAGGAGCTCAGGGCCTTGTCAGCTTTCACTTCCCCGGGAGAAACCCCTTCTCCAGGGAGGGGGGGGTAAAGTTGGCTGTGAGCCTGGAGACTGACAGACTGGCTTTTTTTGTTGACTGTCAAGAAGCTGTGGTTCTACTGATAAAAAGTGAAGAGAGAATCAACCTGGAACTGCCTCAAGATGTTGTTGTCACTCTTGCCAGCACACCAGGAAAGAAAGACAGCAAATTTAGTGTGAGTTTCTTGCACATACTTGCATACCTGTACATACTCACATACTGAAAGGACAACATGAGACATCACCTTTACTGATTTATTTACTATTTATAGTATTTTGTGATGATTGCTTTATGTTAGCGGTAATTCAACTTACAACATTTAACAAAGATATCACAAAATATAAACCTTGTAACACTCTTTTAGGACATAATTGAAGTCAATTGCATCAAAAACACAGCAACAAAACAGTCTTGGAACTACAGTACTTTATGTCCAAAATGTATACAATTATTATACATAACTTACAGTTACATTCCATATTGTCTGCCTCCATTCAATGTGCATTCTGTATGTACAGTTTAATTTAGTATGTGAGCATTTCTGTGTTTCTTTATGAATGCAGGGATATTTAAAGACAGCTGAGATTTCAATGAAAGCATATCTAAGGCGACCATGGCTCTGTGACAATGTTACAGGTAAAGAAAGATCACCTATATCAAAACTGTGTGTCAATCATTTTCTTTGTTGGGATGGTCAAATGATAGTATGAGTACTCCATTTGGGCATATGGAGACTGCCAAAAATACCTAGACATTTCAAACATTTCAAATCTCACTGAAGGGCTGCGACTGACCTTTTTTCTGGATACTATATATGTGTATGCATCAATATATCAGTTTGTAATAGCATGCTGTGGGGGCCAGAGGCTGCAGTGTCATTCCCTTCTTGTTTCCTTTTGCTCCATCCTGATAATTTATTATATTTTGACTTCTCTTGTACTGGGAGAATATGACAAGATTTTTTTGTCACTGAAGAGTTCTCTTGTCATGAACAGCTATATAAACTATTAAATAACTGATAAAACTTTATTTTGCAACCCTGTCTAGAATCCCGAACAGTGAGACACTCCTCTCATTCTCACAATGAGACCACCGTAGTTGATGTGCATAAAATCATGTTTTTTGGCCCTCAGGCAGAAAGTCCCCCAAACAGTTTGTTTATTATTCCTCAGTGTGGGTCTTAATTTTGACAGCATTTTCCCAGGATGTTTGTTTAGGCTCCAAATTTTCTCCAAGAATTATTCAGGAATCTCTTCTCCAACCAACTGCTGCTTCCTCCTTCCAGATGCTCTGTCTCCGTCTCAGTACACAGACGGCTATAGCTCAGATTCTCAGAGTGACAGCAGTCGAATGTTCCAGCAGGATGCATCCCCCAATAAACCTCAAACAAGTCACAGGCCAATGGACCAAACCAACCACTATCCCCAGGACATCCAGAGTGACCAGCTGCAGAGAGGTGTGGTGCTGGGGCCCCCAGGATCTCCTCAAGGGGTAAAGTCTGTTTCTCAGGCACAGAAAGACGACAGACTGAAGAAGCTGGAGAAGAGGCTGGAGGAGCTGGCTTGTATGCTGGACATGGTCAAAACTCAGGTAAGTATTGCACTTGGAATATATGACTTTATGGGGCGGCCTGGTAGCTCACCTGGTAGAGTGCGCGTCCCATGTCCTTACCACAGCAGCCCGGGTTTGAATCCAGCCCACGGCCCTTTGCTGCATGTCATCCCCTCTCTCTCTGCCCCTTTTTCTGTTTATCTTCAGCTGCACTATAAATAAAGGCAAAAAAGCCCAAAATAATAATAATAGGCCTATTTTTTTTAAAAGAATATATGACTTTCCATGATAAAATCAGAATTTCAAATGATATAAAGTGACATGACATGGTGATATTTTTTTGTTTTTTGTTTTTCTACAGAATGCAGACCTACAGTCACGTGTCCAGTACCTGGAGGGATGTGAGTGTGTGAGGCAGCGATGTGTGTGGGAGGGGCATGAAGTGGAGGATGGCCTGCGCTGGCAGACTGACCTCAACACTGTGTGTACGTGCATATCTGGAAAAGTCACATGCCAAGCTAACATCAAAGGTAACAATGACTCAGGTTCTGACAGTTCTCTTTTTCTTTCTCATTTCCTCCCTCATTTGCTTTCTGTTTATCTTTGTCCCACACATTAAAAAAAACACAAAGTACCTACCTATGATTTTGGCACACATTCAACAACCTAACACTAACACACATTCAACTGGTGTTAAGTAGCTAGTTTGCAGATGGCCGTCCCTCTCCCGGACCCTTGTCTGTCTAACCCTTGTCAAAACGGAGGCGTATGTTTCGTCTTGACCTCTGACCCCTCTGGGTTTTACTGCTCCTGTCCCCCCGACACCAAGGGACCAATGTGTCAAAGACAGCTGAGACAGGTATTTTTGTGCCAGGATTAGAGGAGTAGAGTAGATTCGTTAAGTGTTACAGAACAACAAAATGTTCATGTTGGTGTCAAACTTTTCTGTACATGTTGTGAAAATGTATGTATCAGTTCTAGGCGTTTTTAGCCATGTCCAGGGATGGTAATGTCAGTCGGTCAGTCCAGACCTTCAATCCAAATATCTCAACAGCATTGAATGGATTGCCATGAAAATTTCTACAGACATTCATGGTGCCCAGATGATGAATTGTAATAACTTTGGTGATCCCTTAATTTAATACTTTGGTTTATCACTAAATATTTGCTACTGACAAACTAATGACATTCCCATCAGCTTCAGCAGTAGGCTACTTTGTGTTTAGTGCTAATCAATAAATGTTAGCATGCTAACATGCTAAACTGAGATGGAGAACATGGTAAACAAGCATGCTGATGTTATTATGTGCTTTTAGCTCAAAGCACAGCTTTGCCTAACAGCAGCGTCACAGAGCCGCTAGCATGGCCATGGTCTTAGTCTTGTAATGCTGAGCATTTGTTTGTGTGCCTTTTCCAGTTTCATCTACTGTAGGTGTTTTATTGTTTTAGTTTTTAAGATTTGCTTATTGTATTTTTGGTTACCCATCAGGTCACCAGAACTTTTCAAATGTTTGAGGTGGGTCTCAATCACAAATGAAAATGAAGGTGTGAAACCCCATTTTGTTAAGTGTTGTGTTACTGTACTTGTCTTATAGTTCCTTATAGTTTTAGCATGGTATAGTGGCTATAGTTTCAACATTCTTTTCAGTCATTTTGTTTGTATTTGCCTCTGTACCTTGCTACAAGGCAAGGTGCTACCACAGTAGTCAGTTAGACATTTTGGGAATACACTTTTTCGAGTTAAATCACAACATTAATACCAATCTTATAGGTGCTGGCAGGCAGATTTCTTTTACCTTTCGACTGTGTGAGGCTAGCTGTTTCCAGTCTTTGTGCTAAGTTTAATGTCTCCAGGCTGTAGCTTCATATTTAACGGACAGATCTGAGAGTGGTATCAATCTTCTCATCTAACTCTTGGCAAGAAAGTGAATGATTTCTCAAAATGTCAAACAATTCCTTTAATGCAACTGATTTAGTTTTTAGATCACTCTTGTGATTGTTATTTGTTCATGGTTTAGCTGTAGAACATTGCTTGGCCTGCTGCATTGGGTGAGCCCAATAGGAGTGCTTTGCTTTACTTTTGTCCTTTGTCAGTTCTGGCTATGGGCATTGCAGTGGGGATTAAGGCTGGGTAAGAGGCCCTGTGTCCCCCTTCCCCATTTCTAGGCATGTTGGGTACCCAAACCAGAGAACACCTGTGAAGGAGTGCAGCCTTTTCAACACCGCTGGGCCTTTAATCCTACCTCTGGCCTCTGTGAGGATTTCCTCTACTGCACTGGAAACAGCAGCAACAATTTCCCTTCCTTTAATGCCTGTAGGGACCAGTGCATGTTGGGTGCGTGCTGCCTCCGCAAACCAAGGCAGGGTCTTTCCACTGGCCACCAGCATTACACTCAACATGAATACAACATCTCCTCTGTGAACAGGACTCTCTGGGGATACAACCAGGATAATTTGGAGGATGAATTGTGGTACAGCAGCATAGACTTCAACCGTACTGAGCTGGAAGATCTTAAAGGAAACCTTACAAGGGTAGACTGCCACAAGGATCCGGATTTCACGTTTACCTGTGATTACCTCACTGTAACACAGTGCCAAGCTTTGGTGAAGGACCAAGCTGGAGAGGCACAAGTAGTGAGCTTCTCTCCTGGAGTTAAGTGCTCTATCGTGAGATGTGGTGGAGGTTGTGGATGCTTCCTTCAACGCAAGCTATGGAGATACGGGGAAAGGTTCAGGCAAGGCTGTGAAGAGTGCATATGCACACGTAGTGGCAGAGTTGATTGTGTGTGCAGACACCTGACCCAGCGTAAAGAGATTAGAGACCTCACACTAAGAGAGAGGAGGATGTACCAACAGACTATCAGGAAACTTTATGCCAAGCCAGGTAAGACTGTAAATCTAAATGTTTTTGTTCTTTACCTTTTTAAAATTCAAAGTATACCATTGTATCATTATTATGGGTATATTTGTATCTGTGTGTGTGTTTGCATGTGGATTTAGCTGTGTGGAAGGGCTTTGCACTATTGAGAGCTGAGTTCTCCCCTCTGGCTGGCAATCACGCCTTCTTCCTCCCCTGGCACCGCTACTTCTTGCGATTAGTAGAGCGTGAGCTGCAGTCATTGTCATCATGCAAACTGGCACTTCCATATTTTGAGTGGACAGTGGACTCTGGGTCAATGAAATTCTCAGCTGTCTGGCAGGCTGGATTGTTTGGAGGAGACGGTGAGCCCAGCTCTGGCTGCATCCCACATCACCCTTTCCAGGGCTTGAAATCCCGTTTCCACTGGTCCCCTTGTCTCAGACGGAGTTTCAACTCCTCGGTTTGTCAAACAGCTCTTATTCATTTAACAGCCCACCTCACTGTACTTTCTATACATTCCAATGTTTTGAGCTGTATTACTGGTACCAGGTTTGTCTAACTGATTTCCATTGATCCCTTTAGGTGTGGCTACCTGATGCAGTGACTCTGCAGAGGACTGTAAACCAGGCAGACTTCCAAGTGTTGTCCCATTCTCTGCAGACCTTTTCTAGCCTCTTTAGGCTTTGGGTAGGGGGTCACATGGCTTCACCTTTGGCTGCTTATGATCCTTTATACCTATCACACATGGCATTCATGGACAAGCTATGGGCACAGTGGCAGGAGAAACATCAGCATGGATCAAAAAGACATTCTAGAGACGATCATGTTCAGGGCCACATCCTTTACCCTGCTAGATGGAGGCATGTGAAGATGAAGCCTTTTGATGTTACCCCCAATGATGTGATTTCTTCCCAGCAGCAGATGTGTATTGTATATGTGCCCATAACCATTGGTGCACCTTGTAATACGACATCGTCACAAACACACACACAAGGAAATCCGAAATATCAGAAGCATAGCTTTGACAAACAAAACTCACACCACAATAGTTTTGTCATTGGTGGCTTTGACAGCAGTGGTTTTGACCAACATGGATATGATCGTGATGGCTATGACCGGGGTGGTTGGGACAGGTGGGGCTATGGCAAAGATGGCTTTAACCAGGATTTCATTAATAGGGATGGATATGACATATCTGGTTTCAACCGCTATGGGTTCACCTGTTCTAATGTCACCTGGTTTGGCATGCATCGGGATGGGATGTTTGAGAATGAGAAAAAGAAAGAGCACAAAGAGACAGATGAAGAGGAGGAGAGTAATGATAAGATACACAAAGACAAGATAATGTCTGAGCTCTTCAGTGACAAAGGCTACAATATCTATGGGTTTGATCCATTTGGTTTGGATCGTGGTGGGTTTGATGTATTTGGCTTTCGAACAGATGGTTACGACAAGGACAGGTGTAACTGGTTCTTCAATGGGCCGCACTACCTGCGGTTCTATTTTCACACGCTGCAACAGTTGATGTCATCCAGTGACCAAGCTTTGAACCGCATCACCCGTACCTGCCCTCCAATCACCTCCCTGCCCCAGCACTGGGCCAGGCAGGACTGGATGACTTTTGCGCCGGACAAAAGCAGTGCTCTGATTGGTCAACTAGAGCAGGAAGGGATGGGACAAATTAAGCCAGAAAGTACTGTTATGGCAGCTATTCAAAATAGGAGCAACATATGGCTTCCAATCACACCAGATCACAGGTAGCAGCATTACAAGAAGAAAATGACAATAACCTTGCAAAGCCAGCCCACAATGTGTTGTTTGATAGTAGGTATTTGCTTGGGAGAGGCATCATTTGAAGTAGGTTGCACAGTTGATTAATGGCAAGTGCCTTCTTTACCCTAGACATCAGCACGACCTCTCCTTATCCCTGATTGGACAAACTTGCTAGGCTGTCATTGGTCAATTTTCAATTTCAAACCATTAATGTCAGTTTCTCAATAACTTTGAGGTGAAAACAAGGCCATGCAGTTGCAGAGCCATGCTTTATTTTACACCTACAACAGTTGTTCTCAAGTTACAAAGTTTCCAGAGTCAGTGAGTCACATCTAAACCTCTCCCCAAAGCTTTACCATCCAACTACCAGTGGAGGTTTTTGAAACTAGAATCTTATGGTGAAAACAGAACTTGAGATTTACCAGCTGGCTTTATAAGGCTAATATGACAATAGTCATATCATGAATAATAAGCTAAAAATGTTCTCTTTTTTCATTGTTCTTTAGCATTTCAACCAATGTTGTGATCCTCTTTCTCTCGAAATACTGTCTGTAGGTTTTGTTTCGAGCTCCACTGGTTCAGCGGCTGTCCCCTTGGCTCTGCGCCTATCACCTGCCCTGACCTCTGCCATCAGGCCCATTGCCATGTTTACCCCAAAGCTGTCTGCCGTATGCACAATTGTGGTTCCTGTTTCACAGAGTGGCGGGATGCAGTTACTGGAAACCATGTAATATGCCACGGCTGGTAAACACTCGATTGTTTCCCAGAAAAATGGAGGAATGAAGGACTTTGCAGTACAGTTGGTACTGTTGTACCTACATCATCTCTGTGAGCTCAAAGACACAGAAAGCACTTCATGATAAAGATGATTGTTGAAAGGACTAATTCTGGAAAAAAATAGGACATTACCAATGTTAAAATAGTGAAATATGCATTTGTACCACCACCACAAAAACATATCTTCTCACTTACTTCTAGTGGTATCTAGCCATGGAGAGTTTTGGTTTTTTTTGTTTGGAGATATGCAAAAGATTTCTGAAATGTCTGCCTACAATAAATGTGAATGGAATGTTGTTTGTGGTGAACAAATTCCATTTAAAAAATAAAAAATTGGATGATCCACCAACCACACTGTCAGGAGTTGGAGTTCATTTGAACTATTTTTCGGCTGAAAGAAGTGCACTGAAAACTGGTGGCAGTGAGGTCTGTAGATTATCTATCTATCAGGGACATTGTTTATTGCTGCAGAAATGGAAATCTCAAAATCTAAACAAATACAAACAAAACTACCTACTACCACTAGTGGTAAGAAAAAACAATTAAAGAAAACAAGACTTTAAAGCTGCTCAAATCAGTATTTTTATATTAATGATGGATCAAATGAATATGTGTAACATGAAGGGTGTCGCTAGTAGTGACGAATCCACAGAGAATTATCACACAACTCTGCAGTTCCCCTCAGTTCTATGGAGCGTTTTAGCATCTTTCAGCTTATTGTTTTGGCTTTACGGCCTGCAACCTTCCTGTTTTGGTTCACCCTTACCACTCTCATCAACCCTGTTTCCAGCTGCAGGAGGCAGCTGTTTTTGGCAAAAAAGCTCTAAAAAAAACTGTACATAAGCTACCAAACAGCAAAGTTTGCAAACAAAGTTAGCAACTAGCTGGTGAACATAGTGCAGGATTTAGCTGCTAAAGAGCCAGATATTTCTCTCAGGAGTTGAGACTAAAAACAGAGCTAAAAGAGTGAATATTGGACTCACATTCTTCGGGTGGGCAGAAACACTCTAAATGAATGCTAATGTTGCTTGTGACTGTAAATAGGCAACTGTTTGCTAAGACAACTTTCTTGTCAACTTAAAAGGGGATCATTTGTCAATGTTGTGTTCATAGCTTATTGCGCTGCCCTCAAGTGTCCAAAAAATCAGTTAATGTAGGTTTAAAACGTCATCCTGGAAGGTTTACATGTTTTGCCTATGTATTTTGTATTACTACCATTTGATAAAGCATACATTTTAGAGTACCTTGTTGTATGGTAATATAGTTGTGAGCATCTTCCTAGTTGGTGCATTTGAAGTAACTGGGTACAACTGCCTGTCATAGTGGAGTGAAACAAACATGTGGGACTTTAGTTGATATTGGACTGGCCTCATTAAGGAATTCAGTTAAATTTAATTCAGTTTTATTTATATAGCTCCAATTCATAACAGAAGTTATCTCATTGTACTTTTCTTATTTGGATCCTCTGTCTCTCTTTGCCTCTCTCGTCCCAAGTTTACTCTCCACTGCCACAGAGTTATGTAAACTTTGTTCTGTCCTGCTTATTCTGCACATTTTCGCCATCAATGTAATACACATGTGACCAAACAGCCCACTGTCCCCTCTCTCACCCTCCTTGACTACTCTCTCTGTCACTGTCTCTTCATCCATCTTCCCCTTAATTGTTTCTGCATGTAGGCCAGAAGACTCCAATGGCACCCAGTTGATACACTCGCAGACTCATTCTCCCACACACACTTTGATCTCTTGCATGCTTGGCTTGCTAGAGGAAATGCCTGTTGACTGCTGGCACAGTAGGCAGCCTCACAAGCCTCTCTTACACTCTTTGATTATTGCCTTCTCTCACACACAAACACAATGTCTCTGTTCTTTGGAGGGTTGTCATTAAAATAATTATCTGCTGAAATGTCCAAGCTAAGTGAAAATAATATTTGATGAGCTCACTCAAAGCCTTTGATGAAAACAATTGAGCAATGTTGCTCTCCAGTGTTCGTTATGTGCTATACTGTAAGCAACTTTCTTTTTCATCAAAATAACTTAAACAGCCACAGAATGGGGGAAGTTGTTAGGGCCACGATCTGATCTGTTTTGTACAGAATCTTTCACAAAACTGCTGCCCCGTTTTCTCCCTGTTTCTCCCACAGTAAATCTCTTTCAGTGTTAATAGACTTGCCGGTGGTAGTCTTTAACAGCTGGAAGGCTGCAGGCACTTGTGGTTATAGTTTCGGCCCATAAAACCTAGTGTGTATGAGAGCAAGCATGTCATTACATCAGAACCATGCTGTTCTATCATTACCGGAAAGAGAGAGCCAGATGTTCCCCAGAGTAGAGAAAAGGCAAAGAAAATCAGCAGTGATAGGCAGAGAGGGACCAGCTGTAATGATCGAACTTATTTCCACATTCCTCTTTCTTTACTTAAATTATCAGTATACACTCAAACTCACACAAAATGTATCACTTGGGATATGCATACACACACCCGCAAGCTCAAAAATGTCTATGCACTTAAACTTCTGTCTCATCTTCAGGGTGTGAGCTGGATGGTACAGTTCATAATGTGTCCTACAGCACTCTAGATGGCTGCAAGACATGTACGTGTAAGGTTAGTATTTGACATGCACCTACACTAACACAAACGTGTGCTTTGGTCTTCTCTGTTCATCATTTTCTCTCACCTCTGTGTCCTTTCATTGCCAACAGGGAGGTAACAGGGAATGCTACCACCTACCCTGCCCTTCATTGGACTGCACACAGAAGGAGACTTTACCTGGAGACTGCTGCCAGCGATGCAGAGGTAAGGACACAGAAGGGAAAAAATATGTACACAACAATCTGTGTTAGAGAAGTAAAGTAAATTACCTTTAGAGCCAGTGGATCAATCATCAATATTAAATTATAAATTGGGAAAGCAAGATCTTCACAAATCATTAAGCAGCCATTCAGTTGGCTGAGCGTTTAAAAAAACCCACCTATATCTGGAAACGGCTCCTCTTGTTGGTTTTGGTCAGATGGAAATTGTATTGGTCTTGTCAACTAGACTCAAACTTATTGTTACAGTTGACAGTTTAATACTAACCAGAAAAATCTCTCCCAGACAGTAGGGGGTGCAAATGTGCTTCCAGAGTTGAGGGGTGATATTAGTCCATCTGTCCAAGCTGATAGATAAGATTGATTTGGGTATGCATGAAAAATGGTTGAAAGTTGGATCCTACAGGGAGAGGCATTTTTCTTTCCTATGTGTTCTGGTGTTGAATTCACCACACCAACAGTAAAGCAATCTAATTTCAAATATGTTTGCAGGCTGTATCCATTCTGGTGTCCAATATGATCACAGAGCCAAGTGGAGGTCAGCAGAGAATCCCTGTGACATCTGCTACTGTTTGGTGGGTCTGATACTGACTGACAATTTAACCTTCCACCTTTTCTATCACCTTTATCTGCATTGATATTGTTCTCTCCGCTCACCAGGAGGGTCATGTCCGCTGTGAGAGGGAGCGGTGTAACACCCCATGTAAAAACCCTGCTGCTCCTCCACCCAATACCTGCTGTCCCGTTTGTCAAGGTGGGTTTCTTTAATTCACTGTCACAGCGTGTGTGGGTTCTGTGAACTGCAGAGACACAACGTGTGTTTGTGTGTGTCTTGTAGGCTGTAGTGTGAATGGTCATGACTTCCCTAACGGAGCTGTGATCCCTACTGGAGACCGTTGTCAAGAGTGTCATTGTGTGGTATGTCATTTATCATCATTCTCATCATTAAATTTCATGTGTGTGTATATAAATCATTTGGAAATCATTTTATTTTAAAGTTTATCTTTAGTATATCTTTCTCCTCCAGAATGGAAATGTGGCTTGTTCACCCCTTCCCTGTCGTGCCTTGTTTTGTCAAAACCCTGTGCATCGTGCTGGAGACTGTTGCCCACGGTAACCAACCTGCCTTAGCTCATTCATTTCACTTTCTGCCTGCATCAATCCACCTTATTCATGTTCTACTTTGAATGCACAGGTGGTCAATGTGAAAAATGACACATGTTGTGGTGCAGATGAGAGACTTGATAGACTGAAACTGAAAGTGAAAGTTTGAAACATTTATGTTGTGTGTATGTGACCTGTAGGTGTGAGCAGTGTGAATATGAGTCCAATGTGTATGTGGATGGACAAAAGTTCCCCTCCAGGAGAGACCCCTGCCTCCACTGCCGCTGCTCTGTGAGTTCAGTCTTTATAGTTTAGCTTGACCAATACTGGATTTTTGAGGCAGATACTAGCGGGACATTTTACAGTTGAAAAATAAAGTGTTAATATATCAGTGCTTTCTGGTGGACAAACTATGTAATGTAGACACTAATGCTAATTTACCTCAAACCAAGTTCTTGTTTCTTATCGGCCGACATATACACCAATACTAATATATATGCGATAAGCTAATATCAGCCTGGCAGATTTATCAGTCTAGCTCTAGTTTATAGGTTTGAGTTCAAATTCTCTATCAGAGTGACACATTTAATTCCTTCTTGTGTCTATCTGTTAGGCAGGTGAAGTGTCTTGTGAGCGTATGGATTCATCATGTCCTCCATTACGCTGTAGCCATCCAGCTAAGCGCAAAGAAGAGTGTTGTCCCACATGTGATGGTCAGTATATCTGTAAATTTGGTCAAAAATATTCAATTTCCTCATGTCTTTGTCAAGTTTGTTGCATGCCGTCTTCCAATTAGACATTTACTGTTCAAACTCGAGCAAACATAATCAGAGTTTGCATTTGTTCCCACAGAATGTGAGTATGACAGGAGGGTATATGCTGATGGAAAAGTGTTCATCCCTGCTGGAAGTGGACCCTGCCTGCAGTGCAGGTGTAAGGCAAGTCCGTACGGTATATTCAAGAAGAAAGTGGTGAAACTTTGAGGATTTTGGTCCAAAACATGTTCAGTTTAATGAGCAAGCGTGCATTAGGCTTCATACACAAAGGGAGAAATGTTCTAATGTTTTTTCTCATGTCTCATAAAATATCACAGCACCTGATGGGCATGCACATTAATAGCCATTATGGTTCTGTATGCTCTTTTAAACTGAAACACACTATAGTCATAATGTTTTCATACTGTGTATCTGTTATAGGGTGGGAATGTAATTTGCCGTGAAGAGAAGTGCCCTCCTGTCCAGTGCTCCAACCCTATTATAGACCCACATCTCTGCTGTCCAATCTGCAAAGGTAATAATGCACTCACAAACACAGGGGTATCTCATCAATGAATATATGACAACTCCTCTTTTCTCATTGTAGCGTGTGTGTTGGAGGGGGTGGAATATGAGGAAGGCTCCTACTGGCACCCTGAGGGTCCCTGCTCCAGCTGCACCTGTGTGAATGGAGAGACCCTGTGTACACACACAGACTGCCCCCCCATTGAGTGCCTGCATCCCACCAAGATCACTGGTAAGACTGTGTGTGTCTGAGCTTTGTTTACGTGCAGGTGACTGTAACCTCAGTACACTGTCTCTTTCCTTTCCTTAGGCTCCTGTTGTGCACTGTGTGAAAGCTGCACCTATAACCATCGTATCTATAACAACGGCCAGAGGTTTGCAACCCCTGACCAGCCCTGCCACATCTGCACCTGTCAGGTGAGCACGTCTCCATTCACACACACACACACTACACAGTACTGTTCACCTTCAAAACCTGCTGATACAGCCTTCCCTTCTCCTCAGCATGGCAGTGTAGAGTGTGAGAGAAGACCTTGTCCTCCACTCAACTGTTCCAACTCGTACACACCACCTGGAGAGTGCTGCCCTAAATGTCCAGGTACTCAAACTCAGAAACATATATGCTCATGAATGAGTTTATTGTCATTCAGCTCAGTATAACGTGTTGTGTTTGTAATGTGTTTGCATCTTTCCCAGACTGCTCCTTTGAAAACCGCATATTTGTGGATGGAGAGGCTTTTCTTAACCCTGTGAGAGTGTGTGAGGAGTGCAAGTGTGTGAGCGGCACGATTGACTGCCACCAAGCACAATGCCCTCATCCTCACTGTAACGCGCCTCTACCTGGAACATGCTGTCAGAACAACTGCAATGGTGAGGAAATATGAATTTTCTATCAAGAATTCAAAATAAAGAACAACAATTTAATAAATTAAAATATCACAATTACACAATATCCATCTACATTAGGCTGCAGCTATGCTGGGAAAGAGTATCCCAATGGACAAGAGTTTCCCCATCCTACTGACACATGCAGGACGTGCAGCTGCATAGTAAGAATAATGAGCATCACAACATGACAAACCCTGCTAAGTTAATCACCCGTGATCTTCTTGAGTCAGGTTTTCATTTCAATCTGTGTTGTGTTTGTTACAGAATGGGAATGTCCAGTGTCTGATGAAGAGGTGTCCACCGCTGCATTGCTCCAACCCAAATGTGCTGCCTAGAGACTGCTGCCCCCAGTGTCCTGGTAAGGATGTGCAAGCGAGAAAAGTTCAGAGGGGTGAGAAATGTCTACAGCAGTGGTACTCAAACTATGAGGCTTTCCGAGGTAGAGTTGTGGGGCAAAGACACTGCATGAGGTGAAAAGGACAGGAGCATGCATGTGCTCTAAAAGCAATTGGAGGTTAGTTGTTGTAATTTGGCACGTTCATTTGGCTGGTTTATCAACACGGTCAACTAGCAGTTGCTGTGACAGCTCATTGAGGCAATTAAGGTACTTTAAAAACATTAGCGCCCGATTGCCCCAACTTGCGTCAAAATCGCACTATTTCTATGAGTCAAATCTGACCATACAGACATTATACACATATTTTTAGTTTCGCTGTGACTTACACTTTCCGTGGATACCATTATCTCGAATAAACGTCCATAAATCCGCTTAGAAATCAGAAAAAAAGATGCTCCTTATAACTCCAGAACTTGCCTGAGAATCATCACGTTTTTAAGTTGTCTTCAGTATCAAAGTAATCCCGTGTTGGTTGTCTGTACATGCTTTGGCACAGTACAAACAGGAACTGCTAATAGCTCATTCGGCATAGTTTTAATCGTGCCAGTTTGCCAAAATGTAATAAAATATAGGCTAAAGTTGTATCCCCCAGCTAATGACAACATTCCAGTTTACATCTCCCAAAGCCCCTAGAATTATGTATATTACACTTGACTGTTTCTTGTTGTTTGTTAGTGAACTATATTTCAAAAGTAGCTAAATGATTTTGATGAAATTTGATGGACTGATTGGTGTTGTGCCAAGAATCAGTTAATGAAAATTTGTTAATAATCCAGTTATGAAGAATTTAGAGAAGTGGGAAATTCTTTATCATTGACTTTATCATTACTATTATTATTGTGATACTTTGTCTTTTTTACAGTTGTATACTGTATATTTATTTTTAATTTATTATCTCTGTTAATTTTTTGCCTATTTATTCTAAATGCAACTATTATGCCCTTTTTTTGCCCCTATTTTTTAGCTTTATATGCAAAAAGATGGCTTCATATGGTCTTAATATGGTCTTCACCTGATCCTCATTTGGAAAACAGAAAGCTTAACAGAGAGCATTATAAAAATCCTTAAAGCTTCTGTTTCAAATTATTTGCAATCAAAGATCAAGGAGTCTGAAGGTTTTCCTTTCAGACAAATGCTATACCTAATTTAATTTACTGGGTAACCCTTCTGTGGTTAAAATCATCTGCTTTTGTTTCTTGGCTCATAATGGCACATGGTCAACAAAGATTATGAAGTTGCATAAAGGAGGCGTACAGTTGACTTTTCTTTTCACTGATATTATTTAAGCTCCTCCATCGGACTGTGTGTATGAACAACGACCCTACAGACACACTGAGCGTTTCTACCACCCGACTGACAACTGTCGATCATGTGTCTGCACCAATGGGACAGTTCACTGTCTGCGCAAGCCCTGCCCCTTTGCTGCATGTTCTCACCCCATCACACAAGAGTGCTGCTGGACCTGTGAAGGTACAATTCCTGCCAAGATACTGTAACTTAAGGACAAAGCAGTTTTTATATTTGGAACAATCACACTATGTCATCTGTTGCAACAAAAGACCTCAGCAAGTTTGACGCAGTTGTTCAATCACATAAGACACTGCATTTTTTCTAGTCTAATCATGTATATATCATATCATATATCTCATTTCCCTTGCAGGCTGCCTGTATGAGGGTCGAGAGCGAGCTAATGGGGAGACGTGGGATGATGCATCTGACCCATGTGCAGTATGTGTTTGCCGTGAGGGCTCTGTCCAGTGTGAGAGGAAGCGCTGTCCACCCTCTAACTGTAAGCACCCAGTCCAGAGACAGTGCTGTGTGTCCTGTGATGGTGAGTGATAGACAAACCTAACAGCAACTTTCCAGAAAAAAAATGATCCAGTTACTGAAGATGATCCACAGACCTTCAGGTCAACGGTTTTCATTGGGAAGTGTTTTCCCAAGGTCATTTAAAAAATATCTTAATCTCCAATTTTCTACTTGCAGGATGCATGTTTCATGGTACAGAATATCCTGATGGCACTGAGTTTGGTGATGACAAAGACCCCTGTGGCGTATGTTACTGTTATGGAGGGGAGGTCATCTGCACCAAGATACCCTGTTATGGAGATTGCAGCCACCCATACAAACCACCTGGACAATGCTGTGGAGAATGTGAACGTATGTTAAATCAAAATTAAACTCTGCCCACATTCCCAGTTTAGGATAATTGATTTTAAACTTTGTTTGTTGGTCATTCCCCTGATTACAAAATGACAAAATAAACCTGTCTTTATTTTATAGGCTGTTTCTATAACAGCGCGGTCCTCACAAATGGACAGTCGATCCCTGATCCAGGAAACCTCTGCTCTGAATGTACCTGCCAGGTAGCATGAACACACACTCACACACACACAGACACACACACACACATTCACATACACATTCCTGCTGGTTAATCTCCTTAGACAATGTGTCATGCTTCTTCTCTTGCAGAGCGGTTCAGTGCGATGTATGAAGAAGCCGTGTCCAGCAGCCGTCTGTCCTCACCCGGTCACCAACCCATGTGGCTGCCCTGTCTGTGACGGTAACCAGCTTACAGCATATCACAGTTCATGTTATGTAGAGTAATTAAATAATTGATGTTTCACTCTGTGTGTAGGTTGTCAATTCCAAGGTGTGACTTATGTTGACGGACAGATCCTACCAGGAGGAGACGGAGGGTGCCAGGACTGCACATGCTCAGTGAGAGAGAGAAGGGCTGCATTTAGTTTGGGGCTGCTGACCCGCTAAACTCTCACAGTACATCTTTTTTTTGTTTGTTTTTTTTCCATAGAGAGGCAAAGTGGTGTGTGCACAGCGACGATGCCCTGCTGTGGCATGCCCACACCCAGCTCTGGATGGCTGTGCATGTGGAGTGTGTGATGGATGCAACTTTAATGGACGAGGCTGTTTCAACGGAGAACGATTCCCACACCCTACAGACCGCTGTCAGCTCTGTTCCTGTCTGGTACATACTATATTTGAATTTGTATCAACTGTAGATTTTACTTGTACGTTTAATCCTGTAAAACCATCAGGATTACAAGTTAACTGGAAACCCAAACAAGCAAGGTGATCGACCTTTGCACTAAGTACCTCACTGGTGTTGGTGCTACAGGACAGAACATGTCAAAGTCCCTGTGAGATAACAGATAAATCAAAAAGTGTTTAGTAAAAAATTAAACTGCTTAGCATTGATAAAAAGATGACCAACATGTTTGAGGTCACAGTATTCGCCCCTTGTACGCTCTGAAAAATTTGTAGCTTGCTTCTTCACGGAGGATGGCAGCTGTAATTTACAATTACATTGGATTCCAATGGAGACCCAGAGTCACAGCACAAAAAAAACATGTCAAAACATATGAAAACATCAACTCTACACCTGCAGCATAATCCACCTCTTCCACTGTTAAACCATATGTTCAGTATGTTACAAACAATCATTGCTATCACAAGAAATTGCTTAAAATGATACTTCTGGTGGCACTTTGGTGGAGTATTCCTTTAATCCCACCACCTTGACCCTGTGAAGACATTAAGATGAGCACTTAATTATATTTTTTTATACATGGAGCATGTATAAACCTAGCTACCACTCCATCATCTATTTATCTTCAGTTGCAGAAGGACTATAACTGACTATGTAAAGGAAATATCGTCAGCCTAAGCTTGTGTGTGTGTGTGTGTTTCTGTGTATAGAACGGCGGTGTGGTATGTACGCATGTGTCTTGTCCAAGTGTTGCCTGTGTGCGTCCAGTGACCCCTCCTGGGGAGTGCTGCCCTGTCTGCACAGGGATTTGTCATCATCAGGGAAAAGAGTATCAGTCCGGCTCCTCCTTCACTTCGCCCTCTGATCCCTGCTCGTCATGCTCCTGTCTGGTCAGTTTGACAAGTCTTACTGAATAAAAAAATTATCAAAATTCACAAAAACAATTGTCTGATTGATTCCACCCCTCCTCTTTTCCCCTCTTTTCACCTTGTCCCTTTATCCCCTTCTCTGATCAGAATGAGGTGGTGAACTGTCAGAAGAGACCTTGTCCAGTCCAGTGCTCCCATCCGGTCCCTTCAGTTACCTGCTGCCCCGTCTGTGACTCCTGTCTGTATGAGGGTGTCGTCCACTCTCACAGTCACACCTTCACACCCTCCTCCAACCCCTGCCAGCGCTGCACTTGTGTCAGAGGCACCGTCACCTGTATGCCCTTGGTCTGCCCACCAACACCCTGTGTCCGACCAGTTACCAAGCCGGGACAGTGCTGTCCTGAGTGCACAGGTACTTCCTGAACTGCCTGTGTAAATGATATGTGAAGGCCTATATGGTTCTACCGATTCCAGCAATGTTTAACCCAGAAATGACTGTAGCAAATTTGTGAATTTGTGAAAAGAATTATAATTTTGTAACTCCATATTTATTCACTCCTTACATGTGAAAAAGTGTTCTTTGTTTTACAGCTAACGTGCATTAGCACACCTTCCATGTATGGTATGCACATATTTTTAAGCCTTGGTCTGTCTACTGTTTGGCAGAAAAACGTCTATTTAAAAGTCTATTTTAAACAAAAATGTGGACTTTTAAAATGAAACAATACAGATTTATAATTATGAAACAAATTGACTGAATTTATGGAGTGCTTATTGTGCTGACCTTATGAGAATGAACTTTTATAATTGAATCTGTGTAAAAAAAAAACTGAAATAATTTGCTACCATTGTTTATTTAGTTTTGGATTTTACCAAGTCCTGCATTTAACTTTAAGAATGTAACTTTAGAAAGCATTCAAAAATAAATTCGAGCACATGGTCACAAAAAAAATCCCACATGCACAAACCCATGAACACACAAAAACATGAGAACAAACCATGTCTCTATATAAAAACCTAATTGAGAAATCTCCTCACTTTTTTTCCTAATCTCTGTCTTTGTTTCTTGTGTGTCTCTGGTCTCAGTGTGTACACTTGATGGACAGGAGTTCAGTGACAGGCAGACATGGACCCTGAGTTCAAACCACTGCTCCACCTGCACTTGCCAGGTCTGACTCCTCCTCCGTCTCTCTCTTTTCCCTCCATATTTGCTCCTTTCCTTGTGTTTAAGTGCTAATCTATCGAAGTCTTGCAGGCAGGTGAGGTGCAGTGTGCGTCTCCTGAGTGTCCCAAGCTGCCTTGCATGCATCAGGTGACTGATCCAGGAGCCTGCTGTCCTCACTGTAGAGGTAAACAGATCACTGAAAAGTATAATCACAGGAGGAAATAGTTTTACCAGTGATTTGAATTTTCCTTCTCAGGTTGTGTGTATGGAGGAGAGGAGCATACTGAGGGCAGCAGCTGGTTCGCAGACTCTACTCCCTGTATGACCTGTATGTGTGTGGACGGTGTGACCACCTGTTCTGAAGTACGCTGTCTATCTCCCTGCATCAACTTCATCAGCGTGCCTGGGGAGTGCTGCCCTGTGTGTGCGGGTAAGCAAATAAGGATCTAAAGCACATTAGCGGCATGTTTTATATTAGGATCGTTTTCCCAAGCTTTTTGGTGCTTGATAATCTTATATGATTGTTTTTGAGTAGACTGTGTATTTGAGGGCAGAGTGTATGGTCCAGGTGACAGTTTCCATCCAGCCGATGACCCCTGTCAGATCTGCACTTGTGAGGTACGACACATACTTGAGAGCTTTTTTTAATGTTGAAGTTGTTAACTTAATGATTATGTTGGGGTTTTTTTCAGATTAATTGATTAATCTTTTAGTCGATAAAACATCCGAAAAAAGTTAATAGTTAATACTGTCAAAATTTGGCCAATTACCAGTGCAAAAGAGTTTCAATTTCCAATTATATAAAACAGAGAAAAGCAATAAATCATCATTTTTGAGAAGCTGGAACCACAGAATATTTGGCATTTTTGTTTAATATATAACTTAAATGATTAATACATTGTCAAAATCAGTCACTTCTTAATCTTCTATCAAGCAATTTATAGATGAATCAACTAACTGTTTCAGCTCTACGTAATAATAGAGGTAAAAGCAGTAGTTATAGAACTATATATGGAAGATGCAGAGGTTATAGTGCTTGTAGTAGTTGAAATAGATGTAGTAATAGTAGTAATCCAACCTGTGTGTATTCCAGGTGATGCCGGACGGAGAGCAACACCTGAGGTGTTACCGAAAGCAGTGTCCCAGTCTGGTCGACTGTCCTAAGAGCAACATCTTGTTCTCTGGACCAGACTCTTGCTGCCCTGTCTGTGCACGTCAGTACTAAACTGCATTTTGTGATACACCGTGTATTATCTCTGCACTGTCTTCACTGAGCTCTGTAACATTTGTGTTTATGTGTATGTATGTATAGAGCCTCTCAGTAACTGCACCGCTGCACTGATTGGCAACGAGGTCTTGGCAACAGATGACCCTTGTTTTACCTGCCAGTGCAAGGTACCGCAGCAGCCGCACGTTTCTTGTGCTTTGTTGTGATCTGTGACTTTTTCTGAACTCAATCTGCAGCTAAGGAAGGGACGGACACTGACACAGCTTATTATAGCCTGCAATGGCAACAGGTGTAACAGGTGTAACAGTCACATTTTCACAGTAGTTGCCATCTCGTTGATACTGATTCAACTACAATCAACATGTGATTCTGTGCAGTACAGTGATACAATGTCTGTGATTTAGGACCTGACATGGACCTGCTTACACCAGATCTGCCTCCCGCTCACTTGCCCTCTTAAGGAACAGTTCAACCCTCCGGACTCATGTTGCCCTGTGTGTAAAGGTGAGATAATGCCATCTTTCCTTCTGTTTATCTGTTTCCTGTGCCTTTAATTTGAAGTAAGTCCTATTAAAACATCCATAATTGTGATGGTTCTCCTGTGTTTCACACAGATTGTGTGATTGAGGGCCAGAACAGACGTGTGGCCAACGGCAGCAGCTGGACAGACAGCGATGACGACTGCATCACATGTACCTGTAATGTGAGTCTCACAGAAATACTTACACTGCTCATGCAATGCTTCAACTAATGATAATAACATTTACACACCACTTTTCAAAACAATGTTCAAATACAAGATGATATGGTAGATTAACACAGGTAAAATGACAATTTAAAAAAACAACTAGTTAAAAAAACAAGTTTGAAAAAGAGTTTTGAGGAGTGATTTAAAAGAAGACACTAAAAGATGGGTCTGGCCATAGGATCTCAAGCAGTGTTCAAGCTTATCTGTTGTCAGCGTATCGCAAACAGAAGAGTCGGACAGTGCAAAGCTCTAAACACAAATTAAGGTCTGCAAATAGGAAGGACTTGATTCTGGTGGTGTGCATACGCTAAAGAAAACATGATTGCACTTAAATTACACCTAAGTAAAGGCCTCACACCTAATATTAGACAATAGAAAGTGAAAAAGCGTACATTTCTCTCTGGAGTAGAAGTATAAACCAGAATTAAATGGAAATGCTCAAGTAATGCCTCAGAATTGTACATGTACAGTACATGAGTTAGTAAACTTAGTTACTTTCCACCACTTCACCTGAGATTGTTGATAGGTCTCATATGTATTCAGACCATCAGTTTCTAAAGTAATCTGTTCTTTCTGTGTTTCATCCTTAGTTGGGCTATATTGAGTGCAGCATTGAAGAGTGTTTACCTGCAGTTTGTTTGGATGGCCAGAAACAAGTGAAGATTCCAGGGAAATGCTGCTATGAATGCCAAGGTATCACAGCCAGCCAATACAGGGAGCATCCGTGGTCGTGCTTATTCAAAGTTCTTCTTAACATGGTTCATGTTTGTGTGTCTTTGTCTTTGTGTGTGTGCGTGTGTGTGTGTGTGTGCGTTGTAGACTCAGGGGTGTCGTGTTTGTACCAGGGAACGGTTTTTCACTCTAACGAACAGTGGGATGTGGATGAGTGCACCAGCTGTACGTGTGTGTCTGGAGACGTACACTGTCACAGTGAACGCTGCCCTCCCCTCACCTGTGCAACAGTCAGTACAACAAACAAACACACACACTCTTTCTCAGTGTTTCATCATAGTCTCAAATGTTCCCAAGAAGCCTCACTGTTCTAAACCTTCAGTCTGTAGAGAGACATTAAATATCTGACATGACATTTCTCATCAGTGTTTACACTCTGGCTGACTCCTCAGAGCTAATTTCACACTGAGTCTCCCGGGTTCCTCATAGTTACACAGCCAGTGTAGCTGAGTCTGTCTGTGTGTGTGTGTGTGTGTGTGTGTGTGTGTTTGCTCCCAGGATGAGATGCCAGCCATTGTCCCAGGTTTGTGTTGTCCTCATTGCCTTCCTCGTCCAGCCACCTGCATTGCCTTTGGCGACCCTCATTATCGCACCTTCGATGGCCGTATGCTGCACTTCCAGGGAGCGTGCACGTATGTCCTGGCACAGGACTGTGAGGGTGGAGACTTCAGGTGAGTGGGTCACCATGGTAGATATGTTTTGTCTACTACGTCTCTAATTGTTGCTTTGTTCCTTTGAAATATTGAATACTTTAACCTCTTCCTGCCCTCTAAAAATCATTCAAACCACTCTTTGGTTGAACTGCTCACAACTCATGTCCTATGATGAGATGTTGCTCGGTTTTAAAGGCCCTGAAAACCCATTTTCTCAGTCAGCTTCTTAATATGAGTGATGGGGTCTTAACATGAAAACTAAATTTTCTGCCAAAGTTTGAACAGTTTTTGGTTATTTCACATGAGAAATTTTTGAGCTCTTCTCATTGGTGATGTCACATACTTTTGATGACAGCTGAGGAGTTGTTTGCTTATGTTGTAAGGCCACTGTTGATCAAATTGGATCAAACCAAACCCACACAGTCCTGATGAAGCAAATTAGCCGCGTTTTCGAATGTGAAACCCTTAAATATTAGGGTTTTTTTCTGAAGTTTACTATGTATTTAATCATGTATATTTAATGTTAGAGAGAAATACTTTGGATTTTAAAACCAAGTTGTCAGGGGATTTAAGAGGTCACAAGACTAAAAAGGTTGGGAGATAGTACCCTGGACACACTTTGCCCTTAAAGAAAGTAGTATTAGCAGCAGCAAAATAGATGTTTGTCAGTTTGACAAAACATCTACTTTTCAAGATGCTTTGCTTTTGTAACCTGCTGTAGTAAAGACTTGAATTTATACATTGAGAACAGGAAGCAACAACTTTTGAATTCAAGTCCTTCCTGATGTTAAGAAAATGGCAATAAAAAAACAACAAACAACATGCCATTCCATGTGACCTTTCAATAAAGAAGCTGATTTTTAATACAGTTTATCAAATAATAATATATGAATAAGTGAATCACTACACTCTTTATGCCCTGCTCAATGACTCCTCTGCGTTTGTACAGTATTCATACCACTAACGATGATCGTGGGCGTAAAGGAGTGTCCTGGACTAAAGAGGTGACCGTGTTTATAGGAGACGTCACAGTGCAGCTACTCCAGGACTGGGTTGTGAAGGTTTGTGTGTACAAATACTGCAAATGATTTTTGCTCAGCTGTGTTTGTGTTATGCATCCACTCTCCATTTTTGTACTCTTCAGGTGAATGATGAGGTTGTGACTTTGCCGTTCCTCAGAGAACCGTACATCTATGTTGAACGACAGACTAACACCATCTTACTCAACACTAACATCGGGCTGAAGGTACAGTCTTTTGTCTCTTTTATCTCTCATTGCCTTTGTGAATAACATATGATTGGAAATACTTACAGTTATACACCCGCCACTGGTCCACCTTTAGGTACTGTGGAGTGGTCGTTCACATCTGGAAGTGAGTGTGCCAGGCTCCTATAAGGGCCACACCTGTGGTCTTTGTGGAAACTTCAACAGCTACTACCAGGATGACCTCCGAATGCCCAGCGGACGACTCAGCCTTTCAGAGTCTGACTTTGGCAACAGCTGGAGGGTAAAATGAATACATAAAGAGACAGAATGAAAGAAATAAAGTTAAATTGTCATACAAAAATAAGTATTTTAACTGTATACAAATCAAACAACATTTGTCATTTTAGGTCACAAATGGTAGCCATTCCCTCTCATCCTGTCGTCCCGGTGAGGATGTTGACCCCTGTAAAGACGCAGGCTACCAGGCCAAGAAGGGGGCTAACGCTCGCTGTAAGGTCCTGAAGTCTGCTGTATTTAAGCCCTGCCATCGCGTCGTGCCTCCTGAACCGTGGTACGCAGCCTGTGTGTATGACCTCTGTGCCTGCGGGGCCAATACTGATGAGTGTCTGTGCGACACACTGGAGGCCTATGCCAGCCAGTGCAGAGAGGCTGGAGTCATCCTGCAATGGAGGAGCCCATCACTGTGTGGTGAGTAAAACACATTTAAAGGCCCTGATAATACATTTTCTTAATCGGCTTCTTACAATGAGCAGTGGGGTACTACATGTGGGAAATAATCAGCCAATGTTTTCGTTATTTCATACAAGAGATTGTATTTGTGTTTTTCTCTGTGCTCTCCTCACTGATTTGAAGTTTGGCTCAGTTGGAAAAAGGTGATGTCACACACTTCTGTGCACCAATCAGAATTAAGCAACATTTGAATCAAAATATTTTGACAGCTTGGGGGTTATTTGCTTATGTAGCCAAACCACTGTCAATCAAATCTGATCAAACCTCACCCACACAGTCCTGATGAAACACATTACAGTACCTGTCCGAAATCACTCCCTCATTCACCCATTCACTACTCCCTATATAAGAGACAGGTTTCCAAGCGGTGTCATCGTGAGATGTGCGCCCACACGGGCTTAGAGAACAAACCTGAATGGTTAAGAGCTTATTTCAAGATCAACATGTGAAGTTGTTTTTGTGCCTCAAACTGCACAAATTGCAAAAATAATGGGTGGAATGTTAATAATAATGTAATATCCCAAGAAGGAAACTTCCCGGTTAGCTCAGATTGCATAATTAGCTGTTAGCATCTAGCTATCTGCTTAGGGCTCTGGATTTTAATAAAGCGGTGGATGTTTTTGCACTGAAACTGCAAGAAGTAACACCCATTTTAAGGTAAGACAGCTCACACCGTTACTCCGTTTTTATGGCTGTTTATTTAATATTGCTAATATTTGCCAGGCTCAACCACGCACAACAATTTAGTCTCAATGAAAATTAATAGACAGTTTTCTCTTTTGAAAAAGTGGGCTCATTGTTGTCAGAAACCTGCTAATCTGTACTGGTCACCAGTCAAGGACAACAGCAGTCATACCCTTGAAGCCATATTGGCCAGAATGTTCTCTCATTGTTTTTTCTCTGTTGCTGTCTTCCACAGCTGTGGGCTGTCCTGTGGAGAGGGGCTTTGTGTTTGACGAGTGCGGACCCCCATGTCCTGTAACCTGCTTTAACGTTGACGTACCACTGGGATTGATAGAGAGCCACTGCTTCAAGCCCTGTGTACCAGGCTGCCAGTGTCCTGCTGGTCTGGTTCTACACAACAACTACTGCATACAGCCAGAAAAGTGCCCCAAGATCATTCATGGCAACCCCTCTTAACTGCTCAATTTCAAGAGGACACTTACTTGCACACACATGCACTGCCACCCCTAATAATCTTCAATCCACTCAAGGACTGCACCTTCTGTTACTGTATAACGAAGTTTGAAAAGGAAAAATATCCCAACAGATGAACCTCCATGACCTGTGGATTTAACATATTGACTGAAGTGAAATACTGCAATTTAGTGTTTTTATAAACATTGTTAGATGTAGCACTGAATATTTATACTACACAAGGGTTTGTCGTTTTTATTTCACACGTTCATTGGTATTGTTATGTTTTGTTTTACACATTTATGAGATATTGTCCACAGCCTTTAGATTATTTTAACAGTATTATTTACTATCAAAACAGCATTTGATTACTGTACAGGTTTATTTCAGCACTGTGTGATGTCTGACTGTATATACAGTAAGCCACATAAACTCAGGTACTCTTTTTTTCATTCCTCATCATACAAATAAACAAAGGCTTCACTAATATTTGTGGTATTTCATTTTCTGTTCAAAGATTAAATTCATTATTCATGAAGACATGAGTATGATCTTGGTAACACTTTATTTTACGGGTCTGTAATTTCTTATTAATTTCCTAGGAAGTTTCCTGGAAAGAAATTATGTAATTTCGTACTAATTATAGGTAAAAATAATGTAGACAAAGTGTTCAATTGGTACGTTTCTAATTAATTTATTCCAATTAACTAGTTGTGTAACCTAGAGAGCATTTTAGTGAGTGCAAAGCAGGCTGAATATGCAAAAACGTGAAATAACTATACAAAGAATAAAGTTTCCAATAGTAAATGAATAAGGGCTGAATATTCACATTTAATGAAGCACTTCTTTCAGGGAAACAACTGCAAGAACAGTCAGATAAGTTTCTATTTTATTTATAATTAGTTATATGGTTCTTTCCAGGAAACTTCCTAGGAAATTAGTAGGAAATCCAGTGGGTGTTATAAGATTCATGATGACATATACTGTATGAGACACGCAACATAATAAACAATTTACAAGCTGGGATCCACCAACTTTCACTAGTAGTTCAATGTTACAGAGCACTTTTCACACAGGTGTAATGTGTCACATGGTCATGGTCATCACATTTCACTCCTCTCTGTCTACATACGCTGTCACTTTTGTTGCCTGGTAACCTGATCCAGCTGTTGTGCAGAGGACTGCTGTAACCATAGTAATAGCCTGTATAATTTATCAGCCCACAGTGGTAAAAACATGGAGCAGGTAAGATGTTTTGATGTTGGGTGAGAACTGCATTGGTTTTCCATGTGTAAACTGCAACTAATGTCCTTGTATCTTCCCTCAGGATTGTATCGCTGGTCTGTACCGATCTCTGGGTGTGTCTGTCGGAGCAGAGTTTTCCTCTGAAGATGTGCGTCTCCTCTATCACAAAGTGTTTCGCGTTCCCTCCGACACTGATGAAGCACATGTTGCCATGAAGAAGGTAAAAACTCAAGACGTATTTTAAAACAGCCAACAAACATCACTATCAAAGCAGCTACCCTTTGATCAAATCTTCATACAACTCCTATGTGCCTGTGTCTGTTTCAGATCGCAGAAGTTGACAATAGCTGGTCATGTGTTGGTGAAAATGTGTTGGATGTTCTCCTAGAAATGGAAAGGGAAAGGGAAAAGAAGGAAAAGGTAGTCAATAAAAATGTTTTTCTTTCCCAGTGACCAAAATATTATTTTGGCATCACTACTAAGAGTCAATATTGTTATCTCCAGCTCTACTGGGACCTCCAGCTACTAAATGTTGGAAATCTCAACACTCTCTATGTGATGGACAAGCCAGCTATCATCGATCCTTATGTGCTGAATTGCCTGCACCAAAGCACAGACCCAAATACTTTCAAAAAAGCTCACAACCAATCAGAGTCAGGATCTTTACAGTCATGCACCATTGACACAGGCAGTTTACAGGTATGCGCTTGCAGTGTAGCAGATTTTCTTCTGCATGGAGACAGTTGCTCTGTTCATCATTACATTTACCTTCCACGCACAGAGGGAGAGACTGGTGGGGAGAAAAGAGCAGTATGGGAGTGTGAAGAGACTCAAGAAGGCAGCCAGGCAGTGCTGGGCCAGGTGAGCAGTAAGAAGATGAAAAGTTACTTTAATTGAGTTTTTCCTTTTTATAATACAGTACTTATACTTTGACTCTACCACAATACAAAGGGAAATATTCATTTTTTTACTCCACTACATTATGTTTATGAGTTTCTAGTTACCTTGCAGATTGAGGATATAATTGCAAAACATACAGTAAGCTCAAAATATGATTTGCCATGTTAAACGATATAAATAGTTGTTAGACTTACAGCCATATTGCCCAGCTACAGCATTACAATGCTGCATGTCTGAAAAGGCAATGATTCAACACCTGAAAGGCATCAAATTAGTATTTTTGATACATTATTGCATTTTTACTGCTAATACTTTTTCTCACCTTAAGTACAAACGCAGGACAATAAATTTAAAGCGAGCCTATGTAATTTAACTTTTGCTGAACAGCGGCCACAAGTGGCAATTATGGAATAATGTTAATTGCTACAACATATTGTAACAGTAGCATAAGTAGAAAACAATTCTAAAGTCAGTGGACTGACTCAGTAACGTCTGGTATGCATATATCCACCTAAAGTCAGCTAACGTCAGCTAACATAAACCACCATGAGATACTGGTCATACCAGACCAAGTAAGGCTGTAGCACCAAAACCCCTGAGTGTACTGATTTGAGCAGCAATGAACTTTAATGCAAATTCATTCAACTTTTAATTTGTTTGAGGAAGAATGTTTTATTTATTCTTTCAAAAGTCACATAGTATCACTTTAGTTTTTTTTAAGTACCACAAGAAACAATTAACACCTTTATGTAATGTTACCAGCCACCCCTTTTATATACTGAAGTGCGTGTTTACTATAATTATGATGCTGATATGTGGTTGTGTTTATCTTCTTAGACTGGCATCAGAGGGTGCGCAAAGTGTATTGCCCTCTCCCTGGCAAGGCCAAAGCCTAGGGGTTAGAGGTCAGGCCTGGGGCTGTGTGTCCCTCTCAGACGTCCTCCTCTTGGTGGTGGTGAAGTATGATGTGGTGACCCACTTGCTTTATACAGAAATGCTCCAGGAGCACTACAGTAAGGAAAAGTTTTTCTGAACTGTCGTCACAATATAACACAGAGAGCAATCTCATAACTCTATGTACAACTTACTCAGCATCATAGAGCCTGGTCCAGATGCTTCAAATTTCATTTTTTGGGTGATACCACAGCTCTGAGTATCTGGGAGACCCTGATGCCATGGCAACAACACAAGGAAGAGGAGGGGCTGGAGGATCTTGCAGAGGAGGCTTTGGAGTCAGGTGACATGCTCCGTTTGGCTGAGCTGCCAGGAGCATTCAGGATATACAGGTAACACACATGCACCAAGGTTATTATTGTACATTTAAGATGAAATGAAAACTAAATCTACTGAAACGGCATTAAATTGAAAAGAAACATCCAAACTGCAATACAACATTTCTTAGTTCCAAAACTAATTAACAGATGTAAAACACAGTGTGTACTGTTGAGAGAGCAGACATTTCTGGTATGATTCCAACTAGGAAACTCACCTTCAGTTATGAATAAAAATACAGATTGTCTCTTAATCAAAATTCAAGTAAACATTACAAACCACCTGCCATTTTTCCTTAATGGACGTCAAACCAAAGCACCATAATAAAAATAATTCTCCTGCAGGGCCTGTCTTGGAGCGTCTTTTAGAAGCCGCCTTGAGTCCAGGGAACAGTCTTGGTCTGCCGTTTCGCTCCTGTGTGAGTTACACACATTTCGTCAACAAGAAAGGGACACACTAACAGTCCTGGGCAAGAGGTAAATACTTCTGGTGCAGATCACAGATTTTAACCTGTTGGGAGTAAGCCACTGTTAGGTCTACACATGAAGAAATGAAATATAGTCAGATGACTTGTCGATCCCACATATATCTACATATCCACCCTAATGCAAGGAATTTGCAAATACATTTTTATTACAGATTTGACACACGTGGGCTTATATATGGCTATAACCACGTCCGGAATGAGTTTACTCATTTATCTTTTGTCTTCCAGGCTGGACAGGGAGAGCCTGAGACTGTTGTGTCTATGCATCAGGTTGGCAACTCTCAGAGCTCAGAGAGAAAAAATGTCCTACAGCGCTCTTCTTGCAGCTCGGCAGTCCTGGGAGACATGGTGAGCCAACAACACAAAAATGCCCTTTGCACACTCAGTTTCAGCTGTATACTGTCTGTCCCTTATGTATCTGTTCAGGCCACATGTTAAGAGTCCATGCAGAGCAGAGCAGGCGGCCCTGTGGCTACATGGGGAAGAGGAAGAGCAAAAGAAAGACTTTATCTCAGTATCGCCACAGCAGGTATTGTAAATCTGGTTATGGGCCATTGATTCTGAGACATAGGCAGTGCGTCATGTCATAACATTACTTTTGAATTATGTTATTTTGTGGAGTAAGATTGTTCTCGGGTATTGGCTAAAAGGAAAACACTACAGTAGTTTTATCAGCAGTGGAACAACAACTTTGGCTCCGTCATAGCAGGCAGTGCTGCAGTTGCTGGTGCTGACTCAGGAGCAGGAGAGGAAGCACCTGGTCAAGTTGGTACATGGGATCTCCCTAGAGGATTTGCAAGAGCCAGGTTGCACAGTGCCTCCAAAGGAGGGTAAATCGATATTGTCTTCTATTTCTGGTGCATGTTTGTCAGAATTGGTTTTCTTTTGTATTCCACTAATTTCTTGTTTCCTATGCAGATAATCATACACAAGCTGCTTTAAGAAATAGCTGTATAAAAAGGCTGAGACAAATCCAGGCTGACCTGCAGACACACAATGAGACTCAGATCCCCTTAAAGCAAACAAACCCTAAGCCACAACTCCAGCCCCAGCCCCAGCCCCAGCCCCAAATGCAGGTCCACATAAGCAGACAACCCGCAATGTGGTCCCAACACCAGCTGGAGGATTGTTCCCTGCTCCTCTTGACCCATCTGATGGAGCTCCAGGAGGTTCAAGCTTCTGCATTACTTTCAGCATTGATGGACAAGGTGAGTCAAGACAACCACAGCATCCAATCCAAAAATACCACTGTTACGCTAGCTCTTTTAACAAAGCACAGACTGTTAAAGTAATGATGTGTGTTTGTTAGAGTGTACAGGGTGTCCAAGCTCTGCGACATGAGTATGAATCTGAACTTCAAGCACAGCGTTACACCAACCCACTCCAACTCCTGGTCTCCGATTCCCCTCTTACTTCGGGCTCTATTCTTACTCCTTTTCCAAACTTAACCGACAATCGCAGCAATGAGCAAATCACAGCTCAGTCCTGCTGCAGTGGACCAGTCAAAGCTCAAAACAGCAGTGGAGGGCCAGCTGGAGCTCCAAGGGTCGATTCAATCAGAAGGGCCAGCAGAGAACTGAATGGGGTGCAAGCTGCAGATGGGGTTGACAAACAGGACGTCTGTACAGGTACTGCAAACACAGGCAAACATAGATTACCATACACTCGCACCTGCAATTACAATACCTAATATTCCCCCAGGTTGTGGAGTGGCCATGGAGGACCTGCCCTACTTGGAGATCTTGTGTGTATCAGATGCAGCAAGTAATACCCATCAGAGTCTTGCTGCAGAGGGAGGAGCCCAGGAAGAAGAAGAGGGCAGTGCACCAAAGAGCCCCCAGAGCTATGAGAAACAGGGCTCACTGATCGCCGTTGCTTGGAGCAAACCACCAGAGGATGACACTGACTATGAGGCAGAGGCTGCAGTTGGGGGCACAGGACAGAGCCAGGATGCTGAGAGCAGTCTGAAGACCCAAGTCCAGACAAGTGACATGAGCAGCACAGGTGGACACGCAGAGTGTGAGGAGACTTCTGGAGAGAGAGAGAGAGAAGATCTGTTCCTGTCTGCTTCCACAGGTCAGCCTGACGCACAGTCTGCAGACCAGCAGTGCAACATAGTAGGACAGGTACTCTCTAAGTGTAAAGCAGACCATAAAACACTGTATATCTATGGCATGCATCTGATTTTTTCCCTTTTATATTCATTAGTTGACTTTGGAGGAGAGAGCAACAGCTGATCAACCAGAGAAGGGCAAAGCTGTATCACACTGTGACCTGCAAACACATGCTTTGGTAGCAGAGACCCTGCAGGCTGTACAACCACTCAATCTCTTGGTTGACCCTCCTGAGATTAAGCGGTATGCTGGACTAACCAATGAGAATGTGGAGAGAGAAGTGGTTGAGATGGAAATGTGTCCCACTGCAACAGAGTCAGAGCCGTGGGACCAGAGAGGGCCTGAACCCGCTCACGCTGAGGACCAGAAATATAATTCACAAGCCACAGTAAGTCTTTTACATATTTGTGCAGCCTGTGCTCACGATTTGTGCTGAACATTTTCACATTATTCGCTTATTTTAAAGCGCCACCCATCTGCTGCTTCCTGTTGTAAAGGTTGACTGTAGCCCTGCAGAGAGGGAATCAACACTGATGGAGAGAGAGCGAGCCACAGAACCAATCTCGGCAGTGGAGAGAGAACGGACAATGCGCAACCTGGTGGACATGCAAAGAAAGGTCGAACAGAGGCAGCAGAGAGATAGAGAGAGACAACTGCTGAGGGTGAGAGAAAGGTGTAAAAGAGAGAGAAGGGATTTCTGGCACAACTTCACCTACTAGAGAAAAGTGGATAGAGGGGCATTGAAAGAGTGTTCAGATCATTGTAAGTGAGAGGCAGAGGTGATATTGTCACTCTGACACTGTCTTTTAGGTTCAGGAGCGTCTGTTGATCATCCAGAACAGGAAGGCAGAGGAAGACCTGCTTGGCCTGAAACACACAGACAGGCTAAGGCACCTCACACAAGATCTACCACAGGTAAAATACCATATATTGAGGGAATTAGTCTGCATAATTGTATCTAAGTTTTGTATTGTCACCATTACTATTGTGTTTTAGGAGGATAAGAACCAGCAGAAGACAGTTGTCAAAGAGAGACTGGAGCAGCTGAGAAGAGAGCGTTCCTATGTCATGCAGTCCAAACGAGACAGGTAAGGAAACACCAAATTAATGTTAACCACCATGCTCTCTATTCCCTCTGTATTTCTGGTCTGTTCTATTTGTATTCTATTTCATTTTATGTATTTATCTATTTTTTTATCTTAATTGATTTTATTCTGGTTTTTATTGCTTATTGTTTTTGAATGACATTGTAAGGCCTTTCTTTGAAAATCAAAAATCATATTGTTCATTCCCCCAAACCCCATCAGTCTCATTGAGAATGGCCTTGGTCCCATCTGCAAATGTGAAGCCCACTGCCAGACATGTTGGTCTACTATTTGATTCTGATCTAAGCTTTAAACCACAAATCAAAAAGGTTGTCCAGTCGTACTTCCTCCAAATAACAACCATCTTCAGAATCAAACCAATGCTCTTACACTCTGACTTGGAAAAAGTCATTCACACATCCATCTTCTCTCGACTTGACTACTGTAGCTCCCTCCTTTCTGGAATAAACCAAAAGTCACTCTCTCACCTCCAACTAGTTCAGAATGCAGCAGCGAGGCTTCTCACTGGTTTTAACAGACATCACATCACCCCAATCCTGGCTCCCTGTTGGTTTTAGAATTGTTTTGTTGATTTTACTGATCACTTTTAAAGCACGTCTGGGTCTGGCCCCAGACGTGTCGAGGCTTAAATCTAAAGGTGACCGTGCTTTTGCCATCAGGGCCCCTCAGCTTTGGAACGACCTGCCTGAGGAGATAAGGCTTGCAGAATCAGTGACTTCTTTTAAATCACTTCTTAAAACTCATCTTTATAGACTTGCTTTTTATATGATGTCATCTTTTTATAATCTCTTTATTGCTTTTGTTTCTATTTGTTTTTATTTCCGTTGTCATGTTTGTCTTTGTTTTTATCTTGTCTTCTTGTCTTAATTTTACATTTAATTTTGTCTTTGTTTGGCATTTATTTAACTTCTGCTGTTATACTGCCTTCTGGGTATCCTGTTAAAGCACTTTGTAAACTGTTTTTAAAGGTGCTATATAAATAGTTATTATTATTATATATTAAATAAAGCTGCCTTGCCTTTTTTCCTCATTTAGGAATACTGCAGGATTTAAAGAGCTCCTGGGTCCAGTAGCTCTCCACAGTAGAGAAACAGATGATGGAGCAGATTGAGAAACTACAGCTGCTTAAATCCATGTCTAGTTAAATAACAAATTTTAGTGAGTCCTATATTCTTCATAATGGTTGTCAACACTGTCCAACAGGCGACGTCCGATCACTAAATACCACGACAAATGCATGGTTTTCTAATGATTTAAAATCTATTAAGCCACATTGTTTCTTAGAAAATATTCTGCTGTGTTCAAGTGTAATGCTGCAGATTTTGTATCAGTGTCTGCCTTACCGTTTGTCTGTGATCATATAAGCACACATTTAAAAAAGTCTTGAAAATGCAGGGTGTGCATATGAAATAAAACTTCTCAAACGTGTAGTGACTGTTTATTATACAGTTTAATTATCATCTTGACAAACATAAGCATCAACATTAATGTCATTTATCAATGACCCCCTTCAGTTGTGTACACATTATCCCCCTGTGGCCTACATTACATACACAATGAGTCGCAGAGGTGCATGTTAACAGTCTACAGAGGTTCCATCAACTCACCTTCTTGTGAACAAAACATTTATATTGGCACTGTTGGCCATTACTCTATTGTGTAAGAAATAATGTGACTAGACGAAGGACACTGCTGTAGACTTTGAATGCACCTATGGACTGGGGCTGTATTTATTTACAGGTATATGGGGATGGGAATATTGTAACATGTCAAAGGACGTAAGTTTGGCTAACATCTCTACGATGGGGAGATATGTATAATACAGAAGGTTGGTGTGGGCCCAGTGGTTTTCCTGCAAGAGAGGAGGATCTCTCTGTCCTGGTGAGTAGAGGGAAAATGTCTACATGGGAGAGAATCTCAGCAAATAAACGGTCTGTTTTTTCCTCTTGAATTGACCCCCTATAGTGTCCACTCACACTGCAGTCCAACACAAAGCAGGAATACCTATCACGCTAATAAGCCAGAACATTCCACAGCAGCTCACACACACTGAGCCACTGCATTACACACATACATACATACAAAGTACACAAGTGTGTCCTCAAATCACAAGAAGAGTACACAACTCAGGTTCAAGTTCTGTGGTCTCGAACACACTAACATTCAAACCAACAAAGACAAAAAGTTTAAATTCCAAACTAAGAAAACATGGTGCCTTGCTGACAGGTGCTATACTCAGGGCTTTAATATTCTAGCAATGTGACAGCTGGGGACTAAACACAACCAGTCCCGTTTTTAAAATATGACAGTTCACCGTAGAGGATGAGGTGCGTTAGACGTGCGGTTCTCAGCAGGCTGTGCAGAGGACGCATTTTTAGGGCCGTAATCAGGTCAGCTCTCATGATAGCAGAGCACTCTGATAGCAGGGACACATTGAAATTTAAACAGGTGTGGTGATTTCTCTATAGTGTCCGGACCCTGGATCTATATGTGCAAGATCTTCAGCAAGAAAGCAGCATGCGCTTGTGTGTGATAGACTAAACTACACATTATACAAGATAGTCAACAATATTTGCATTTTATACACTAGACTGGTGTTTCCCACAGTGAAAGGGAAAAGCCTAGGATGAAAATAGGGAAGTCAAAGTCATGTTCAGTCAATGACCTCTGAGACTGAGACCACCTTCTTGCTGAAGGCTTTGATGAGCACTACTGTCCATAAACACAAAATGGTCATCACACATCCAGCATCCACACATCTGACTTATGGGCACCATGGAACTGAGGAGGGTGGATATACCTGTATATGTATTTGTGTATGTCTCATTTTCATTGGAATCATGAAAGGAGAGAAATGTGCATGGATGTGCATCAAGTCTTGAATGGTGTTAGCGATGGTACTCGAGGGATGTTCATGTATTTATGTGTTATGTGTGTGCATGTCTTTATGTATGAGTCTTTCTATTGGTGTGCGCACTGCACCCCTGGGCCATGATGGCCCCCTTCCTCATCAGAACTATCATTGTAGGCCTCTCTCCTGGCTCCACCTCCTGACCCTTGACTCTTGTCAAAATCTGTCAGGTCAACTTCCTCTGCATCTGCTGCAATAACAGGATTTTCAGCACGAGCAGGCAGCAAGCACTCTAGTTCCTGAAAGAAATGAATTGTTTTTTAATACATCACGACACCACCGTCATTCAAGCTTACTGGAGTTAAAATTGTGCAAATCAGGATGTTTAACGATTGCGACTCACATTTAGTTTTTCGGGGCTAATCCAGTTGTTTTCAGGGAATTGGACGTCAAACTTGATGTAAAGGTCTCCCTTCTCAAATGGGTTTCTATACTGAGGCATTCCCTCTCCCTTCACCATTCGAATACAGCCTGCCACAGAATTGTCAGGTAATTAAAAACATTGCTATCATAATATGCCAAAAGCAAAGTGGTGTGCATATTAAATATGCACACCACTTTGCTTTTGGCATATTATGATGTGCTACAATAACAATTTAAAATCCTATTATTTGGGATTTGTTATATATTTACACACAAGATAAGAAAACTACTAGTACATTCCAATTCCTCAAGTTTTAACTGTCATGAAAACGTGAATGTGATTGCCTAAGACATTAAATAGGTAAGAAATGGGTTAAAAATATATATAATATTTTTGTGCACAAACCATAGTTAATTGTGTATTACACACATTTAATATTTACCAGGTAATTATAGATATTTATAAACGACAAGATGGCTGATGTTAGCTGCAAAAATGGCTGGTAGAGAAAGTAAATCTAGCTGCCAAATCGAAAATTTACCAGCAATTTGGCTCATGTTTTTTCTCACTGTGCTTAGTACAGCAACCAACATTTCTGATGTTATTCCATGTATAAGTGGATCGGCCTGCAATCCATTAGTGTCAGTGTGGCTTGCTTTTCCAAAATATCAGTTTTTTTGTCCCAAAAATAAAAGTTTGCACCACCGCCCCTTAAGAGTTTCAGGGGAGCTCTGCCGACATGGAGAGGCTTTTAATAGCTGCAGTAAACAATAAATCTAAGAGCAATCATCTTTTGTGCATTATAATAGAACAAAAAAAGCAGTAATTAAAAGTAAAATTATAAGTAAAATTAATGTGGTATGAAGATATGTTTACCTGGCTCGATGACCTTGCCAGGTGGGTATTTGACAAGCAACTGGCGTCCATCAAGGTGAGTGACAGTCAACTGGAAGCCACACAGAGCCTCAACCAGGCCGATACGTTGGACCATGTGAAGGTCACTGCCATCACGGCGGAATTCCTGATTTAGATTGAAATCCCAAATATGTTGCTTGTTGATATAACACAATTTTTGTTATCTTCTTAGCCATGATAATAAAGTAAATACAGCTGAACAATCAATCTCAGAAGCCAATTATTTTTTGTTTTTTTACCTCATGTTCTTTCTCTTGCAGCACCAGGACTATATCTCCTGGTTCGACGCCTGGTGCTTGGTCAGCTTCCCCAGAGAATGTGATCTTCTGTCCATGTCTCATGCCTTTGTCCACATGCACCTCCAGAAGCTTAGTCTCCTTACACACCTTATGACCCTCACACTTTCTGCAGCGGTCCTTCTCATTTATCACCTCACCTGCACAAGCACACATACAGAGATTCGACAATTTCAATGATCCATGTTTTTTAAAAGTACAGTCAGTGTGTGGGTGTTTATGGACATATTACCCTCTCCATTGCAGTCTGTGCAGACTGACTGCATCTGTTGGACCATCCCAGGGGCCAGCTGTCTAATCATGATTCTCATACCTCGTCCTCTGCATGCCACACACTTCTGCACTGCTCCTGCCTTACCCCCCTGACTAAAAGGCAAAAAGTAAAGCATCAGCATTGTTAACACGAATTTCTATCTCACAAAATTACTGCAATGACATACCATCTTCTGTCAGGGCTTTTAAACTATAGATCAATATGCTGTTTTCTTAATGATTAAAATGAAACATTCAAAGCAAACTCACCCATTACAGGCACCACACAGCACATTCTTACTGAGCTGCAGTTTGGTGGTTTTGCCATTGTAGAGGTCTTCAAGAGAAACTCTATGTGACAAAAGAGTTTAAATTATACACATTATATGTGAACCACCCATCGAAGCACCCAAACTGCATTTAAGTAACATACTTACTTCAGAGGGTGTACCATATCATCTCCTCTCCTCTTGCCTCCATTGCGTCCTCTGCCCTGTCCCCCCATGAACCCAAACAGTCCTCCACCAAAAATGTGAGAGAAGATATCGTCCATGCCAGGCCCTCCGCCTCCTCCCTCCCGTAGCCCCTGTTCTCCATAGCGATCATAAAGCTCCTTTTTTTCTGGGTTTGTCAGGACCTCATACGCAAAACTGATCTCTTTAAACTGGAGAATGAAAAAAATAACAATCAGACAGCTTGACACAATGTAAGATACAAAGGATTCAGTACATCACAGCAAAAAGGGCCAACTACTTTTGTTTTTGATAAGCCCCTCTTACAAAGTGAAAAACATTTTTTAAAAAGACAGTCTAGTCTCTTGTGTCATGTTTTTGCTGTATCAGAGGAATTAAGTCATAGAGCAGTACAAATCAAAAACTGATGTGCTTTTCTCTAGGGAAAAGCTGTTTCATGTTTTGTACTCTGATCTGTACCTTGTATTAATCCTCAAAGAGTTGGGCTGTGTGATCATGACAAACTAAGTTGACATCATTTCTCGGTCCCAATTGTTGAGCAATTGAGCTGCTGCTGTTGGTGCTGTTGCTAACTATGGCATTGCTGTTGTTACCATGACATGCTTTGGTGCATCATACCTTGTCTCCAGCATCAGGGTTTTTGTCAGGATGGTACTCTTTGGCCAATTTCCGGTAGGCCTGTAATAAATCAAATATCAACGTGAAAAAAGCTGTGTGAGTGCCCTGAGCTCAGGTGCCAACTGTGTTAGATAGCTCTGCTACCAATCACTAACTAGCTAAGTGTATTAACCGGCCTTACTAGCCAGGCTTGACTTGTGAGCCTGCTGTCAAAAACATCAGGACACCGGAAGAGCATCGCTGTCTTTGACATCTCAGACACACAAAAAAATAAATAAAAAATAAAAATACACTCCAGTGTGAAGACGACGTCAACAAAACCAGGCTAGCGTTACATCCGATAATCTATATCTTTTGAGTTTACCTGCTTGAGGTGTCGAGACGTTAAATAACTGTCATGGCTTCTGGCGAATCAATAATACCCTCAAATAAAATTAAAAGCATTTCTTTTTGACATAAAAAGGTTTTGAAAGTGAATCATACCGTCGCTAGTCGCTACCATCTAGCATGTTGAATTTCTAGGAAAACAGCTGGGATGACAGGCGATTGTCTTAAAATAGTTTAAAATCAGACTAAATGTATAGGGGTATTTGATTGGTTTAAGTTACAGAATATAGGACGAATTTTCAAGCGGTCACAAACATAGTAAAATGTCTCAAGTCATGTTTAGCAAGGACCGTAGATTTGTGGATTATAAACAATTCGTAACTGCTTGATGTTTGGATGGAGTTTGTGAGTACACAGCGACGTGTATGTTGGCTAACTACGCCGAGTATACAGTAGCTACAAGACGTTGACATTAACGTTAGGTAACGTTAGTCACCACCACACAAGTTTATCTTTAAACGTTAACTCAACATTAATTTCACGCCGAGTTTAGCGCTACCAAATGTTACACCAACGCCGTGAACACACACGCAAATTTCTTTTCATTGTTTATTTTTTACCTTTTGGGGCTGTTTAGCTAACGTTACTTGCTTCGTTACTGCTCGACTTGGCGGAGGCTATTTGCTGGAATGTAGCTATAATCTAGCTAGTAGCCGGCAAGCTATCACACTCGTGGTCAGCAGTGTATTTTTTGGTTTTCAGCAGGCTAACTCTATCCTTCTGATTTATGTAGAAACGATGACAATGACAATCATTGCTGGTATTTCACCAACACCAACGAGTCGCTTTAATTGTCTTCAAAAACGCCGGGCCATTAAGTACTGAACCGTTATCTAGCTTAGCTTACTGGCTAGGCTCGCAAAATCGCAAGCTGTTGCTGAGCATCTTTTGCTAGCGTTTAGTAAACTAGCTCACGTTGATTAGCTTGTTCCTAGGCCACATCTCACTGGTGACCTCTCTTCCTTATTTTTATTCTGTTCTTACACTAACACATTTCCTTTTCGTTTCAGAAGGTACGTACCTTTTTTAGTTCATTTTCAGAGGCAGATGGTGAAACTCCGAGGATGTCGTATAGCTTAGTATCCACAACGTTCGCCATGATGCTAACCGGCTACACAGAGAGACCTACTGCGGAGGTTCAGCTGAGCGAGGAACCGACGCAAGATTCACCGGCTGGGGCTGTCCAGGGTTGCCAGATACTACGACAGACACAAACACCCACTCGGAAACAGATGCCAAAAAACAGCACCCATATCATTCACAGTGTTAACAGTTACAGGGCTTGTGCATTTACATTGATTGTATTTTTTTTAAGTATTGGACAAAATGGTACGTTATACACAATGTTTTTTCCAATTCGGCGCGTTTTACTGATATTAGTTGTATATTAAAATGCCCGCAAGCGTGATACATGAGCCTACATGAGGTTGAACTGGCTGTAAATTCACTTTTGGACTTGCCAGTGAATGCCATAAAACACTCGGTACAAACATTTAGTCATTTTTTAAAAATTGCATTTATATCTAGGTAAGTGTGAGAGGGAGTTAGGGACCGTCTTAAAAGTAGGCTACACTACAGAGTCTGAAGGAAGACCAGCATTTATCTGAGGTAGGATAAATCTGAAAGGCCACTCCATATGGAGCACTGAAATAAGGTCTAAAAGGTGTCTTGGGGCATATTCAGTTAGGCCTATATCTGTTGTCGACTAGGCACATCACAACCAGCCCGTTTTCAGCTTTAAGCTTTGCAATTTAAATTTTTACCAATTTACTAGGGCTGCGCGATATGGTAAAAAATCATATTGATCACGGTTCACGATTAGTGGGAATAATCATTTTTGCATCGCAATTTTCATTTTCACTAATAAAACTATTAAAATAATGTTGATGTGACATTTTTGGGGGTCTGTACCAAACAAACATGTTTTCTTACATCTGGAGAACAAGATTTGTAGGCCAGGGCATCTCTGCAGCACTACAGTACTTCATTATAATGCTGTTTTGTGTGGATATAGCACTTGGCCATATTGCGATTTCGATAATATTTCGATTCATTGTGCAGCCCTACAATTGACGAGTTTTCTATAGCAACCTATATATATATATATATATATATACTATTCACGACCACAAATAAGTATAACTTGGACAATACAGGACGGTGTAGTCCCTCATTCGTCCAGGAGTTCTATCGTAGAAAAGGTTTCAGTCGTAGTCATCTGGACACTGTTTTCAGAATCAAGACGTTTCGGCTCCCATCCGGAAGTCATTCTCAATTGTGAAAAAATTGGACGGGAACTGGAAATTTAAGCTACTCTGAGTTACATAAGCCCTGCCCTCAGGAGGGAATCTGCCTGAGTATCTGTTAATAGCTAGTTTCACCTGAAACTGACCTAATAGTTTCAAGATGGCCCAGTAATCAGTAATCAGGCCTATTGTTCTCTGGCTGCATCTACTTCATCACTGTTAAGTGCCTGATTAGCATGTGATAGGCGTGACCAAGGTGATAATACACTCTGATAGACTTTGGGCAGATTAAATCTCAGACCACCATTTCTGTTCAAAGAGGGGTTCTCTTTCTTCACAAAAATGGCTTCCTTGACGCCCCGTTCAAACCAACTCTTCTCTCTACTAAGAATCTTCACCTCGCTGTCTTCAAATGTGTGGTTTGTAGCTTTTAAATGCAAATGCACGGCGCTCTGTAATCCTGAGTTAGCGTGTCGTCTGTGCTGATAAAGTCTTTTGTGAAGTGGCTGTTTGGTTTCGCCTATGTACCGTTCTTTGCAGTTTTCCTCACTGCACTGAATGGAGTAGACAACATTGCTCTGTTTCTGTGTGGGTAACTTGTCCTTAGGGTGAACGAGTTTCTGTCTTAAAGTGCTGCCTGGTTTAAAGAAGACAGGAACATCGTGCTGTCTAAAGATCCTTTGTAGTTTTTCAGACAGTCCAGATACAGAAGGAATGGAGACACCGTTCCTTCTTGGTTCAGTTACACTTTTGTCCTGTTTTTTGGCTCTTTGTTGATAGCCCAAGTAGGATAACCACAGGCTGAGAGTGCATTCTGGACATGCCTTTCCTCTTTCTTCTTACCCTCTGAGCCTTAGGGCACTTCTTTCGCTCTGTGTTGTAATGTCCGGATTACACCCAGCTTGTGCTGTAGTGGATGATGTGAGTCAAAGGGCAGGTATTGATCCGTATGTGTTGGTTTCCTGTACACTTCTATCTGGAGCTTTCCGTCCTCTCCTCTGAGAGTAGAACAATCAAGAAAGGCCAAGCGGTTCTCTTTCGCATCCTCACGCGTGAACTTGATGTTGGGGTCCACCGTATTAATATGCTCTGAGAACGCTTCCAAGTCTTGTTTCTTGATTTTCACAAAGGTGTCATCCACGTAACAGTACCAATGACTTGGTGGTGTGCCCGAGAACGAGGATAATGCCTTCTTCTCAAACTGTTCCATGTACAGGCCACAATGGGAGAGACCGGAGAGCCCATAGCACAGCCGTGAATCTGTCTGTAGAAGTGTCCCCGGAATTGGAAGTAGGTTGTGTTGAGACAGATGTCTAATAGTTTACATATGTGTTCAGGTGTAAGCTTGGTCCTTTGCTGCAAGGTGGAGTCCTCCTGCAGTCTTCTCATCACCGCTGTCACTGCTTCTGAGGTTGGGATGCAAATGAACAAGAACACTACATCATAAGAAACCATAACGTCATCTGGGTCCAACTGGAGATGTTTCACTTTGTCCACAAATTTCTGTGTGTTTTCCACATGATGTACTGTGTTCCCCACCAACGGAGCCAAGATTGTAGTCAAATGTTTGGCTAAGTTGTATGTGATGGAATCTGTGCTGCAAACGATGGGTCTGAGTGGAATATTCTCTTTATGAATTTTGGGAAGGCCATAGATGCAGGGAATGGCTTCCCCAGGGTATAGTCTGTAGTACAGAGGCCTGTCTATCACCTCCTCCTTCTCAAGCTTCTGTAGACAGTCTATAACCTTCTTCTTGTAGCCATTGGTTGGATCGCTTTTAAGTTTTTGATATGTGGTTGTGTCGACACAACCACCTTGTTCACTTGCATCCCAACCTCAGAAGCAGTGACAGCGGTGATGAGAAGACTGCAGGAGGACTCCACCTTGCAGCAAAGGACCAAGGTGAAACTAGCTATTAACAGATACTCAGGCAGATTCCCTCCTGAAGGCAGGGAATTTCCAGTTCCCGTCCAATTTTTTCACAATTGAGAATGACTTCCGGATGGGAGCCGAAACGTCTTGATTCTGAAAACAGTGTCCAGATGACTACGACTGAAACCTTTTCTACGATTGGACAATACAGTACAAAACCATGAACCTCAATCTGACATGTATGTATATTTATTTACTTTATTTTTTATTTTATTTAATATTTTTTTTGTTAATAATATTGTTCTTTTATATAATATTTACTGTTTTCATTCATTACCACTACAACAGGTTAGGTTTATTATTAGTAATATGTTATACAGTATATGTCATTATACTATACATTATACTATATTAAGTTTATGTATCCTTTTTACTACAAATACATTTGCGTGTATCTGTATACATATGTGTATTTGTTCTTTTCATTTCTTTAAATATATTTTCCCATGCACGAATGGATGTTTATGTATCTTACACATTGCAATGACACTGTAAATTGAGCATCTTTCACTAAAAAAAATCTTTTCAAAAAAGAAAGAGAACGACAGTCCCTAAACACTGTCAGGTGTCCATAGCCAGAGACCAAAGCAATTTCTTGTAATACTGAAATAATTTGTTTTAAATTAATTTTGTTGCATCTTCTTTACCACAGTTAGAAAATTAAAGGGAGTTTACTTTTCTTACACAGGAAGGTTTTGTTTAAGAGTTATGAATCTGAATATCACATTTTACTGCAGTAACGTTACTTGATGCCGGATCACCCAGCTCCTGCCAGCAATTTTCAGGGTGACAGCAAATAAACAGAGTCGGTACACAGTTGATGGACAGCCGAACTTTTGATTACGTTTTAGGTATCCGCCATTTTGATTTTCAAATCTGACAGATTTTTTGTTGCCTGCCTGCTGAATTATAATTTGCACAGTGTCAACACAGCCGCTCGGCAGGCCAACCACCGCGTAACGGCACTGTAAATGACATCGCAACCGGGAAAGGGTAGTATCATCAAGCTAACAACGCAGTCGTGAATAGCCAGCTATGGCCTCCGGGTGACCTGACAGCCAAAGTCGTCGAGTTGCCGTTCAGCTTGCAGATGACTACTGATAAAATGATGGATAAAAGGTAACAGTCGCGTGTCTTTTGGGAGAAAAAAAAAGTAACCTAACGTAAAACCTGTGCGAGCTGCCTCGCTGTCAAGTGGTCGGAGGACGGTAACGGTAACGCTAGGTCTGAATCAGGAGGACATCGTCCCACCTACCCACGCAGCAGTGATAAACGACTGACCAATGTTAGCTTTTGATCTAAACACGGTTTGCTACCTGTACCGTATTGAAATAGTTTGGTAACGTTAGCAACACGATTGAAACATTGCTAGCGGGCTGGTTTACAATCTGCATGCAAGGCAAGTGAAAGGCACCGTCGTTAAGCATTGGAAACGTTACCTTTAACGTTACTGACAGACAGAGGTTGGTAACAGGACATAAGATAACGTGAAGTTACGATAACTGTCTGGATAAGCGAATTCATCTTAATTCACGCTGATATGACTGTTACCCTGTTGTAACGTTAACTAAGGTTAATATCCGTTAATAGCTAACAGTAACGTTAACCGTTGCAAGCTGATGCTTAGGACACTAGAAAGGCCTGTCTTAAAGCTGACCATGGTCGTGCTGTTGTTTGAAATGTAAAATCAATATCTAACATTAGCTAACTTATGGGGTAAGGATGAATTCCTGAAGTTCATAGTCTGAGCTCTAAAACACCTGTTTGTTTAACGTTAGCCTCAACATGATTATTGAAGGGATGAGTACACTAGGGCAGCATACTTTCAGAGATCGTTAATGTTGTGCAATCAGTTTGAATGGTGCTTAGAAATTAGCAAGTTATGTTCAAGCCTCATTTTACGCTGTTAAACGTTATAAATTACCCACCTGTTCAAATGTTGTGACTGCTTACTTTCATATATCATATCATCATAGATCATATTCATTTTCATGCGGGGCCTTGCCCACAATTTAGACAAACACATGTTTTATCAGCGGCATGTTCACCATAGGAATCAACTGTTCAATCTAATGGACAATGGACTGAATCATAGGCCAATTTTATTAAGATGGATTCTTTACTGTAACTGTAGTCTGATTTGATTCAGGGGGATGTAAGGTGAAGATCCCTCTCTAAAAGCCATTGGTCAGTGACTGCTCCTGCCTGCATCATATAGTGTTCAGCTGTCATCATCGCCACACTTCAGTCTCAAGTTTGCACTTTGTTGTAACACAGATGTCAGCTAATGCAAGTAAGTAAGTCAATAGTCCTCCCCCAACTCCCTGGCTGGCACATTTGTTTTCTTTAAACACAAGTATTCATATGACACACTGAAGCTAAGTGTCTTTCTGCAGGGGATTTGTTTTGTTCAACATTATTCTTACTCCAGTCGTTATTTGATGATGTAACTGTATGTGCCAGGCCATTCTCAAAGCAAGCTTGGTAATGTCAATACAGATGTGCAGCACTAATTAAATTACAGTTGCATTGCTTCCTGCTCTTTCCAGAGAGGAGTGCAAGCCTAGTCTCTGCACTTAGGCTGACTTTAACTCATCTTCTACTTCTAAAGAAGACAGAGCAAATCTTCCTGGAAATGATTGTGTAACGTTTGTTGTTTCTCATTTTCTCATTTCTCATTACCAGGTCGAAGCCAATCTCTCCTGTGTTTGTGTGTCTGTTGTTAGTATGAGTGAAGTGGGTGTGTTTGTGTCTTCATTGAATTTGCTGATGCTAATTGATGTCCAGGCCATGCAATGTCAATAAAGCAAATGACTGTTTAGCAAGATCTGACTGAGGATACTACTCCTTGTTCAAACGTAAGAGCATACATACATACAGTATATTGTATCACAAAAGGAATTGTTCAGCACACAGTAAAAAATGGTGCCATTAACTTGTACATGTATGCTACGTGGGCATGATACTGATCACCAAGCCACATCCTCTTTGGGTCAACAGTGTACGTGCCGGTGACATCAGCCATGTTTTGGAAGTTTGACTTACACACATCTTCTCATCTGGAGGCTTTACTGGATAAGGAGGATGTCACGCTCACTGAGCTCATGGACGAGGAAGATGTGCTGCAGGAGTGCAAGGCCCAGAACAGGAGGTCAGTTTATTGTTAGCTTTAGCATATCAGCAGCACATTAATATTATTACATTTCAGTTTCCAGTAATTCCTGCTGGTGCTTCTTTTCTCAATATTCTGGATTTGTAGACTTCTCCTGTTCTTGTGCCATGACCAGTGCATGCAGGAGCTGGTCCGCATGATTACTACAGAGCCCCCTGCTGGTGTAGAGGAGACCAAGCGCTTCAAGTAGGTGGTTGGGTAGAATGTGCTGATGTAGTATACTGTATCCAGGAAACAAATGTGTTTTGCTGGTGCTGCACTTCATCTCTTACCTGCCATTTTGTAGTAAAGATGAGAGCTTGAGTGGGTTAAGATTTGTGGAAAAAAATGGTTCTTGATCCAGCTATTTAACAAAACCATTGATTTAAAATGTAAAACTACTTAATTGTCTGTTGGACAATCAACCTGTCAAAATCAGCACAATCCTGTTCCACAAAATATAGTTTTTCTCCAGTTCACTGTAGCACACTAAATGTAATAAGGTAGAAAATAAGAATTGGTTTCTTTTCTGCTGTGTTTTACTGCCAGGTGTGTCTCTTAATTTATTACAGGTATTCAAATATAGCATGTGAGCTGTTGACATGTGATGTGGGAGTGATCAATGATAAGCTAGGTAATGAGGAGCCTCTGCTGGAAACTCTGTATGCCTTCCTGGAGCAGCCGTCCCCACTTAACCCCCTCCTGGCATCTTTCTTTAGCAAGACAATTGGGAACCTCATCACACGGAAGACTGAGCAGGTAACACAAACACACACACACACTCACACAGCTAAATCAAAGGGCATGCTCAGAGAAGATGACAGCTATGTTTTTGTGTTGTCGTGATTTAATTCACAAAGTGTGTGGGGTGCTTACAGCAAGATAATGGAAACTACTCACACTAGGAATTACTCTGATCCAAGATTGCTGTAAAGTTTTATTTCTCTTGAAATGCCAACACGCAGATGTTCAAACACACAAAGCAGTGCACATAGTTCAGGTTTTACCCTGTTAGTGGCAGGGCCTGAGGATGTCAAGGTCAGTAGGCCTGTCCATCTGACCAGCTTGTTAGTTCAGACCAATATGTCTTGAAAACTGTCTCAGAAGCTGAAATTTGAAATTTATATTTATGTTCCAGGGGGATGATTTGAAATGATTCTGGTGACCACTGTGACCTTGAGCATCACTTTGGTCTATGATGCTTAACTCAAAAACAAATCACTGGACTGAATGAAAGTTGCTGTGGATGTTGTTGCCACTTGTATACCAAAATCAAGAGAAAAACATATTTTCTCTCGTACCACTACTATTAGTGATATTTTCATTTTTATGTGTAAAGGTTTTGAATGTAATTGTTCACACAGCTATATACTTGCTTTACACTACGTATGTATGCTTATATGTGGATAGTAATTGTATAGAGATGTAAAGTTTGCATAATCTATAGTTTGTGATTATGTGTGCGTACTTGGGTTTAGTTAATGCACTTCTCAGATTTAATGTTGCCAAGTGGCCCTTTGAAACAAGGCAAGGAAACTCTGAGGACACCTATCTTACCCAGAGGCAGCTGCTTGATACACCTGCTGGTAATGAATTGATTGACATTTATTGTTGGTGACATGTTTAAAAGGCTTGACCCTGAAGCTAAATGAGTATTGCATAAGGCATTGCTGAGATGTCTGTGCTGTACGTAGAAACTGACATATTAAAAGAGCATTTGTACTTGCATGTGCAGATTTTAATTTGTGCTGCTGAAATCACTGAAAAATTAAAAAACTGAACAGCAACATGTCTTTCCAGAAACAATATCTCACTTACTCACAATAATCTTTTTTCTATCTAAAAAATAATCCCAATGACAACTTTTGACAGCCAGGTCACATGTCCTTTTCTTAATTTGAGTCTGGACAACAATTTTCAGTCTTGTATTTTGTGTCATGGTGTTTCCTCTGATTTGTTCAGGTGCTTAGTTTCCTGCGACGGAAGGAGGGATTCCTTTCCTTGGTCCTGAAGCATATTGATACATCAGCCATGATGGATGTGCTCCTAAGACTTATCAGCTGTGTGGAGCCACCCCCTCTTCGGCTCGAGACACTTACTGTATGAGACAAATGGACCAACATTCATACTTTTACACAGTACATGCTAATATTGTTTGCAGTTGTAATGTGATACTTTTTCTCAACAGTGGCTGAATGAAGAGAAGTTGGCCCAGAGACTCATAGAGCTCATTCACCCTGAGAGAGATGAAGAGGTAGAAGGGCAATTCATTATTTTTATATTAACGAGTAACTAATTTCTTTGATAAAACATACTATCACTAGAACTCACAGACTTTTGAATAGACAATTTTCAATATGTGTATTTGTATTTTTTCTCTCACAGAGGCAGTCCAATGCATCTCAGACTTTGTGCGACATCATTCGTCTGAGCAGAGACCAGGCCAATCAGCTCCAAGAGATTTCACAGCCTGACCCTTTGCTGACTGTGCTGGAGTCGTAAGTCAGACAGATACACACACACAAACACGTTTGCACTCTCTTTACAGGATGTGGAGATGATGACATACTCCATTGTGTCTCTGCAGGCAGGAGTGTGTGGAGCAGTTGTTACAGAATATGTTCTCAGGAGAGAGTACTGAGAGCTGTATCATCAATGGGATACAAGTTCTTCTCACATTACTGGAAATCAGGAGGCCTGTGTGAGTGTGAGACTTTAAAGCAATTTCAAACTGTGTGTAAATAAAACTGTCTACTTTATAAGGATCGCTAATGTCATTTTTCATTTGACCCCTGGCCTCTATTATTTTTCTAAAATTGTCTCCAGTTGAAGCTAGTCACGTCTCACTCGTGTGACCATTTATTAAACATTTTATCTGTCCGTTTCCTGTTTTATGTGTTTGGTGTGTGTTTATGACAGGGTGGATGGTGTAATGGATGCTCAGGGATTTGAGAGAAGTTACACTGTTAACAGCAGCATTTTGTTGGCCATCCAACCACACCTGATACACTTCCACCAGCTACTTCTGGAGCCACCCAAGGTACATAAACAAAGATATAATCATCTGTAGGTCCTTAATATTAGCAGTTGTAGTGATAACATGGTACACATGATAAATACATGAAGAAAGGGCTTGTCCCACACCAAAACTCAGAAGGACAAGCTCTTTCACTTGCAGAGGGAGAGAACATGCTACCTTGTCAAGCATGTTCTCATTTTTGCTGTGCAACAACCCCTTTCTTCAGTGTTTGATTCTCTGCCATTTAGATAATCTATACAGTGCTTGCACTAAAAGCACTCTGCTAAACCTGACTGTTGTTTCCCAAATTCTTCTATCTGTGCACTTTTAGCGAAATCCCATGCTGACTAGTCTGGGTGTGCTGGAGGAACCATTAGGGAACACACGTCTGCATGTAGCCAGACTAGTGGCCTCTCTGCTGTATACCAGTTCTGCTAGCCACACGGTCGTAGCACAGGAACTCTGCCGACTCAATACAATGGACCTGCTTCTGGTGAGATGAGCAAACATGCTGCATTTTCATAGTACAATGTTGAGAAAGTGGCAGATGTTAAATGTCCCATTGGAAAATGTATGACTTTTTTTCAGGACTTGTTCTTCAAGTATACATGGAACAACTTCCTGCACCTCCAAGTGGAGCTTTGTGTTGCTGCCATCCTCCGGCCCTGTGCCCATGAAATGAGACTTCAGCCTGGCTTGGGATTCCAGGAAAAATCAAACCCTCATCAAGATTCTTCACAAGAGCAAGCTTTGACTGAAACCCCTTCTGAACCTCCAGTCACCCCTGAAAACTCTGCACATAATCTAATGGTGACTCATGTAGGTGTCTCTGCTTGTGTTTGAAGCAAGAGGCTTAAGTGGCATTTGATATACTGGTTCTTTTTTAATTAAAGCAATTGATTGACTGTATCTTTGTCTCTCACAAGTTGTTTCAGCACTGCCACCTTGTCCAGAGGATTCTAGAGGCTTGGGAAGAGAATGATAAAATACAGTAAGGAACTTTGAAATTAAGGCATGATGTTGTTTTTGCTGTAGGCTGTAGCCTATGGGGTTCCCTAAGTGTGTTACTTCTGTGTTCAGGTCAGAAGGTGGCATGAGAAGAGGGTACATGGGACATCTGACCAGGATTGCCAACACAGTAGTCCACAACCTGGAGAAGGGCCCGGTTCATACACAGATTAGTAGCCTCATCACAGGTGTGTGTGTGTGTGTGTGGAGATGTGCACTCACATTCCTATGTGGAAAAAAGTGATTATAAAACAAGGAATTCACCCACTCCACTTGAATATTGTTTTCTTAATACTGTTGTGTTTTTGGATGTAGATCTCCCTGAGGACTACAGAGGGCGCTGGGAAACATTTGTGGACCAGACCCTGTCAGAGACCAATAGGAAGAACACCATAGACCTGGTGAACACACACACATGCTCATCTACAGTATATGAAAGCTGTGTGTAATTACACACACATTCAAACTCCAAATGTGCCATTGTGTGGTGGTTTTTCCCTGTCCAGGTTGGCAGTGGAAACCCGTGCCCTTCCTCAGAAGATGATATGGAGAGCCCCTTCCCTAAAGAACTGACTCTACAGCAGGTACCCATACATAAGAGCAAAAACAAAAAATATAGAGGGCTTCTGTTATCAGAGATAGTAGTCTAATTTAAGTTGTGATGTGTTTTTTAGGCCTTTTCAGACTACCAGATCCAGCAGATGACAGCTAACTTTGTGGATCAGTTTGGCTTCAATGATGAAGAGTTTACTGATCATGACGACAGCATTGGGTAAATTAACTTACATTACTCTCTGTATGACAGTGAACTACTGTTGTTGTGTGTCAGTTGAGTGATTTCTACTGTTATTGCAGGGCAACGTTTGACCGAATTGCAGAGATCAATATCAACATTGATGCAGGCCAGGACAGTGTGAGTTTATTTAGATTCTTCATACAAATGTATTCCCTCATTTGTTCTATGAAGTTGTATTTCTGTAATGCTTCTGGGCTGTAAATGTCTTTGTTAATTCTTAACATTGCATCAACGAATTTTATGGCCACTAGGGGCCAAAAAGAAAAAATCAAAACAACCTAACAAACACACAGCCACCATATAACACCACCTTACAATTGCCTACTTACTCATCCCGCAGACAGGTTTACCCTCCTTTTACATTACATTTGTTTCAATGCTAAAATCAAAAATATTGATTAATTCAGGTTCAAGGTTTAGCCTTCATCTTAGCATTTGTTATGCAGCATTATGAATAGTGATGTACACTGATTAAATGTAACACATTTCATTTGTCCACCTGTCCTTTGCAGGCTAATACAGCTGTGTTTGAGGCCTGCTCCAAGGAGAGGATTCAGTCCTTCGATGATGATGAAGAGGACATTTGGGAGGAGAAAGAAATCAACTTTTCAACACAAACTAAGTCCCGTAACAGGTAGACACACTACAGTAAATACAGATGCTCTCAACATTATGTTTTGGAATGATTTATTTCAACATGTATGTGAATTAATTGTGTTTGCTCAATCAAACATACTAAAATATTTTGTTTGATTCAAGGTTTGGTGGGTCGCGATCATCCAAGAGCCAAGTAGCCAGTAAAGCTTGTGATAGGACAGCAGCTTCTGGCGCTGAGGCCTCTGACAGAGCAGCAGAGTCAGATTCTGAGGAGGGAGAGGATCTTAAAGATGCCCTGGATCCTTTCTCAAGCCAGGGCCAAACCGAGGCAACAAAGAGTGAGAAATGTCATATTGTATAGTAATGCATAATTGTTTTAACTTATATGTGAGGACTAAAGCAGGTTTTGAGCAAGTGTCTTATGAAGAGTGTGTGGTGCTTTTCATACTTAGGCACTGGCTGGATAGCAGACTTTGGGGAGGTGAACTCAAAGGCTCCTGCAGCAGGAGCGGGCTTTTCAGCCTGGGACATTCCAGACTCCCAACCAGCTGCCGCAGAGGAGAAAGGATGGGCCAAGTTCACCGACTTCCAGCCTTTCTGTTGGTGAGTCTGGGTGTGGTCTAAATATGAGGATCTTATTTGAGAAATTGCCTTAACCCTTAAAGACCTAGAACAATTTTCAGGATGTCTGACTCTCCTGTATTTATTTTGTTTTTCTAACCTATTCCAGCAGTCAGCATCAATTGCCATACATCATTTGATTCAGGAGAGCCTTAAGTTTCAGCCTGGTTCATTTAAAGTCCCAATTTTACATTTGCTTTGTCTGAGAATGGATGAATTTACCAGAATTAAAAAAAAAAAATGTGTTTTTTACTGTGAACTCAGACAGAAAGATTAATTTTTGTCTACATCTAACCTTTCCTAAGCAAGTTACAGCCATTTATTATATTATCCTAGGCGTTTTCAGTGAAAAACAGGTGTATTCCTATATTTCATTTACTGACCATGGATGTCTCCAAAAAAGTTCAGAGAGTAAATAGAAAGGTTATTACTGTAAAACTTAAATTAAAAGCCGAGTCCCAATTAAACGCAGAGTCCCATTTACTGGCTGGTTGTGGATAGACGTTTTGACAAACGTCTCAATTAGACGCCGGGTCTGGTTTTTATAGAAGTACTTTGGATGTATAAAACCTCTTAAAGCCCATCGCGTCGCCTGCTTGAGCTAGTTATAAGCTGCTTAGATCATGCATACAAATATAAATGTTTAAACTTTTGTCAATATGGAAATGCTACACATTGTTAAATCGGTAAGATTCTCCACAATTCAGTCAATCAAATGTGCAACAAAATACAAATAGTCTAAATGATCTTCACAAACTATATCCAAAGTATTTATATTATATTACAATCAGACTGGATTCAGTCAGTCAGGATAGTCCTGAGTTTTATGTGCCTTGTGACTCCCTGCCGCTATGCCACTGACTGAAGCAGTTTCTGTGGGCCACAAGACACAGTGCCACATCACATTGCGCACTCTTCCAAATGTAGCGCTTCTTGCAGAGCACGCAGTACCGCCGCACCTTTGTTGCAGTGTCTGCTAACTTCCATCTCTCAAATGAGGAACTTCCCTCCTCCTCCTCCTCATCCACACAGGCCAGTGACTCAGGTAAGCACTGTGCCCCTCTGGGTGGCACATCACTGCCTTTTGGGACTCGACATACCTCTGCAGACAGAGGAGCTGTCTCCATGAACTGGCTGTGAGACATGGGCACTGACTCTGATGAGACATATCTGTACAAAATATAGCTGTTGCAGCTATGTCGATGAAGTGATACAGCAGTGTCCTGTACCACCTGTTGGACCTCTTGTGCACGGAGTAATACCGGAGAAGCTGGTCAGAAAGGTCCACACCAGTATTTGTTGTAGTCCACCACACAACAATGTGCTGTGATGCTTTTTTTTCTGCCATCTCCTAGTTTCCTTGTCATGCACGCTCCTGGTGACAGTATCTCCATCAAAGGCTTGGTGTATGGTAGAGCACACAGACACTTCTCTCCTGTCCATCCATTTCACAAACAACAGTTGCTGCTCTCTGATCCATCAGATTGAGCCCCTGGGGTTCTGTGATATCAGTGCATGTGTTTGTTTGTTTTTGGTACATTCCTGCGTGAACTGTGGAACGTACCACATGCCACAAAACCCTTGGCATACAAATCACTGAAAAGGTTTGGGCTGGTGTAGAAGTTATTAACATACAAATGATAACTTCTCCCCAAGAATGATGCATCCATGAGGCTGCTGACAACATCATGTGAGAGACCCTGCCCTGAAATGAAATGCCTATTTCCTGTGTAAATAGCACAATTGCTGGTATACTCATTGCTAGAGTCTGCAAGCACAAAAAGCTTCACACTCCACTTAGTTGGCTTGGCCTTCATGTACTGTCTTAGTCCAATTTTGGCTTTCGTGGCAACCATTCTTTCATCAGTGGCAATTTGCTTCCTAGGCTGCCACAATGCCTTGCATGTCTGTTTTATGGTGGAGACGGTGAAGATAATCGTAATCTTCCTGTCATTCTCAATGTCATGTTCTGGGTTGCTCATGTATATGGTTCTGCTAATTGCCATGAACCTGTCTCTGGTCATTAGGACTTAGGTGTGATCCCTTCCTCCAGTAGTCTCTAACTCTTGCCATATAAATCATAAGGCCCACATACATCAGGAATTTGACAGGCTTCAGCTCTTCCCTAACAAACATCTTTCCCTTAGCATGCTCCTTTTCTGCATTAATATTGGTGTTGTGACAGATCATCTTGACAGCTTTGTCACAAAAAACTGTCTGAAAATGTGTGCAGGAGAGTACGTTACACCCACAAAACTCTGTAATCTAGGGGCTCTTTTGGGGGAAAAGTGTGGAAGCTCCTGGACCGTGTCTTTCACCTCAGGTCCATTCCACCCAGCTCCTGGCTCCTCTGGGGCATGAGGTGTTGTCTCTCCCTGCCCCCTTTCTGGGTATGGTGTGGTCCTCTGTCTCCTGTGCTGGCAGCCTGGACCCTCCTGGACACATTCTTCAGTCTCAATGTCTGCAGGAGGCATGCTGATGGGGACAGTGCATCCCCCCTGTCATCCTCTGGACTAAAATAAAAAGGGAAGAAAATATACAGATGTAAATGTGTTCAAATTTCTTTTTATTCCTTTATTGCTTTTATTTCTCCAGTGGGTTTGTCATCCTATCTCATATTCACACACACACACAGACTTCAGCAACTGAATTGTTATGCAATGCATCTAAAATAAACAACCTTATAACAATCTACAAAAAGGGCAAGTCTGATGAAGCAATACGTTGCTTGCCATGTCTTTTACTGAAAATAAATAGAACACTGATCTAGTGGGTCTTGAGCTTTGTTAGTGTGCGGCAGATTTTTTTGACTTGACCTTTATAACAAAATTACGGCAAATGGCCATCAATTAGAAAACTCTAAGGAAGGATGTCTTCGAACGGATCGATTCCCTGGCTGTACTCCTCCTCGCTGCACCAGCTGTCTGCATCAGAATCTGATGGTTCCACTGCAACGTCGCCTAGTGACTTGGGTGTGTGTGCACAGTCATTTTGCCATCTTGTTTTTGCTTTGGGTTGCGCTCTGTCGTGCAAATCTTAGTTTCCCTCTGTGTTTATTCAAATTTTCAAAAAACTTGTTGATTGGTGGTTCAAAAGTACAACACCTACGTTGATTGGTGGAGTAGATGATGTCATGGAGAAATGTAAGCCTGGACATTAAAGTTTTGAACCAATCGGGACACGAGGGTGGCACTTCAACCATTGCCAATTGGCTTAGAAAAAGAAAGTACGTGGGTTTCCTTCCGAATCAATGCTGCAGAACATGACGACATAACAACGTTCACTACGGAGCCTCTGAATGTCTAAACGAGGCACATGTGATACCACTGAAAAGATGAGAAAACTCCACTTTACCTGACTTTTTAAAGCATATGGATAAGATTAGTATTTGGTGGGTTTTGTCTTTGAGGGTTAAGCCATCTTAAAGCTTAGTTTTGATAAAACTATTGTGATAATATATATACTAATAATAATTTTGCATTACCCTCTCAGTAATTCTAAAACTAAACATTGAGGTTCTTTATTGAGCCTCAATAAAAAAAGGCTCAGTAAAGAAATTGTGGTGACAATTAATTGAGAATAAATTACATTAGAATAAATATCATGATACTTTGCCTATATCACACAGCCTTAGACTTAGAAGTTGAAGAATACAATTAAACTGGTGATTCTCTCAGCATTGACAATTTTGGACACATTCTGAGTAAAAAACACTTCAAAACTAACAATAAAGAAACAATAGAAAAAGTAAATTATTTGTATTTAATGTTGGGACACATAATGCAAGTTGGCATCTGTATCTGAAATTTATTTACAGCTTGAAGTTAAACAATATTTTTTTTTTTTTTAGCACAGGCAACCATAGACAGCCACTATAATGGGGACGAAGTCACCCTTAAATTGCAATGGCTGTGTGTCAGTAGTTTATTGGCTGTACTGTGTTTTCTGCAGGTTTTCTTATCTGTGTGACTTATGTCCCCAGCTCTGAAACAGGCCCCAGATGCAGCTCTCCGGTGGACTCAGAGCTCAGCGGATCAGACAACACCAAACCAAACCAGAACCGTAAGTTGCTGCAGCATAGCTATTTGAGTGATAATATAAAATGTAAATGTTCGTTAATACAATTGTCAATCAGACAAAATGCTAAAAATGCCCCCAATCTCCATCATTGGTATACAATGCCTATTCAACTCCATATAATAATAATAAACTTTATTTACCACAGTGAATGATAAAATACATAAAAACCAATAAAATAAACAGACAGCTCAGATACAAGATCAGGATATGCTTTCCGATTAAAGTGAAAGAAGAGAAGAAGATGATTTTCTTCGGGCAAGTTGTTCCAGAGCCCTGATGGCAAAATCTCTGCCCCCCTTTGTTTTCATCCTGGACTCAGGAAGAGACAGACCCCTGCCTGAAGATCTCAAACTACATAAAGGTTCATAGGGGATTAAAAGGTCTAAAATGTAATCTGGAGCCATGCCATGAAGAGCCTTAAAAGTAATCAATAAGATCTTAAAAATGAAGCCTAAAACAAACAGGGAGCCAATGTAAAGAGGCTAAAACAGGTGTGATGTGATCATACCTCTTGGTCCTGGTTAAAGCCTAGCAGCCTAGCAACACTGATGAGCAGTTGGCACCTGCCATCAGTGTATGAATGTGTGTGAATGGGGTGAATGTCATATGTAGTTAAAGCGCTTTGAGTAGTCAGAAAGACTAGAAAGGCGCTATGTAAGTACAGTCCATTTACCATTTACAAATAAGATGAGAACTAGTTTAGTGCAGTGCCAGATATGCCCACCCAGTGCCCCAGTCTATCTAGAAGAATGCCGAGATCAATAGTGTCAATGGCAGCACTTAAGTCCAGCAGCACAAGAATTGAACACATGCCCGCGTTAGCGTTCATTAAAAGGTCATTAGTGACTTTGAGAAGGGCTGTCTCAGTTCTGTGGTGCAGACGTTGGAATTGGAATGTGAAAAAAATATTAAAATATCCTAAATAAATAAAACCACATAACCAAAACAAGAAATGAAATGGACTCTCTGGCTCTGTTAACAAAAATTGCACTTAAATAAATCTTTAACATTGGCCACAGGGGTATAGAGAGTAATTCATTCCTTAACAGGTAGTTGTATTGCCACTTTTCGTTGCCACTGTTTTTAAACAAAGTCGACATACCAGCTTTTTCATGTTAATGGGCTCTCTCTATTTGGCTTAAACCCAAAATGTTCCCACACCGGAGCTGTGGAATGCGGCATTGAACGAAGTCCATTTGGGCTTGTGAGTGTGCGTGTGTGGGTGTGTGGAGGAGCTGCCTGAGCCCCGCCCACGGTGAAACTCCGACACAGAGAGCAGACGACGAGAGGAGAGAAGCAGCGCGACCAGAAATGACAGCAAAACGTGTCTCAGCATAGTTTTTTTCTGTTCATTCAGCTTAGGCGCTGTGTAAAACCACTTAGGCACTACGCCCCAAGTCTTATATTGGTAGGGAAAACCCTGCTTTTTATTCTGGCATCATGTTGGCTAAAATGTTGGTGACATTTTTATGTAAACAAACACGCATGTAAACACAATGGGCAATATCAAGGTCAGCAAAAATGATCATGTCCATATATCGTACGATAAGTCGATAACTAAATATCATGACAGGCCTAAGTATGGTTACTCTTTCATTAAAATGTACAAACACATCAATTGTGATAAGTTGTCACGATTTTGGAACAAGTTTATTTGCTCTGGTTTAGAACCTGGGATCTTTTAGTTGGTGAACTCTGCTGAGATAAACCCAAAGAAAAGTGACAGTAAGGCTTATAGAGTCACATGCATTTGGCAGATCTTAACTACTGCCTCTCAATCTTTTACCTCTGTGATGAGTTGACTTCTCCAGTGACATGAGCACACATCCATGTTAAAGTCTGATGATTTCTTCTATCTTTCACTCTCTGCAGCGTGTGTGTGGAGTGTGTGTGTGGCGAGAAAAGCTCCACTGGTGGCATCAGACAGCTCTTCCTCCAGCAGCTCAGACAGCGATGAGGAAGAAGGCAAGACAGAGTCTGCAACCAGTGAGACGGTCACCACAGAGACCATCACCACAGGGGCTGGCAAGGAGACCATTCGGCTCACCGTGGACACCAAAAACGAGAGGGCAGTCTTCAGCAGGTACACACGCTCACAGTCAAATGATGTGCAGCTGCTGTGTCTCGATTGGTGTAGTGTTTCCCCCTCTCCTATTATACTTTCAAATACTTTTATAGAGCCCTTCCTTTCCTTTCCCCTCCAAACTTTTTCCCACACAATTTTACTTCCACCTTCTCTGTTTTTCTTCTGATTTTGCCCTCCTCCTGTCTGTCCCCTCCTTTCTCATCTGCCCTTGACTCCAGAGTATTCAGACCAGCAGTCAGACGGTATGTTGTGCTTGAGGTCCTCTGCTCTGGAGTATGGAATGTTTTCCTGAAGTTGTATGAAGGATTTTAAAGGCCAGCATAAGAATAGATGTGCCACATGTTTTTGTTTGCTTGTTGCATTTAACAAGATGTGATGTAACAATCTCTTGTGCCGTAATTCAGGACAAGCCTAATTCATCACAAAAATATACTAACCCACAACTAGTGACTTGTGAACCTCTGTCCCTATGCCAGGCTTATCCCATATTCTCAACATGACCATGTAATTGTCAAACACCACAGGTCTCAATGACAACTCGCGGCATGAAACACTCTACTCAGCATCATCATTAGAAATCAAATGGTGGTTTGTTATCTTATGCAATTACACCAAAAGATGAGAGCAGTATATGACCACTTAATGTGGTTATATAATAGAGATAATTCTTGTCTCAGTCATAACATTGATAGAACTCAACTTGATATGATTTGTTTTCTTTCAGAGGACCCACTCTACTAACAGTATGTCAGATAGCATGCCATGAACAGCAGTTGCTACCAGTCCAACATATCAACATTCTAACAAATCAATACATATAAGTTACTAACAAACAGTGCACCTACGAGCATGTTTCAATTAAATAGATTGTTCTTGTAATTTGAGAGTAACTACCTTAGCACAAGCCTTAGCAACTGTGTACCCAACTCACTTTGATTTTGGTCAGTCACAGCCAGCTATTGGAAGCACTGGCCATTACCATGCCCAGTGCGTACAGCTGAAAGCAGACAACTGGTGAAGTTCAACTAATAGCAGAAAGTAGCGTCTGCAGTTTGTTTTTTTACGATATGAGTTCAGGTGACAACCCCTGGCTCTCCTTCTAGTTTGTTACAGCTTTATTTGTTTTATGCAGTGAAGCAGATAAGGTGCCAGTGGAGGGACTCTCCATCAAAGACAAAGGGAAAGGCAAGGAGAAAGAAAGCAAGAAGGGAAAGAAACATGGAGACTGTCCCAGCCCAGCTACCGCCAGCCCAGCTACCCAGTCCGCTTCTGTCACACAGTAAGTGTGTGTGTGTTTGTGTGTGTATACAGTTGAATAAAGTCGGGTGAGATCATCACACAAAACAGATGCTTCAAATCCCTGGTTAAAGCACCTCCCAAGAATGAGCCATATTACATGACTCCAAGACAAAGTGTTTTCTGCGATATTAAAATTGAATTGCATTTGTACCAGTATGGTCTACTGGTACAAAAGGAGTGAAGCCGTCTGTACTTTCATTAGTTACACCTGTGCTTTTCCTGAAATGACAAGTCAAAATGTATTGCTATAAACACTGAGTGGTCTTAAAACTTGGGTAACAACCTTTGCGAAATGCTGTACATTTGTGTGTATGACAACCACAAATGAACTAATGAATATTGTTTAAAGGAATGTTTCAGTGTTTTATTGTCATAGTTATCTTAATGTATTGAGAAAAACTTATTTTTGAAATGAAACTGAAATTAGTGTGCCCATAATGTCCATTATAACAAGTTAATAAAGTAAGACCAATGCTTTAAATCCCTGGTGGGGCATCAAGGGAGATAAATCAGCTGTTTTAATGGAGAACTGTCTATTGAAGCTAAGAAAAAGTTGCCAGTGGTCTGTGGATTATCCTCACAAACGGGTCTTTTTTCTCTCTTTAAAAGAGATGTTACTGATTTCTTCAACTGTAATTTTTCTGTCTGTAAGTCTCAGTGGCAGATATCTCAAAACCTTGGCAGATAAAACCAAACTTGTCTGAATTTTCCTTTCTGTCATTTTCATAATGTTCAGAATTTTGTAATGTTTTTATTATTGCTTATTTTTGTTTACCTTACAGAGAGACAGATCCCTCTGCTAATGGACCAGCTTAACGACGCAACACAAGCAGACACACGCTTCATGCCTGTCCATTCAACACCCAGTCATGCCACCTTTGCTTCCTGCTAGCAGCCCTCCAATGCCCTTTTTTGTGTCTGAAGAATGGGAGATCCTCAGTGTTGAGGTCAAACAGCCCTTTACAGTATGTATGCTGGATAACACAAATCTGCACATGGGTACTATTGATCTCTCCTGCACCTTCATGATATAATTACAACTGAAACGCTTCCAAGAGGAATGTGTGTTTTAAAGAACATTTTGTTGTGCCAGACCCCCAAAGCCAAATTGTGTTACATATGAACTATTTCAAAATGTGATTTTCCCATTGAACTTGGGAAAGTGAAAACACTCTTATCTGTACTTGTTACCAGCTGTGGCACTTTAATCCTAAGAAAACAAATAAATAAGTCTGAAATTTGACCTTTAATAAATTCAGCATCAGAATTTCAGATTGCTTGAGCATGTCTGTTCTCTGGGCATTAAATCACAGCCCAGATCATTTTTCTATCAGAGCATTTGACTGTTTACACTTTAGTAAAGAAAACTGTATTCAAATAATCAGCCAAGATTACAAAAGCCAAGATGCTTGCAAAGCTAGCTGCTATTTTGTTCTTCAGCATTTCAAAGTACATGCCAGGCAGACATTTTATTAGTGCAAATGTGTGAGTGATAATAATTTGGCTTTTTTCATACATCCTACCTAAGTCATTTCTCAGTCCAAGTAAGATTTCTTTGCTTTTTTTGTTTATGTGGAACATAAATACTCTCTTTTTGTTAATTTGGAGCATCAGATTTTGGAGCATCATGTGTCACTTCCTCCTCAAACCTCTGACAGATTCATGTAGATTAGAGGTGTATGTGCTGTTGTATCCGTGTGTGTGTGTGTGTGTGTGTGTGTGTGTGTGTGTGTATGTTTGAGCTCTGTCTGAGGTACAGAGTGCATTCTCAGGTCAAAGGAGGTCAAAGAGGTATGCAGATACAAAGAAAGCACACCTGTGTAACACACACACACACACACACACACATAGTGCCCCATGTATACACAACCAAATCTATACACACATGCAAAAAACAAAAACAAAAAAAAACCACAAGACACAATGACGTGCACATACAAATTCATATCACCCTCAGAGCTGTTTAAATGTAATATTGTGAAATTTGAACCTGTATTAGGTTGTGGCTATTCTTGGTATCATGTAAACGTAATATAAATGTAAACAATATATATAAACATTATATCTATTTTTGGAATAAATCCAATGTATGGAAAGGCAGTTGTTTTGCAGGTTGCAATGTGTGTATTGTATGTGTATGTTGTACCGTTGAAATGAGGCAATAATGATGTCTGTGTTTCGGTTACCCCAGCATCAGTTCCTGTTCCTCTGCTACATGCTTCCTACATGGAGGTTGGGGAGTGTGCATGTGCGTGAATGTCGGTAGTCTGTAGTATGTCCTCCGTATTATTTACTTAAAGGATAATTCTGGTTTATTAGAACTTGGGTCTTATTTTCATTCATCAGTTTTAAACAAAATACCAGGTTAACCAATTTTATTAGGAAGAGAAACCAAAGGTGAACATTAAAATAATAACAGAACTGTCCTTCACAATGGACTGCTACAACCTTTACCTTTTAGTATATAATTTGTTCGCACATACTTGTCCTATGTAATGAGGAATTATTGTCAACTAGAGCTGAAATTTGTTGATTAATCCAATAGTTGATCGACAGACAAATATTAGGCAACTATTTCGATAATCAGTTAGTCGATAGTCATTTTTCAGGCAAAAATACCAAACATTACATACAGTACATAACATTTCAGCTTCTCCATAAAGATGATTTGCAGCTTTTATTTGTCTAATGTTATAATAAACTGAATATCTTTGGGTTTTGGACCATTGGTCAGACAAAACAAGCAATTTGATGGCATGACTTTGGGTTTGTCTCCAAATAAAGTTGTTTCGATAATCTGACTAAACTGCTGGTTGTTTAAAACCTGTTTGATTGGACTTCATGGACTTCATGTTATTAACATTTAACTTGTACAATCTAATCCTAAACGATAGAAATCATGGCGCACAAGACCAAAGTGGTAATAAACCAGTATTATCATTAGTGTTTGCCAGACAGTCATGCTTTATTTTATCTTTCTCCTCGTCTCTCTCTTTCTCAGGGCAGGAGTTGACTTTAATTGCATATATGCCTATGGAACAATTTACATAGATTATTGTATTTATTTTGAAAGCACTTTTTCAAGAGGCACTTTTGGTTTATATTTGGTGGTGTCAAGTGCCACCACATTATTCCCCTCTCAAAGAGGTTGGAATGTTTGACTTGAATGAGTGAATCATGTAAATACTTTAGTAGATACTTTTTTCTTCAATGCTTTCTGCCAAAGTGTGTCTTCCCACCAGTGTACAACTGGGTTTCATATCTGTGAAGTAGCCTCCTTTCTTGCAATGGTCTTACAGGTCTAGATTTATCTAAAGCAGTCTTTGTTTGATCCCTCCGTCATGTATTTTTTTTAGTCATGCGATGGAGTTATCCACAGTAGGAGAGGATGCCACACGTCAAAGAAAGAGTTTCATTCATCTTAGATCACAGATATTTAGCTTTTATCTGTTGAGCACTTTGAGCTGTTTGAAGTGGTTTGAAGCATTGGTTTAAGTCAGGGTTAGAGGAGAAAAACAGGGCTGTTTTTTGTCAGGGTGTGTATGGGGTCAGAATATGTCATCCCGCCTTTCACCAAACCTAAGCACTGCGTCTGACCCTTACCTTTTGGTGTGTGTGTGTGTGTGTGTGTGTCTCCCCTTAACTTTGCGAGTGTGGTGCGTGTGCAGTGTAGCTACGGGTATGGTGTGATGTTATGCATAATGGCATGAGGTACAATACAGTCATCTTTAAGTGCCATTAAGTTTGCACATTAGCCTCATTCACCTCATTGGGTATGTGCTGTATTGTACAGTGTATCCCCAAAACTTTAATTGAGAGACGATGGGTGTTAAATTGTTACTTCATCCCATTGTCTGTTACTTACACTGAGGCCATTTCAAAGTTCAAAGGTCCAGTATGTAGGATTTAGTGGCATTAAGCGGTGAAATTGCAGTTTGCAACCATCTGAATACCGCACGTCTCACCCTCCCGTTCCAAGCATGTAGGAGAAACTATGGTGGCAACGAAAAACGCGAAAGGCCCTATCTAGAGCCAGTGTTTGGTTTGTCCGTTCTGAGCTACTGTAGAAACATGGTGGTGCAACATGGCAGCCTCCGTGGAAGGGGACCCGCTCCCTCTGTAGATAAAAACGGCTTATTCTAAGTTAATGAAAACACAACAATTCTTATTTTCAGGTGATTATACACTGATGAAAACATACTTATTATATCCCAGTAATGCCAATAACGCCTCCTAAATGTTACCCACTGGACCTTTAAATCTTTCTGTGTATGTGTATGTGGGGGAAGTGGTGTGAAAGACAGCCATGTTGTAGAATGCCTTTTTTTTTTTTTTTTTTTTTTTTTTTAGTGGACTGATGCTGGTATTTTTTTTGGGGGGGTTGTTTTTTCATTTAGAGAGTAATGTGTTACCTGTCGTCAATTTAGCTTGTACATTCAGATATGAATCTAATAAATATGTCAGACCTAGATGAATGAGCCTGTGTTTGTCTCATATTTACAACAGCCTGCAGTAACACATAGACATACAGCACAAACAGAGAGAGCAGGACTTGGTCTTTGGAAGCACAAATATGTTTACCTTAGGGGCAGGTGAGCTAGTGGATTATGTTCCTTACTGTATGTCTCCTGCACATGTAAGCCACACTAACAATTACTGCTCCACCCTCACACCGTCAGTGTCCACAGTGTAAACATAATCCTGCCTGTCACATAGATCTTAATGTGCGACAGGCGGAGGTGAAATTCTCTTTCTTCTCCTTCTCTTGTGTTCATACACTTCTCATATTCACACTTTTCAGCTTGGAGTCTTATCTAGTATATATCATTGCGCTTTCACTGTGGGTGTGTGTTTTCATTCCTTGGCTCAGATACACCATGTATGTCATCGCATTCCTCTGTAGTTTACAAGTGGAGCACAGATACTGAACACACCTGCCGCTGCTCCAGCCTCTCTTTCTATTCTTCTCCCTGCCTTCCTCCCTCTTTTCCATCTCTTTTCCACTTCCACAGAGGAAAACCACCTTTACTTTGTCATCTGCACCTGCCTGCTCTCTCCGTAGAGAGGGGCACACGTGGAGAAAAGAGTGTGTATGCAGTGGGTGGAAAGGGGAAGAAGGCGGAGTTGTGGTTTGTACTTTAATGGGTTGTGGAGAAACCTGCCTGTCCGCTTGGAGTTTAGAGAGGAGGAGCCTGTGGGGTGTGGGACTCCAGACAAAGGAGACATATACACACTGACACTGGATCACTGGAGCGAAAGGAGGGGCAGACAGCTGGAGATCTTCACATTCCGCACAGGAGACAGTCCTCAACTCCAGGGCTACTTTTTTTTTCTGTGTTTTGGAAAATTTTGTCAGAAAGGGACCATATGTGTTTGTCAGTTGTATGGATTCCTTTGTGAACTGAGAGATGTTTGTGTTTGAGCAGTGGTTACCATATGCTGCCAGTAGTGTGTAGAAGTGTGTGGGTTAGTATGTTGGGGATGGAAAAGTGGGGCTGGCATAACCAACAGCTCTGCTCTTAGCTTCACGCCATGGGGGGTTGCCAGAGTTACCCCTCGGCTACGGAGACAGACAGCAAGACTCTGCAGCTGTCAGACATCAGCAGTGAAAAACTGTAAGTTGTATTTCGTCTTTCTTCACTATCGTCCTACGCCTCACACTTATACTCATGTTTCAGTTTCCCATCTGTCAATAAGTTTAGTGTTTTGCATTTGCTGTTCCGTCTTTCTATAGTCACCTTTATTATACTCTTGTATTCTGAAAGAACATAAAATCATGTATAGAAAAGGAGGATGTAATTATAGCAATGGGTAGTGTGGAAGAAACATGACTAGAAAGCTGGCAGCTGAGGAATGTTCTCCAGATAACTCTGTGTGTGTGTGTGTGTGTGTGTGTGTCGGTGTGTCGGTGTGCGTGTGTGTGTGTGTTGCATATTTGTCCGATGGCATCAGGGAAGGTGGATTCCTCTAATGGCAGGAACACATGTTGAAAAGTAGTTTGAACCAAAATGAGGAAAGACATACATAGACGTACATGGGTGTTAGCGCAGTTACTATGCAAATATTTGCTCTAGGATTAATCTTTTGGAGTCAGCTGGCTGTTTATTTCACCCTCACTGGCCAAGAGCAGGAGAGCAGGGTCACAGAGGAGTGTGTTTACACACAAACACTACATTACAAGTAGCTCCGGGTTCATTGTGTTTGTGTGCTGACAACTGGTAGCCAAGAGGCGGTGATTAAATCAATACCATGGAGCTGGAACAGAACAGGATGTTAACAAAAGAAGTTCCTGAGGACATCAGAGAAGTTTGTCATGGTTAGGGTTTGCACTAGTGTACCTTTAGAAGCTAATGTTTACATTCTTCTCTGTCACTATTCCTCCCTCTCTGCCTCTCCTGACCTTTTCTTTGGACAAAGACCTGCTGTTTAGACCATTAAACTAACTGACACACACACACACACACACACACACACACACACACACACACACATTTACACCAGGGGGAGTGAAACCCCATAGAGAGCACTGTGTTTCCCTTATCGCAATAGGCAAGGTCACACTGAGCAAACTCTCAGCTGTTGTGTGTATAGATGTCTAAAAACTGAGCGTGGCAGCTGCCTGATTCCACTACACTTTGAAATATTAATTTTAATCGCCAAATCAAAGCACCATCTTCCCAAAATCCTAAAATTCTAGCTATCAAAGAGACAGAGTAGAGCAGTCATCATCATCATCACAGCACACTACCTGCGCTAAAGTGGCCTCCCTGTTTGCATAAAGTCAAATCATGCTGCCAAGTTTGACTTTCCAGTACACTCGGGCATTCGCAAACATCACTCATTTCCTGCACTCTATAGTTATCACAAGTTCCCAAGCTGCCAGTCCCGTGTTACTGATTATAAAGCACTACCTGTAGCTTATCAGTAGGTATATGAGCTGATGTAGGAAAGAGAGATTTGGTAAAGCCAGCAGGCCTCAGCACTCAGCTCTGTACATTAACTAGCACAACGTTAGTCCTTTCAGTTATTTGCTTTGTAGCACGGACTACAGCAGCAGTGAGCTTCATTAACAGTAATTACTCTAGCTCTGAATTGACTGCCTTCATTACATTAACTGCTGGTTTATTGGACGTTCAGTCTGCAGTTACAGCAGTGTTTGTATGTGTTTGCGTGTGTGTGTGCCAGCCACAGAGGGCAAGACAGATGAGAGAGCATCACAGAGCGTAAAACGTGTTATGTACTGGCTGCAGCAGGAGTAAATAATCCACTGACCTATCGATTGTTTTACACAGCTGTATTTCCTGTCTCTCTGTCTTTCTTCTTCTGTCTCTGCTTCATTAACTCTGCACTGTCTTCCCAAGGGGAATTAATAACAATATTCTGGAGGAGCGTCCATATCTGCGGCAGCAGTATGTGTGCCAGCGGATCACACACACAGACATGTTTGCCCTCACAGAGCTGCCACCTGGCGTCGACAAGGCAGAGTGGCTTGCCAGCAACAGTGAGTAGACCCCATTAAACACAGCAGATTTCTGACTTTTTGTACCCCTTTTCTCCTGCTCACTATCCTCCACACACTGCAAAAAACAGACATAGGAATATATACAAGATGTCATTTTCTTCTTTTTGTTTTTTTTCAGCGGTGGCGTTTTTCAAGCATATCAACCTGTTCTCTAGTGCACTATCTGAGTTCTGCACTCCCAGCACCTGCCCAACTGCCTGTGGACCAGGCAACACGTAAGTTACTGAGCTTATACTGCACATAAGGGTCAGTTCACCCAAATCACAAGATGAAAAAACATATTTTCTCACGTTATCTTAGTGGTGTCTTGTCATGCAGATATTTAAAGTTTTATTTGCAGAGGTTCTGAGATATCCACAGGCCTTGCAGTGGACCATTTTTAAATGAACTACTTTCTACCAAAGAAATTGTCCCAAAATCATGAAAACTTTTTTGACAGTGCAGGATTATCCTGAGTAACCTGGATGTTGTTTCTGGAAAGACAAATGTCTGTTGAATTTCTCCAATGGTAGTTTTTTCGATGCTTTGGGCAGCACAAATGAAATAGTATTCACCTCCATTGTTAAAGGTGCTATTGAGAACATTGATAACATCCAGCCACTAGATGACGCACTCCCTCTCCCCCCTTTCATTCCATTCCAGTGGTTCGCTGTACAAACTGCATATTTCATGGCTGAGTGGAGTGAGACTCATATCAAGTGATGAATCTTTCGTGATAGAGTAATTAATTAATTTTGCAACATACATTAGCTATAGATTTAGGTTACTTTGTGCGGTGGTGTTTCATGTAACGTCATCTATGGTAATCTTAGGATATGGCTAGCAAGCTTTAGGTAACCCTTTTTTTCCCATCATTTAAAAATAATAGGACCTATATTGCAACACTTACCGTAAAATGACATTTCAATCATCCTTACACTATAAGACAGTAGGTAAATATTTACATTTTAATCCAATCAAATAGTACAGTACAGTACATTGTAGGGATGCTATTAAAACTCACAGCGCTCGACATTAGACAGACAGCTACAGTAAAAGTTGACGTTAGCTAGCGTTACTGTTAGCGTAGTAGTGCACTACACAGCAACAATGGCTACAGGGAGAAAGGACGACTGTATGATCATGTCAGTATTTTGAGATTTTTATATTAACGTGAGTACCGTAGCTGTTAAGCTCAACGCAGCTGGCTACATGGCTAGCTAGTGCCTCAGCGAAGTGTCTCATAATAGGGCTAACGTTAAACTGCTATATGAGATGGCACCCTCAATAACAGTCACGTTTTGGATCTTAACTGCATAGTGAGCAGATTTACAGTATCTCTGAACTTTAATTTATCTTCGACGTGTCACACTGGTAATATATTGGGATCCCACATCCACTCCTTTTTTAAAGAAGAGTGACCGTCTTTTCCTAAGCAGACCAGTCCGCCACCGGCCCAGACAAACCAGTGACAGACAAACTGTACTGGCCCCAGGCCATCAGTTATGTCGGACCCTGGCCCACTTCTAAATCCCCTCTGATACACATCTTTGTTATAACGTTACATTTTTTGAGGGAACTATAAAGTTAGGTAACAAGGCACAACCGTCACTAATGCTAACGTAGCTCCTCAGAAATTGAAGCTGTTATTTTTCTAATTTTGACAATCTAACCGGTGACACCACATTAATTAAGGTTTTAAGGACTATGACTGTCGGTAGTTGTTGTTTATTTTGTTTAAATATGCAGAAGTGTAATTTTATTGGTTTATTGTTGTTCGGACGATTAAGCTAAGATAGCTAATATGTGCTAACGTCAGTGTTTTTTCCACACTAACTGGCAGCTATACCATGTGATACCAACGCTGTTATACTATTGGCTCACAAGCCTTGTTAGAAGCAGGAACCAAACAAAACATTAATTTTGGGCCCGTCAAAATGTTTTAAATGATTAATTCACAATCAGAATTTTTTTTTTAGGAAAAGTGATACTTTTATTCTGCACCTTTCTAAAAGTTCTGTGGATGTATTATTTTTTTTAAATATTTGTCTACATAAAAATGTTAATGTAATCAATATAACCTTTAAAAGGGGAACTCCACCAATTTTACAAAGCCTTTTAGGTCTTGGGGAGTACTAACGTATATGTGGGGGAAAACAACTTGTATAAAGCCTTTTGTGGCTCCAGAGGGATCTGATAAATTCCCTGAAGTGATGTCACTTGAGTCAGCGGCGGTTGGGGCTGAAGACTACAAATTTAATAATGAAAAAAATCTGGTGGTGTGGAGTTAGAAAGAAGTGAGCTTACCAGACCTCTGTAGCCCGCTCTTCATCTCTGCTTGAGGTTAGAGGCTTGAGGCTACATTAGCTGCTACTAGCATAACACACTCAAATCTCCAACTGACCTGTTGGCAGTCGCGTGGCATTGTGGGTAATGTAGTCGCCAGGTTTTGACAAGGAAGAAGAAAGCGTGGAATAAAAAAGACAAAATCTCTGGTTCTGCTGTATTTGACTTTTTTTAAATTGTGAGTTTGGCAATGTTATAAAAGTACATTGATAAATCGGTGAATGGGACGGAGGCAGAAGTTTCTCGAGGCTTGAGATCTAAAAGCCTCACCATTTTTTTATGACGTGGGTGAACTGACCCTTTAAGATAAAATTTAGAAATAATTTTTGCAGCAGCACTGCATTTGAAATGCACAGGAATAAAGTGATCATCATTAATTATCTCCTGGTTTGACAACAATTTTAAAACAGAAATGGATATTTTTTTAAATATCACCTGTGCAATGTTTGTTCAAATAATAGCTAAACTTGAGTCATGATAGTGAAAGTTAATTTCTGACTATGGAAACACATCCTAGTTTTAAACAGAGCTTTCAGTTGCATCTGAAAGTCTGTATCAGCAGATGGGGTTTATTCAGGTGACCCTAGAGTGATATAATATTTATGCTTTCCAAAACATTAAACATAGTTTCTGTTATTTCCTTGATAACTGAACACATAGCATGTTGTCTTAATGGCCGTGTGTTGGTGTTGTTAGGGTTTATGTTTGGACCGATGACCACGGCAGGAAGCTGAAGTGCTCTGCTCCACTTTACTTTGACTATGCCATGTCATACATTCAGGAGCTACTGACTGACGAAGATGTGTTCCCCACAAAAACAGGTAAAAGGCATTTTATTTATGTTGCGTTGTTGTGCATCACATTCCCAAAGCCATTATCTCTTCCCTCTTTTCCAGGTTCAATGTTTCCAACAGGCTTCATCTTTCTGGTCCAGAAGGTGTTTTTGCTGTTTTTCAGGACTCTGGCTCACATTTACTGGTCTCACTATAGAGAGACTCTTGCGCTGGGTCTGCACCCACACCTCAACACACTCTTCACACACCTCACACTCTTCTGCCGGCAGCACGCCCTGTTGGAGCCGGAGGACATTGAGCCGCTGCAGGACCTCATCACAGCTCTGCGACAGCAAGGCTGAACCTAAAGAGCAAACACACGTATTATACACTCACATTTTCATCACACGTTTATTTACTTGTTATATCTGGTTATAAAGCTTTATAGTGTCTCCACTATACTCTGGGCCAAACTTAAACTTACTTCACAGTATGGATTTTGTTTTTTAAAGGACTGGAAGTTATAAAATAGAAAATAAAATACTGTTTATGAATGAGTCTGTTTTGCTTTAAAAAGCAGTAAATCAGACCAGACCAGGAGCATCTGGCTCCTGTTGTTTATAGTACTGTGCAAAACTGTAATACTGCATGTTAGTGTATTTTAACATAATGGTATGTTATTATATTTTGATAAGGTCAAAATCTTCAAGGTCATTTATGTCTTCCTCACAGTCATAAAAAAACATTGAATTGTCCTCTGGTGTCTTTTCCTATGAGACATCAACTGATCCAGACGGTTCACAGTAAATATAGACAAAATGTGCCATTGTTACATTTTGAACATTTGCAAAAGCCCATACAGGTGGATGTGTTGATGCAAATGTGAATACATTGTGACTGCATCTGCATGGAACGTCACAGCTTATCTCTGCATCTTTATGTATGATTCTGTACTCTTAATAAACATTTATGACAGACAATTTTCTGTATATGGTAGATTTGTTTTTTTGAAAGACAGGATATCATGCTGTCTCACTTCTCTACGTTTGGGTACTCTGTTCAGTATCCTGCAACTGTCTCCTGTTCATGTCTCTATCCTGAAGTAACTGATGCTACTGTAACATCAACATACCTCCAGGTCTTTGGTTTGAGAGCAGCACCACCTGCTGCCAGCAGCACCACCCAGCACATATCGCATTTTAACCTTCACTGTCAGCTACAGAACACTGCAGTCTGTTTGTTTTGCTGGCTGCAGCGTTTTGGATTTGAAATAAAACAATGACCCTTGAGGGTAAAGTGCTGAGTTTCAGCTTTCATGCAAGGGTGTTTACATCCAGATTGGGTTCAACGGTGTGGTAACTGTATTAAAAAAATACAAGACTATGTATAAAAGGGCTATAGAGTCCTACACTATTCATCTATTACAGATATGAACACCCTCCAGGACTCTTAAAGCTGGAAAGTCAGCACTTTACTGTAAAGTTTTGTCATCCTTTCATTTCAAACTTAGTGTCTTGGAGTCAAGCCAAAAGAACAGAAAATGTGCCACTGCTTAAATACTTACAGACTGCACTGTACATCTTCACAGAATTAAAGGCTCGATGCCTCGTTTTACTTCTTCCTATAACAGTAAACTGCTGGGTGGTGTAGGGATTAGAGAATCTCTCTCTCTCTCTCTCTCCTGCCAGTTCAAGTTCCCATTTTGGCAAACCACACCCCATCAAAATGTCCTTGAGTACATACTGAATCCCCCCAGGTCACTCCAACCTCACTCTGGAGTGTTACCATTTAACACAGAGGTTTTCAAACTGAGGTGCGGAGGGAGAGACATGATGCTGCTAGAGGTGAAAGGGACGTGTGCATATTGGTGTCCTAAAAGCAAGTTCTCCATTGTAATTTGGCCCGCCTGTCAGCACGGTCAGCAGCTGGAGCTGCAGCAGTTGCTCATGGAGGAAAATAAGGTAACACTGCTGCGCCGCACTTTGCGTCAAAAATCATTTCACCTTTTTGGAGGCATAACTCAGTCAAATCTGAACACATCTAATAGTGACGTACATTTTTACCATGGTTACCATTGTATCCGATGTCCATCGCGAATAAGTGTCCATAAATCCGCTTAGAAATAATAGAAAAAAAGACGCTCCTTGTAACTCCAAATACTATCAGGCATACTTTTAATAGTGCCAATTTGCCAAAATGTAAACAAATATAGGCAAATAAAAACGGGGCTCAAGATGTAGCCCACAGCTTACTCACTTCATGGCAACATACTTCCTGTTGCATCTCTCAAAGCACCCAAATGATGGTGACGCTAACTGTTTCCAAAATTTAGAACATGATAATTCCTCAAATGACAAAGAATAATAATAGGAGTGACAAAATCGTTACGATGAAAGGTTGTTTGGGGGTGCAGTTTTCTCGATTTTGTCATAGTGTCAGACTTCGAAAATAAAATACAATTCACTGCAATTTCAGTAATAACAGACACCACAGTCTTTGTGGATACACGTTTCCAAAGGGGGGGATTGGAGAGCAAGGCTGTTTTACTGATGTAATCAAGAGACAAATCCTGGAGCTGCAGTGCTACCAGAGGACACCTTTGTATGCACAGACAGCACTGTGGGCAATTTGACAAGAGACTCAAGCTGCTTTTTTCTGCTTTTTGCTGTCAGTCACAAAAACAAAAAGAATATCCAGGGCATGCTGAAAGCAAACTGATACAGAGACCATGAAGTCACTCTAGAGATGCATAGATGGTTATTTCCCTCTCTCTGGGAGTGAGTGCATTTGTGCAAATGAGAACTTTGCTGAACACCGCAGCAACAAAAGTGAATTATGTCTTGAGATGTGTTTTTGTTCAAATATTACAGTATGCCAGGACAGGTTTTAGTCCCCCAGTCCACTCACCCTGAAAACCCTGAATAAGATAAAATGGGAATATATGATCAAAGAGTGAATGATTACAGTATTGTGTGGTAGTTTTTCTTTCACCGCGAGCATGTAGTCCCCCATTTCACCACACAGAGGCATCAAAATACCACCACATTGTAATGGAAAGATGTCGGAAAAAACTGGTGACAAATTTTTTTTTTTCTGAAATTGACCAGTATTGTATTATTAGAATTACAAGCTTTATCTTGCCAAACCTAAAAAAGATCAAAATAATTCCATTAAAATTGCAATATTTTAAGAGGAACAAACTGTCCATACCTGTAGAATTAAGTGTGTCTCGTTCAAAATTACCATAAGTGATAAAATGACATTGCTGACAACACGCTATCTAATATAATGTTTTTGTCTATAGTAATTTTAGCAAGGTTTTAAGCAACTTTTAGGAACGCCTCACCACCACCTCTCTCAACCCTTGCTGCACTCACTGAACCTGACAGTGAAGAAATCTCCTGTTTTTAACACAGTGCCCTTTTACTTGTGCAACATCAGTTCCACATCCAAAAACCTTTTTGGGTGATAAATCAGTTCAAAATCATCCCCACAACGGAAAGGGGAAATATTTGTGTTGACAGGTAAAGCTGGAAATTTCTCAGATTCAAAGTTTGTGAATGTGGCCAGACGTCTGATTTCCTCTCTGATTTCAGCCCAGCAGGCTCGTCAAAGTTAAGCCTAAGACTGAAACTCAGCCTTTCCAATGAGAGCCAAAGCATCTTTGCCTGCTAAGAGATCAGAGGGAGAGGGGATGAGTCTGGATAGTGTGGACACACATGCACGCACACACACACACACACACACACACACACACACACACGCACACACACACACATAGAGGTTTGTTCTTAGGGTAGATAATGCACATGTTGGACTGAGTTGAGGCTCATGGTGTTGGAAACTGAGCTTAGAAGGTAATACTGCAAACTGCTGAGTCACAGACAAGCACACACACACACACACACACACACACAGCCATTTAATTAAAGCCTGAAGCCATCTCCACATACAGAGCATTCTTTTAATCGGGTTCAGACTCTGAGCTTCTCATCTGTGTCCTCCTTCACACAAAAGAGTAGTCGTTGTTATACAAGGAAAATGAGAACAGGATCACAGCGACCAACGCAGAACCGGACTACCTCGCTGTATCTTTTCCTTTGGACATTTGTAAATCGAGGGACACCATGACGATGGTAGCCACGGCTGACCTGAACCTGGTTACACAACTATGTTCATTTCTCTGCACACGCACACTTTAATGTCTGATATAAAATCTTTTTCCATATCAAAAAGTATGCCACAGGATCCAGTGGTTGGGTTAAAGCTTTGCTTCCCAACCATTTTGCCATGTGACGAAGCAAAGTCAACTCACAACCCCTTGTCATAGGTTACATATTTCTTTGGGCTGTGAGCATTTCAAGCAAAGAATGATTATTTGTTTAATTTGAGTATTTAGAGGCCTGAAGAGGTAAAACTACCCCCATATTTCACATGAAAAAACTAACATGAGAGACATATCCGTTAAAAGTGCCGTTTTTTTCTCTTTTCCCCTTATTTGTTAATCATGTCACGACTCCTCAGATTAATCTAGTAACTCCTTGGGGGATCTCGACCCTGAGGTTGGGAACCAGTGTGTTACAGTTTGTACAGTGACATCCCTGTAATCCACATCTCAAACAAGGGCAGATACACACTACTGGGCCACCACATCAATTCAATTACTGCTGCTGCACTCAGGTCTCTCTTGCAAAAGAGAACGTAATCTACCTGATTAAATGGAGCAAGCTGGTTAAATGCTGTTAAAACTGTACTGTACAAGAAAATATTTTGTGTATGGATACATATGAGTCACTAGAGTTACCGGTAGCGATCTCTTATTTTTTGTGTTTATTGAGATTGAATCTTGTGCTGGGTTGTAAAGAGAAATGTCAGTTTTTGTAGTTAACTTTACAAATATCACAAAAACCTGTGCTGTACCAGAGGCATAGTTTTTAAAAAGGGCAAGTGGGCATAAACCTAGACTGACAAAGCTTTTACTATAAATACAGTTCAGATATAACATGTAATTTCTGTTTTTAATGCCAGAACCAGGAGCCTTATGGTAAGACCATTCTTGTACCTCTTATCAGCAAAGTTTTACTGTGAGCTATTTATTGATGGATAATTGTATTTATCAGTTTCCAATCAACCAATCACACTCACACTTCAAGGTCTCGCTAACACCTGCAGGCTTTCATTTTAAAGCTCTATAGTTCAATAGCACTATTGCTACTCTTATAATGGCTTTGTTATTGGAGTCCGGGTGGATTTTTTTGGTCATTTTTGCCAACTTTCTATGCATTAATTTCTTTGTTTAGCACTTTTTAAACTGTCCTTACCCCACATTCATGGTATCCTTTTTTCAGCACAAGCTCAGCCATAAGTCTGACTTCGCATTTAGTCAGTATAACAAAGTATGAAGCTGCCAGAAACCCAAAATACAAGAAAAATGGCACAGACACCTAAAAACATTTACAAATCTTTAGTCATAATCACTCAAAATACTATTATAGTATTAACAGTTCTAGGTTGTAAAAATATTTTTTCACTATTTAAACACATCATAACTCATCAAACAGCAGAAAAATGGAAGAAATACAACTATAATACAGTCTATTTACATGTAGTGAAGTGATTTTATTCCAATCAGTGTTTTTTTTTTATTATTATTATTGGAAGTCTACAGTATGTATGCTGTAAATTACTGAAAAAATTAATAACACAGTTTTTAAATTTATTTTGAAAAAAATGTTTTATGGTCTACAGACATGAAATACATACTATGCATGATATATAAATAAAGTTATGTTACTGTACTAAAACATGCTCAGTGTTTTCACTGATGAATAGACGGACTCCAGAGGGCTTTAATATGACCTCACTGCTTTAAAGATGAGTTCAGCAGTTGATTTCTAAGTGGGTCAAGCTCACTCTGACCACAAATTGAAGGTCGCTGTGTTAAAAGTAACTAAATCCAATAATACAATCTATAAGGATAGGCCTACCTATAAGGTCACCATGACCTCACATTTAAAAAAACACCCAAAACAACAAATATGGCAAATGTACTTTACTTCTAAAACCAAGATTATATGAGAAGACTGAAGTTCTTGAGGTTTAATTAGGTTGTGGGGTTCAATTGAGGTAAGGTTGTTGAGTAGGACAGATGATAAGCCTTCTTCCTCCCCTCCTCCTCCTCCTCTTCCTCCTCCCTCCATCAAGCTTTATAAATGAGAGAGCACAGGACTCCAGTTGCTCCCGATGTGAACCCCATTGAGCTTCTGAGTTTTCACGTCTTTTTTCCGACGATTTTTCTCATTAAAAGCGAGAAGGCCAGCAGTGTGCAGAAAGGATGCAGCGCACAAGATTGATAATGCTGTCAAGGTCACTCATCTATACGGGACAATTTAGTTCTTAGAAATCACTTAAAATTCGTCAGCTCCGAAAGAGCTGTCACTGGATTTTTACGCATTAAAAAAAAAATAAATTATAATATTTTGGTCCGCTGAGATCCGCCTCCCTCCCGGACAGTGCGTGTCCACTGCGCCGCCATGTGTGCGCTGTTTACGGCGTGGCTGTGCCTGCTGCTCGGCCTCGTGCCTCTGGAGATCCAGTCCCAGGCTTTGATTCACAGACACAGGTACCACTGCCTCACTCAGCATTTACACACTGAAGCGTGAACGCTGTTCTAGTTGAAGGTGGAAAATGAGAATACGGGCTTTTGGAACAAAACTTTGTTTTTATGTTGCTCGCTTTGTGATTCAGGGAGTCATTTCGAGGTCGATTTCTACATGAAACAGAAATTAAACTGAAATGCTTTTATCTTTAGTCAGTATTTTTCCATATCATAAATGGATCGAATTATAGGAAGGAACACTTTTCCCAGTCAAGATATTGATATTTTTTAGATTCTAGTGAATATATCTCCCCCAATAGTGAGTAATAATAACTAGGCCTACTATTAATATTACTTTATTGTCCCTCAGTGGTACCGCATTCATATCCATACAACAGGCCCTATACTATATTTTTGCTCTGATATAGCCTTCTTATCAGATAATAATAATAATATATAATAATATTTTTTCTTTGTAATTAAATCAACTGTGAAGCATTGTTAAAGGTTTAAATAACAGAAAATCAAGTCAAGTCAATTTTATTTAGGTCTGTGTATCATTTAGCCCAAAATCACATATTTGATTTTACTATCTGAACTACATACAATATCCTTAAACCCTCTATTCAGGGAAGGAAAAACTACTCCAAATCATAAAGCCTTTATTTCACAATATATTTTTGTGATGATATAATGCTTAATGCTGAAACAATTCGTTGATTAATCATGACTAATTAATCATTTAGTAAATTGACACAAAATCAATTACAAACAATTTTGATAATCAATTAATCATTCAAGTCATTTATCAAGCAAAAGCACAGAACAGTTTCTGGTTCCAGCTTCTCCAATGTGATGATTTGCTGCTTTTGTCTGTTTTATGTTACTGTTAATTGAATATATTTGGTTTTTGGACTTTTGGGCGAACAAAACAAGATGTCTGAAGATGTCACCTTGGGCTAAGGGAACTTGTCACTATTTTTAGACTAAATTATCAATCGATTAATGACTAAATAATCATTAGTTGCGGCCCTAACAGTGGTGAAGGGCAGTAGTTGGAGAACATTAAACCTGTGCCTTGCCTTCTGGCAGTCATTAATGTGAGAAAAAGGCAACAGCAGAATGAGGTAATTTGTTTTAGCAGCAGGAGGTGAGACAGAGGTGAGGTTGATTTAGTGGGATTTGGGACAAGGATACATGTACATGCAGAGGGGCCAAGCAGCAAACAAGCCACACTAGAACACAGTAAGGTAGACTACATCAACACACGCCACAGACAATAGTTTGTAGGTTCTGATAGTTGTGGATGTGAGTGCATCTTGTGACCGAGTGCTGCCGGCACAGTAGCAAATTAAAAAAAGACATAACTGTCACATGCAGACCCATGCATCATCAGTCTCTGAGTCTTATATAACAGGGATTTCTCTACAATTCATAGTTTTTTATAACACTTTAATTTGAGTGCTAAAGACAATATCAGGTTCAGTTGGATATTTGCATTGTGGAAGGTAAAGAAGCATCCAGAGCTTCTTTAATATATTGATAAATCTTTGTAACAATAACAAGCTATTCGTGTATTATTCATTTGTCTCTGCATACAGAGACGCTATTATTGTGATCTTTTTTTCTAAAGTTGACTGTCTAATGGTAATTTTTAAGTTGCATTCATTTTTACATAAGAAAAAAGAGCTCCATAAAGGTTTTTGTAGGTTGGGGCGCACTAGGTGTTTAACAAAAAATCCCTGGCTAATGAGAACGAGGAGAGAGAATCTCAGTGTGATTCAGCACTGATGTAACATAATACTGCCGCTGACACTTGACAAAATGCCTTGAAAAAAGTAAAAGAGGAGAGAAAGAAAAATTAAAGGGTTGTAATTTAGAAAAGACGAAGGAGAAAATAATGAATAGACCCAGTAACAATAACTTTAGTGAAACAGTGGGGATCTGAAGTTAGCTTTGCGCAAAGTAGTTTTACGACAGGAAAGTGTGTGTGCGTTTGTGTGTTCAGTTCCTCTGTGAAGAACCCCATGCTGCGCTCTAACTTGGGAGGAATGTTGGAGAAGCTCCTTTTGCTCTCAGACTTTCCACAGGTTCACAACCTGGACTACACACACACACACACACACACACACACAAGAAGGAGAAAGTGTGAGAGATAGCTCCCAGACTTTTTAGCTGCATGTTGGAGCAGATATTTCTACCTGTTACACTGGCAAGCAGTCCAGTGGCCTACATTTCCTTGTACTGGGAGGCCCCTCGGCACCAAGTGCCTTTTCCTCCAGAGACAACTGTGTCAAACCTCACCACATTTAACCTTTTAACCATGTATGGGTGTGTGCATGTGAGTGAGTGTGTTTTTGTGCATAGGAGAGAAATAAAGAAAGAGTGAACTTGAGCATGCACATGTAGAGCACGCATTGTAGGAAAGTGTTTGCATATATATGTATGTATATGTGTGTATGTTTCTGCGTTGGTAAATCTTGTTTGTTGCCAGGCAGTCACATGTCACTTGCATGTGTGTGCCCTCTAATGTGCCACAAACCAACATTATGCCTGTATGTGTGTGTGTGTGACTTTTGTCCAGAACTGCCAGAATTCAGCATCCATTAAAAACTATTCAAAGCTAATAGAGTTGGGAAATCTCACAAGCTTCCAGTCTCTGGTATAACACAATAGTGAGTTGGTCAAGGAGTGGGTGAGTGAATGAATGAGTGTGTGTGTGTGTGTGTGTGTGTGTGTGTGCGTGTGTGTGTGCATGTGTGTGTGCGCGTGCGCGTGTTGGCAATGAGAGCCCGAGGTGTCCGGCCAGAAGGGTGATCAGAATACCAGTCAGGATTAGCTTCAGGATAAAGATCATATGGTATTCTGGCCCACTTTTCACACCAAACAAACACAAACATCTCGCTCCATCTGCCCCTCTCCCTTTACTCTTTTTTTCTCACCTCATGAACAGCCAACACTTGTGAATGGGGAGGTGTGTGTGCGCACACACAACTATACACACATACAAAGTGATTTTCTCTTTGGCAGGACAGTTATAAGGTAACCAAGTACTGGCAAAATCAACATCAGTAAACAGCAAGTTACTATATTTACTATTGATTAGCAAAGGGCCCTTTTCAGATGGATAGACAGAAAGAGAACTTCACTGAGTGACAGCTGTAGAGCACCATGTGTCCCTTGGTACTTTACATGAAATTATACAATACTAAGTATTGTATAATTTCTGACTGGTCACATGGCCAAACAGACCGGCTCGCTCTAGCAGCTGAACTCTTGAACGTCTGAGAAAGAGTGGGGATGAATGAAAAACAAAAAAGGTATTGTGACGACGTGAGAAAAAAAGGCTAGACGGCAGGGAGGTGAGAAAGAAAAGTACTTCAAACCCACTCAAGAGGAGTGGTGGTGTAGGAGTTTCTCACTACCGCCTACATTGTGCTCTGTTGTTGTCACTGTCTTGCTCCCTCCCCTTTAAGATTTGTCAGCTCAGATATTGTTGTTGATAAACTGGAAATATTGTTTTTTTAGCTGTGTTGGTGATCACGCGGATGGCAGTGTCAGACTCAGTCGGTTTAAAACATTTTGGTGCAGGAAGCACCACAAACAAATTTAATCACTATTTCACACAGGGCCATGTAGGTTTGGATTTTGTTTTCCCTTAATAATAACAAACCTTCATTTAAAAACTGCATTTTGTGTTTACTTGTGTTATCTTTGACTTAAATTTGTTAGCTCTGTTTTTATTCTCCAACTCCTGAGGGAAATGTCTGTCTCTTTAGCTGCTAAATGCTCTATTATGTTCACCAGCTAGTTGCTAACTGTATCTGTCTGCCATTTGGTGCTGAGCAGGCAAAACCTGTTTCAATGTTCAATATTGTTTTAATTAAGACAGACTTGGAAAATTGTGAACCTATCATTTAAAATTTTGAAACAAACTAAAGAAAACAATGTAGAGAGTAAAAAACAACTGATTTCAGCTTTTATATCTCAAAATTGTTTGTTGCATCATGATGTTGTTTCCCAGTTTGTAAAGTATCATGTAGACCTACAAAGTGAACTCATTTTGCTGGATTCACATCATATGATCAGATGTTCACGAAAATGTTTCGTTTCAGCTATTTTGAAGTGTTTTAAATATATCATACTGGGTGGCACCACCAGCTTTCTGTAGATATGTTTATGCCCATGTAGGCATAGACTAAAAGATCACACATAGGTGATAAAATCATAAGTGAAATGCAAGCTGGCATACTATAACAAATGACATGCACACACACACATCCACACTATAAGATACAGAGATAGCCAGCTGTAGACTCTCACCTGTTCACCACCCTCTGTCTATCTCTCCTTCTATCTTTCCTTCTCACTTTCTCTTTCAATCCACTCTTTCTCTCTTTCGTTCCCTGAAAAAAAAGAAGAGACCACAGGTTGAGTACAGTCCCGCAGTACAAGCCTGACTTCCTGTGAGGCATTTCATCTTATAGTAGCGATTCAGTTTCACTCAGAAACCCAAGCAGGCGACATGTGCATGACTGCCCAGCATCATATGTGAACAGGCTGTGTGTGTGTGTGTGTGTGTGTGTGTGTGTGTGTTGTACTGCTTCTGCATTGCATCTAAACATTTTCTCGTTCCTTCTGTTTCTCTGTATCTCAGGCTGAGTTTACCCAGAACCTCTAAATACCCAAAGTCTTCTTACACCGCCATCATGCCCACTGCATCTGATCTCTCTACTGCCGTTGACAACCACATTACCCAGGGAGACAGACATATCATCTGGAGGGCCCTTCTGCACAAAGAGCCCCCGCCGAGGTTGTCCGACCAGTTGCTTGACGAAAGCGACAGTGTGCTATGGGAAGCGCCGGTCTGGCAGCGTGGGTCACGGGGTCGTCGTCATGCCAACAGTGGCAGCGGTAGGGGCCAGGGACATCTGATGAGGGTAGGGTGTGTCCTAGGCACCTGTCAGGTTCAGAACCTCAGCCACCGTCTCTACCAGCTGATTGGACAGAGTGGGAGGGAAGACTCTTCCCCCATTAACCCTCGCAGTCCTCACAGCTATGGCTAAGACCATGCCTCGAATCTAGCCAGATGCCTTTAGCACTAAACGTTGGCAAGTTACCCAGGTCCTTTGTTGCATCAGTGGCACAAAATAAGCCTTTGTCAGTCCTTGCAACCCTGTCTCCTAGAAATTACGTTTTTGTAGTATTAAATCGTTTTCCCAGTTGTGTTGTGATGAAAAATACAATATCTGCTTGCAAAATTGGATATTTTGGCAGAAAACAAATGACATACGTTGTCAGTGAACATTTTATTAACACATTCATATCAACATTTTTGCAACTTGCCAGATGCATTGATTCACAACATTTTTTCAATGTGTTAATAGAAAGCGGGATTCTCTCAAAACATATTTGCTGTTCTAAATTAGTAGTAGGCCTATATACAGGTCATTCCTAGGAGACGGGGTTGGTCCTTGATGTATCATCTGACCTCAGCTGCTTGGCAGTAAAAGGATGATTATGGTTTATTACAACTTGGGTCTTATTTTTGTACTTTTGACTATCATTGTCATTGGTAATAACATTGTACTCATCAAATGAATTGCTGAGATCTCGTAATGTGGCGACATTGCTAAAAAGAAGTCAGACAATGCAAGAAACACAAGCAGTCAGACAGATTTGAAAGAAACCCCCAGGTTAGCCAAACAGGGGGAACGAAGGGGAATAGTACAATTATTACCCAAACTGTCCGTTGTAAATAACCATCACAGTGAAACTTGCAAGGCAGAGGGTCACATGACAGACGGAGATAGCTAGCCCAGCTAGCCCTGTCGTACACATGACCCTTGCTTTGCAGGTTGTATTGGTGCCTCAAGACTCTCCCCACAGTTTACAGGCCAACTTCCTGTTTCAACTTATTATCAACAACATTTCAGGTGTGCTATCTTTTGGTTTTACCTCCAAATAAAGTAGTTTAGATAATCTGGCTAAATTTATGACTCGTTTGATCATTTGACAGGAAACATTGAGTTTCTTGGCCCATCAGACTCTGATGTAGTAATGTTACCATGTTTTCTGATCCAAGCAATTATTCTGGTGAGTACAAAGTTATAACAACCTACAGATACGATGGGCAACGCTACAAACATAAGTTGTAATAATGCAGAATTTCTGTATTCTTTAACATTACGGCCTCTAGTTTTATGGTTGTGTGGGCCAGCGCAAATGGGAGATTCCTTAAAGACCACAGCGTTATCTGCCTTTACGGCCAGTTTACTGCAGTGAAACTAGAGTCCTAGGTGTTTTGACAGATATACACTAACAACCATGAAGATACTATGTATGTAAACAAGGAAAACTGTGAATCAGAGAAGCCTCTGTCAAACTGGCCTACCTGACTAATGTCTGCTATCGTCATTAGTGGTGATCCTGCTGATCTGAATTTACCTGAGCTCAGTGCTAATCCACCATGTCCCTCAAAAGCACCTTCATCTCCCTCTGCAAACAAGTAGATCTACTTCAATGCAGATAGAAACCGAGAATAACCTCCAATCAAACCCAGTTAACCTTTCACCCAAAACCCCACAGTGCGCACAATTAGCCAAAATAACCACTAACCCTAATCCATGAACTGTCTGCACGCTTCTTAACAGATAGCTTGTCTTTACTCTCTTAACAAGTGAACCAGAGAGAGGACAACTACACTGTAGAGTGCTTTTTATCTGCAAACTGTAAATCTGCGATGCATCATTTTTGACTTTTGTTGCCATAAAGTTTTTTTTTTAGCCTTAATTGGTGTAATCATTTGTAAGGCCTTATAATGTTTTGCCTTTCAGCTGTCCAAATCAAGCGTCATGGTAAATGTTGACTATTAAAGTGTTATTTAAAGCTTTATACTATTCTGCTTTTCTGTGTGTGTCAGTTCAGCATGACTCCAGTTTCAGTAGTTGTTCTTACAGGAGGGCTTACAAATGTTAATAGAAATGCATGAAAGCAATAGAAATGCATGAAAGCACTTTATTTTTCTTTACATTCAGTATGACTTGAATTTTAAAAATGTGTTATTTAACTTAAAATTAATGAGACCGTTTTGCTGTAAATGTTCCACTTTACTAAATCTTCATGTTCGCGTGAGCGCCCCTTCGAGGTATAAGTGTCCTTTTGTAAACCATCTGTGTTGCCTTCTTCTAATACTTTGTTTTTACAATAGCAGCATTGTGTAATAAAACTCTAATCAAACCTTCATGTGTTATTGGGATTTTTGCCTTTATTGATTATTGATAGTGATACCTGCAGAGAGAGACAGGAAAGGCGGGGGAGAGAGAAGGGATGACATGCAGCAAAGGGCACCAGGTTATCGAACCCAGGGGCCTTAACCTTAATGGTATGCGCTCTACCAAGTGAGCTACCGGGGCGTTAGCCTTATATCACATGCACCTCCTCATGAACATGTGGCGCTCATCAGGCTGAAACGAGCGATTTACAACAAGTTTGCGCAGTTAAGAGAGTTTGGTGAATCCTCATATGAGCATGCCTTACAGAAAAAAAAGAGATATTTGGGATAAGAATATGAAAATATTCTTGCATGACAAAATTTGAGTTATTGTTTCAGAGTAGTTCATGTAGTAGATGTGAGACATTTTCTCCACTGACTGACCAACAAACAAGCAAGGCTGTGCAAGGCATTTTTAGATTTCAGATTATTCTGACGAAGGGCGGCCGGACCAGGAACACACACAATCAGAATCAGGTTCATAGCATCACAAAGAAAACAGATTTAAAAAAGAGTCGAAGTGGTAGACGCCACTATGACGTCATCAGGGTTAGCAGGGTCATCAGGGTTTTCAAACTTTGGGCTGTTCCCTCCAGAGCCACAGAAGACACTGTTTTCATAGGCTGAATAGTACTCTCCATGACAAATAAACTGAAATCTGTGGAGCACAACCAGAGATGTCATCGTTTTTTATTCCACACGTTTTTCTTCCTTGTCAAAACCTGGTGCCTTCATTACCCACAATGCAACTTGTCCACGACAGTTCTGAGTGAGCTTCAGGTGTGCTTCAGTCTAATGTATCCTCGAGCTGCTAGCCTCATGCATGAGATGAGGAGGGGGCTACAGAGGTCCGGTAACCTCACTTTTTTCTAACTCCACTCCCCCAGATTTTTTCATTCTCAAACTTGTAGTCTTCAGCTCCAACCGACACTGACATCACTTGAGGTAATTTATTAGACTTCACGCAGCTCCTTCAAAAGGCTTTATACAACATTTTAAACACTTAAAAATGTGGTGGCTTGTTGTGGTTCTAAGTTGACCACAGTTAGCCAATAATTTGGGATTTGGGGGCGGCCAATCAGATTTCAGAGTTGGACCGAGACTCCACCACCCCTTGACACACCCCTGAAACACAATACAGTGTTTAACAGCTTGGTAGATAGATAGATCTTTTACATTTTCTTACATGTTACACAACACTATTCGCAAGGACAAACAAACAGCACAATGACGCACAACACTCAGCTTATTCAGATATTTGTTGCTGTGTGTGTACGTGTGTGTACCAGGCACTGACCTCTCTTAGTGAAGGCAAGAGTAGGGCTGCAAGCCAAAAGTTAAATTCTCTCAAATCCTACACCAGTCCACGAAATATCACATCACATTAAAATGTGCATCTTTTACTATAGATATTATGAAGAATTTCCTCTTGTTCACACATTCAGTCCAAAGTGTGTGAGAGGGACACCTGGTGGCCTGCTGACACTGATGTCAAACAGGGCGTTTGGTGGCTACAACTGGCAGGAATCAATAAATTGTGAGTACTGGGTCATTGACTGTGCCTTGTTTGAACACTTTGGTCAACTTTACCTCTGGTCCAACAAACAGAACAGATTTCCTCCTAATCAGTCACAACTAATCTGTGGAAGTCTTTCTGTGTGTGTGTGTGTGTGCATGCGCGCGGGTTTGATCAAACTGACACCGTGAACCAGGATTTGATACTGAGAAATCACCATTCAGATCCTGTTGTGTGTTATGTAATGGGGTCAATACCCAGAAATATGAAGATGTACCCACGGCGGCTTATTTGGTTTTGTTTTATTTGTGTGTGATTTTCTTGACTTATAAATCTGTGTAAATGTGCTTTTTTCAATAATTAAATATATGATATAGTTAAAAATAAACAACTAAACTGTGGAACAAAAAACTACTGAGTCATTCTACATCAGTCCAAACAGGTAACCTGCTGATTATTGAAAAACTCTTCCTGGGATGGACACACACACACTTGTACACAAGGTCAAGGTTCAACACAGGGTACCCCATTAGATGAGGTTTGGTTAAAGTGTGACTGGACATTGGCGTGCACTATATGTAGACCTGCAGTGCAGGTCAAAAACATTACTGTTGAAACGAGCAGGATATATATAGGCCTGCGGGCAGACAGCTCCAGAGGACCAACACAACACAACACAGACTTCATCTGTCAGCCATGAGGGTCATCAGCATCGTATGTGTGACTTCAGTGTTATCATTTTTACATATTTATCTATTTTTAACTACTCGTACATTTCTTTTGAAAGCATATATGTTATTCATCTTTGTGTTGCTCCCCAGCCACTGGGGATGCACAAGCCAGTGCATTCCTAATTGCCGGTCCCAAGCCCGGATAAATGGGAAAGGCTGCATCAGGAAGGGCATCCAGCATAAAAAGCCTATGCCAGATCAAATATGCAGATCATCAGATCTCCATGCTGGGTTAGGTGGGGCCCGGTTTGCCAGCCAGATGGAAACAGATGATCCACTGGGGTGACCCCTACAGGGAGCAGCCAAAAGAAGAAGGAGACGACGTTATTCATCTTTGTAAAACCTGAAAATGTTTTCTGTACTTATTTCAACTGCAGGGTCCAGACCCATCTCTGGTATATCGGCCAAATGTGAAGATGAATGAAACCAAAGAGAAGGAAGACTACAGAAACTTTGAGGTAAGCATTCAAAGACCCTCTTCAGCTGATGATACTTATTTAATGCTGCATTAATACAGAGGTGAGAAACACAGCGTTATTACAGTTATGGGAGTGTTACAATTATGCAGCAATACTGTTTGCCATATATGTAAAAAGACAGTGTTTTTAAAAGGATGTAATTTTATTCATATTAGTGATTGTCAACTACATTACATCCATGTGTTTGTTTGGCATCACTTTGTGAATTCAGGTTTAAGGAAATGGGTAAAATGTACCTGATCTCTGAAGTAAAGACTGAGAGGGGAACTTGAATATTTTCTGCTAAGGAGAGGGGAATCTGACTTACAGTTGAATGCAGCATATAAACAAAATTATAAAAAATTCTCAGAAACAATGCATCTCAAGAAGTGATCTATGATTATTCCCCCTATTCAGTCTCAATCATGAGGGCCAGGGATGATGATGGATGAAGAGCGGAGTCTGTTTCAATCAGCAGAACATTGCTCTTTATTTGCCCTGTAGACCAGTGATTTCCCTACGTGTGTGTTTACCTAAGTGCTGTAAGAGTGTTGTAATTGAGTTTTGCCAATTGAAACATGCACAGCTCTGTATGATTCTCCTGTTAATACCTTAATCACACTCACTGTGTCACAGGAGGGGGGCTTTAAATTAACTTCTCTTCTTGCACTGGTTAACCCTCCCTGAGTATTTTTATACATTGCAATACATAAAACATTGCTGAGTATCACTAGTTTTTGAAAGTAATGCAGAAGTTGCTCAACACCAGTTCTTTTGGCTGACACAGAAACTTGTAATCATTCAGTTGTGTGTTCAACAGTGGTGTATATTGTTTTACATCCTATGTTCCTTCACTCTTAAATAGTTAGTGAAGTAATAAAATATGTTTGTGTTCACACATGGACTACTTTTTAATTTAATAATATTTAAAAATATACTACTATTTTAGTAGTGGTAAGTAGCTCCATCTAATTACCTTTTATTGTGCAGCGGTCTTTGCCAAAATACATTTCTGCAGTAGAAGATTTCATGTGAAGTTATTAAAAGTTAAGTCAATAGTATTTTTTGAACCTGAGATGCTGTAAATCTGTTGTTGTGTTGCATGTGTGTGTGTGTGCATGTTACAGAGTGGCAGTCTGATTGACCGTGTGTTCAACACATACAAGCTGATGCACACCAGCCAGACGCTGGACTTTGTCAAGCAAAAGGTGAGTAAATCAGGAGCAAAAACAGCAAGTGCACAGAACTTCAGCAAAGTGTCAACAGGAGCTTCTTTACTGAGATATTGGGGGGAATGAAACACAGCCAATATTAAATTAAATGGGATGGTGCATCAAAAGGGTTTTTTTCTGTGTCAAATATCAGTGATGCTATTTTATGTAACTTATCTTGCACTAAATCACACTGATTTTGTATTTTCTTTGTATTTTGGGAATTTCTGCTTTGCTCTGGATGACCGAGTGGTCCTGTCAGACTGAGCAAACAAATGTCGTCCAGTCCTCTGAAGTGAAAGACAAAGAGCCAATAGACGTTCTGTCTGGACTAAATGTTATTTAACTAACCTCATTTTCACTTCTCCCAAAGGTCACACAGGGACACTTTCCTGTTTTATATATGAGACCCAGCCATGGCCACCTACCCTGGGACTGTAGTTCAGAACTGTGTGGGATATTGGAGAATGTTGTTAATATTAAAAGAGGGGTGCCCTTTTAGTTTTATGTAACATGTAGCGTATAAGAGGTGACTGGCGAATAACGTCACTGCTATTGCTGTTCACTGGATGCATTTGGTTATTCACACAAAAACATACAGCAGATGGGCCTCATTTGAATAAAGCAAAAGTTTCCAATAACACATGAACTCATTTTCAAGTTAACAGCAGACAAACCTGATCCCTCTATCCCTGAAAATTCAACAGAAAGCAGCATTTAGTAAATTATAGTAAGTTATAATACTGTGACTATGCAGCATTCTGAATGGGCCGGCTGCAACCACACTCAGATGGGGATGATGGACGCCATCATGTCTCTAGACCAGCTGGTGGACGAGTCTGATCCTGATGTGGACTTCCCAAACTCCTTCCACGCCTTCCAGACTGCTGAGGGCATCCGCCAAGCACACCCAGACAAAGGTACTATACAGGGAGAGAGACAGAATACACACACAGAGACTGTGTACAAACACATACAGAAGTCTGGTAAATATGTGTTCACTGTTCCTCTCCAGACTGGTTCCATTTGGTAGGTCTGATCCATGATGTTGGGAAGACCATGGCTCTTTGGGATGAACCACAGGTAGGAGACAGGTTCAACACAGGGGAAGAAGTTTTGTTTTACAGTTCCATTAGGGTGCCTGAACAACCTCACTGAAGAATGAGTTCAATTTGTCTTCTCAATACTCTCAATGTTATTTCTATGACCCCTCTTCGCTCCTTTTTGTCTCTTTATGTGAGGCATGCTTGAACTCTGTTTTGATAAGTGATTATCATTATTACAATAACCCCTAACATTCTTAATTTTATTTAATATACATGGAGAGATCCAATTAATTCTAATAGCAGTCTATGTGTGCGCTCTGCAGTGGGCTGTAGTAGGCGACACCTTCCCAGTGGGCTGCAAGTTTCAAAACTCCATTGTGTTCAGACACAATACCTTCCTGGATAACCCAGACGACAAAAATCCCAGCTACAAGTTGGTATTTCCATGTTACATTATCATGTTGGCATGGTTACTTGAAATATGAAGCTTATGACATTTAGCCAACCAGTCATCTCCTCAAAAGTGCATAATACCAACCTAAGGATTTACCCAGATACACAGCATGTGTCCTCCGTCCTCTACATTGTAAATACACTTCTGAATTTTTTGCCTTTACTTTAAAAACACCCAGTTAAATTATCCACTCGGTATCTGTAGTCCATAATCCATCAGTTTTAATGAATGGAACAAAATACAGTGCCTTTAAATGTACTCTAAATATCCTTGTTTATTTCAGCACTACAATTATCGACAACACCTGATGTAAAGGCTGGTTGTTTGATGTACTGGGAGTTTGGCCTGTTACATAATGATTTTTTCTCCTCTCTTTAGTACTGAATATGGGATCTATGAACCAAACCATGGGCTCGACAGTGTCTTCATGTCCTGGGGCCATGATGGTATGAGACGTCATCACATTCAGCCATAAGAAAATGTGTACTGCTAGTGAAGTGCCTGTTTATCAACGATACTGTACCTGAACTCCTGCATTGTTGTCTTCAGAGTATCTCTACAGAGTTATGAAGTTCAACAACTGCTCCATTCCAGAGGAGGTGACAAAATGATTACATTAAATGATTGTTAAAGTTATGTTTTGGGACATCAACTACTGAAACACAAATGTGAAATTTGTTATAAGCATTGCTAAGGTCTTGACTGGCAGAAAAGCTGCTCAGTTATGGATCTACTTTTTCCTCTCTCTTCAGGGTTTGTACATGATTCGCTTCCATTCATTCTATCCGTGGCACTCCCATGGAGACTACATGCACCTGTGCAGTGACAAAGACCTGCACATGCTGCCCTGGGTCCAAAGGTTCAAGTGAGTATCTTGCCATTACCTCCCTAGTATTATCCTGCTCGCTGCTTTCAGAAGCTGCATCTTCCATCCTTTCCACAGCAAATTTGACCTGTACACAAAGACAACAGATCTGCCTGATGTCGACAAGCTGAAGCCTTACTACCAGTCTCTGATCGACAAGTACTGTCCTGGAATACTGAAGTGGTGAAACAGACACAATTCAACAGCAACACTATGTTGTCATGAATCAGCTGATACAGAGGATGATTACATATGCTAAGTAACTTTATAACACTAAAGCTGGATTTAGTACCTCCTGTAGACACATAATACTTATCACTGACTATATTTCTATCAAGCTACTCAGAATATAACCTGAGTAACTGTATATATCTTATGTATACAGACACACACACACACACATATATATATATAAAAATAAATAAACCACTCATGATTGTTACACATTTTCAAATAAAAATATACAGAAATGCATTTCTATTTTATTGTATTTTAATGTTATAAAAACCTTTTAAAAAGCACTACATTAATTTGTGATGTTTAATTTCTAATACTGACAGAAACAAGACACATTCGTAAAAAAAAAAAAAAAAAAGAAAGTGCAGAATTGTTTTAGTTCTGTACAGCAAGAGGCAAGAGACCACAGTGACACAAATAAAATACCTTAAGCAAACACACACACTTACATACAAGTGCAACACACCAATAACAGTAGACAAAGAGTAACATGAACAACACACATTTACTCTCTTGATGGGTAAAACAGAACCCACCTTATATTATAAATTTCCTCTCTACTTTGAGCATGATTTGATCTGATGACTAGATTTCACTTTGAATCAACATAAGTCAGAACCAGGAAGGTTTTAAAATCTATAAACACCTGGAAAGATCTGCTGAATAGAGTGATTGCTTTCTGATATAACTAATATATGAACAATGTACTGTAATAAGGTGTAGGTGGGAGAAGGCAAATAAACTTATTTTTCCATAATTGGCTGATCAGGAAATACAAATATACAGAGAACAACTTCTTTGGTCATTTTGGTCATTTTTTTATGAAGGCAGGTGGTGAAAACAGTCTACTACGGGATTACCTGCATCTTTTTCAAAACTTTCTCTTTCGGGGGATCTCATCTTTTTCTGTCCTGTCTTCCTCCTCCTCCTCTCGTGCCTCATCCTCTTCATCGTCTTTCTCCCCTCCTTCGACCTCCTCCACCTCATCTTCGCGGTCCTCTTCATCTTCCTTCTCCTCCTCCTCCGCTGCCTGCTGTTCATCTGACTTCCCAAAATGGTCTGAAGAGCCGTTAGACACATTTTCTGTGTGATTGTTCACAGTCGTGTGTTTGTTCCTGTTTTGCAATCCCTGGAGCAGACAGAAGGCGGTGCTGCAGACAATCAGGGTCCAGATTAGTATGTGGGCAGGAACACCTCTGACCTTAGAGCGCACCCACCTCACCGCCCGGGCAACAGTGGTGTTGGACATACGATGTGGTGATGATTTGTCCTACACACAAATAAAGATGAATATTAATCAATACTGGATTAATATTGGATAGATTAAAGAATGAAAAGGGACATTTCAAAGGGACACCCTTCTTCACTTGTTTCCCATAGTTTCTAATGAAAGCTTTATGACAAAGGTCAATACAGCAAAACATCTTTGCTCATTTCGATCTCATTTTTTTAAAACTTACCTTGAGTTTATATTGGTTGAGCATGCTCTCCAGGAAGGTGTTGCCCAGGTGCACTGTGGGATAGAATTCCTCATCATAGACCCTCCTCCACCAACGCTGTGGGTAAGAACTGCCAACAAAGACCAAACAGTAAATATCCTGTCGTTTGTGTGCATTTAAGGTTACTTCTAATTTTCTAATAAACAGGCCAGGACGGCAACATCCAGACAAGCAGGAAAGTTGCAGACAGTGTATAACAATGAATTAAGTACAATACAGTCAAACCCTTTGTGCCTTTCACATAATATAGAATATACTTTAATATATACATTTTTTCCATTAATGTTTTGATGACGCATCTTTGCACAGGGAAAATTAAGTGAACTTAAAAATGCTGAAACATGTTATAAATCATGTTAGTGGCAGTTTATTGAGTTTGAATTTGGCCGTAACGTTCCAAAGTGTGTTGGGTGACATCTTTCAGCACACACAGGTTACCTCAAAGCCAAGAATAATCATGTAAACACACTGAGACAGAGGGAGAAAGAGAGACCACTGACCCGTCAGCCTTTGGTTCAGTAAACCAGTATCTGTAGCGGTGGGCTCGGAGGTAGGCAGGAGGCTGCTGGTGGAATGGATACTGAGATACATCTGTCTGGATCAACTCTATCACTGCAGAACATACAACAAAGCTTTCAGAGATCTGCTTGTTCTTACAATGTTTTCAATGGTAATTTCACACTGAATCATTTAGGGTAGAGAACATTTTCTGCACTGTGCTCTGTGGGTTAAAACTTTTAAAAGTACCTGTAGCTGTGGTCCAAGATACTGTGAATTGCTGCTGGAAAACTTTATTAAGAGTTAACATTAATTATTGTTATTATGTTTTCGTTATTCATCAAAGTAAAGATGGTGCAGCAGTGCACGCGTTGGTGTCTGCAACATTCTCTCTCTTAATAATACCAATAATAATTTTGGGGTCACCAAAGATAAGTTTTCAAATCCTACACATACAGGCTTTTAGTGAGAAGCAGCTATTTAAACTGTTCATGACCGTGCATTAGTGTGAGCACAGCTGCAATGATCCAGGGCTAGATTCACTTCTTATCACAACCTAATTAGTGACGTCACAGGAGGCCTTGTCAATAAGCTGACAATGGCTAAACGCCTGCTCTGACATCACTGTTTGTGTGTGTCAAGAAGTGCAGCGTCCTTGAAAGTTTTAATCCATCAAAAAAAAAAAAAAAAAAAAAAGCAGAGCAGTGCCAGTTTTCTGCTCCATTTGATTCTGTGTTGAATTGTCCTTTAGGGAGATCAAAGACTGACAGGAGATGCAGCAAAAAAATAAACTGTAGCACTCTGAGGGTGCGTACCATCTCTTTTGCCCTGCAGCAGTCGGTATATGAGGCTGGTGAACCATGGAGCCTGTGTATGAGCCCCGAGGGCAGCAAACCACATTTGCCAGTCCAACCTGGGCTGGTGAGGTGTCACCACAGGAGGAGGTGCACTTAGGTTGCCTGGCTTATACATAAACTCAATCTCCTAGAAGAAAATAGAAGAAATATACTGATATGAATAACTTACTTACTTAATTGAATTGTTATAATACTTCCTTCATGGTATTGTTGTATAGTTACAGGTTGTGCAAACTAGGACCACCTTATACAGCATGCTTCAATAAAATTAGCTGTGCAGTCCTGTCATCATAAACATAACAGTTAATCCCATCGTCTATGATATCTTTTTTCTCTCACGGTCCACACGACTCCATCGCTGCTTCCCTCGATGACAACCTCTGGCCGCCCACTGACCCCGGTCATCCTTCTGAACAGGCCATATGAGTTGACCAGCTGGTAGCGATCCACCAGCTCATAGGCCCGATGTACTCCAGGCCACAACCTGGCATTAGAGTCAAACTCTATGTAGGTGAATGGCACCTGGAACAGAAGAACATAGTCAGAAAGTGATGACATCAGAGAAAGTATTTTGGTGAAATTGTGGCAATGAGAAATTAGAAATAATAACGATGGATGAAGTGGGAAAATATGATCAGGGATGGTAAACACTGATAGTTTGACTTGCGCCAACATAAAGAGTGACAGCAACCAGGTTTGAAGAAATATCGCTGATCAATTATGATGTTCAACTGCATGACACATTAGCTTCATGATATGAAATTCAACCATTACTGCATTTCCAACAGCACACACCAGACTAATAGTGAACATAGCAGCGGTGGCAGCAGCAAACACAGTCCACTGGACAGTTCCACAAAACCTCTTCAGGAAACCAGAGACACACGCACATCTAGAGAAACAATACATACGTTATTTTTGTCCTTCCGCTGCACACTAACACATTTTCTATAAAGAGGTACCTCACCAACATGCAATACAGAAAATGCAACAAAACTACATAATCAAGCACAAAGACACACAAATAGATAGACAGATAGAGTCCTACCTGAACATGGCTGTGACTATCTCCCAGGTGAGAGAGAGAACACCAATCCAGATACAGGGGATAGTGACAGTCTTCAGAAATTGGTTAAGCTGGTGGTATGTGAATGCTGCAAGGACAAAAATGTAAACAAACTGCAAAATTAAATTGTTTATATTCTATTTTCTCTCTCTCTCGCTCTCTCTCACACACACACACACCTGTCCGTGAGGTGATGACGCTCTTCGTTGTATCCAACTGTAGGTCAAAGCATACAATTGTTCCGAAGATCATGAGAGACCAGACTGCCAGCTCCAGCATGTAACACAGACACGAACACAGCTTGGAGTCTGACCAGAACAGAGAGAGAGCATGATGATGCTCTAGTAAGAAAACTATGGCAACATCACTCAGGTCCAATTTCAAGCTTTCACTGTGTGTCCCTCTGTAGGTTTAAAAATGGCAAACTTTTCCCAATCACAGTGTGTTTATTGATTTTGTAGGTGATAGTGGGTGTTTAATATGGTGACGTATGCTGATGACAGCATATGACAAAATTAATGTCTGTGAAACAACACTGAACCTATAGCATTAAATGTGTATCTGAACTTTTACATGCATACTTCATTATTTAAGCAAATCCTAAACTTTAAGACCTGGGGAGAGTGATACTGTTTTTCCTTATTTTCCTACACTTTACAAATGTGTGTAGACTGCATATGTATTCAGCAGTTATGTTTATAATACCATTGTTGCTGATCTTGTCTGCCTTGCGTAGCCAGAAGTGTACATGCTGGTTGTCCAGAAGAGACGTACAGAGGGTCAAAGTCAGCAGGTTGAAGAAATTGTAGTTTCCAGTCAAAATGATGAGCACTTGAAGCAACACCTACACAAGAAAAAAAACAAACAAAACAAAATTACCAATAATTTCTTCTGCTGCACAAAACCAGGTAGGTATTTGAGGAGTGAAATTTTATTTTATTTATTTTGTTACTAAGCACAATGCTTGCCAATTGTAGATTTCAGAGCCAGTTTGGGAGGAAAGTTAGTAGTGCAACTTCTAAGAATTAACAACTGTACAACCCTGAAGTTAACCGTGCATTAAGAAACGTAAATGAACCCAAAGGTGATTGCTAACATTCAAAGTTAACACAAAACACACCCCAGTCACTGAGCAAAGGTAAAAAGAAATTTAGAAACTTTACAGAGCACTTGAATTTCTACCCACCTGCAAGTAAAAAGCCCCAAGCCGGAGTCTGCGCAGTGGGCTGAAGAAAAGCAGGGGTGCAGCGATCTCTATAACGAAGGTCCCCACCACACTCAGCTTCTGCCACCACACTGGCAACTGGTGAGCAAACCAGGCTGGTGGGGTGGGGATACACTGAGTCTCATAGTGATATGTCAGAGCTGTTCGACACACAGTGGAAAAGAAATTTAATCAAATGAAACAAGAAAAATAGACGAGATCCTGATAGTTCACTGACAAAAGGAAATATAAAAACAGTCAAATAGCAGCTTTCAAATTGTAGCAATGTCCTCTCTCTTTGCTTTTGCACATATTAAAAGACACATCTGCAACCAATTTGCATCCTTACTTACAAATTATTGCAATTTGAGATTGTCTTGTAGTGTACAAACAGAATAAAAGGGACACAAAGAACATCCTCCATACGGACACTCATACACACCTGTAAGGCCCCACCATGTGGGACAACGTGACGTGAGTTTCACCACACCAGAGGCAAACATGAGCCTGAAGAGCAACCAGCGGATCAGCCAGAAGGTCACACCATCATGCTCTCTGACCCCTCGTGACCCTCTGATTAATGTCAGTGGAGCAACAAGGATACAGAGGAATCCCGTCTCCAGAAGCAAGTTGTCCCTGGACAGTAATAAGTAGAAAGAGCAACAAGAAACAATGAAAGAGTGGCAAGTAAGAGACAGACAGAGAGGACAAGGGAACCAAGGTTGCCATTCTAATTTAGTGAGGTCTACAGTGTTGTTGCACAGCAGCAGAGACAAACATTACTACGATGTTACAAACAGTGGACCGAGGATGACAAACATATCAGCAAACCGCCAAAACCATCTCGGGATCCTATAACCAGCTGATATTTATAGCACTGTTGTGTTAATAAAACATAAAGATCCACAAATCTACAAATCATCACTCACCACTGGAAGTAGAGAAAAACCTGGCCCACCTGAAACAAGAAACAAAAATGGCCAGTGAGAGGAGGGGACACCATGACAGCAACTACGGCAGCCTGTGAAGGAAAACTGTGTACAGTGGACACTGTAAACTCACTTGATACATGGACAGGTACAAGGCCCAGAGGCAGAAATACACCATGCTGTCTCTCAGCGCCTCCACCAGCAAGGCGGCGAGGCTCAGCACTGCCCCTATAAGACACAGCAGCTCCATAGCGGTTTGCGTGTCCAAGCCGAGATGAGGTCCCAGCCACAGCAGGGTGGGAGAGGACAGCAGCTGTTCCCCTAGAGGCTTACCGCTGTACCGCAGCTGCCAGCGAGCAGGCAACAACCCCTCATTACCATAGAGACCTAGAAATAGACATAAACATGGGAAGCAACAACATAAAGCGTCTTAGAAAGGTGCCTATGATTCATATAATTTGTATACATCAAACCACTGGAGATTCCTTGTGCACTGTATGCAAGCATCTGCATTTGTTATGTTTCTCCATGCATTTATTCAGGTTTTCTGTCTGTATCTGTCAGTGGATCTAACAGTACTATAGACTATCATCAGGATCAATGAGCACCTGGCACAGACCAGCTAGAAATGCCTGTAGTTAAGCAGCCTCATATAAAGAATAAATACCGGACCAACATTTTAAATGTAATGTATTTCAACATGTATTTCAATGTGTGTACAACACATGGGAAGACAAAGTATACTTCATAGTTTGATGTGATCGAGTTTCTGTGATTGCATTTATACTCTATGTCCTTCATTTCAAAATCCATTCATTCACAATTGCAGACAGTTTAAAAATGTTGCAAATACATTTCTGGAATGGCTTTAAATGAAGTGAGAATGCGATGCACTCGAAAATTATGTTGGCATTTCTTTTAACTCATGGGCGTGGGCCACGTCTTCTGGACTTCTGCTGGGCTACTAAAATGAAGCGTCCTCAACTGATAAAAACAAACAAACAGAGGGTTTCTGGGTACTGTAGTACAACACATTAGTGTGCGTATTTACAACAGGTTGGGTCTCTCTCAGCGGCTGTTAGCTTGTAAAGTTAGCCAGGAGCAGGTAAACCATTATGACCGCAGCCCACAGAAACTTCCATGACAGCAGGAAAAGCGCAGGAAGACGGAGGGCCAAGTTTCCAGCTAACATGCTAACACATAACGCTACACGCATCAGTAACGTTAGTAAGTTAAGTGAGCTAGCTTCCACACAGGCAGCCGAGTGAGTCTCACCTGGTATCTGCATATAGAGGGAAACAAAGGCAGCCAGATAGATGACCGCCATGCACCAGAGGAACATGCGCCGTGGCAAGATGATTTCCCCCATTTCTGAGCCGACCTGCTGGACGGAACAGCCGCTCCTTCCTTTCGCTGCCTGCCCTGCTTCCGTGGCAGGACGGGACGCGGGATTTAACGTAGCGATGTGCGCCTACATTCACCCGAACGGCCTCAAGATGTCGCTGCAGTTCCTTTGAATGTTATGCTGCATTCAGGTAGCATCGGATGAAACATGAGCAGTGTTGAAAGGTTTGTCAGTAGACAATGTTATATTATAAAACTGGTCAGATATTTGCTCAAATGTAGGCGCAAGGTGATCACAAGCAGCACACGTCAATCTGCAAAATGCAACACATGCCCACTTCCTGTGTAGACAGGAAGTTAGAAGACAAAATGACAGTCGGAGCACGTCTTTTTTGCTGAATCGCATAAGGTCATCACATTAATTGTAAAACAAACACTAATCAGGAACTAAAAGCATTGTTAGTTGCAGCCCTACCTAACTTTACAGTATATCAATTCCTACTTTATTCCCGTTTATTAAGAATAAGAGTGTGTTCACAGCCTTTATAAAAGATGATGATCAAGCAGATACATCTTGGTTTGACTGAGTTTATTTTGCAAGACTTACCAGGAAAGCATACAGATTCATGGCAATAAAAAGTGGGTCTGCATGCTGCTAGTCAGAAAGCAAAAGCATCTAAGTATGTACATTCAAGTTTTAGACACAAATATAGGAAAGTGATCACAAACTGCTGATCACACAAACAGATTAGAGTACCACTAATTCTCTAACACAGTGAGTTAAAACATGGAATTCATTGCACAGGTAAAATGAGCAGTAGGTTTCATAATTTTTATGTTACAAAAATACTAAAATCTGATTTTAGAGAACATTTACACAGTTTATATTCAGGTGGCACCTACACACTGAACATGATCGTTGAAGATGTACAGATCAGTAGGAGAACTATTATTCAGAATATGAGTGCCAAAGCAACAGTGATGAAGGTATGTGACATTTGACACTGACAGCAAGAAGCATCAAGAAGAGGAACTGATCCTAGAGCTGCAAGTGAAGCAAGAGTTGATTCAATACACACAGCTAAAGGTTTAATTAAGTCAAAATGATCTCAAAGACTTTATCCTATGAAATATCCTTGGTGCAGGACCGCAAAGGGCCACATTATATAACTTAGACTGCGTGTCTGTTTCATTTATACCCATCACCATTTGCCCACTCACACCAGATGTAATTGAATAAAAGGCATACACATTATGCCATTCAATTCTACCATTTTAAGATAAAGCAATACAAATTCTAATAGTTTTAGTTTAGAAAATAGTCATTGGCATACATGTTAATGGCTGTTCAAAAAGGAAAATTCTTGCCCTACAAAAATATGTCCATATGCCTTTAATCCTGGCCTGTTTTTTATTGATGCATGTAACTTGAGTCCCTCCCAGAAATAAAAACTGTAATTTGTGACATCTTTATTTGACACTTTCTGAAGAAAATTTGATTAACATTAGGATACTGCCTGTGAGCTATACTGCGACAATAATTAAGATTGTCCATCAACAAAATCAATGCAAAATCAAATGTAGACCTTAAAATTGGACACCAATTAACTAGTAGATAATTATAACAAAATGGCATCACAGGCCTGTCTGGGTTGTTTCCATTCTAGGGTGATTCTTTTTTAGGAAGAGCACCAACCTTGTTGAAATGTAAATACTTGCCTGACAGTCATTATGTGACCACGCTGAAATGAACAGATGGGCCCTTATACGAAACAGAGCTTAACACTGAGTGAGAATCTGACTGCATTTAAATTATTTGTTGGTATACAACTGTGTCCCTTTTGGTATGGCCCTTTAATGACTCCTCCTGTGAGCTGTGGATGGACAAATTAGTCGTAGCTGCCTCAAGTGTCACTTGTGCCCACACACAAAGAGATGGCCAACATACTGTAGCTTTGGGTGACCCCAATATGGACGGTTGTAATACATAGGCAAAAGTTAGATGCAAAGGGGTCCTTTGGCTGTTGTTTTAACCAAAAGGTTTTGAAACACTCTCAGATTACCTAATTCACAAAGAGCTACATGAGTATTTCCTGCACAAATGTGCTCTTTAAACATAGAAAAATCCTGCACTCCTATATTAATACAGACTGCATGGATTGTGAGTACTTGTTCTTTATTACCTGTGTCCAAACCTTTGGATCTTTTACAGAGTTTTAAGGCAGACTCATATTTGGACGGCTAGACTCAGCTAGTGTGTTCACTCAGATTGTGTCCTGCAGACAAAGTGAAGCTCTGTGTTTCACTGTCATGTAGCCCCATCTGTTCCGCTAGTGCAGGTCTGTCCCATATTTGTCATTGAGGGAATGGGCTCCTGGTCCGTTTCCCTGACACAGATGACTGCATCACCACTCACATTAATGAGACACTGAGCCTAGAGGAGGAACGACAGGAAGATTAAACCATATGAACACTGCTGTGAGCTCTGATGATGCCAAGAGTAGTTCATTGTGCTTTTATGAATAAATTGACTGTAATAGGTAAATACTTCGGGTGTGTCTGTGTTAATGATGTGCATGAGTGTGTGTATGTGTGAGTACCTGGTTCTTGTTTGGATTTTCCATTAACATACACTCTTTCATGCTGTAGGACACTACTGCATTGCCACCCAGGGCTGCTACATGGGCTCGAACCATCGCAAACACCTCTGCTATGAATGTATGGAGGAAGCCACTGACACCACCTTCCTGCAGAGAACAAACACACACATTTAATGCATACAGGTATGTCTACGCCTTGCACAAGATGATCCTGGGGCCTATGCATGTGTAGTGTGCCCTTGCAGTCGCACCTCCCGTAATGATGTTGTCTCTCTGATAAAAAACATGTTGATGATCCCAAGGTATTTAATGATGCGTGTCCCAGGGAGGAAGGAGAGCGGCGTCATCTTCACCACGGTGACTGAACTGCCCCCAAATGAGCGGTTGGAGTGCAGCGAGCGGGATCGTCCCTCAGGCAGTGGACTGGAGCGCTCCAAAGATGAGACTGCAGGTTAATAGAGAGCAGGTAGAGATCCAAAAGAGGGAGCAAAGAAAACAAGAGGAGGGGAGGGGAAAAAAGACAAGAGGGAATGGAGATACCAGATAATACTCAAATAGTAATAGTGGAAAAATGAAAAGCAGATTTGAACTTTAAAAGCAGAAAGAAATGTGAATGTGGAATGTACGTGCAAAAATGCAATCCTGTTAGTGTTTGCACAGCAGGAGTAACATGTGTACACTTCTATGTTAATAAGTCAGCTGTCTGAGTGTCAGGTACATGTGTGACTTGACATGCAGTGGTGTGGATGTGTGGTATCAAGACAATCATGTGGAAAGCGTGCGCTGCCATGCATGTCATGCAGTTGAGGCAAACAGACAAGACAGTTAACACAGTGTCTGCAGACAGACAGACAGACCTGGGCACAGCTGTGTATGTTTACATGTGTGAATACAGTATTTGCTGTACAGTGAAGTACATGAGAGAATATTTAGATCTATTTGCATTTGTGAAAGAGGTTTGAGAAATGGAGACGGACAGAGACAGCTATGAGCTGAGCTGGGCACATGTACACGAGCCAGAGTGTGAAAGATGTTCCATTGTCTTACTGCAAATTTACCTGATGTGGCTTACACCCATCAAACCAGGAACCTTCAGAGCCACACATTAGATTGTGGTTCACTTACTGTGCATAGGACTAAAATCCTAACAGATGCCCCACCATGATCTCTACCATATTGTATGTGTTCACATTTGTATGTGTACAGTATATCCTCGAATCATGTAATGTCTTCTCAGCTTTAATACCATAAAACTTCAATTAAAATCCGAGCCCCAATTAAACACTGAGTCCCTTTTACTTGCCAGGCTTGGCTACACATTTAGACAAATAAACACAGGTCTCAATTAGACGCCGGATCTGATTTTTATAGAAGTTCTTTGGATGTATAAAACTTCTTAAGGCAATACAAATTACGATTATACAATTATAAATGTTTAAACCTTTTTCATTATGGACATGCTACACATTGTAGATTCTCCACAATTCAATTGTTCAGTTCATTTTACGGAAACAATGAGCTCCAAAGTATAATTAATTCAGATTTACCGGCATGGCAAACGAGAGACAGGAAAAAAAGTGTTGAGTCCCTACCTCTGAAGCGGTCATAAAGTCTGAATGTGTCCATTCCTCGATTATTTACCATATTTCCCATCTTTGCTGAGCGAGAGTTTTGTGCAAAAGGAATTAAAGGCCTGTCCCATATAGACGCCTGTCCCAAATATAGGCAAGTTCAGTTCAGTGATTGAAGCAAATAAAAGCCTGGGCTATTAATTGAAGTTTTACGGTAAATTCACAAATGCAAATGCAGAGAAAAATCAAAGGAATTATTCCATTAATTGTCATCCAATTGCTGCAACCCATCCAACCGTTACAGATCGAGACAATTAAATTACAAGCACGCTGAATGTGGGAAAAAAACACCTTCCTATTAATTTGTCGTCATGGTTACCACGGCTACAGGCATTTCAAAGCCAAGCTGCTGATTGTGGATCCCTCTGAGGGGCGGGGCTTCAACTTTCACACTCTAGCTAAAAAGCTGGTGCTTGATTTACGATGCTCCGCCCCCCAGCGGCATGCATGGAGGGGTGTGTGAATGTATGCGAGTGTGTATGTTTGTATGTGTGTGTGTGGGATTGCTTGTAAAACGGTGTTCTGTATTTGTGGGTATGATCACCAGAGTGTGCTAGAAACTGTGTCCTCCTACTTGTCTTAACTGATCCTCGTCTTATGGTGTGAGCTTTCAGCCTAAGCAGCTCTAGCCAGGTACTGCATCTGTCTGCAAAGGAACCGTAATCAACGGAGGCAGCTGGAGAGAACACACACACACACACACACACGCACACACACACACGCACGCACGCACACACACACACCCCCACCCACACCCCCCCCACACACACACACACACCCACCCCCACCCCCACCCACACCCCACACCCGAACATACACAAACGCAACAACAAGAACAACAATAAGAGAAAAAATAAAACAAAAAACAACAACAAAACAGGACACAAAAAAACGAACAAAAGAAAAGAAAAGAACAAAAGTGGATGAGGTTTGGGAGCAGTGCAGGATAACTCTGTCCGAGACAAAAGGATGAAAATTAAAAACAGGGCCGTGTAGTAGTTTTGGTAGCAGGGAGGTGTGGGAAGGGAGAGATGGTTGAGGAGAAGGGGGCTTACCTCTGGATGAGACATTGGTACTCTCTGGGACACCTGTCACAAACACACAAACATCAAAGTCTACCTTTGCACTCGACAGAGAGCGTAGAGAGTTCATGGTCAATCCCTTGCCACAAGGCTAACACAGCATGTGTTACTTAGCTTTCACCTCCAAAATTAATGTTTTGTACATCAAAATTGCTCCATCTATAGTCAGGACTTGCTAGGGTGCTCTTGTTACTGTGTTCATTTCATGTGAATGGAAAGTAAGCCACAGTGCTTTAGGAGCATGACGTCTCATCAAGGCAACATCACACTATCTCATCTAAGTTCACATCAAAACAGAACACACTGGGCTATGACACATCACTGTTTATTTACCTGCTGAACGAACCATAACCAGCTGATTTTGGCAGAGTTTTGCAGCTGGGGTGAGTAAAGAGACTGTACCTAAAGTGTTAGTGGAGGAGATGGGCAATGCCTGTTAGTGAAGCAGGGCAGAGGAGGAGGCCAGGGAACAATTAAAAAACACATGGTTAAAGTCTACCTGAGATTTTGGATGATGGCTGAGTGTTGGCGGATGACGAGTCTGCGCACAACTCCAAGGGAAACTGCAGCTGCTCTTCAGTCTCACTGCATCCTAAAAAAAAGGTGCACACAGAATCAACCAGGTGATGTTTTTTTAAATTACACTGTTTAGGGTAGCGTGGTTTTAAAGGATAGTTCTGTTTTCTACTTCACTACTACTGAGACAAACTCCTAAAAGCCTTTTTATGTTTTTTTATGTACAGCTTTAAACTGTCCAAAGATACAGTAGATGGCTTGTCTAATTAATTTGTAATTTATACATAATTAATTTGACTAGGAACAAAGAAAACACATTATATCCAACTTCCAATTTACTTCCTGTTCATAAGCACCTACAGTGGATGAATATGAATGAATATTTATATATCAGAAAATGGAATTTCACGCTATGGTACAATGGAAATGTTTTTTAAATAAAGTTATTAACACTAGACTAACTAGTACAATATATTGAATATGAAATTTGATGAAAAAACTGATGCCACAGTTCCAAAAATGGAACAAAGCTCTGTTGAACTGCATGCATGTCTGACTTTGGGTAAGTAGAAATCATTAAAAACTTAACCAAACCATAAATAATCAGACCTTTGGTGATGGGCTTGTCTGGTGGCTTCTCCTGAGTCTGCTCTTTGTCAAATGTCATGGCAACCGCTGTCACTGCGACCTGAGAGGCAGACAGACAGAGGTACAGTAGTAGATATAAAAAATAAAAATAATTAATTAAATGTTATTGTTAGTTCTGTTCTGCATGCAGTTTCACTGATTAGAAATGGCCTGAAACTTCTCACCTGTATGAGTTCTTCTTCTGGCACTGCTACGGTGAAGTTGAGATTACAAAGACAGCAGGGGATCATAGAGCGCAACTTGAAGTAAAAACTCTGCAACAAACACAATGAATTGACTTGTAACTACTCACTGAAAACACAAACACTGCAAGTAACATCATAAACAGTGTAACAGTGTGTAACATGCCCATTCCAAAGGATGGCACCACATATGTGATTACTAAATGATAAATAAGGCAATACAAATTACAATTATACAAATGTTTAAACCTTTTTCATTATGGACATGCTTACCTTTAGAAGATTCTCACATAGGTCAGTGAAGATCTTGTTCAAGCCTTGGTTAGTAAGATTGGCATTACTCAACCTAAAGACCCTCACTGATGTAAACATCTGGAAGACAGTAACAGAAACACATAGCCTAAACTAACAAAAAAGACAAAGGTGTCCCAGTTTCCTAAATTACAGCGGTGTAATTTGTACACTATTTTATTGGCAGATTTACTAGACCAAATGTGCACAACTGCACAATATACATTAAAAAAAGCCCCCCAAACTATTACCATTCTTTCATATTATAGTTTGGTGAAGATAACAGAATGCTTGCTGTAATATGTGAATGAAGTATCACTGTATTATGAAGAGTGACCTGAACTCCTGAAGTCCAGTTGTAAATCCCAGGCATGATTTCAGTGTTGCAGCTGTAGAAACCTGAAGACAGAAAAGTTGAAATAGAAGCAGGGATGATGAAGCAGAGAAATACTGACATTTCTTTAGAGTCTCAACCCAATCAGGAAATAATTGACTGAGAATGTGCAGTGCATAATAATGTTCTGTAACTGCTGTGGAGTTAGTGGATAGAGCATACCTGTGGGGGTAGGGGCATCAGTAAGGAGGGAGTGGAGGTCCTCCACAGCATCAGTGTCATCAATCTAAGGAAATGACTGCAATTGGTTACACTTGTCTGTGGAAATAGCTGCATATAAATGTATTTATTTGTATAGATACACACCTCCAGGACGAAGGCATCCTTCTTGCCATGGGAGAGGTCCAGTTCTGACAGTTCGTCTGAGCTTTCTGAGTGGGAGCGGAAAAGTCTGGATCGTTGCCTCGGCTCAGGAATCGGAGAACCCACCGCTTCCTCCGTCAGCTCCTGCAATCAAAAGGGACACAAGGCCTGAGCAGATGGGATGTCACAGTGAACACCAGAACACCACAGCAGCCTCACATTTGCACCTGTCCAGACTGTACAGCTAGTACAAAGACTATGTTAATAACACACCACATGCTCACACTCACTCAAGTATCCAATCAGCTGCACCATTACACACAAATGACTGGTGTTAATTTGAATATGGATCTGGAAGAGTAAGGAGTGTTACCTTTAAAACACACACACACACCTTTAAAAACATACACAAGTGAAAGTGTGAATGGGCAGGGTAGATAGGGGTAGTCATAATATAAATACATTAACACAGATACAATGAGTGTACAGTGGGTTGCCCTCGAGATAAGACTCTGGAACGGGTTACACATCTACCTGCTCCCAAACGTCCCCAGTTAAGAGCTGTCATGTAGTTATAGTAAAAGTGGCGTAGTATTGTGATTAATATAGTGAAATATTTGTCATGCTTTGCTGTGTCTCACAGCTAAAAGTTGCCGTGCTCAGTACCATGTTTATGCCGCAGAACACCTCAGGGTCCAGGGCAAATAATTTCTTTAATGACCAGAGAGAGACAAGAGGGGTAAGTTTATCACGATTAACAAAGAACAGACTATATATAATGTATGATTGCATACAAGATTTTAACACTGAAACAGAAAGAAGTAATGGGAACAGTTCATCACGAAATGTATGTTTGTGTAAAAGAATCGCTACATTTTTTGTGTAAAATAAAACATAATTAACTTGATAACACTGTATGTGACACAGAGGTGCAAATCTTATTTAAGTATTTAATGGCCATAAACTGTAGATATTATTCTGATATCTAACATCCAAGCCCTAAAAACACATTTGACCTACGATACAGGTAAACAAATAATATTACGAGATTTATTAGGATAAATGTTTCCAACACATCTGAACAACACCATTTTAAACATTTTGGTTGAAACTGGTTCCCAAAGCTTTCTATTTACAGTATTTACTTTTGTGTTAAAGGGTTTCACATTGACTATGTCATGGGCGATGGGTTAACGGGAATCACAATTTCCCACATGACACCCCGGCTACTCCAGTGTTGAAATAAAATTGTCTTCCATAGCTGAATTTATTGTCCATTCATGTGTTTGTGTGTCTCACCGGAGGGTTTATTTGATAGAGCTCTTTGTTCTTGGCTATGGTGTCATTGATCCTTTTCTGGATCGTGAGGATGTGGTGCTCATTGCTCAGGTCACCAGGAGTCTTCCCCGCAATCTGGATGCCCCCTGGTGCCGGCAGGGCTGTCAGGTACACTCCTGTAGCAGACTGAACACACACACACGTTTTCGGGGCCATGTTGCAACAAACGGCTGGTATGGCTGATTAAGCCTAAAATGTCAACCTACAGCCAGACCCAGGAGCATGTTCTCTCCGACACTGATCTGTATGTGTAAGCCAAACAGAGCATTCATGCTCCGCAGCTTCAGTTTGTTCATCAGCTGAGTGTGCAGCTCATATTCCATAAAAGGCAGCAGGTTGGAGATGGCTGTCGCATTCACTTCACCCTGGGCCTTCTTTTTTAGACGACACAGTCTAGAAGACAATAAACACTGTTGTTAACTCACTTTGATGTGAAGCTCCATTTTGGGACGTGTGTTGTTCAGCCTACATGCTGCTACTGGGAAAGTATTTTCAGATAATACAGGTGTGAATGCTGAATCAGAATGATTTCACACTTCAATGCACTAAATCTTAATTATTGCATAAATCATGTTACTATTATTTGAAATATCTCTGTTGCTATTGAAATTTTTTATCATTTCTACGTGAAGCAAAGTATAAAACACACAATATAACTTTGATTTGACTTTATTTGGTGCAGTTCTTCTCAGTGTTAGGAATCATTTTAAAAGGGTTTTCAGACATTAAACTGTGTTTTACCTGGCCTGGATAAGGCATCCCTTGCCTGTGACAGCTGCTTCTTGTGGCAGGTCGATTGTTGTGAACAGTACATCAGGAACCTTGAAAAAACATAATTATTATAATTAATTCATGCTTTTTTCCACCAAACTACATTTATACACTGGACAACCAAAGATATATTTATAGTGTAGGAGTCTTTGATTTAGGCAAACAAGAAAATACCGACCTTTTGTCGTCTGCAGTGGTAACAGTAGGTGAGCTGGGCGGGAAAGGGCATGTTGAGCTCATCATACGGGATGTGACAGAAGCCACAGCTCGGGGGAGACGGCTCCTCAAACCTGGCAAACAACACACACCATCTGGTATCAGCCTCCATAACTCAATCCAAGCTGTACTGACATAAACTGTACACATGCAAGGATTTACAATCAGTTTGCTCAGTCTCTGAATCATAACAACCTGTGGTCGGGGATTCCGATGTCTAGGCAGCCTTCACGCATATACCGAGGATTCAGGATGGCTGCTGTGCCTGATGCTGACAGGATACACACCTCCTCACTGTGTGGAGGGGAGATGGACAGATCAAGAGAGAAAGGAGAAGAGGATGAGAACAGGACATGAAACCTTGTGTGTTTAAGACAAATAGCAAACTGGTTTATAACATAACTGATTCAACAATAGGCAAAGCAGGCAAATAAAAAAGGATAAATAAAAGGGTAGTATTTTCCCATGTATGTATGTATGTACGTACGTATGTACATATGTACTACTACATACCAGATGCTAGTGCTCTCACTGTACCCCAAAACAGCATGGCAACCAAGAGCTTTGGCATGAGATTTGATCTCCTGGCGAATCTCCTCCCACCAGGCATCACGAGTCTCTGGCTCATCTGCAAAACACAAAATTCAGAATCAAACAGCTTTCACAAAAAAATCTGAAAATCTGAATTATCTAAATAATTAATTATCTATAAAACCTCACTGAAAACTGAAGTCTAGCTAACAATGAGTTAACACTAAACTTTACTAACAGTTGGCAATATGGTTAGATTAAAAGAAGACTTGCCTGACAAGTACAAACAGGAAATCTGACAAGTCTTTATCTAATCTGACTTAACTTACCAGGAAAAAAACAGACAGCAAACTGTACAGTTTGTATTTTCTGATGATTTATAGGTTAATTGGTCTATCAAAGCAAGCCAAAACAAGTTGTGAAACAAAGTGACAATGAAAATGAGTTAATGAGTTTGAGGATGATGATGAAGGCAAAGTCAATGGTTAAGTTAGTTGTGTGTGTTCTCACTGGCATTCCTTAAGTGCACATTATCTAAAAACGTACACTCTCATGTCTCCTTTCAGTCAGCCGCACTAACAGAAAGAACACAGGTGAGAAATACAGCTAGCAGCCATAACATAGGTTTTGGCTTTGGTGATCTGACTATTGAAAGAAAATCTTGCTGGCTGTTAAAAAAGTAATTACATAAAAGACATTGTGCCTGATGTGTAAAAAGTGTTTCCTACCCTGGAGACAAAGGTTTTAAATTCAAAGCAATTGAGCCTTCATCATACTTAGGCTAAACCATGGGTGTGTTTCAATAGTCTCATGAGGCTTTGCTCCAATACCACCTCTGTTTTATTAACATTGTTCAGAAGAGCATAATCGTTGCAAGTTGTGAGTTTAATCTCACTCATTTCGTACTTCTGGATAACTGAACAAAGAACACACGAAGAAAGCTACATTAGAGTATTGAGCCGCACCCCATGACTCCCTGAGAGGGCCACATGCTGACGGAGCCCCAGAAAGAGAGAGAAACTCAGCTGCTAGGTGAGCCAGGGTAGGGGAATGAATGAGGGGAAAAACTGGGAGATCAAGTGAAAAGATGAAGAATAATGACTGATGGTCAGGCATCAGGCCCACGAGGTGGATTCCTTTGAACCAGAAGCAGCATGTCACACAGGCACAGGCTCACCAACGTGCACGCTCATGACCATGGGCAGAGAAGGGCCATATTCATTCACCAGAGTCCATCAAATCTAGTCTAGTTTTTAAGTTACAGAATACTGAATGGTATACTTCCTCCATTCCCCAAGCTCACATCTTTCCTTCCATCCCCATCATACAACCCAAATCCATGTTTTTATTTTCTTCAACTGCCACCCATCCAATCAACCTGCCCTCCATGCATCCATCCATCTCTCTCTCTCAGTATGAATACGGCCCAGTGAGTTAGGGATGCACATGCCCAGTCAGTGGCTCTTTGTCACAGAGTAAACCTCCTAAACCTCCTCTGGTCTAGACAGGTTTGACCACGATGCTGATTCAGGAAGCGTTAGAACAGCGTTGGGACAACGTTAGGGAAGAGCTGCAGCTCTTCTGTGCAGCAGGATGAGCTGGGTAGGGGGGAGCCAGACCAGGCTGGATGGGGGTGGGGTGGGGACACAGCACATGCTCAACTCAGCCCAGCACACACTCACACAGATTAGAGAGAGGAGATTGGCAGCTCACTGAATTCATCAATTTTCAGCGATACACTATCCATCTAATGTTGAATTTGGATGCATGCTAAGAGGGCAAAAATTTAACTTCACTGAGCTGCCATCACTCCTTTGGGTGAGAGCAGTAAAAGGGGGGAAATACCTGCAGTGACACTATTCCAGTCTAGCAGTTTGTATGAGCGCGTGTTACCCAAGGCTGGGCCAGAACACACCGTTAGTACAGGAAAGAGAGAAAAAGAAAAGAAGAGACAGTCTAACAAAAAAGCACAGCACAACAGCAGCACCACAATCACTATACAAAGACAGACAGGACTTCACAGTCACTATGCAAAGACAAACTATATTCAGGCCTACTAAAACAATCTCGAAAGACAAAGACTGACGAGGAAAAGAGGAGAACAGAGATGTGTAAAAACTACAGGCCTAACCAAAATTACTTAATGAGAAACAACGCTATATAATACAAAAAAAGGAGCATGCAGTAGCAGTCTAACTCTAGAATACTCTCTCAACTTCAAGGTGCCCTGTGGAGTTTTCTTGTGAACTGGGTTTGAATTTCTCACCAAAACGCATTGTGTATATCTTAAAACATTTGTAAAGCTGATTTTTTAAATATTTTAAATCATTGCACGTTACCACCAATTGTCGATCAGTGGACTAGCGTGAATCTATCGACAGTATGTATCGCATCACCCGCATGCTAGTCCTTGTGCACAATACAGGGACAAAACAGGGACCCACGGGTAAAAACACTGCTCTATAGTGCTACTTGTGGTGCAAAACTCCACAGGGTACCATTAAATGTTGCTCTGTCGTTGATGTATTTAATGCACAGCAACAGTGAAAAGTGCTAAGAATAGTGCAATTTAGGAGGAGAACTATGTGAAAACTATGCTGTTACATTATTTTAGACAGGAATGCTGTAGGTTTAAACATTGCAGGCTTTTTGGAGCTTGTTGCCTCTGAAAAGAATCCTGCTTATCCTATCCCAGCCAACATTCATCAGCAGTCCCTTTCCCTAAATTCTCAGACATCCTTGATTTGGAGTGGTTAAAGATCATTAAACCGAACAAAGGACTAAATTACTGAGGCTGCCAAGTGGACTCAGATAGTCCAATACCTTCAACAGGCAGTGCTAGCCTAATGAGCCAATGTCTGATTGTCATAATCATAAATTTCATTAAAAAAGTCTAAATAATACACGAACACATAAGGATTTCAACACAGAGATAAGCAGCGTATTTGAAGGTGGCGGAGCATATACAAGACACCACAGTACCTCACAGCACCACCTGCAGCCAACAACACCACACAACAGAAGCAGCAGGCAACAGACTGGAGCCATGCACCACTATTGCACTTCACCTCCAGGGGGCAGCACCACAGCACACAACAACGCAGCGACCAGAGCGCGCACACACACACACACACACACACACACACACACACTACACAAAGCCAGTCAGTCAACCACAAGGTGAAAGTTGCCCCTATCTATAGAATTTTTTGGCACAGGTGATGATAGCCTATCCTAACTTTATCTCCATTAAAATGCTATAAAGCTGCAGACTATAAGTGTGACCAGGAACAGCTTTCACCTCCTTTTTTAGGACTCGTACATAACTGAATTCTTTAAACATAATTTCTCTAAAAAAATAAATAAATAAATAAATAAATAAAAATAAAACAGATTGGGACTAGGACCATACACAGGAAACCTGTTCAACACAAAAGGATAATGCGCAGCATTAACGAACAGCCAGTTGCAACAAGACCAAACATTCACAATACTGTAGGTCAATGGAGGAGCTCACTCATATCGTTTCACAGGACAATGGATGAGCTACATTAGGACATTGTGCATTTGTGTGCGCTGAACTCACCAGGGTTGTGTATACGGTCCAGTAGTTTGACAGAGCGAGCGCTGACCACTCCACCGACATGAACCAGAAAACCAGGTGGGAAAGACGTCAAGGTGAAGAAGGGGAACTCCTGCAGAAAGAAAACAACCAGGTCACTTACAGTAGAGGGAAAAGAAAAAAAACCAACACACTCTGGACTTTTCCAATATATTTTTGCTAATTATATTTAGTGACTGCTCCATGATTATAACATTGTATTAGATTTTATGGTATTTTCATGACCTAAGGTCGATAATATCAGAGTGTCAGAGTAGTTTTTGTTAACTGTTTTGAATGTCCTATGTTCTGTTTTGGCTAGGTGGAGTAGTAAAACATGTAAAAATTATTATTTTCAGATATTTCTTTAAAATATACAAGTCCTACCTACACATAAGCACTTTATGTTGTCTTGTTGATTGATTGATTTATTTTTTTTAAAAGAACATTTGGGGTACATATCACCCCAACAGAAAACCTATAAAAACTAATTATATGTAAAAACAGAGAAATCAAATATTTTAACAGCAGCACAGCAATACATTTCTTTAAAAAATGTTCAAAACTGGACACCAAACTTTATATTTAGTTGTCTCTCTGGGCATGTTGCAGCAAGTGATGGCTTAAATACACTTGTTTTTCTAAAGTCCCAACGACTATGTACTGTATCTATGAACAGTACTATGTATTATAACTGATGTGTGTAGACTTAGGCAATAACAGTGTTAGGAAAAACGCCAACATGCAGCAAGGATTGAGTGTGATGGTGTCCCCCCATGCAAGGTTTACCCCCAAGGAGTCCCCACTAGCTCCATTCCAGCCTACACTTGTAGACACAAACTCAAGTGCATTTCAAATAGATCTGGAAGTGACTGAGAAAATTTATTATCAATAAAGCCTAGATATATTATATTTACTGATTCATTCAATCCTTTCAAATCTATATGAATGCATGAATTAGGTTTGGAGTTGAAAGTGAAGAACACACACACACACACACACACACACACACACACACACACACACACACACACACACACACACACACACACACACACACACACACACACACACACACACACACACACACACACACACACACACACACACACACACAAGGTCCTGGCTGAGGATCAGGACTCTGCATCTTTGTTTTCATTCTAGGTTGAAGTGATGACCACCTTTACAGAAAACCTGTTGTGATTTCTAACCATGCGGTTATATGTAATGAGAAGAAATCAGGTGGGACTACCATTAGTTTCTTTCTTTCCAGTACTCCAGGAAGGAAGATAGCTACTAATTTGACTGACAGCTCCTCCCACTTGGAGCAAGGAGGCAACAATGAGGTGATGAGGTGAGCGTGCTCATTCCCATTCCCACTTGACACAGGAAAACCAAATCAGACTCAGGAAAAGAAGTCAGAAAGGAGAGAGTGTCCAGAAGGCACACACACGCACAGTCATACACCCCTTCAAACCTGAAGGGAACACAACTCCTAGCCTCCAGCCATCCACCTAACATGTCTGTGAATCTTTTAGAGTACAGTGGGTGCCAAGCAAACACAAAAACAGGGTCACACAAGGACCCACTGCCATGTTGCTCAAGTCAGCCTGCCCCTTTGAGATCTACAAACAGCGGTGGAGGGACAGGTTGGGAGTTGATTCAGACTTGGTGGTGGCTATCGGCTGGTCAGGGTGTTAGGGGAAAGGTGGAGGAAGAGAGAGAGTGTCACACTGATGGGACATACCCTGGCGTTTAACAATAACCCAGAGGAAGACGCTCCCTGAGTAGCACAAATGGTCAAGAGGACAGAGAAAGGGAACATTACTTGCTCTTACACAGACCCACTCCCCATTAAGCACTTAACTCCTCACCAGTGTAAATTAGTGAACTTTCACAAAGAATGCAGCTGTGTGAAAAGTAGTGTGTAACATTGAGTAACCGTCTGACCCTTTGTGCAGACATCTGAGGCTAATACGCAACGCAAACTGCATGTCAAAGAATCAAGTATTAAAACTGCCACGTCTAGGTCGCTGCTTTGACTTGTGTTGCTGGCTGTGCCTAAAATTCGAAATTCGGTGACACTGAACACTTTGACTTGCGTTTTGCTGTGCATTTCAGTCTCAAATGTCTGCACAAAGAGTGAGTCGGTAAATACATGTATGAGCACGTGTGAGCGTTGAGTGTTGTCGTACCCTCTGCTCGAGAGCCGTCTGCGTCTGCTGTCTGAGCAGGGTCTTCAAAGGCCCTGCCTCCTTCCCGGCGCTGCCCCCACTGCCCATTCCTGATCACAGAGGAAGGTCTGGCTTTAGTTTAGTCACTTTCAACACACAGGTCAATGGACTAGAATTGATTGAACTAATTATTACATTGCAGTATTAATGTAATTATGACAAATCAAGTGAAAGTAACTGCTGGAACAGCACACAACACTTTGGATTGTAAACCTGTTTCATCCTCATCCTAAAACTAGCCTAATCTTATTATTTTCTCTTATTCAGGCATAAATACTGGACCTAGAGTAAGGTTTTGGGTACACCTGACAACACATCAAACCACATGCTGAGGTAGGAGAACCCTGAGTGGGACTCAAGACTGTCAGTCAGTAGTGTTGTTTCACAATGAGCTCTGGGCAGTAACACCATGCATGTTGAGTTAATGTTTCTGATAACACCAGTCAAGTCGATCTGGGTGTAAACAGTCCTGCTGTTGACCCAATATACAAGAGAGGCGCCAACACTACACTGTTGTAAGGTTCTGTTACTTGATGACACACAGCAGTCCTACTATACCGGAGGCTGCCAGCAGCAGGTCCTCAGTGAAGGACACGCTCTTTCTCAGCAAGGTAGAGTCTGAGTGGATGGAGAAGGGAGGGGGCGGGGTGGTGGCTCTGGGGGCAGAGCCGTAACCACAGCCCACTGAGACAGAACCAGGAAGGGACAGAGTGTCTGTGGAGAGGGTGGGGGAGCTGGGGCAGAGAAAGATCCCAGGCCTGCGTCTCACTGGCTGGGGCTCCTCTATCCAGCAGAAAAACAGATGGAGGGTGCACAGAGAAAAACAGACACATTGAGAATGGACAGGCAGAGCAATGAGGAGAGTGGGCAGAAGCACAACAACCGAGGAGGGGGAGAAGGATGTGAGGGGGGGAAGTGGACACTAGCATAGAGAGAGAATAGCCTGAGCAGCCTGATAATAAAATTTAACTGCCATTTTGTTTCACTTAATTTATTCAGCATGACACTGTGTTCATAATAGCTGTTTTCTTGTTGATGGGCGGGGGTTATGTTTTGTTTAAACCACTAAGTTATCTAATCTTCTCTAATCAGTAGCGAGTGACATATCCCTCCCACCTATGTCATTTTCAGTTAATGTTTTTCAGAACAAATGAAGAAATTTTAGAGTTAAAATTTGTTATTTCTGTAAGTCAACTTACAACTGCTTCAATCTCATCCACACTTGATGCCATTTTTCATGGATGTAGCTAGGAAGCAATGCAGGAAGAGAATGGCTACAAAGTTATGATTGCTTGTTTCTCCAACTGGTGGAAACAGCCATCAGCAGGCACAACACCAGACCTATTTGAATTGCAGAACAAATTGGTGATGTGGGTGGCAATTCAGAGGTCTGGAACCAAGCTACAGAAGCGAGGTATGCAAAGGGTAAGGATAGGCAAGTTAACACAAATGAGTGAGAGAAGGAATGGGAGAATGCAGGAGCAAAAAGAGAGTATGAGAAAAAGATGAGTGAAAAGAGGCAATATGAAAAAGAAAAGTAGAGGAGTGGGAAGAAGGAGGCGGCTTGGGGGACTGCTGGTCCCCTCCTGAGGGATCAGGGGAGCAGGTTTGGTAAAAAAGGTTTTTATAGCTGAACTGTGTTAAAATGTGCTCAACTTGTCCTTGGGGCAGAGTTTGACTACACTTACCTTTTTCTCAGTGATTAACCATAATGGCTGCTAATGAAGAAGTGACCTTGGATCAACAACAGCCCCTCATGAGACACAGTGCTTCCATTAAAGACCACAACAATAGGGGGACAAAACTAATACAGAGATCTGGTGTGTCTTCACACGATTAAGCACATGTTTTATAGAAACTAAAGGCTGTTGAATATCTTTTTCAATAGCGTGAAAACAGAAGACACACCAGACCACTGAGGACAAGGTGGAGGATGGGACCTGGCTAAATAAATATTTACAACACCATTTACAATAAAATAATGATAAACTCAACCATGAAAAAATGTAAAAATAAATAAACAAACAACAATTCAAACACCACCACCAGAGTAGCACCACAATGAGGCGAAGGAGAAGGGAGGGATGAGAATGGGAAAGGGGGACGGGGCCAAGTGTTCTTACCCGTCTTGGGCGTCAAACTGAGGTCTGTGTCTGATGATGAGGACTGGCGGCTGCATGGCTTGGAGGGAGAGAAGGGGGGAGGAGAGGAGGAGGAGGTGGGAAGGGCTCTGAAAGGGGTTGGCGGGCCAGAGTACGAGAGCAGGTCCTCACCAAATACCGGCCTGCCAGGAGAACGTGACACATATACACACACACACCCACGTCAGTCACCACCTCACCCTCTGAGCGTGTGTGTGTGTGTGTGTGTGTGTGTGTGTGTGTGTGTGTGTGTGTGTGTGTGTGTGTGTATATATATATATATATATATATATATATATATATATATATATATATATATATATATATATATATATATATATATATATATATATATATATATATATATATATATATATATGGGAGTGTGTCAGTGTTGCCATTAAGTGGGAAGGTGACTATTTTAATGTGTTATTCGTTTGCTTTGGGTGAGGTGTGTTTGAGGTGCTACAGATGGCTGGAGAACAAAAAGCAAGCGTGGAAAGCAAAAATTTGATAAACAAAGAGAAACGCACACACACACACACACACACACACACACACACACACACACACACACACACACACACACACACACACACATATACACACACACACATTAAACTAAAGAAAGCTACATGGCAAAACACAAGAAGGTCAGATTCAACAGAGGATGACGAGCTGAAGCATGTGTCCCAGTAGAGTGAAGCAAAGGTCAGGTGACTGTAGAGAGATCACAGGCCCTTCCTCAAGGCTAAAGCCACACCGTAAACCCTTTTTTGTTGCAAACAACTGATTAAAAATGCTAAATGATGCAACTGTGAACCTGACTGCCCACCCTCTATCATTGGAAAAAGACATGTCAGGTGGAGGGATTTGAGGTTAGTATCAATGTTTTTTGTCTGCCTTCCTTCTTTCTCCGGACGCCTCTGTCTACAACATGACTTTATTGCTACTAAGTGGCTATAAACCTACCAGACTCCAGCAAAAATATATTAACTTTTCTCCTTCTATATAAACATCACCATCTACTTATTTTTTATTTCAAACTTCTTCTCTTTCTCCTGTATCTATTTCCTTTCCTTGCCTCTGCGTACCAGTGAAGATGAGTGTGGGAACAGAGACAGAGAAGTTCTGGGACAGTCTCTGGGAGCTGCACGCCGAATGCACTGGGCTGTTGTGGGTAGAGCGGCATCCGTGTGCAAGGGGAGACCTGGGCCAATCAGCACGCAGAGAGAGGACGACAGAGGACCGAAATGGACACAAACAGTGAGAAACGTCCCGATCCGAATGTAGCCAGAGAGGAAGAAAGAGACGCACATAGGAACCAACACCACAACATTGCAATAGAGTGAAAAGGGAGACAAAAAGGAAAATAAGTTTGTTTTTACTCCCTCTCTTTGCCCCGTTATTCCATTTGAAGCCATGTGAAAGCAGCAGATAAAGATCTCAGCCTCACACAAACTTACACAGCAGGGATGCAAACACAACAGAAAACAGTGACAAAGGCTCAAAGAGGCACAGAGACAAGCTAGCCTGTAGAGAAATTTTACAAATGTATCCCAATGAAAGGTCCCCATTACAGCTGAAACAATAGCCATAGACATATTATTAAGAGGGCAACAATTTTGATAATGGATTAATTGGATAAAGTCAATAATCAAGCAAAAATGCCCTTAATAGTTTCTACTTCTCAAATGTGAGAATCTGCTGCTTTTCGTTTTTGTTTTTTAAATCACCCACCACAAAACTGCAGGAGTGAGATTATTAAAAATTGGGGGTTGAATTTGTATTATTGTATTGGAATTTCTATTTAAACCCAATAATGCTGAATGCTGTCGACAAATAAGAAGAGCTATGATGAAAGTGAACTTTTTCATTTTTAAAGCCTATTTTAAATTGATTATCAAAAACTAATTTACTGAGCCAGTTTATGTTGCTACAAAATCTTCTGTCAGGGTAACTTTAGTTCATTGAATAATCAGTTAAATAGGAAATAAGCTGAGAAAAATATGCAATGACATTGTATAGAAAAATATGTATTAGGTGCATCATTTCATGAACGCTTACTTTGAGCCCACAGTCACTCTGGCAAATATCCCCATACTCACATGATCAGGGACAGAATCAATGTCATCACCAAACTGTGTTTACATCCCTGACATATACAATCTTACACACTGACAAACAGATACACTGTATAAAAGCAAATAAGAGGCACACATGCACTCAACTGTAGTTATGCTTACAGTAACTGGACGAAATCACAAGCTAACCACTCAATAGCCAGAGTGAGGACAACAGAACAAAGTGAAGGGGCACACTGTTAAAAGCTGAACAGAACATGTGTGTCAGATACTCACTAAAAGACGCAGCACTAGAACATGCAGAGGCAGAGGAGAAAGCCATGCAAGAGCGGTCTAAAAGAGCAGACAAGGGAGGAGGGGGGTTGAGGATGGCTGTGTGTGTACTGTACATGTGTGTGTCTCAGGATATGTTGTGTGTGGTTAGTTTCATGATGCAATACATGTGACACAATAGACAAACAAACTACAAAGGGGAATCAAAGATACTGAGACACACACAGGAGTAACAGCTAGACTATACACAGACATAACATACAGTACATTTTGTCCACACGCTCTCCTTCTCATGCACACACCGATCACCTTTTCCCATTCTCACATATTAGATTTGCAGTGAAACTTGCACGTAAAAAAAGGTAGGTTCCATGCTTGTGTTGTTGGTTCATACTCACTCCTTTCCTTCCTTAGAAGGGGAATTGCAGGCATTGGAAGCAGGGGCTGTGTTGGGGTGCATATGTGTGTTGGTGTTGGGGGCGCTTCCAGAGCTGAGTTTGTCCAGTGTGCAGGCAGTACCTATGGCCCGGACCACCAGCCCAGACTCTCCCTCCAAGTCAAAACACTGCAAGTAGCCCACCACTGCATTCCCACCCATCTCCAGTACTTTCAGCCCTATTTTCCTCTGCAGCTCTCCTGAACAGGGGATAACACACAGCCATATTAACAAGAGAGGGGGAGAACGGGGAGGACCAAATTCCACTTCCTCCACACCGGCATGAAAAGAGTCACATGACTATGAATTTTCTTACCAGACATAAGAGAAATGAGCCTCTGACGGGCCTCATTGGAGGCCCGAGGAGTTCTAATACGGTCTATCCACTGGTACTCTGGATCTTCATTCACCACAAGTTCCTCCACAAACCCGTGCACCATCGCTGCCCGGTAGCACCGTGGAATGGATGTTGCTACCATACACAATTAGACAAACACCACATAGAGGCAAGGGATTTTAGATTAAACTTCTCCTCAGCTGTTATTCCATTTTAGCACATATTATTAAGTGGCAATTCCTTGTTTACAGATACACTTTTGGCACTGACACAGCTAGTAATTTTGCTGATCTTGGAAATGACACCTTTTTTATTGGTGCACTTATTATATTATAAAACCGAATAAACATCAAAATTATAATGTCCTCAAACGAAACATCTTTCATGCATTGCTTCGTGAGTATCTGGCCTATGTACTGTCAGTTTGCATTTTTTATGTAACCACATTGTGTCTTATGATGTATTTCTGAACTGTAAACAATGAACCAAAAGTCACGACAGACATACTGCAGAAGAACTTGACACCACAGGAAGACTGTCTGAAGCGGTTCAAATCATTGAAAAGCTCCACTTTGACGAGGACATTGATCTCCCCTCGGATACCTAATAACAAATAATAGAGAGAAATTCCATTATAATAAGGAATATACATAAGGAGGGAAAAACAGTGTGATTATCATGGTCAGATTAGTTTATTCTTGTACCGTGGATGGTATCATAGATGGGAAACCAGCCAGAGATGACAGAGGCAGCCTCACTGCACAGCAGCGGGTCAATGTCAATGTAAACTTTCCCTATGGCATCGTTAGCACTGTAAGTGTCATGGTCCAACACTGTGATCTGCAATGGCTCATCCTGCAAGTCCTCATCATCAACCTAGACAGCAAGAGAAGGAGAGGGAAAGCAGGCAAAGGGGAGCAGAAATAAGAGTGTAAGGGAGGTTAGGAATGCTGAGATTTAACGCAATTCATCCACATTGTGTGATGCATTAATATAATACTACCTGTGCCTTTCATGTTTAATGAGAAGCTCACAGGCACTTTTACCTCAAATTTGAACCATTCTGAGTTCCACTGTGGATTGAGGGATTTGGGACAGACATCAGTTTTGAAAGTTGTGTTTCCAAACTTAACCTGGGAAATAAAAAGGCACAGGACACATATTTTAAATGCCTCATTTACTACTTTGAGTAATAATGATGTACCAACCATACTAAAACCAAATGTAAAATATATTTTGTTACAAATGTGAATGATTTCATTAAGAAAAATAAACAAGGCTTGCTCTTTAAGAACCTCCACTCACCTCTACAAAAGCATCAGTAAGGTCACTGGCTCTGTCCATCACGGGCAAGTGGCGCCCTGCCACAATTTTGGCCTTCAGTTTCCCAGGCATGATTCAACTGTAAGTTGATCTGTGAACAAATAATATTATTAACAATAATAAATGTATCAATGGCTTTTCAACTGACACCTGCTGTAACCAACGCTGCTGTCACTAACAACAATGAAGACTGAAGAGTGGGTTACTTAATTACATGGGCATATGTTGTTGACAGTGTGGAGAGCCCCTTCCCTATTTACATGTTCACTAGCATAATAAGCTAGCTTCCCTCGGCTAAACTAGAATTTAACGCTTCTAGCTTAACTCTAAATAGCTTATCGACTAGGTTCAAAGTTATGTATTGAGCTACCGTTTATAAACACGACGGCACACAACTATTTGCTAGATTACGTTAGCAAAGCAAGGCTAGCAGGAAAAGCCACTTAGGTTAACTAACTGCATTGCAGTCAGAATCTCCTTAGCTCCACCTGATCGGCCATGTTTTAACAATCGTACCGCAAAGCCACCACCTATGTAACAACGATATTGGTATCGAGCTTGGTACTCCCAGAGCAAACTGTATCATCCTTACCAGTGCTACAATATCAACAGACAGCTGTCAAAGCGGCAGCAGGCTCGTTTTACTCGGACATTATTGGTGACAGCCCACCACTCGTCTGACCTCCTTGTCTTTCCCATAACACGACACGTTAGTTCCCACTACACCAGGCATGAAACTGTCGTTCAAGTTAGAAATATTCCTCTGCTGATATTGCAGCTAAATAGATACAGCTGTATGTGTGACGTTATGACGGACTTATTAAGTCATTAAACATGTCGCTGGTTAGCGCGTAAAGCCAACGGCTAGCTTGATAAAGATACAGCCCATGATGAATGAGTTTTCAAGGGTTAGCGTGTGCTGCCTTCCAGTACACCTCGTAAGCTAGTACTTCCATTTGAGACGCTACGCTACACAAGTTCCTCCCATTGTATCCTCCGGTTAGAAAAAATAACAAAATAAACATTTTAACAACTACTCTCACTCGAAATATTAAAAACTATATACACATTTACATAATAATCATAATAATGAAAGTAGATTTTGGTCCGTTTCGCTGTATTTTACGTAGCTACGTACTCGGTTAACTACCGTATTCCGAAATTACCTAAAGGCATCGTAGGGTTTGTCATGGGCATGCGTATAGTTAATAATCTGGTCCCTCTTCATCTTCCAGGTGACACTGGTCGGATCAAGCCTCTACTCACCTTTTGTTGTAAATGTAATGCACTGTGTTATGTAATGTATAGTGTTATTGGTCAGTCTTGTTATTGTTTAGCTTTTGTTTAATCTTACTTTTTTGGCTTGTTTTATTTATTTATTTACACTGATACATAACTAGACAAGTGTGTGGATTTTCAAAATGTTTCTTATTGTCATGAAATCCCAAAATGTTGCTTGCTATATTGTTTCAGTGCTTTTTGAAGAGGTGCTGGCCAAGGCCTATTTGTCATGAAATACTGAGCCTTGTGCCAGGTGGATTTGTCTGAATTAAATCACAGAGCCTACAGCTTGTCACCTCTGTCCAGTGGGGGTCAGACCATAGGTTGGTATTTTTGGTCTGTATGTATCTATGAAGACAAATGTCATCCCTGTGCCATCCCTGGAACTATGAGGAGCGAGTCATCGCTCAAGATTAGGTAACACATGTATGACCATCTATATGTGTTAATATGATGACCTCTTCTCACCTGGAGGTTACATTTTTTCCTTAAATAGCTGTTTAACATTACGAGCCCCTTGTTTATTACAAGGAGAGGGAGGCACAATGCAAAGACCACGTAGAATTTTTTATTTTTTTTAAATAGTAGAATGATAATTGTAGTGTTGATATTAATAAATTAGTAATAATAGGAACGACAGCTATAGGAAAAATAATGTCAGCATCAGTAACAGAGCCAATAACAACAACTGTAGTAGCAGTTGTCGAGCACGAACACGGGGGCAGCAGGTGGCCCACAACCACAGATCCAGTCTCTGCAGCTCCGGAGGCAGAAAGCACAACATGCTTTTGTTCATGTAGGCCCACAAAACACATCATCACTCTCATGGAAATGGAGCATGTCAAAGGAGGGTGACACCATCAAGGTCAACACTTTCCAACCTTTAAAGGATTGTAACAGCTATGTGCCATAAAGAAGAAAAAGATACAATGAACATCCAAGCAATATTTACTTTCTGCATCATACTATACAAATTTTAATCATGTCACAAAGCACACACATGTTATGCCCCAAAAGTGATTTAGTTGCATGCAAATGTGTTATGTTTTCAATCCAAACAGAAGAGAGAAGGGAACAAAAATATGCTTCTTAAACTCGTCCATCTTGGAAGAGATGACAAAGCAGGCAGTTTCGACATGCTTTCCTGGTAATCCCACATAAACCTGTAAACATCATGTTGGAAATAAGAGAAATATTAGTTTTGTGGTTAGCACTGTCACCTCTGCTGGCTGGGTCTGCATGGATGAATGTTGATACTTTGATGGTGTTGTTTAAGTCCCAGTACATTTAGACAAGACTGAAGCTGTGATCTTCACGAAAATCATATGTTGTCTCTTGCTATTTTTGGCCTGAATTTCAACTCATTGTATGTAAGATACACACATATGTTAATACTTCTATTTATTTATGTTCATGTTTTATTTATGGATGATACAAATTTTGGCACTTGGGAAGGTCATTTCTAGTAACACAAGTTTTATCATCATTAGGCCCTATTTGACATGTTCAACATACAACATATTGAGCAGATGGGACAGCAGGTTAGTTTTCACTTATCCTATATAATATCTTAACATCTACTGGCTGGATTGACACAAAATTTGGTACACACATTCATAGTTTCCAGATGATGAATCCTACTGATTTTTCCTCTAGCGCCACAATGTCTCAGCACCTATATTACTGGATGGATTGCGATGAAATTTGGTACACACATTCATGTCCTCCACAGAATGAATTGTAATAACATTGGTGACCCCCTGACTTTTCCTCTACCGCAAACATCAGGTCAACATTTAAATTTTTCTAATACTTTGGTCTATGACCAAATACCTGATCACATTCCCATCAACTTCAGCTGTACTTTGTGTTTTGTGCTAATTAGCAAATGGCTGTAGACTCATAGTCTTGTTTATTGGAAAATAAAACCCTTAAGTACAATATTAACTAAAATGGGTCCTACACTAGGCCTATTACATAATATTCTGCCTTGTGGAGGGGCCCTGTTTCAAAATATAGTTTCAGACCTTAACTTAGGCCAATTCCTGTATTTTAGCTTATATTGTGCTCACATGGTGCATATTTAAGTTGCCTTTGTGTTCCACTGTGTGCTCCTTCATGGTAACTTATTTTAACCCTGGGCCCTAGGTTAATCCAACCATGTGTTTAATAGTGGGTGCACCACATTGTGTGGATGACAGACATAGCACCCTGAAAGGTTATTGAACATGTTAACGTGACATCTGCTGTGGAGCAACACAAGCAACAATTGTAATCATGTCTGTTGTTCTTGTCTTTTGTTGCACACATAAAGTATTTACAAAAGTGTCTGTATATTAAAATGTAGGGGTATTGGAAACAAGTTCACAAATGTGTTGCATACAGGTACACTGTTACAGGTACAGGCTGTTTTCATTTATTCCTCTCACATGACACAGTGCAGGATTTGAATGACCAGTAGACAAATGCTTTATTTTAGTTTCAGTCTTGGGTCCATTTTGTCTGTTAACAGGACATTATCCTTTCCAAAAGAGGTGATAATCATAGTCAGTAAAGACTTTTTGAGTTAACAAGCGGAGGTCTCCCGTTAATCCCGGTGACGACCAATAATTTCTGACGGTGGGAGGGAGGTGGGAGACGTCACAAAGCCGGGAATTTGAGAAGTTGGAAAAAGAGAAGACAGCTCACTACGTCCTCATTTCAAGGTACCACAGAAGTCATCCTGACAGGGTAACCGCTCCTGACTAGAGTCTGCTCTTGACATCAAAATAATAGGCTACTAATAATGCTTGTTAAAACATTTAAGATTTGTCTGTATCAAATTGTATGTAATTCAGAAACAAATATTGACATTCAAAACTACAAGTTGTATTTTTGTGATGAAATCAAACCAGATTTTTATGAAAGCAGAATGTGACTGTGCTGTTGCTTTCACTGTATGAAAGTGAAATGCCTTATAAGGAAGTGATGACTTTGTATTTTGAGGAAAAAGTAGAAAAAAAGAGATCTGGAAATAAATATTGGGTGAAAAAAGAGACTGGATGTCAGTCATTTTCAACAGAAACCTGCTACTCAAAGATGGAGAGGTCATCTTTCACTTTATTTTAAACCAGAAGATTTAGTGGAGTGATTCATCTTCTCGACAGAGGATCTTTGGTGCACAAGTCTGACATATAAAAGCCAACTGCTGTTAAATACCATTCTGATTTCTTACTCTTTTACGTTGATGTTCTGATACTGGAGGTGTCTTTCTCTGTTTATCACTGGACATTTTTTTATCTATGTCAAATCTAACAGCATCCTAATTGTTTCTTTCTCAAAGGCTTAATGATGTCTGATGAGTAAGTTCTATCACCACACAGTTTAGTTAATTTTTCCAGAGTGTTTATTGGCCAATGAGTGTGTAACAGTGCTTCTTGTTTGCTTGTGTGTCTCTGATTTCTCTGGTCCAACAAATTCCATATGGCTATCATAGTGATGTAAGTCACAGCCTGCATGTTTTACCATGCTATTTAACCTAAATAATTGGGATTATACAATTAGAGTTTGATGTTTAATGCATCTTAAATTCCTTGTCTTTATTAATTTTCCTCAGTACGCAACATCACCAATGGCTCCCAAGGCAGAAGCAAAGGTAGTAACAAGTAGACAATGTGTTTATGAATAATAGCCCCATTATGCTAACCTGTAGTTTTGTGTTTGTATGTTTGATGATGTAACATAGAGGCAGCATGCATTTAGACAAGACTCTTCATAGCTAAAAACTGGGCATTACAAGCTGCTGCTGTCTAGTGAGATGCTAAGGTACATAGTAAGTCAAAGTCACATTGCCAAGTCACATTAGTGGGTGAGCAGCTATTCCAAAAAGCGGTACCAGTAATTGTGGCAAACTATAGGAACCTAGTTTAGCTATTCCAGGTAAAGATCTTGCAATGTTTCTGACAAAAGGTATTTAAATTGCATCATTATAGCTAAAAGGTCAGGTGTAATATGTCATATTTTGTATTATTTTCAGCCAAAATGCAAGATTTCAGCCTCCCGCAAGCTCTCATTGAAGGTAAACACTTCTTAAAAACATGTCAAATATGCATGTATTAACTTTTTAACATTTACAACTGTACACAAATCTGTGAATAAGAAAATTATAGGCACTGATGAAATTTCACATACTTCTCTCCATGTTAACTTTGACTCATCCAGATCCTCTTGCTGGCTCGTGCGACTGAAGAGCTGGAGGCAGAGAAGGCAGCAAGAGAGGAAGAGAAGGTTCGCTATCTGGGAGAGAAGCTTCCACCGCTGCAGCTCATTGGTTTAAATACAGATGACCTACAGGTGAGAATCGCAAAAAACAGTCAGATACAGTCAGGTAAAACATAGCAGGCTACGGCCCTAAGACTAATCATACAAGATTGATTATGTAGAAACAATCATCAAGTGTCTTGTTCTTGTACTTAAACATAGTGTGGATATTTGTGTTCGCTGTTGTGTTGTAGAAACTCTGTAAGCAGATTCATGCAAAGATTGAAATGGTGGATGAGGAGCGGTATGACTGTGAGGCCAAAGTCATCAAGAACAACAGAGATGTATGTCATCATGCATCATGACACACCAGATTTAAATGAAAAACATTGAAACAGAAATACATCGAGACAAAATGTTCTTTATTAACAAAAAGTCACCAGCTAAACTTTTCACTATCTCTAGATCAATGAATTGAATCTAAAAGTGCAGGACCTCGGAGGAAAGTTCAAGAAGCCAGCTCTGAGGAAGGTGAGAGTGTCAGCAGATGAGATGATGAGAGCTCTCTTTGGATCCAAAAACAAGGGCTCTATGGACCTGAGGTCAAACCTCAAGTCTGTAAAGAAAGAGGACATCAAACAAGAGAAGGTACAGCTACTTAAGCAGACATATAGGTGTCCAAAATCTTTAAAAAAGAAAACTGCAAAAACCAAACGGTCTATATGTGTGTTTTGATACCTCAGGAGCTGACCTTGGAGGTGGGTGACTGGCGTAAGAATGTGGAGGCCATGTCTGGTATGGAGGGCAGGAAGAAGATGTTTTTGATGCATGATGTTAGAGAGTAATAAATAATAATTGAGTCAAAAATTTAAAAAAAGAAAAACAAAAGAAGTAAATGAAAAAGCTTTAGAAAATCGAAAATTGCCTGGGAGGCTCATGTTTGATGAAGCTCAGCAGTGAAATATAAAGAGTGCAGTGACGTACTGTAAATTTGCCGTCACAACAGTAGTTCCTGTGCTGGACTTTTCATTGATTTCTTTCTGCATTTAGAAGCTGCAGCTGTTTTGGCAGAAGTGTAATAAAACACATGACTTTCAAGTCACTGTAGTTTTTAGTCTGTTCTCAAGTAGACTATTTGTAAAATAGCATTGTGAATACACAGTATATTACTGCCTGATAATGCTGTTATGTAAAAGAATACAATAAATGTGTACATATTGCCTCTCATTTTGTTTCACTTACACATATTCACAATAGATTTGAAGCAAATATGTAAAACACAGTAACTAAATGGAGCCTCTACTCTAATGCTGCGGCACTGAACATTTCTACTGTTGGTGGAATTTAAATTGACAAAAATATTGCAAAGAATCCATCAGGTACAATATTGAATTCCACTTATAATTGCAACAGACTTGACATTGTCCTTTTCCACAGTTATGAAAAGGGTATTGTAGCTGTTTTTCATGTACAGTGTCTCTGCTAAGTTATGCCACTGACTTACAGTGACAAAGCACCAACCATATTTTCTGTCAGGGTATACTTAGCCTTTCCTCTTGACTGGAATGAATTCCACTCCAATAATAAACCGTAAACACTGTTCCACACACTAGTAGCTGTCCTTGGGCTGACATCAAAGAGTGTCAGTAAGACATAGGCTGAATGATGGAGGGTGACAGGATGGAGTCGTCAGCCTCCAAGGAATTTAGGAGTGTTCACGAGCATCTGTGGAAGTACAGGATCTTCCTGTGAACCCATAATGGGGTGTCTTGTCATTTTTCTGCCATTGGTTGTGTTGCTGTTCTGACACTGCTGGAGTGTGGTGTATAGGTGTGTTATGGATTGATAGAAATGGAGGCAGAGTACCTGCCACATTTCAAAGTATAGAACCACACCTTTCTTTAACATTGTTATCTGCACGTACCTTCAGCTAACCCCCCTAGGGAAGAGAGAACAACTCATCACAAAATCACTTTCATCAATTACACAACCAGTTTTTGAGTTTATCTGAATAGCTTTAAAAAGGTTTGATATATCCCAGATATAAGGTTTAAATCCAACAATGGTGATATGCAAATATATGTTTAGAAGACGCCAAGGAGGCATTTCAACAGCATGATGTATCTGAAAAGCCTGTTGCACAAATTTTGATTTTCATTTATACTAGTTTTTGTTTTGTTATTTAAAGACTTTAGACATACAATTTATAGCCATAATACCTCCGTTTTGTAATATCAGTTGGAAATTGTGCCGTTTGTCTCAGTTCACTATTTGCATAGCATGTGACAATTATCAAAAAAGTACAAATAATGTAATGGAAATGAAGGCAAGAGAAATTTATTCCTCAAATTTGTCAAGGCAGTGTAAAATGGAAAAAACCTGAGAAGAGACTGCAGAACTCTACAATAAGGCAGAGGTTAACTCCCAGCATAAAGAGAGGGATGAGGAATATCTAAAAACAAGAGATGAAGTCGTAGTAAAGGAGGAAATGAGAAAGCATCAAACATTCTGGCAAAACCAGAAACCAAATTTCAAAAGCTTCAACACTTTGGTACAAGAAAAAGGGGGGAACATCACAATTCTTGGCAGTGTTACAAACCAAATCTACCAGCGTAGTCTGGCGTCAGACAAGAATTGTGTTGTTTTTATTGCCCTAAATGACAAGTAAAAGGGATCAACATGTATCAATTTCAAAAGACTAAGACAGGCACAACACGTTTGTAAAACTGGAATGTGAACAATCTGAAAATGCTGCCATTAGTATAAATAACAATGAAACAATATGATAAATACACAATCATTTTTCACACTACATTTCCTATCTGTATTCACTGTGTTGACAGTGAAAACAATATTTCCCACTGTTAGAATGGGAAGCTTCATAGACTTGAGATTCACTCAAAATAATTATTCTTTTGAAAAACAACTTCATCAGGTAGATCAATAAAAATAATATGAGCTGGCTACATGGACATAAATTACAGTAAATCTACTTCTTGACTAAAATGGCCCTGGCTATATTTACACAGACATTTTCAATAGTCTGTCATGTCAAAAAATAAACCCTGCTTTTTGACTTTTCTGCACAGGAGTCCTCCTACTCAATTTTCAACTATTATCTTTGGTAAGTGGCAATGTTCTTATAATTGTTTCAGTTTTCTGATATTTGATTACCATTTCATATGCCAATATTGTCTGTGATGCATTGGGCAACACAAAACCCAAACATACCTAAAAATCCAAGTCATTTTTTTTAACTGACTGTCCTCTGACAAAACTAAATTAAACAATCATGAAAACCACTTAAATATTAAATTGTTTTTCCTGTCTTGTCTGTAAAAAAAAAACAAAAACAAAACAGCCCTATGTGGCCCCAGTACCTGAATAACAGTCAGTCAACAGTAGGCACAATTAATATTAATGAGAACAAATATGGGGAGGGCACTTAACACATAAATGGAAGTACACTTAGAAATAACGCCCAAAACAACCCCCCTACAACCAATGATACAATAAATAATTCCATAATTTACAACATGACAAATGAGGCTGTGTTTACCGTATACACAATCTGCAGTTAAATAGATGTATTTAATTTTGCCACAAACAAAACAAACAACTTTTTCTCAAGTGTAAGACTTGTGATCTTTATGACATAGGACACTTGTGTTTGTGTGTGTGAACTATCATTTAATTTAGGTCATCAGATCATCATGTTTTCAGTCAGCAACATGATGCACAGCAGTATCTTCATTTATAATATCACACAGTCAATGGCACTCATGGACCAGTACCCTCTTAGTAGTCAACATATACGTATATCCAGTGGAATAAACTTTGAGCATATCAGTAGTATCTCCTTAGCAACAACCTTCACTGCTGCCACTTAACTGCTGAACACTGTAACTTGCTGTTTGACAGAGCTTGAGTGACTGAGGACAGTATCCAACCCTATGTCAGCATCCTATGTGACCCTCTCTGTCGGTCAGCAGCTATTACTATTATGTAGCAGGAATCATGCTCCGGCCTTAAAGTGCTCTGGTTGCCGTAGTTGTTACTGGGGTGACCGTTGTCATGGTGCAGCAGCAGGTGACCATTGTCGCTCCTAGTGGCCGCTGTGGCTGGTCGACATCCTGTGGTTCCACATGCCACGTTTGGAGTGATAATGGTGGAAGAAGTTCCTCAAGTAGATCCTCTCCACTTCCAGTCCTGCCTGGATAATCCTAGAGCAGAGAACAGAGGAGAGTTTGTTTACTTACATTTAATTTCGTTAGCCTTTAAGGCAGTGGTTCCCAAATGTTTTAAGCCACAATATCGATATTAAGTGAACTATTAGGCCTACTATCAATCAAAACTGACGTTAACTCTTTTATGTTGTTGTCCAGATTCACACATAAATATGATAAATATCGAACATAAACTAATCAATTAACCAAAAATAAGTATGCTACTTGGTTGAATGCATTTCTTTTGTTCAAAATTTAAATCAGCTTAAAACCTGCAATAATAGATTGTGAACGAGTTGTGAACACAGTTCAACAGTTCAAATGTTTTTTAAACTTTTTTCTAAAAAGTTGAATGAAGACAACAAATGCAAATTGAGCAAATAGACTAAAAAACTATGAGTAACACACAAGTCTATCTATTAAGTGACATTTAAAAAAAAAAAAAAGAGAGGCACACACCTGTCGAGGAGCTCCCAGTCTTCTCCTCCCCAGCGGTCTGTGAATTCCTTGGTGTTCATTCCTCCAACTGCATCCAGATCTGACTTATAGATCCCCAGCAGACCAAAGCCATTGACCTCCCAGTAACCTGCAACACAGATGGTCACATTTTCATTAAAATTTAATGTCACCTACATCCACACAAATTTTACTGACTATGTTCATTTAAAGCTGTTTGCATTGTTTTTACTAGTTTCGTTCTACATCTCTTATGTTGCTTTTTTGTGCCTCACACAATACACGTCTTACCACGACCACTGCCTTTGTTTTAAGATCTCATATCAATGTGAGAAAAAACATTATTTTTATGAATCTACACCTGCCACACCTGGCATGACTGGCTGCCACGATTCACTAAAAGAGGTTTAGCCAGTAGAGCATATTTGTCTGAGTTTGTGTGGCTGTAGGCAGTAAGTTATTAATCGAACATGTCAACGCAAGAAGAACAGATGAAGACATGAACGTGGAGGTTGCTGTGTAGATTCCCCTCCATCTCTGGAATCACATCTGCTTGTTTAAGACTGAGTCCCTAAATCGACAAAGGAGCAGTGGAAGAGTGGGCCTCCTAAAACGGGTCAGTAGTAATTCAAAGAAAAAAGGAGGGGAGCCTTGATGCAGAAAACTGAGAATATGTACAGCAATCTGCTCAATATGCCCAAACCGTTTCTGCATTGATGTGTCTGTCTCCCTCTTTGCTGTACATCTAACAGGGTACCAACACTCCAAGTGACAAATTCAAGAATTTCCCACCAGTTTAACCATTCATTTTAAAACTACTGCTATATGAACACTCCATTAAAAGATTTCTGATAATGATGACTCAAGTGGTAAAGTTTTAGTGCTTTACAAAAATGTTAGTATTATATTTCAGCAAGAGAGAGAAAAGAATTACTTTTAAATTTTTTTATTAATTTTCAAAAGGAACCACAGTTACATGAAAATAAAAACTAAAGTTGCATGTACCTCTGGGCTCTAATGGAGTAGCTCCACAGTCCAGTCTCAGGACTATTGGAGCAAAGGCCATGTATCCCTCCACACAGTGCTTCCTGATGGTATCGATGATGGAGGGAGGAAAGTGGATGTGGAGGTCACAAAGAAACACAATGCTGTGGTCATCCTGAGGGAGAATGAGGAGGGAAATATATAAAATGAGATTCATTATTACTGTCTATTCATACATCCATCACTTCATCTTAATGCTTTATTGCCCAGTGATGTTGCGATACTCACATTTATGAGGTCAACACCTGCTTGCAGACCAGCGGAGCGCTCAAAGTTTCCACTCAGCTTCACATACTGGTACCTGATCAATTCCACAGGCATTATTATAGTACATGCATATCCTGTGTAATGAGCTTCAGAAGTTCAGATTCAATGTAAAAGTGAAACACAAACACATACCTGGGGAGAGAGGATTTCTGTAGAGCCTTCCTCACATCCATGTCGGTGCTGTTGAAGTCAGTGATGATGAGATTGAAGTTGGCGTCTCCAGTTTCTCTGAACAGTTGTTCCATCTCAGCAATCAGCTGCTGCACCCACCGAGCCTGGTTTTTGACTGAGAAAGATGTACAAATAAATGATCAGTTATTTAGGTAATGCATAACGATGCCTGTGTACTTAAAATAACTGCAGCCACAATCCATTCACTTCAGTGTTTGTTAGCGAGCATGTTTTGGCTTCTGCTGCTCATCAGCAACTATCAAGGGATATGTGTGTGTTTGAGTACTGGAAATTTCATGTAGTATTATTACATATACATTGTCGCCTTAACATTTCACCATAACATAGAACAAAAAACAGCATATAATATACAATAACAGTAACAACAAATAACAATTTAGAAAATAAAGCCACAAAGCATTGTCAAAAAGGCAATAACAACATCAAGAAAAAGGCACCGTCGCACTGAATTCATGCTCCCAACTATGACGTTTTGACATGACGTTTTATCAAGTACTCTAGTATTCTAGTATTATCTGACGAAGACAAAATGTAGAAACACATTGCTGCACTCAATCTTTTTTGGGAGCGTCAAATCAGTGCGTAAACACCTTTTCTTAAAAACTTTTTTTTTTTTTTTTTTTTTTTTTTTTTTTAAAACAACCACAGAGAAAAGGATTATAAATAGCATCATACATGTATTTTACTATAGAGAAAAGGAACTTTTAAATTTTTATCTAGAACCAATATTGCAATATTTACTTTGTGGACAAAGGACATTGTTGACCTGAGCAGGATGCCAATATTTCATTACTGAAGTAAATATATGGATCACTCCCAAAAAGTGTTTTTCAAAAGGTCCACTGAGATCTGAGTCTTTATACAGCTTTGAGTCTGATACTGAAACAGATAACAGAGGCCTTTCTTTTAATAAGGTAATATTGACAAGGATTCTGTGGTTAGGAAATGCCCATTAATGTCAATATTGTACTTTCTAAAAGGAGATCAAGTCCAAGAAGGAAATGTTGACATATTGAGGTTAATCTTATGTTGTTTGAAAATGCTTCCCACGTGGTGGTTTTCTAAAATGTCATCAAGTCATCAATTATGTCATGTGTCTGAATTTCAACACCTGAGCACCTTGATGATGAATGTTTCTTTGGATAGGAAAAGTAGAAACAGAAGACAACACACAAAATGAAGCACAAGGAAAAAGAAGGAGTTGGTGAATGTAATGGCTGTAATGAGCATGGTAAAAGGTGTATGTACCCGGTACTATGAAGTTGACGGTGGCAGCAGAATTCCAGCGGAAGCCCACCGGGTTACACAGCACCAGCTGAGGTTTCGGCCGTTGGAAATTCAAGTCCTTGCTGGGTTGCCTGCTGTGGCGAATCAGAGTGTAGATGTAGTGTGACAGGCGCAGCAGCTGGCCGTTCACATCTTTCAGCTCCAGCTCCAGAAGGTAGCGGCTGCCCTGGACCTCATCCACACGCTTCACCACGTTAACCACACTCTCCAATGTGAACTGCCTTCAAGGTCAGAGAGAATCAAAGAAAAAATGTGAAATGTGCTGCAAAACAATTATGCAATCTATGCATGTGACTTTACTTGCTATTTAATTACCTGACCTGTTGGTGTCAGGACAACAACCTACTCCTGAATGTCAGCAAGACTATTGAGCTGATAGTGGACTTTGGGAAGATGCAAGGACGGAACTATGCCCTCCCTTAATATCAACGGGTCCTCGGTGGAGAGGGTGGAGTACCTTGTTGTCCATATCACCGATGGCCTGTCCTGTTTGCTGCATACTGACTCAGTGGTGAGAAAGGCAAGGCAGAGACTGTTTCACCTCAGATGCTTGAGGAAATTCTGGGTATCTCCTCAAATACTGAGGAATACTGATGGGGAACATCACTGCCTGGTACAGAAACAGCACCGAACAGGACTGTACAGCCCTGCAAAGAGTGGTTCATTAGGCTGAACATACAATAGGTGGTGCTCTACCTTGCCTAAAGGATATTTCCACGAGGCGCTGCAAGAATAAAACTAAGAGAATCATTAGGGATCTAAACCACCCGGATAACAGCCTTTTCTCCCTGCTGTGGTCGGGAATAGGGTACCGGATACACCAGGCCAGCACTGAGAGGCTTGAAGAGCTTCTGCAATCAGGCAAATAGGATCCTAAATGATCCTTTATTAAATTACTATTTAAACTCTTTTTGTTTTTTAAGGATTGCTTTTATTAGATAGCCACAGTAGAGAGAGACAGGAAAGGCAGGGGAGAGAGAGGATGACATGAAGCAAAGGGCCCAGGCTGGTTTCGAACCCAGGCCACTCTACCAGGTGAGCTACTGGGGCTCCCCTATTTAAACTCTTTTTAATTCACAAATTGAAGGAACTGGCGGGATTACATTTCAGTGTGATTGTACCTTATAAGATTAAATGTGACAAATAAACCTGATTGATTCATTGATTAATTGGTAATTATACTGGAAGTGTGGTTGACAACAGGATTCCTTGCAAGTGAATTTCGTAACCTAGCTATATATATTTTTTTTTATAGTTTCCCAAAGTTCAGGACTGTCATGCCAGCATACATTTTTCAGTTAGGTCAGTGGTTCCCAACCTAAGAGTGGAGGCCCCACCAAAGGGTCCCAAGATAAATCTGAGCGGTTGCAAGTTCATTGGTCTACATCAAGGCTGGTCAGATAAAAATCTGTGTATCAGTCTCTTTCGTCTGGATCCTCTGGAGGCTGAGCAAGCAGATTTTATACATTTTTTTCCTCTATTAACTAGGTTCTGGATAATTTTATCTCTTTAATTTGAATAATTTTAGAGGCCTAAACAATGTAAGATGGACATACATGTAGGGCCGCAACTAACTATTGTCTTGATTACTGATTAATCTGCCGATTATTTTCTCGATTGAACAATTATTTGTTTAGTCTATAAAATGTCAGGAAATTGTGAAAAATGGTGATGTTTTCAAATGTCTTGTTTTGTCTGATCGCCAGCCCAAAACCCAAAGACATTCAGTTTACTATCATAGAAGTGTAAGAGTAAGTGTAATATTCACATTTGTGAAGCTGGAATTAGCACATTTTTGCTTGAAATGGACTTTAACGATTAATCGATTATCAAAATAGTTACCCGTTACTTTTCTGTCGATCAACTAATTGGTTAATCGACTAATTATTGCAGCTCTACATAGAGGGGTTGCAGGTAGATATAGCTTTATTTTGGGGTCACAAGCCAAAAAAGTTAGGAACCAGAGAATTAGCTTCTACTTTTTACCCATTTTAGATCTCTCAGGGAAAAACTCTCACTGAAATAAAGCTGATTCACAGGCACATATATATGCACAAATGTATATACAAATACAGTACTTACCCGTGGTGCTTTTCGTTGAGTTGGTCCATGAAAGCCTTGACTATGGGCAGAGCATCACTGGACTGGAACAGTAGGTTGCCTGAGATGTTGCAGCGCAGGTCGATCCAGTCTGATCGCTGTGCCTGAAGGTCCAGGTGGCTGACCTGAAAGGTCTGGTTCCAGTTGATCTCAGTGTCAAACACCGGTGCAGGGGTGAGGTCCTTGTCATGCGCGCCTTCAAAGTCTCCTTCTGGTCCCCATAGAGAGAGTCTCCCACGCTCCTTGGTGTCTCTCCTGCTCAAAGCTCTGTTGCGAGCCTTGTCTTCCTTCCCCACTTGGTCCTCCTTTCCTTTCACATCCAACAGCTTATTGTCTAATCTAGCAATCATCTTTGCACGGTGGATGCTCTTTTCTAGATCCTGCTGTAGAGGCATATTCATCTCTATCTCCTTATCCCTGAGGCGTTTGTCCCTCTGATTTAGCCTTACTAAAGGGCGGTTGATGTCTCTCTTGGGAGTGGTAACACGCTTGGTGGCGGCTGGCTGGAGCTCCATTCCTTTGGTTACAAACCGCTGCTTGGCCACTGTAGGGTTTTCAGGAAGAAGAGCGTCCCTCTCTAAGGGTTGAAGTTTTGAGTCTTTCAGTCTCTGGATATGGATATGTTTTATTTTACGGGACCTCTGAGTATTATGCTGTTTAGCATTGAGCTGCTCTGATGGGATTGCTGGTCGTTCCTTTGCCTTAAGCTGCTCTCTGTCCACTGGTATTGGTGGATTTGTCTGTCCTGTTCTCACAGCTGTCTCTGCTGATTTGAGCTTTTGTCTCTTTGCTGGTCTTGACTTCCCTTCTGGTTTCATCTGTTCTACTTTTTTAAACCGGTCCTCTGGCTTTAATTTTGTCCAGTTCTGTTGCAGATGATGTTTTGAGGCTTGTGTTGGCATAGACTGCAGAGGCTCAACTGGTTTCTGTGGCTCTGGCTGAGGCTGTGGGACACCGTATTTCCCTTGCCAACCTTGCTGTCTTGTGTCAGAGGTGTTCTTCAGCATGTTGTTAGTTTCTTGCATGACTAATGAGAAGAGTTTGCGCCTGCGTTTCTGAGCATAGTCATCATAATCATCACCATAGTCTGGAAAAAGGGTGTTATCTACCTGGTCCAGCCTGGCTTCCTTTTCTCTTTGATAGGCTTCAATGTCAAACTTGTCCTCCTCATCTAGCACTGATTTCCTCCTCAGGAAACCAAAATCTAACATTCACCAGAAGCAGAGAGAAAAAGAGAGTGTAATGGAGTGACAATACAAGTAACTTTTAAAAAAAAAAATGTTTTTTAATAGAAGAGGGAAGTACAAAATACCTCTGCCTGCGTTTCCTTTTTCCTGCATATCAGGATGGTCTAGTCTCATGTATCTAGAGAAACCAAATCTGAAGACAAGAGGACAAAAATTATGCAAAGATTTAGAAGTTAATTTGCTTGATGTTACATTAAGATCACAAATTACTTTTCAGATAGGAAAATTCTCAGTATACTTAAAGATACATCATCCTCTGTGATACTATAAACTACTTCTAACTCTGCCCTGTCCTACTGTATGTATTTCCATTTAGTATACTATGTGAGGTCTCACATCTTCATGTAGTAGGGGCTCTCAGGGTAGAAGCAGCTGTTCTCTGTCTCCATGTGTGTGAGTCGGGTGTAGTCATTGGGGTAGATGTAGGACATGTGGACCTGGGGAGATGAAACGAAATGACATGCTGTTAAAAGAGCTTACTGATGAATTGAGATCTTGTATAATAAGGGTTATCCAACCCCTGTCCGCAGGGATCAAACAGGTGAGCGCAGAGTTGAGATGAAAACAAAACATACTGCATGTGTTTTTTGGATGTATACCAGATTTCAGAATTGATGTTAAGTAAGGTTCATATTTAAATAAATTCCAAACTAAAATATGCCTTAATTCAAAGCAATGGTTCAATAGTTTAGGAAATACGCTTATTTGCTTTCTTGTTGTGTGTTAGAGGATATCTGTCTGTTAAATATGAAGCTACATCCAGCGACCGACTACAGCGACTGACAAAAGTCTTGTCGCTTATCTATGTTGTAGAAACACCGGCTATTAACCTGACTTTTAATTAATCAATTGGTGTTAGAAATAGCTCATATGAAAAGCTAAAACCCTCCCAGATGATGTTTAATGCACTGAAATAAATTTGTGTCACTGAAAAAAAGATCTATCATTTAATCAAGGCAGAAAGGTCAAATTTTGGCAAGACAAAAGTTTTGTCACCTATACAGAAATTGAACAAATTTACTGCAAATACAAAAATATGTCAGCAAATTAAGTAGTGGTGCCGTGAGATCCAAATTTAATATATTGTATGACTTCCATGAGCTTGAAGGACTGCATCCATGCAGTTTGGCAAGGATTCATACAATTTATTGATGAAGTCATCAGGAATAACAAAGAAAGCAGTCTTGCATGCGTCCCAGAGTTCATCAGTATTCTTTGGTTTCGTCTTCCATGCTTCCTCTTTCATCCTACCCCACATATGCTCAATGATGTTCATGTCTGGTGACTGGACTGGCCAATCCTGGAGCATCTTGATCTTCTTCACCTTGAGGAACTTTGATGATGGAAGTATGCGATGGAGCACCATCCTGCTGCAGAATTTGGCCTCTTATGGTTGGGAATATAAGAGGTAGCTAAGATTTCTTGGTATTTTAGACTATTGATGTTGCCTTCCACCCTGCAGATCTCTCACACACCCCCATACTGGATGTAACCCCAGACCATGATTTTTCCCCCCCACCAAACTTCACTGTTTTCTGGGTGAATCTCAGATCCATGCAGGCTCCAGTAGGTCTCCTGCAATATTTGCGGCAACTGTGGTGTAATTCAACAGAAGATTCATCTGAAAAATCCACCTTCTGCCACTTTTCCAGCGTCCATCCTTTTAGCAGGCTGTGGGCCTTGGCAAATGCCACACGGTTTTTCAATTGTCTTTTGTTTAGTGCTGGCTTCTGGGCACTGAATCGACCATGGATGCCATTTTGAGACAGAATCCGACTAACTGTTCTGGTTGACACAGGGACTTCAGGTGACCAGGTCTCGTGGAGTTCTGCTGCAGTGGAAAATGGGCTGGCCTTGGATTTTCGAGCCAATAAACGGTCCTCTCGAGCAGTTGTCTTGCGGGGTCTGCCTGACCTGGGTTTGTCAAAAACATCTCCAGTCTCTTCAAATCTTTTTTTTATCCTCTGTACTTGACACTGAGACACATTGAATGTGTCTGCCACATCAGCAGTGGATCTGGTCTTCAGCCTCTTGATAATCAAAATATAGTCTCAGGGTGAATCTTAGGCATGTTTGCAGAGGTCTAGTTGCAGTTGATGTGAAGGTCCAGTGTACTGGGGTTCTTATTATACACACCTGGGACCTAATTGATCCATTATTAGTCACAGGTGAAGATCATATGACAAGGCGACAACAATTGACTCAATGGGCTTTACCAAGCTGTGAATATTAGAATACTTTTTGACAGTTCCGTTTTGCACTGAAACATTATTACAAAAGCTGTTGGGATTAAAATGAGCCATTTCTTGTAAAAAAAATCTTGATTAGAAATATATTTCAGCGGCACTTCAGGTCATTTTGTACACAAGCAACAAGACTTTTGTCAGGGACTGTAGCTTAGCATAAAGATTTGAAACAGCTCACTAATTAACAAGTTATATATTGTTTTGTTTAATCTGTACAAAAACCGATGTGTAAAACGACATGCTGTGGTCTTACGGGAGTTGTGTGCAGGACTATTTCTTGGCTTGGCAGTGACATTCTGAAGTCTTATTGTCTCCATGATGTTGCCAGACAAGACTCCAGGAAGTCACTGCAAAGTACAAAATACAATAGCAAATTCCTTGTATGTGTAAACTTACTTGGCAATAAAGCTGATTCTGATTCTGTTATCTTTCGCGAGTACATGGTTCTTTCATTCCAACACTGTATTCAGGACCTATTTTGAGTGAATGATGAGCTCTGAAAAATAATGTGAGCTGGAGCTCACCCAGTAGAAATGTAAATGAAATAAACAAACTATATAAATACATACAAATTGCAGTCCCTGGTAGCGGAGCAGAGGAAAGTCTTTGATTGTGTAGCTGGGTTTGTACGAGCAGTCAGGCAGAAGACCTTGTAGGAACTCGCTGTTTATCAATGGCACTGCAAACAAATACAACACAAAGATGTGAGATAAGATTACTTTGTGCATTAAGTAGAAGGAGATAAGTTGCACAATAGTTGCATCTGGGATGGTAGGATGCCATGTTGTAAAGAACTAGAGCAACAGAGAGACATCTCTCACCTTGGTACAGAGTGTCTCGCAGGTCTTCCCTCAGTATGTCTGCTGCTGCACCACGCTGTTTTGTGGGGGTGTGTTTGTGGCTTGCAACCGTCTGTGGTATGTGGTCAATGTCACTCATTAACAAGGCAGACTCATCTGTGAGATGAAGCCACAGCGCATTAGTTTAAGAGAAGTGCTCTGTATTCATTGTGCAACAAAACCACTGATTTGATCTGCAGGTTTGAGCATCCTTGCAGAATAATAAAGGCATACAGTCTTGTATTATGAGATCTACGCTGAGCTATGGTTTTTTTTTTTTTTTTTTTTTTTTTTTTTTTAAAAAGGCAGCAGGAATGATGTGTGGGTTTTTGTGTACTTACTAACATAGAGGGAGATATAATTGGATTCAATAACCATGAACCTAAAACCTTGGTCCAGGAGCTGCCACTGTGTGAAAACAAAAAGAACTGCATGTCTCTTCCACTCTATTACTTACATTGCACATGAAAATGAGCACAGACCTGATGTGAGAGTTGGGACCAATAAAATGAGACAAAGAAAGAAGTAGAGGACATTTTTTATGACTGCTGATCAGTCCAACTACTTACTGCCACCTCCAAATGGTCAGTCCCTCTGTCGTTTTGCTTGTGGATAACTTCAAAAAAGTACCTCCTCTGAGCAGACAACCTGTCAGACAGTAAATGTTCATATTCAGTACTACATTATAGTGATATCAGACACGACCTAAAATATTTCTCCAAAGAAATACAATCATGTAGCTGTGTGGGTCCTGGTTGGCTTCGCAGCTCTACTGAACATAAAGGTTGCAACAGCTCCTATGGTCAGATAAAGATCTGTGTATAAGTCTCTTTCCCCCAGTGGCTTCTCAAGCAGATATTATATATTTTGTTATATACAATTAATTAGGTTAATTATAGGTTCTGCACAAATTATCTGTCTGATTTCCCTGTGTGTGTGTGTGTGTGTGTGTGTGTGTGTGTGTGTGGCAATGGCCCCTTACCAGTTTCAGGGAATGCCAGCATCACAGAGGAAAACTAAATCAATTATAACCTCTAGATATAATGTTCTCCCTCTTATAGGTTTGTCCTCCTTGAGAATATTAAAGATTTACACTTTTGTAGTTTTCATGTAATACATCTTTCTATTCAAAAACACTTTTTAAAATCCAAATAATCAGTACAAACAAGGCCACTAGACATGTACATAAACTCAGTGTTGATCTTAATTGCTGAGGTTTACATTTTCCGTCGTTGGTGGTAACTCATCGACCTTGTCCACATTGTGTAGCATACAAGATTTCCTGTATAGTTACAGTAAACCACACCCACACAGTGTGACAAAGCTTTCCAGCATGTTAGTAGTAATGCTGTGAAGAGTAGTAGTAGTTGATGTCATTAAAAGAGGTACTCCTGCAATTTAGTTTTTCCACTTATACAAAAAAATGTAGCGGACTTGCAAGAGACAGATTAAAAAAAGAAAGGTCAATATTTAGGCAGCAAGAGGCTGCGATGGCTTGACTTTTAGTCCCCAGTATGGCTCAAGCTCCTAAAATTGCTGTATCCTGCAATTTCCATGATGATGAGTCGAGGTCTGATATTTTAGGGGACATAAACATAAGAAAAACACATTTTTGACTGGAGGGGTACTTTAGGTTGGGATAATATGATATGATATGATATGATATTTGGGGACAGTTAAAACATATGACTTTTTCCTTTAAGTTAGAATAGTTTGGCTTATTTTTATTGAGAGATTTCTGTCGGTGTTGTTTTACATGTGCTCTTCTCATGGGTTTGAAGTGGAAGGGACTGAGCTGGAAAATGGGTATGTCCCATATATGTGTGCACCAACCAGATCTTTCAATATTATTTGAATGAGAATCTGATGAGTGTTGTTGGGTTATTTGTTCATGTTGCCTCAGGGAGATGCCACTGTGATGAAGCAGATTAAGTTTTTTTTGTTGCTTCTTTAGTAATACATTTTTTAAATGGTATGGAGGAAATACTTAAGATTTCAAACCAAGTTTTCAGGGGGGTCCGACAACTGAGTTTTGCAATCAGGGAAAGAGACTGAACTGAACTGGGTTAATTACTACACACATAATACAGTACTGTATGTTAATCTACTCACTAACAATAAAATCTAGTCTTGTATCAACTTACTGAACTGGTCTGGAGGTCTGACTGGCATACTTCTCAAACTCGCCTGGGGCTGTCCACTCTGTGCCAGTCTAGAAAAAGAAAACCCATATGCAAACAAATAATAATAATAATAATAATAATAATAATAATTATTATTATGATGTTTATTATTTATAGAGCACTTATCAAACAAACTACAAAGTGCTTCACAGAGAGAGAAATAAAATACAACAGTGAAAGATAAAATATATAAAAGGGTAAAAACAAAATAAGAGATAATAACAATAAATTAAAAACCAATAAACTAAACAGACAGCTCAGATATAAGATCAGGATATGCTTTCAGATAAAAGTGAGTTTTGAGAAGAGACTTGAAAGAAGACACTGATTCAGACAACCTAATTTCTTCAGGCAAGATATTCCAGAACCTCAGGGCCCTGATGGCAAAATCTCTGCCCCCCTTTGTTTTCATCCTGGACACAGGAAGAGACAGACCCCTGCCTGAAGATCTCAAACTATGTAAAGGTTCATAGGGGATTAAAAGGTCTAAAATGTAATCTGGAGCCAGACCATGAAGAGCCTTAAAAGTAATCAATAAGATCTTAAAAAATCAAGCCTAAAACAAACAGGGAGCCAATGTAAAGAGGCTAAAACAGGTGTGATGTGATCATACCTCTTGGTCCTCGTTAAAAGCCTAGCAGCTGAGTTCTGTACAGTCTGCAGTCATTTCAGAGTTTTTTGATTAAGACAAGTGAACAGACTGTTACAATAATCAAGGCGTGAGGAGACAAAAGCATGTACAACAGTTTCTGCATAAGTAAGATTTAAAATAGATCATATTTTTGCATTTCTGAGGTGATAAAAACATGATTGGACAAGCTTAGTGATATGTTGCTCAAAACATAAATTGCTATCAAACAGGACACCAAGATTTCTTGCAACAGGCTTGATATGTTGTGACAGGTAGCCAGTATTTGTTTAGTGATATGTTGGGCCCAATAACAAGGATTTCTGTTTTATTTGAGTTGAGCTGAAGAAAAGTTATCGACATCCAGTTTTTTTATGTCAGACAGGCAGTCCTGCAGAGAACTCAGCGTACTAAGGTCAGTGGGCTTGACAGGGAGGTACAAGTGTGTGTCATTGAGAAATGACAACATGAAGTTATTAATGGCGACACAGAACTTCCTGTTGGACAAATAAGATGAGAACCAGTTTAGTGCAGTTCCAGATATGCCCACCCAGTGCCTCAGTCTATCTAGAAGAATGATCAATACTGTCATAAAAACACCTGCCTGCGTCAGCATTCATTAAAAAGGTCATTAGTGACTTTGAGAAGGGCTGTCTCAGTGCTGTGTTGCTGACGAAAACCAGACTGAAACTTTTCAAAAAAGGTACTATTGTTTTCCACAGCATCAAGAAGCTGCTTAGATACCTTGGATAACCATGGAAATAAAAGGCAGTTTAGAGATCGGACGATAATTATCCAGGAGGGTAGGATCAAGCCCAGGATTTTTTTAGGACTGGTTGGACACAAGGAGTTTTAAAGTAATCTTGGACGCAGCCAGTCGACAGCGAGCTGTTCAAGATAGATAGCAAATGGGACACAATACAATCCATAACTTCCAATAAAAACCTTGTTGAAATTATATCAACAGGACTGGAGTATACTCTCATAGGAGACATGATTTTGGTGAGTGCAGGCAGAGTAACAACAGAAAATTTGTTCAATGAATCCCTGAGCAGGTGATCCACATCTAAAAAGGCAGGATTGGGGGTAATACCAAATCTTATTAACTCCACCTTTGCAGCCAAGTGCAATAAAAACTTTTCACAGTCAGCAACACAATCAGCAGGGGCACAAGGAGAGGCTGGGTTAACTAACTGATCGACAGTCTTAAATAGGAATCTGGGGTTGTGCTGATGGGCAGAAATAAGTGCAGAGAAATGGCATGTTCTTGCAGTTTTTTAGCATCCCATTATAAAAGAGTAATAACTCTTTCATAGCCACAAAGGTGACCTGGAGACCTGATTTCTTCCATCTACGTTCTGCTCTTCTGCATTTCCTTTTACAGCTTTGAATACTGTTATTTAACCATGGCTGTTTTCTAGTCTTTGAGTTTGGTCTATTTTTCAGATGAGCTTTGAGATCTAAGGTTGAGGAACACAGAGAATTAACAGAATCAACCAAATAGTTGGTGTTGGAGGAGTCAGGAAACACATTGCCAAGAGAACTGAACAGTGTACAGAATTTAGAGGCACTATGCTCATTAAGGACGTGTGTGTAATTAGAGCGGAATAAGACAGTACTAGCAGCAAATAATTCACAGTTAAAAACAATGCATAGGTGATCAGATGCAAACATGTCCCTTAATTCCAAAGATGGTTTTCTCAGACCCAGACTAAAGACTAGGTCTAAAGTGTGGCCACGGGAATGAGTTTGTCCAGACACATGTTGCAAGTTTAGAGTTAGTGATATTTTAAAAAAAATCAGCAGCAAGGGCATTAGAAGACTCATCAACAATTCTATCATAATTTAAAACAAGACTGGAAAAAAATTCAGGGAGCTCCAACAAGAACGAACCATCTGGTTTAAGGGGGGAAATAAATAAGAGTAAATATGATCGGGAGTGGGCCGCCAAGTTTAAACATGAGCACTTCAAAAGTAGGAAACTTAAATGCTTCCTATAGATAGTAACAATGCCGCCACTACGACCACAATCCCTAGGGTGGCTAAAGCAGTCATAATCTGGAAGGCACAATTCAGCAGTGACTGTGATCACCAGGACGTAACCAGGATTCTGATAAAAACATGAAATCTAAAAATCAGTAGAAGAGATAAAACCATTTAAAATAAATGTTTTGTTAGAGAGGGACCTTGGATTGAGAAGAGCCATCTTAAACAGTCTGCTGGGTTAGAACAGAAGTTGAAACTTGGAGATAGGGTTCTGGCCCTGATCTTTATTAAATTGTTAATATTGCTGTGTAGGCTGTGTCTGTTTTGTTTGAGAGACCTATGCGAAATTACCATAGGAATTTTAAAAGTAGTGCTAGAAGGATCCAGGCTCCAAATATGAACAGGAAAAGCAGCACTATGATCACTCCACAAGGGGGAGTTAGTGACAGCAGAAGGTGCATGGCTGTTTTTGGTGGGCACAGAAGAGAAAGAAGAGGGACGAGGGTGAGAGCGAGAGCGAGGGGAGACAGGTGATGTAAATAGTCAATTACGTGAGGAGGACAGTACAGCGTGCCGCAGGATAGCCGCCGTCTCATGTAAACAAGGAAGAACGATCCCAATATAAGTTAAAATTGTGAAAAAAAAACAAAACAATGTCATGGGTACTGCAGACAGACTGGAGCCAGGTATGAAGGCTGAGGATATGGGTCCAATGTAGGAATTGGACCCAAAACATTACAGAGACAAGTATGAGGAAATTACCCTCCGCCACTTGATAAGATGACAGACATGCATACCTTTCCAACCCATGCCAATAACTGCAAGTTGAGGGGAGAGTCATCTGTGCTGAGCCAAAACTCAGAGTTGTCATCAGAGCTCAAAGCAAACACAAACTCTCCTGAGAGACAGAGAAAAAATGAGTCAAAATGATAAAGATACAGACTGAGGAAGCGATAAGGGGAGATGTATAGCACGAATGTACTCAATGTGGTAACAGACAGGAACTAGATGAAAAAAATGCATGTTGCACCGTCAGTATATGGATGTAGATAACCAAATATCCTGAGCCCATAGTTGGTCCACTGAGGAGAGACGGCCAGCTTCTGCACTGTAGTCCTGGACTGAAAGAGAGAGGAAAGGGAAACACTGACAATCAGCCATGATGTTTACTCAAAGTGAGACTACATCTTGAGTCCACAGACATTAGGATTTAGCACATGGATGTAGAACCTCTCCTCTCACCTCTGACTGAAAACAACTGTGTGTGTGTTTGCCTACACTTGCGTCAGTGTGTGTGTGCAGGGATGTCTTTGCCACATAAAAACTCAGTTGCTAAACAATAACACCATTATCCTTTAAAAAACCTTGTATGAGAACTGTATGTGACATGTGGCATAATCTTGATAATGTTGTCCTCTGGTGTAAAACTTGAACAAGTGTAAAAGGCATCACTGGATTCTGCTTTCCTATCTTTCTAAATATTAAGCCATGAATTACAAGTAGAACATGTTGCGAAAAGTCGATGACGCAAAATACCAAGACATACTGTGAAGCGACTTGGGGAACTAACAAGAGTCTACAGCCATGCTAGCAGCTCTGTGAGGCTGTAAATAGACACAGCGGTGCTTTCAGCTAAATGCTAATGTCACGTCAGCATGCTAACATACTGGCAATCGCCATGTCCCAAATCCATACTACATACTGATTCTAAGTAGGTTTTTAGTATGTAGTGTGTTCACACTGGAAAATAAAAACAAAATAAAAGTATATTCAAAGCAGACAGTGAGCATACTAAATACGGTTGATTTTGAGTGTGCTGTTAATGTTCACTATTCTTCCACAATGCAATACACAAAAGGAAATGGAGGAGTTGCTCACAGCTTAAGAGTGAAACAGTTCCAAAAAAAATTCTTGGAAAACAAAAAAATAAGTATTAAATCTTAGTAAAAACACTTTGATGTCTATTTGTGAAGTTTAATTGGAAGTAGCTTTGTCACATGTATTGTATAATTTCCTGTTCGTATCAAAGTATCTTGATATTTTTGTATACTACTGTAACAGCTAAAACAGTATACTATCATGATTAGTATGTAGTACATACTGTATAGAATTAGTAAGTAGTATGGATTTGGAACACAGCTAATGACCATGCTAACATGCTTATGTTTAGCAGGTGTAATGTTTACTATGGTCGTGTCTAGATGGTAACCCTGGATTTGCGGAAACTCGCGAGATTTTACGCGTTGTTTCTTTGTTGTGCGAGTTCCTAAACCTAACCAAGTAGTTCTATTGCCTAAACAAGTTGTTTTATTGCCTAAACATATCTCGCGAGAGTTTCCGCAAATCCAGGGTTACCATCTAGACAGGACCGTTTACATTGTTCACCATCTTAGTTTAGCATGTTAGCATGCTAACATTTGCTAATTAACAGCTAAAGGATTACCAAAAGTCATTACAATTCTTCCTGAGGGGAACTTGAATGCTAGAAGAAAAGTCAGGGCAGTCACTAAAGTCAGTAGGATTCATCCTCTGGACACCATGAATGTCTGTATAACATTTCATGGCAATTTATTTAATAGTTGCTGAGATATTGAAGTCTGGAACGAAGTGGTGGACCAGCTGACCAACACTGCCATCACTGGAGCTTTGTTGCTAGTGTGGCTAAAAATGTAAATTACGAATTAAATATAATTAATGAAAACTGAGTGAACTCAGAAGATAAGGGTTTGACTTACGTGAGGATACAGCGGGTAGTGCAAGTTCTTGAAGAGGTCAGCAGTAGAACTGCCACACCAGTCCTCAAAGACATGCAGATTGGCCTGTCCCTTATACTGCAGGAGAAAACAGAGCGATGTTGAGAACACACTGGTGTTTATGCTGCAGTCAGTCAGCAGTGGGACAATTAACCATCTGGCCTTAGTACTTAGCAAATTAAAAACAACAAGTACAGACTTCCTTAGATATCACTTGACAATACAATGACAGGACTACTGGTTTCAACTGTCACCTGACTCCAATTATCCACACCCTCTTCCTGTATACAGACATGTCTTGCTTAAAGAGTCAGTTCACCCAAATTATAAAACATTTTCTCCCTTACCTCTAGTGGTATCTAGCAGATAGTTTTGGTTTTATTTGCTCAAGATATCCGCCTTTAAGATTTCTGCCTCCACCCCAATACATGGAGGTGAATGGAATTTTGTCTGTAGTACTCATTGCATTATCAAATGAAAATATGAATCTAAAAATAATGAATAAAAAAATTAATCTTTATGGAAAACTATTACTCTAAGCTGATCCTTTAAGTAAGATGTATTTATACACAGGTAGAGGGGTGGATCACAGGAATTGGGTGTCAAATTTCTCTTTCCTACCTATAATTGTGTCAATGAAAGTCTGTAGGAAACACACACACGTAAACGAGGAAGCAGTCGAGTTTCAGCAGAGGCCCAGATGTCCTGTAAACATACACCTGTGTGGCAGGCCATGTTATCTGATCTGCATGTGCTGATTGCAGCACAAGGGCAGTATAATGCAGGTAAGCGCCAAATCCTTGGTATTACCAGCCCAGTAGTTCAGATTTCATTAGGAGTCAAGCTAAACACTCATCAGCACAGTTAGTTAAATGTTAGCATAACCCGGGTTCTGAGGTCCAGATAAAAAAGGTGTAAAATAATGACTTAAGACTCTTCATAGGCCCTGTTTTGCTTGTTATCATTTAACAAGCCTATTTTCCTCTGTTTTCCAGTCTGTGATAAAAGACTGACTTGACTGGGAGTCAAGCTCAATCTTCTTTTATTTCAGAAAGAGGGTAACCACTAGGCTTACTTCAGGCACACTCACACCGATACTAATCATGTACAGCTGCAACGATTGTCGATCAACAGAAAACTAACTGGCAACTTTTTTGATCTTGATTGTTAATCATCTTCTATAGTTACAGCTTCACAATTGTGAGGAATTCCTGCTTTTCTTAGACTTATGTGATTGTAAATTGAGTATCTTTTAGGTTCGATTTAGCGGGCCGATTGCTTAAATAATGGTCACTCAGACATCATATCTCCACCAAATGTGGTTTCTATAGCCTCTCTCTCTCTCTCTCTCTCTCTCTCTGGGGGCGAGGAAGTCGGCTGCTCTGCACTCTGGTGTCAGATTTCACAGCCCTCTAGACCACTTTGACACGCCACATACACAATCATTGTAAAACGTAAAGTTTGTCGCTATAGCGCCACCATCTGGCCAAATTGCACAAAATTCGACACTGTACTCCCTCGGGTCCACAGCAATACACCCTCCAAATTTGAAAAATTTAAAATCGATTGGACAAATGGTTCTTGAGATATGTGGAGGACAGGCATACATATTTTATAGTTAGATTAAATACCCTCCAAAATTAAGGTACTTTATCAAATTGGTGCAAAAATGAAGTAAATTCAATATTGTCATAAAATAGTCATTTTGAGAGAACAGTATAAATCACTGACAGTTGACAAAATGTATGTATTGACCCATCACCTAGCACTTTGTTTGTGAATCAACAGGTTAGGCTGGGATTATTACACTGCTTATGTAAAGTTTGGTTACACTGGTTTGTAGAGCCAGACACACCAACAGCTTACCCCAAACATGAAATATGAGCTGCAAGCAACTTGCCAAAGCACAGCACTGCTTAATATAGTGGAAATATAATGACCCTACTACAGAGCAATGGAAGCTGCTGAAGCCGACTCTGCTGCAGGTAGTGTACACATAGGAGAATGCATTGAGGCGGGAGGGCATTGGGCAGGCCTGGGCAGGTTATTCAGAAGAGGTGAGTGTTAATGCATGCGGGTGCTATGGACACATACACACACACCTCTGGTTTCCAGGTTTGTTGAGTGTAGCTGGAGCTCCAAGCAGCTGAATCCTCCACAGAGTCTGGTTGACAGTCCCTTATGACCTGGAAAACGCACACATATTAAAATCACCGACTTTAGCTGGGTCTCCTCCAACCCTCCCTGCACACACCCTTGCATCACCACATTTTTTATTACCACTTCTTTTTCCATGCATCATCCTTACCGTTTTGTCAAACATGGCTCTCCTCCAGCTGCTACCGTCAACGTCAGGATTCATACCTGAGGAAGCGGGAGAAAACAATCACAGCAGCGCAGGGCTGACAGGCAAATATGCAGTGGCTGTGCACAGAGGGGTCTTATTTACTGATTTTAAAGAAATCTGCGATTTCCCCAGGAGGTGGGAGAAGTTGTTATTCTTGCACTGGCTTCCTGACTTTGCATCCAAACAAAAATGTATTCTAATCCCAAAATAGTGTGTGGCTTGATCTGCTTCTTATGGTTGGTGGCATAGGAAAGTCAGCTAACTCACAGATTCAGCTGCAAGGGTGTGTGGGGAGGGAGAAGCACAAATGTACATGTATGAATGACAAACTCTTGTAATAATTAGGCTGAATCTCAAACAGTGCTGCTGAAAATGTGACACAAACAAACAATGTCCTACTGCAACCACAGAAATCACTCACAAATTACATAAACTACGTAAGCCACCGTCACACCCAATGTCATAACTCAAGCTATCAAGCTCCTCTCCACATTTAAAAGCAGGCTGAAGACTTTGCTCTTTGATAAAGCTTATAGTTAGGGCTGGCTCAGGTGAGTCCTGAACCATCATAAATACAATTGAATTAACTTTTTTGCAAGATGCTTTTTCATCCATTTCTTGAGGGCTTATGTTGCATGAACAATGGAGGCTATTGTCCCAAAAGAGTCCCACCCATCCTCTGTTCCAATTCAATGCTGAGGACCACTGAATTTGACTCATCTCAGTCACAGCCTCAATGAGCTGCTATGGCACTCCTGTGTTGGCAAAAATCTCTGGCACTCTGGCAGAGCAGAAGAGAAATATTATTCCTTCTAACCTCTTCCATCATCTTTCAAATTATAAAAAAAGGTAGTGTGTAGTTTTAAAGAGGACCTCAGGTTTTTTATTTTAATGAGTTTGTGGTGTCAGCGAGTGAATTGGGGTTACAGTGCTTGTGGACTTGGGAGTCTGTCATTATCACCAGGGTGGAGATCTCCAAACACACACCCTTGAGACATGGTAGCCAATTTTGGCAACACAAGTAATTCTAGAGTGGTGGTTAAGAAAAGAAAGAGAGGAATATTTTTATCTCCATCTGCACTCAGTCTACCCCTTCTTCTGCTGCCTTTTCGTCACAATATTCACCACAGCACTGATAACGCATTTGTTCAATTTGATTTGTTCAGTCATCAAATCCAATCATTTCAAAATGACTGCCACTGCTTGCTTTGGTGAAATTCAGCTGATAAAAAGAAAATTGCTGCAGGACTTTGCAGGCTTTCAGCCTTCATACAGAGCACAGAAATGACATCTAAACAACAGAGCCTGGAGGTCTTTCATGTGGATATTGTATTAATGTGTCATTTTGGTCTGTGTTGTCTATTTTGCACGCTCAGGTTTCGTACAACTACTCTCCTGACACAGCCAAAAAAAAAACAAAACCCATTTCTACTGGACAATGTGCTACAGTTTTAGGATTTTAGACAAATGCTGTTGTACTTATATGTAAATTTCAGGGTGAGAGGCTATGTAAAATACAGTACAAGTCAAATATGCAGTTTACACAGTCAAAACAGTTATAGAGAAGTAGCATACCGCAGACAGTGTGATGCCAGAAGGTTTTTGTTTTCCAGAAAGCCTTATTATTATCATCATCATATCATTAACTCAAACAACGTTTTCTTCTCTACTAAAGAATTATTCAAAAATGTCTGGAGAAAGATGCCCAGCGGAGAGGACCACCACAAAAAAAAAAAATCACCCACCCACACAGATGGCAGCCTGTGTGGGTGGGTCTCCATCAGGCCATTTATTAACTGTAGCACTTCATACGTTATCTATGTTCTTAAGTGCCATTGTGACCTACATGTGGGAAAAACAAGCCATCCCTTAAAGACCCGTATCTGCAGAGCCGAGCCTCAGAGTGCTCCTGTAGTACCCTGTGTCGACAGTCTTTATCATTCAGTTTCTTCTCTACAGGTCATAGGTGATGAACATATTCCTGCTCTGTTGCGCAGGGAGGAAACCAGAACAATAAACATCTGCAGTGAGAGTGCTCCTTTTTAGATTGGACACACAGAGCCCAAGAGGTTTTTAATAAAAGAACTTCTCTCTTTTTTAGATTAACAACTCCTAATGTTGGATACTCTGAGTGGCTCTTTACAGCAGTTTTATGATGATATGGACTGATGTATTTCCTTTCATTCTCTTTGATATATTTTTTTAAAGTTTTGTGTCTTTTATTTGTATATAAAAAGGTTTACACAGACTACGATTGTAGGATATTGGTGTATGTGGACAAGGTACAATAGAACAATGAGCTAAATAGCGTTTAGTTAGGAAGTCGTTGTGGTGAAGGTGAAAATATGGTGCATTTATGAAGAGTGATGCTTAATGCAAAGTAGATTTTGTAAACATGGTATCTGATCTTGTATATCGGCCTCTGACAGTTGGTTTAGGGGAACTTGATCTTTGATTTTCTGATTTAAACATTTGTTGACTAGGTGTTAATAGTTGGAGCTTAATGAAGAGCCAATATTTAATCAAAGCCTGTGTGTAAAGTTGCCGTTGCGATGTCTTGAGAAAGATCTGCAGACTGAATCATCACTTATAACCCAGCCATCTGTTTCTTGTTTATATGTGATGTTTTGGGATGAGGAATACTGCTCTATCAGCAACAACAACAACAAGAGAAAAAACCCAATTATAAATCAGGATGAATATGAGCAGTACATTTTAATCTAAAAGTCCAGTACATTTAAATTTCATCCCTGCAATTTCATAAAACTCACAAATGTTTTGACAGAATACAAATATGGATGGATGTCACAAACAAGCTGAGGCAATCAAGACTGTGGTATGTGGCATTGGTCCATGCAATGTACTTTTTCTTCCCATGTGTCCCATCAAACTGGAATTCCAATCAAGGCAGTTTAACACTGGTGCAACAAGTTAGTCATAAGACTGACTGATGTTCAAATCATATCACTTCGAAGAAAAGCTTGTGTCTGCTTATCGACTAAATGTAATTAAAAACAAAAATAGCTGAGACATCACACATCACATTTAGATCTTCACATTGCTCTTTCAGCTCTGTCTGAAGGCTATGTGGAGTCCTTCCCTTGAGAGAAGTCCCGCTGGGATGAGGGTGCTACAGCCCAGGAATGTGTAGATAGGCGAGCCCTTAAATGTAGGTTAGGTCTTAGGCATGTGTTTACATGTCAGGCAAAAAGCGTGTATGTCATGTTTGTTTTTGATTTCTCTCTTGTGGGCAGACCCCAACCTAACTATTTTTTCCACTGTTTTCATCTCCATCCATGCCTGTGTGGTGACACCGTGATGTTATACTTGGGTCTGAGTGCAATGCAACAGATGGTAGACTGAGGTGCGCACAAGATAAAGGGCAGGAAGTTTGGTTACCCAATGCGAGAAGAGACTTCCTTCTGAGTGTGAACCCCCCCTCCACCCCCCCACTCACACTCTTTTTCTTGCTCTAAAACACACATACACTGCTTCATCTCTTTTAAAAATCGACCTGTTGTTTCACCTGCTGAAGGCTTACGTTTCCTGTCCAAATAAATCCAGCATCATTCATGAAAAGTAAAAGCTAAATATATTCCTGTTAATGCTCACACTTCATACTGCATTCAGTTATTTGAACATATTCTTATTTATGGAATTTCACATACAATGAGTGACCAGAAAAACAGAAAAGCCCTGTAAATTGTAAATTCCTGCAACAAATAGTACTTTTGTGTCATTTTAAAGTGTTAGTTAGGTTAGTTAGTACATTACTGTCCACATCATGGAAATTTGTTTGGCTTGACCACACAGCATTCAATTTTTTTGCTGATACTGTGTCAGACAGGTGATGATTCAGCTCTATGGTAAATTTTTAAGCTGCACTTGGTTGTGTGACAATAAACTGCATTTTATTGCATATTTATAAATTAAGTAGACAAAATATCAGAAACAACTTTGAAAATAATGCAGTTCTATTCAACACCACTATTAAAACTACCGCTTGAGTAAACTCAACAAAGAATTAAGATAGTAAGGAAGTCACCTTATTGTTAAATCGCTTCTGCTTCTGTGGTCACTCGATGCACGGTTTCTTGGGACGTTGCACATTGTTTTATCTATAGCTGCGTGACACCTGACATTTTACAGTAGCCTAATCCTTCTGAAAGTTTAATTCTAGCTTCTTCTTTTTTTAACATGCTCCCTTTCCATTATTAGGCTGTTGTATCAGTTACAGGTTGCAGTCTAACTAATGAATCACTTTAACAAAAGTTTAAAAGAACAAACACTTGAGACTGGCAACCACAAACTTACTGGTTTCACTGCTCCATGCTTTTGCTGCCACTATCTCATGGTAAACGGCCACAACTCCGACCAGCAGAATCGCCCCGAACAGAAGATATTTGCCATAGCGCCGCAGTTTCTTCAAGGGGAAAAACGCTGCGATCATCTTGGCTCTCGAGCGAAACCTCTTTCCAAGTTATTCATGGGTCGGGTCACCCGCTTTGTCATCTGGAAGGGACTGACCCCACCGTGAGCCCGTCAGCCTGCCACCCACCGCTGCTCCCAGCGGGTGCGCACTACCTGAGCCCTGGATATCGCCGGTGCACGCGGCCCCTGGTGGGTCTCATCCCGCAAAAAATCCCACCATGAGCTGGGATAGCCGGTGCTATACACTGAGCACTCCTGCACTCATCTACTACTTTCAAGGGGGTTCCCTGTTGCTCCTTATCACGAAGTGTTGCTGTGCCGAACTCTGCTCCCGGTAGTCCAGCACTGAGTGCACACGAAGCAGCTCAAACAACACCGTGAACAGTAAAACCTCACACCAGTTTTATTTCACACAGAAAAATTGCGGAACAGAGCCCGCCTTCAAAGTAAAAACATGTTTGTGTCACAGTGACGAAATATTGATTGATTGTTGCGTGCACGCTCGCATAGCCGTGATTAAATGTAATTCAGTTTACTGTATATTACAGATAAAACATAAAATGTTATTTATAGTTTGGTACTCTGTAGTACACATGTCAATATGTTTGTCACTGGGTGGTTTATTTTGAAATCTGCTACCGGAAACACCCTTTTTTTTGTAGCAATCCGCTCGCCCTGGGATTGGAGGGAGGAGTGAACATGGGCTTCACCCACTTACCTGTAACAGGTACCAGCCAGGTTTACAAATACTCCCTTTAGTGCGTCATCCTTTACAGTTGTTACCAACACCCGCTCTTTAAACGTGTTATATAATTATACATTAGATTATTCGATTTCCTATTAAGAACCCCTTCAACGGTTAGCACTTTGTATACTGGGCTGCTGCATTACTAGCTAATTTTATTAGGTAACAATAAAGTTAAACAACGTGAAACACTTAGGTCTTTATGCTTCACTTTACTACATTTGTAATAACAAAACATCCATGAGTAGAAAGGTTTTGTATACAGGTGTTAGCTACTGTTTTGGACATTAAACATGAGCTAATACACAGTCTGTAACGTGAGAATGCTCAGGTTATTGTGCCATTAATAATAACATGCTAACCTATAAACACAGTTCTATCATATAGGATCATTAAGCAATAGTGGCTTAAAAAGAAGTTTAATTAAATATGTCCACCTGTAGAGGACAAGCGGTGCGGGGCCGTAATCACACCGGAGAGAGATGACATCCGTAAGCTGACACCGGTGTCCCGGTGAGAGAGCTGGGGGATCAGATCAGATCCTGTTCGTCCTCGGGAAAAGAAGAGTCTGACCTCGAGACAACTGCAGGAACACACTGTGTCCAACACTGTGCTTAAACTCATAAATGAATACATTCTGCAAAAACATATTTTACACTAGGTTCAATTTTCAAAATCCACAAAAGCCTCAAAAATAGAAATGCTTAAATGCCGCTGCCATTTAATCAAAAATTATTTTCGGACAGTGGATATTATTTTTAGTAGTTCTGTGCAGATGGAAAGTTAACCTCGTTAGGACTGCCTGTGTGATTATTTTCTTTATCAATATGCCTATTGTTTTCTCAATTAATCATTTGATGAACCAAATAACAGAAAATAATGAAAAATGGCATTCAATTCCCCACAATTGAGTGACATACAGTGCAAAATTCAAAGATACTTAATTTATAATTCACAGAATAGCAGAATGATAATACTCCCCATGGAAGTCTGGCTTTAAATATAATTTAATTATCAAAATGGTTACTAATTCATTTTGTGTTGACTAATTAATGAATTTACTAATCTTTAAAGTTTAAACAACTCAAATGAAGTTGAATTTCCATGACTCATGACATTTTGCATAACATTTTGACTCATGCAAATTTGTTCCTATTTTAAAATTAAGAATGTGAAATATTACAATTTCAGGCTGATATGCTATAAATTAATATCTAAAGCTAAAACTGGATTTCAAATGGAAATTGAAATATAAACTGAAAGGGTCACCTAATTTTTTTATTGTTTTAACCATCAATCAAAACAAGTGCTATAAGACAGCATGTATGAACAAGCTCAAAATCATGGAGTAAAAGTTGGGCAGAATTAATTCCTTCTGTGACTTGCCAACAGAGTCCTTATTTTTCACCCAAGTACTTTGTGTCAGTGTACTTAACATTTTTGACAAGTTACCACAGTTCTTCATATACGTGAAGAAACATTTTTTTTTCCCTTGCCACATTTGGTTTATAAGAAGAAGACAGGATAGGGGACAAAATGGATACTGCATGGTAACTGGAAACCGAGGGAAACAGATGTAACAGTCAAGAATATCACACTCAATCAAGTTGTAGGTATTGTTTATTATATCAGTCTATCAGGGCAGACTAAGCTGTGACCCTTCCAACAGACAAAGATAAACTCAACACATGACCCACAGCCCCGTTTTAAATTAGCCCCCTAGTTCCGTTTCTGCCCCACTCTACAGGTGTTGTAGACTAACATGAACAAGGCCCACATCTTCCTCTGGCGTACCGACTTTAACAGCCTGAATCGGATGCACACATTCATACAGGTTCTTTTTACAGTAAATTAAGACCAAGACTTAACGGCTTATTACTTGAGTGTGTCCAGGAGAAGCTAATTAATGTCCTTTCTAGCTGCTTTAAAGTTGCACATATTCCAGTTAAGCAATTGGTTGTATTCATCATTTCAAGAGCAATACAGAAATCACAAGCACAACACTGGAAAAGAATTAATAAGTACAAACTCAATATTTCCAAAGCAAAAGGTGAACAGTCCTTTACCCTGGGGGCTATAGGGGAGCGCCATCTTTAGACAGAGAGAAGCTTGAAGTTCGACAGCTATTCCAGGCTAACGTCTTACTCCACCTATCCACAGTGCTGCTACATACATACTTTGGGACACAGACACTCCGACAGATCATACCTATGCACACAAACAACACAACTCCAGGAATTGATCAGTAGGCCCATGAGAGGAGGGTTGGAGGGATAGCATAAAATGTGTGGAGGGGTATAGGAGAGAGGGTAGTGCTAGGTGAATGGTCTAGCCCTTCACGGGTGAGGGTTTGAAATTCTGCACTTAACATTTGGATGCACTTTTTACCTACCCAAAACACTGTGAAAACATGTGTGCAGTTCAAAGTTGTGGGTTGAAAGGGTTTGGGGGTGGGGTTGTGGCACACAATTCATTCATTAAAACCACATCCCACAGTGCCATTAGCTGGGGAAGCCCCACCAGCTCGTGCAGCTGCCACAGCAAAAACCCAAATACAAACAACGCTAGCGAAGATGCTCCCCAAAAATCAGTGTTCACGTTGACACGCTCACACACACACACACACACACACACGGCTGAAGTTACAAAAGTCCGAAGTACAGATGAACCATAAGTCACATCTTCATCTATGCCTTTTCTCCATTCTCAATCTCCATCTCATCATCGCCGTTCTCCTTACTCTCACTCTTCACCTTCTCTGCTTCTTTCTGTTCATGGGGAGAGAAAAAAAACCCAAAACAAATCAGCATTTTTTTTTTACTTTTCAGTCTCTGACAATCTAAAAACATGCTTATTATCCCACCCTCTTGTGCCTGTTGTACAAAACACAATTCTTCACCTTGGAATCCCTCTCTGCAAATTTCTGGAACATGTTGGCATAGATGCGTTTGTCCTTCTCATGCTGCTCCTTAAGACGCTTCTGACAAAGAGCCATCTAGCATGATATAATGAAGCAGAGGTTAGACAAGCATATTTTCAGATATGACACAGGTACAGCAACACCCAGAAGATACAATACAATGAAATTCTCCAGATCTCATTTTTCAAAGACCAATTTGATATGCGCTGAAGGATAATTAGGGCATTGTCAGAGTGTACAAACATCCCCACCTATCCTACTTAGTAAATATGACAACCAGCAAATGAATGCAGCAGCAACAGTTTATTTCGCCAAATGAGCTCATACCAGATATAATAATACATTTAAGAGACCAATATGTGCCTGTTTCAGTTTGGACGACAGCACAATAAATATAGCCAGATCTCACAGCAAAATGAGTCTTGACTATAAAAAAAGGAGACATGCATTTATCGCTATGAACCTTTTTTTGGATTTGTAACAAACTCAATCATGATGGCAAAATCTAGGAAAATAAGACCCAGGTTGAAAGTTGTTGCAATTATCCTTTAAGACACATGCCACTATACCTGGCTCTTGGCAGCCTTGTTGGCAGGATACAGCTGAATAACTTGTTGGAAGTCATCTCTTGCCCTGTCAAACTCCTTCATAGCATACAGTGCCTCTCCCCTTCGGAACAAAGCCTTCTCATTGGATGCATCTAACTCCAGAGCCTACAATCATGAACAGAGTATAATGCATGTTTAAGGCATTTAACCACATAAATAATCGGCAATTATAGTAAAGCAGTCTACCCATATAACACACACAAACTATACTCAACGTAACAAAGAATTAAGGCACTTCTCACATTAACACCAACAATACTCAGACCTAAATACTTAATGAATAGTGAATGAATCATCAACAAATCTTTGTCATATGTGTGTCCAGCTTAAAGATAAACAAATTGTAGAAAAGGTTTCAGTCGTAGTCATCTGGACAATGTTTTCAAATTCAAGACGTTTCGGCTCCCATCCGGAAGTCATTCCGGATGGGAGCCGAAACGTCTTTTCTACAATGCAACACTCCTGGGCAAATGGAGGGACTACACCGTCTCATAAACAACAGATAGATACCTTGTCACAGCTTTCTAGGGCTTGGTTTGGCTCCTGTAGTTTAAGGAAGCACATGGCCAAGTTCAGATGTGCAGCCAGCCGCAATGCTTTCACCTTCTTCTCGTCCTCCTCTGACAAACCAGATTCATGTTCGAGCCATGACACAATCCTTTTGTACTGCACTGACGCCTGCTTGTATTTTCCCTCCTGAAACATATGAAATCAGTGCACTGGAAAACATGAAAAAGTATTTCTCGGTCTTATAAATTCTCCTTATAGCTGTGTGCTTTGTAAATACCCCCTGCATACCTTAAAATACTGCGTTCCCTTCTCTTTGACAATGCTGCTCTGTTCCAGCTTCTCTACCGTGTTCATCTCCCACGATTCCTTAGCCTAAAGAAAAAAGACATTAAATCACGCCTTAGAAGGGAAAATGACGCTCTGCACAGCTGACATGTAATTGGCCAACTAAAGCCTAGTTGTGTTTGCAACACAGAGCCAAGATGTTTTTACCTTCTCAAAGGCTGTCAGTTTGATTTTGTACTGCAGTGTTGCTCCTCCAGGAATGTTATACTTTGCATTGCCTACATTTCCAAAGCCATATCTACAAATCAAAGACACTTATTAGTTATCTCAAATGCTGTGTATAAATGTTGTATTACCTGTTGCAATTTAACTTAACAGTATTGCAGTGTAGTTGATTGTGTTCACACTTTTCTCCCTATGACAACACATTACTACAGAAAAACAGTAAGTATTTGCGTCTTAGTACATGTGATCATACTTAGGCTTAATAGTGACGAGTGCCTCCTCTCCCTGCTCCATAGCCATGATAGCTTTCTCCAATCCAGTTGGAAAGCCAAGACTCTCTCCATCTCCAATCTCAAACTTCAATTCTCTCTCGTCAAATACACGTCCCTCATAGGTACCCTCCACAGTTACTGAAAGGGATTGAAAAATGCCGGGGGGTTAGCTTGTACTACAAACCAGACTCTCAATTTAGCCACAAACTTGTACAAACATGCAATAGTTTGAGAGCAGTGGGGAAATGGCACTTGAAGACAAGTGATGCAATTTCCAAACGGTCAAGCTACATATTTTGTTTTGTTAAGGATGCCTAAATAAATTACAGTAAAGTAATCCCACAATCTGACATAGTTGGTGAAAACTATTTTTGTCAAACTAGTCATTTAAATGCTGCTATTCAATATCAATAACACTAGTTGTACAAGTTGAGCCTTGAGTAGGATTTGCTTGAGAAGAAAAAAAAAACAAGACCCCAAAACTTTACAAACACCATCTTTTGCCAGTTGTGCAGGAATCCATCTGTATTGTGGAAAGGAGTCCACAATTTGTTTTGAACTTTAGGAGGAGATTTTAGAATTCAACACAATAGCATTTTTAATGACTTTGATTTAAGCATTTAAGTATCAAACTCACCCCCTCACCCCTATTACAATCGAAAGGTGGCTGTGAATGTTTGTTTAAAAACAACAAAAACAAACAAACAAAAACAGCAGTTGTAGGCAGCTTTGATTCACAGCAGTTACAGTAGACTCCAGTGGGTGCCAGCTTTCATGATGAGGAAAAAGAAGCAAAACTCTGAAGTCCTACAATCATCCACTTCTCCAGTCCCCATCTGTATGCTCATACATTTAAAACACAAATTTCTGCCAAAATATGACACAACTTCCGTCTCAATCCTCACATACGAGTACAACCATGCCAAGTTTGTGAGCAGGTGCATACATTATATTCCCCAAACCAACAAAAGGAGCTATATTGGTGTTGGCGTGTTGTTACAAGTACCACAGAGATGGATGAAGAAGGTGAAATAAGAAACCAGGAAGTCCAGTTTGAAGGCAATACAGCAGTTTTTGCTAATTTGAGGAAGGACTTTATAGCTCTTCTTAAGTTAAATGTCTGTGGTGAAAATGTGCTCTTTGGTCTCTATGCTTGTGAGGTTAACAGTAGAGGTGGCACAATGCAAGGTGTTAAAGCTACAATTTTTGGAATCTATTGTAACCAACATAAATTCAACCTGACTACAGCCTCTGCTCTCCATGAAGGATGGGTTAGTGGGTGAGTGATTTGACAGTCAAAAGACAAATTTTGGGTGTACCAAATTGAGCATCAAATATCAGGTAAAGTTTAAAATATGCACCTGCACACTTGCATGCATTTCTATATCGATTCATGTGTTGCTCAGGCTCAGCATACCACCATAATCTTTAAGCAAACCAATTTGTGCAAATTCATCGTTGGTGTCTTTGTATGGCTTAAAAATCCAATCAGTGAATTTGAAGAAACAAAAACCTCTATGCAAACACATCCTCAGATGTTTAAAGAGTTATTGTCTGACATAATGGTTGAAGCTTAATAAAGAAAGTAGGCTACCATTGCTATTGTTATAGCAATGTCACTTATTACTATTGTTACATTATTACATAGGGACTCCATAAAGTGTCCTTGGATTGAAAGCGCAAACGCCTAGAACTGCGCTCACCTAAAAATATACACTAACTCGGCTTTCCAAGGATTGAAATGAATCAAAATTGAATTTAGATTAAATGTACTAATCACTATTACATGTCATATTAATGATTTCTGGTGATGTTGATCTTGCTGTATTTTCACTCTTAAGGGACCCCTATAAGCAGGTCAATTGTATCTATATTAGCAAAGAAATAGCTGTGTTACCTTCAACAGCAGCTCCTTCATTTGGCTTGGAATATCCCTGCCCTTTAGTGATAATGCGACGAATGATTCCTTCATCCTCATCATCCGTTATGTCCTCGCCTCGAAATTCAAACAGTTCCACCTACAAGTGTGCAGATGTAAATTAACATCTTAATATCTTTTCAAACCAACAAAGGATCAAGGTATAGTGTATTTTCAACCAAAATACCCAGTAATATGGATACCCAGTAAGATATCACTGACACTTACCTCAAAAACAAGAGTAGCATTGGGGGGTATCTTGGGTGGGCTGCCTGCAGATCCATAAGCATACTCTGGCTTACAGAAGAGCTGGCACAATTCCCCCACTTTCATTGTGGCTACACCAATGTCCCATGCCTTTATTACTTGACCTAAACACAGAGAAGACCGATTACCAACACTGGCTGTGCAACTATGGCAGGTGAACGTTCATGTCTCTGCTAGATATGAAACCAACCTTTGCCCAACTCGAAGGAAAACCTCTCTCCTCTGTCTCTGCTCGAGTCAAAGTGAGTGCCATCCAGAAGTGTGCCCACATAATGTACAAATACTTTGTCACCAGTCATGGGAAGCTCTGTGCCTGTGCCTTCCCTTTTCACCAGCTTGAAAAACAGACATTGAGAAGAGAATTAAAAATAAAAAAATAAAAATAAAAAATTAGTAGATTATTATTAGAGATTTAAAAAAAAAAAAATCTACTCTGCAGCAGACACGAAAAGCCAGTCCCACACATTTCTGTCATGTACACCCACCCTGCAGTCTGGTACTTTGAATCATAGGAGGTAAAGCTGCCAAATCCTTCATTGTGAATGAACGTGAGCTGTAACGTCTTATTCAAATCCCTGTGTGTGTGCGCGTTTGAATATTAAATGTCCCCATCAGCATTAATAGCTTCTGCATTTCTCCGGGGCTCCAGAACCTTCTAGAAACATGGACGATTGAAATGGCTAATTATACATGTTGTTGACATCCTAGTAATAATTTGGCTATGAAACCAATGATAGGATACAAGATAAATAGCGTTACGATGTTGTCAACACTGTAGTTAGCTTGCATTAGCTGTTTTAATTGAGGCGATATCCTAGATAACAAGACAACAACAGCTAACGTTAGCCTAGCCGAATTAGTAAACAACAACAAGCAGCCAGCTAACCACGCAGCTAGCTGAATTCATATATAGTAACGTACCAAAAAACTAGTATTTACCTTTAAAACACCCCCGTCTTTCTTTGGTGTGATGTCCTCTCCCTCCATTGGGATGGTGTGTTGTCCTTCACTTGTCTGCTCCTCTGCAGTCATTGTCATGAAGCTAATTTACCCCTCCTACTATGACCTGCACCACAATTCAAACTAACACCGGCTAATAGTAGTGGTGGCTAAAGCTAATTAGCGTTACTTCCACGCCAAGTGCGGCAAACAACAACCTGACGCTAGCAAGCTAACTAACGTTGGTTAAAGCTAGCCTTAGCTACTTGTGAATGCTACTATAAATACAACACACGCTACAGTTTAGAGCTGCGTTGAAATCGTGCAATCGTTGTGCACCAGTCACACTTGAATCCGAGCAGGATATGAGCTTTTGATGAGTTTGCTTCACGTCCACGTTGTCTTGCAGCCAAACATCTGACAAGCTTTTAAAGAAGGGCACAGAATTTTCCAGACTTTCGAGAAGGCGGGGGGATGAACCCGAGGTGGTGGCGTTACTTATAATTCATACGCATCTTCCGGAAAGGCGGTGCACATACAAAGAGTGGAGCAAATGCATAATTTACAGATATATCGTACCGTCACATGAATAATTAATAGTGTACTTAGTTTAGATATTCCATAATAGCCACGTAGCCCCGCGCTAAAGGACAAAAAGTAGGGCATAGACGTGCATAGCCCCGTCCACGCAAGCATTGCATTATAGTAAAACATGCACGCTTTGTTTTATCTTGTACCCTATTGGTCAGATTCTGTGCCCACTGCTTTCTGTTGGCGCGGTTGTTGAATAGCCGGGAGTTGATAATATTAGCACAAAGTAAAAACTCACTTTTTGTTAGGATATCTAGCGCGGGTAAGTAGCTATATAGCAACGATCTCTGCATGATTGTGATCGGCAGTAGATATAAGACTTCAGCTAATAAGGGGGCTTGGGTTGGTTATTAGTTAGCTAGCTATAGCTATGAATTCGAGATAGCTGGCGTTAAAGTTTCCGTTTCAAGATATGCTCGCAGTCAGACAGCCTTTAAAATCAAATGTTAGCTCCTTGACATAACATGTAACTAGACAAAAATCGGAAAGCACTATAGATTAATGAAGATTTACGTCGTTGTGGCAAATTGAAATATTGTAGTAAAATGAGGAATCTGGAATCCTGAATCAGGAACTCGTCAGGGTTTTAATAAGATTGACTGATCTGCAGAAAAGTAGAATCCAGTCCAAAAGCAGAATTTGGCGCCTGCCTGGGTGCTTCATGTTAGACATAACATCACTATCAGAAGCTTGTAGCTAATACAAGCCAGTCTAAACACACTGTGTGTGCTGCTCAGTTGATCAAGTAGCCAGGGGCTCATTTCATGATGACCATATCTGAACTGAAATGTTTTAAACCTTATGTCATCGTCCAGGGAGGTTCACGGGCATGGAGAATGGCAGGGCCCAATTTCCATTTCCCTACCAGCCCTATAACATCCAGGAGCAGTTTATGCAAGCCCTGTACAGCGCACTTGACCAGGGCAAAGTTGGCATCTTTGAAAGTCCAACTGGAACGGTGTGTATGTGTGCATGCATATAAGAGAGATTACAGCAGAAGCCATTAGGTGTTATTGATTGATTTGTGTTTTCAACATGTATGTCCTTAACCCAGGGCAAGTCTCTGAGTCTGATATGTGGAGCACTGAGCTGGCTCACAGACTACGAGGAGAAGAGGAGACGGGAGGCAGCTGCTCTGCTGCAGGAAGGAGAAGCAGCTCTTTCCACTTCTTCTGCTCAGTTCTCCACTACCAGCTCCTCAGCAGAGCCTGACTGGATCACGGATTTTGTTCAAAAAAAGGCAGAACGTGATTTGGTGTCAAAGTTGAAGGTAAGAATATCATGGTATTTCAGATGTGACCTTGGTGTGGAATTTTGACTTTTGACTATTATTGGATGTTTTTGTGTGTCAGGAGGAAGAATTGAAAAGAAAGAAGAGGGAAGAGCGATTAGAAATGATCAGAAACAACGTTCAACTAAAGTATGCAATGAAAAGAAAAGTAAGTGATCTTGCACAGTGGCATTTTAAATAACCTAGGCATCAGAAATTTTGCCAAAACTTATGATCATTGTTAAGTCGAGTCTCTACAACTCAATATATGAATTTCTGTGTATGTGTCTGTAGAGCAGTGAAGATGATGAGGCATTCAAGTTGCTCCAGCTCAGTAAAGAGGAACAAACAGAGGCAGAAGGAGATCAAGAGGACGAGGAGCTTATTGTTGGAGAATATGAGAGTGACGACGAGTCGAAGACCCGGAGCAGGTGAGGACGGCCATTAATTGGTCACCTATCGTATCAAATGTTGCATCACAGTGAGATGTTGAAATGAACAGACAGTGACAGCAGGGTGTGTTTGCTCTCATGCTCAGATTTTTTGGTGCTGAGGATGACACAGACGATGAACTGGTGGAAGAACATGTTACTAAGGTGTGTGAGAGAGACATTTCACATTGTAACTGTAAGAATGAGTGTCCCACTGATATAAAACATAATAATAAACATTACCCTGAAGTGAGACTGTATATGTTAATACATGTTCTTAGATTTACTACTGCAGTCGCACTCACTCCCAGCTGGCCCAATTTGTCCACGAGGTCCAAAAGAGCCCCTTCAGCAAGGACATCAGTCTGGTCACACTGGGCTCAAGGCAGGTATGTGTACACATACACACACACACACACATATATACACGCAAAGACTACCAGTAACATTTTCAGGGTTAGATGGTAGTATATTTGGTTAAGTCTCATCCATTGTGAATATATGTAAGTAATTTATGTAAGGAATACAAGCAGTATGTGCAAATTAACTGATAAATGTTTGCATGATGGCCTTCATCCTGATTACTTCTGTATATCAGTCATCGTTTGGAGACAACATGATATGCTGTGTGTTTTTCTTGACTGTGATGTTCAATCTATTTATTAAGATTAAAATTAATTTATTTAGAAGTTCTCTTTCCAGTGTTTAGATTATTTTTTATAGCAATAGCCAGAATATTTGAGAGCCTTCTGGCTATTTCCTCGTTCTTTCGTTCCTCAGATTAATTAATAGCTTGTCATTAACTGACATTAACAGTATCTCAATAAGGGCTGCTGAGTAAGCAAGCGCAACACCAAAAACTACATGTTACACACACTTACATGTTACTTCTACTTCTATTTTGATAATTTATTAATAGTTTAAGTTGTTTGTTTGTTTTTTTTTAAGCAAAAGGGCCAACAAATAGTTGGCTCCATCTTCTCAAATGTGAATATGTACTGGCTTTCTTAGTCCTCTGTGATAGTAAATTGAATATTTTTGGGGTTTGGACTATTGGACGGACAAAACAAGACACTTTCAGAGATTAACTTGGGCTCTGGAAGTTGTGAGGGGAATTTTCCATTCCATTCCATTTTATAGAACAAAAATTTCATCTGTTAATCGAGATAATAATCGGCAGATTAATCGATAATGAAAATGATTGTTAGTTCAGCCCCAGTTGAGTGACATGTTTAATTGAAACATAAATCTCAAGTAGCACTTATCTAAAGGCTGGTGCACTGAAAAAGTCATCAAATTAAAGCCTGTATATTATAAAAATGTGGTTAACAGCTGCAAGACCAATTTGCAGTATGTTGTCTGCTACAGGCTAGAATGATCTCGAACAGTCTAGTCTATTTCCATATAGAAGTATGTTGTTTCCAGTAAATTTAAAGTTATTTATACCTATCTTACTTGTATTTTCAAATTTAAGGACATTTTTATTAAACTGCTAAAATACAGGGGGTTCAAAAACAGTATATTAAACCTACATTTCTGTCCATCCCACACAAAGAAGCATACTTGGCATTAAACAGGAACTATTATTTGTATTCAATCAGTAAAACATGATTGTTAACCATGATATCTGACAGGATTTGCCCAGTAAACATAAAACTGTGTACTTTCCAGAATCTGTGTATCAACGAGGAGGTGCGTCGCCTTGGCAGCATCCAGCGCATTAACGATCGCTGCATGGAGATGCAGAAAAACAAACATGGTGAGAGCCGCTCACACAATAGCTCCAGCACTACTGATCTTACAAAAGAACATTTCCAGCTTGTAAGAGATTTGTCATTTTAAATATTTTATTTAACCTGTATTTGAACCAGGAAAGCTACGTTGAAATTAAAAATCTGTCCTGGCCAAGATTATACAATTATGAATAATATTTCAAATGCAATCAGATAATCCTATAAAAAAAAACAAGAGCTGTTTGAAAAGTAAACAAGACCAGTTTATGCTTGCAACGCTGCCTGTTCTTCCTTTTTGTAGAGAAGCAGCATCATGAAGACAGTGTAAAACGTAAGCGAGGCCCAGCAAAGAGTGTGTGTCCCTATAATAAAGCTTCAGCACTGCAGCAGATGAGGGATGATGTTCTGGGGACAGTCCACGATATAGAGCAGATGCTGAAGCTGGGTAGAGAAACCCATGCATGTCCTTACTACTCCACACGCCTCGCTATCCCCCCTGCACAGGTAACACTGTCCTCCTTGTACTCATCCATTACTCACCATACCATACTCCATCCATTCCTGTGTTTTGTTACTTTGGAGATTGCTTGCTGTGCTGCTAACATTGCTCCCGGTTTTTCCTATATTTCTAAAGGTTAATCTGGGGAGCAATAGCCAATCAACTTTAAGTATTTTCATTTATTGTGTCTGCATAGCTGGTGGTGTTGCCCTATCAGATGTTGCTTCATGAAGCTACAAGAAGGGCAGCAGGGGTCCAGCTGAAGGGCCAGGTAGGAGATGTTATTTTTGATCATTTCTGATTCTGTCATAGCCTTTTCTGCTCAGCAATTGTTAGTATTATCATCAAAATCTAAAAAAAACAACCTTTTTTTAAATGTTTGAAATACCCCAGTAATTTAAAAACACTATTTCTCATAAGTAGTTTAGGCACACAGCAATAATATTTCTGAACAAAAATATAAACACACGACCAGTATGACTGTAGGGTTATTTGAGACTTTTTGGGTACTTCATAATTCTGCCATACTTGCATTAGTTTCAGCAATTTGAAGTGGAATTGGCTTTTTTTTCACAGGTGGTGATCATAGATGAAGCTCACAATCTTAGTGACACACTCTCCTGTATACACAGTGCAGAGCTCACTGGAGCACAGGTAAACACATTCATAGACATCATGTACAAAATGTAGGTTTAAATGGTGCCTGTTCCCCGTAATATGCTAAAATGTGAATCTTCTGCAGCTTTGCCGTGCCCACTCTCAGCTCACCCAGTATGCTGACCGCTATAAGTGAGTATACGCACACAGACTCACACAGTGCACTCATTCACAAATTAAATATCGTATTACCCTTGTGACTCTTGATGTTTATGTTTCTACAACATCAGGAACAGACTGAAAGCAAAGAACCTGATGTACATCAAACAGATTTTGTTTGTGATTGAGGGGCTTGTCCGGGTGCTGGGAGGTGAGTGTGTTTTGGCTGAAATTAGTTTTTGATGATTGATTATTGCCAGTCTGCAACGTGCTCAGGAGGGGAAATTGCTGGACAGGGCACATATGACATTTCCAGTTATGATGTAAATGTTATCCTTGCAGGTAAGGTGGGACAGAATCCACAGAGCCAGACTACACAAACAGGTCAGTAAATAATACACACACATAAACACACTCTAATACACATCTAAGCAGAAATTGCTAATCAGTCATGTTTCTTTATCTTTTAGGAACTGAAATGCTTACTATTAACAACTTCCTCTTCAAGGCTCAAATCGACAATATCAACTTGTTTAAGGTAGTTAACAAAAATGTGTTATAATGCTGTTAAAAACCACAATCATGGTTTCTAAACACCATATCCAAACTGTAAACTCGTCTGTAAATGTCACTGTCATTCTCACTTTAGTTGCAGAGATACTTTGAGAAGAGCATGATCAGCAGAAAAGTAAGTGTTTAATATGTATGTATATGTATTGATTTATGCCTCATATAAATACTATCTAGTTCTGAGAGTAATCTACTGTAAAAATAAAATGAATACGACACGCGTCCTCTCTCTGCAGCTGGGTGGCTTTGTGGAAAAGTATGCAGGGTCAGGTGTGAGTCTGCACACTCAGAGCAACTCCAACAAGGAGAACCGACGCACAGAGGGCTTAAAAGGCTACCTTCAAACTCTACAGAGCAACCAGAGCACTGTGCCAGGTCAGAGGGCTGATGTTTGTCACCCACATATTAAAAACACATTTTTGGAGACGTGGCATTAGGGTAGCAACATGAAATCATTTATTGAAAGCAATGGGATCCTATTCAGTAATGAGAAAAGCTTAAAATGCTTAATTTCAGAAAAACCTATTTGGCTTTGAGACATTTTTACAACTTTAAACTGACTTTTGCAGACAGTACCCACATTTGAACTACTACCATAAAAATCTCCCACATGTCCTTATGTGTAATGTGCACAAGAGAATAAATATATGTTGTTATCAAACTGGAAAACTAGCATGTTGCTTAAAAAAAAGACATTTAGTGCATGTCAAGCTGCAATGAGGGTTTTGGACCTAAGTTGCATGTGAAGATATTATTGTTCACGTCACATCCAGCCATTTCTCGCACTTGGCATTTAGCAATCAACAAACACTGAACAATGTAGCATTCCAATGATTGTTCATTATGATTTATCTGTTTTGTCTGCTCCCATATGTGCAGTTTCCTCAGCAGACCAGCAGGGGTCTGTAGAGGCAGAGAAAGTGCTGTCTGCCTCTCCCATGATGCAGGTGGAGGGTTTCTTCATGGCTCTCACCAACAGCAACACTGACGGCAGAGTGGTGGTGCACAGACAAGGTACCATTTAAAAAAATAAATAAATAAAAAAAAAATGCTCTACACCAAATAAAGGACAGTAATGAAATCAAAGTCTTGCAGTGTAAAATACCCCATTTTGTTTTGTTTACGTCCAGGTACTTTGTCAGAGAGCAGTGTCAAGTTCCTGCTGCTGAATCCAGCGGTCCACTTTGCCCAGGTGCTGAAGCAGTGCAGAGCAGTCATCATCGCAGGAGGAACCATGCAGCCTGTAAGCTTTTTTAAGTCCACTAAAAATTAACTAAGCCTTTGCTGTGTAAGTTTTATAATTCTAGAAGATGTTATATGTAGGTTTCAGACTTCAAACAAGAGCTACTGTTTTCTGCCGGAGTGGAAGCGGAGCGCATCACGGAGTTTTCCTGTGGTGAGTGGCCCATTTTATAACACCGCAGTACTTTGTGGAGTTTCTCTTTTTTGTGTTTTTATAATGCACTCCCTCTTAGTGATCAATATTTCTGTTTGTTTGTGGGAATTTTTGATGAGTAATATAATGCTTGAAAAAAACTCAAATTGGGCTATGCACTCAGACTAGATATAAGAATCATGTCATGATTCTGGTTCATGTGATGGAGGTGACAGATTATATCAGAAGTGACCAAGAAGAGATGATCAAAATAATACAAGCACAGGGGGGAAGCAAATCCAAGACATCTCGTGAACTAAACCATGATTTAATTGTCCATCCACTGTATACAAACCTATATTGAAGATTCTTTGAAAATCACTGCTATCATCACACAGGTTGTGTATTGAACTAGGAAGATTACTATATCATAAGCCACCTGAAATTTGAACACAAGTCAAATAAGTTCACTATTTCTACACACTAGAGAAAGTCTTAGTTATGTTGCATACTGCATACATGTTACGTACAGTTCTGTCTGTGCTGACAGAACTGTATATGGATTATATATTATAGTATTGTATATGGAATATTGTTTAGGCCTAATGTTTTTATTTGATCATGTAAAATTATTTTATGTTTGTATTGTTATATTTAAATCAATAAAATAACTAACTTTCTTTTTGCCTGTGTAATTTTGTTTTAGGTCATGTAATTCCTCCTGAGAACATTCTTCCCCTCGTCTTGTGCAGCGGCCCGTCTGGTCAGGAGCTGGATTTTACTTTCCAAAACAGAGACTCTCCACGCATGGTAACAGACACGCACGTGCTATTTTATTAAGTTCTTGCTGTACTATTGTTGAATGCAGCTGCATTATTTACACAAGCACTACAGCATATTTGTGCCTGTTTGTTGACAGATGGACGAGACAGGGCGCATTCTCTCCAACATTTGTAACGTGGTCCCGGGTGGGATCGTGTGCTTCTTCCCTTCCTATGAGTACTCCAGGCGGATCATTTCGCACTGGGAGACCAGCGGGGCGCTTACTCGTCTGGCTAACAAGAAGAAGGTACATCAGCTACGTGACTTCTTTATTAAATAAGCTGGAAAAATCATGCCTTAACTCAAGTGGGGCATAGTATTTTTAAGGAAATTGTAAAAAGAGAATTGTCTGGACAGTCTCTAAACTATCACAATTACTTTCTCAGATCTTCCAGGAGCCAAAGAAAGCCAACCAGGTTGAGCCAGTGCTGAGCGAGTTCTCCCGCTGTATCCAGGTAAAACTGGCGGTGCATTGATAATACGATTATGAGTGATTGCTTCTACCATTGACGCTCACATATGTTACTGGTTGTCTCTTTTCCTTTTGTTAGAGGTGTGCTCTGGACAGCGGTGGGGTCACAGGAGCGTTGCTGTTCTCTGTGGTTGGAGGAAAGATGAGTGAGGGCATCAATTTCTCCGATGACCTGGGCAGGTGTGTGTTATTCATGAGCACATCGACAGCCAGCAATTATATACTGTATAGATTATATAATACTAATTGTTCTTTCCTGTGTGCGTGTGATGACAGGTGTGTGGTGATGGTGGGAATGCCATATCCCAACATCAAATCACCAGAGCTGCAGGAAAAGATGTCCTATCTGGACAAACACCTGGTGAGACTCTTTACTGTCCCATTAGTCTTCACTGTATCCACAAACATGGCAAAACAAAGTACAAGTTAACAGGAGTACTGAGGTGAAGCTCGTCAGTCTCATCACAGTTATTTTTGGGTTTGTTTTTTTTTTTTTTAGCCTCACAGTGGAGGGAGGAGCCCTGGCCAAGCACTAATAGAAAACCTCTGCATGAAGGCTGTCAATCAATCCATAGGTAATAATGTTCATGACAACAGATATGATAAGGGAAAAATTAACTAATTATTTATTCAGTATTCATATTTATTTGACTTCATCTGCCCAAAGGAAGAGCTATCCGTCACCGTGGCGACTATTCCTCCATGGTGTTGTGTGACCGACGTTACTCTCGACCTGCTACGCTCTCTAAACTTCCCACATGGATCAAAGATCGCACCAGCACACACACAACTTTTGGCCCTGCTTTTGCTGCCTTACGGAAGGTGAGAAGCAAGTACACTTATGTATCCACACTCAAACCACTGTATCATGATTAAAACTCATTCATATGTTGTCTGTGTATTCTTCTTTGCCAGTTCTTCCTGGAGAAGAAGCAGAGGCAGGTGTAGTTTCACTCATACAGGGCTCAACTGACATTCCCCAAGTATTCAACTTGGGAATAAGACCGGGGTTTGGAAGAACTTCGGGGGAAACCCAGTGCAAGAGCGGCATTCTACAATTTTACCAACCCAAGAAATTGAATGTGTTCTAACAAAGATAATTAGAGGGCCTCTGTAATAAGTTCCTTATCACGAGGTTGCTGCAGCCCTTTTATGCTGCTTTATGTTTACGTTCTTGAACATTTTGATGCCATCAGACCTCTTAGCACTCCTAGGAGGCAGTTTCTGTTTTCAGTACATCATACTTGGTTTATTTTACAGTTCAACTTTCATATCTTGTATATTACTTGTGTTCTGCTTTGAAGTGAAGATGAATTAGAGAGTAATGAATTCAAGTATTTGATGGCACAATGCAGACAAAGGCCAAAGTGGCATTTATCAGATTGACTCAGGTGTATCAGTCCTGTGATGTCTTCAATTTCACTCTGGAACATGTTTGAGTCAAAAATGAATAATAAATAGTGAACATATACAGTATGTTGAAATGAATTACTGAAGCAGCTACTACACAGCTATCAGGCACTGGCTTAGGCATCCATGTGACAGATTTACCCTGGAAGAAAATATCAAATATTTAAAGCACAATGTAAAGTGTTATGTTATTTTTATTTAATGGAGAGACGTTAGTGAAATGGTTCTATGATTTCAGCGAGTGTTATAATATCTGCTTATTTTATAAAATGTTTTACAGTGATTACGATTATCAATAAATTGTTTATCATTTGAGTTTTTAAGTGATGTTTTGTTCAACTGGCTGGACAAACCAATGCACTTACTGTCATTATGAAGCTAATTATTGTGCAATTTACACTGAAAGTTTCTGTTAGTGGGAGAACATAGCACATTTTATAATATTATTGAGCAATCAGTGGAAATAAGTCATTTGTACACAAAATTATCCAAGACTAACGAATGCTTTCCTTATCAGTGTTCATTGTCCATCATGTTATGCTTCCCAGTCATCATCGTCTGTTGTCGAATGTGGGGCAGGAAGTGGTGGGATGACATCTGACATCCTGGCAAATGCACCGCCGGTACCAGCAGGAGCGTCACCCGACTCCCCACCTGCTGGACCCTTACCAGATATGCCTACAGAGAGGAAAGGACACATTATTTACTGCCAGCAGTTCCAACCACCAGCAGTATTTTTGATCTCATTTGACATAAAAGGGATCCTCACCTTTCCTTCGCATGGCAAGTTTATTGAAGAGATCACACATAAAGTCTCCACCACTAGATGCCGCTCCCACTGCGGAGAGATAAAGACAGGCAGTTACTAAATAATCATGCAATCAGTATTTTTTTGAAATTAGTAATTGGAACAGTGAAACTGTTTCACTCATTCCCCAGTGCTGCGCTTCAAAGTGGAGCACATCATTACAACAAGACTTTTTATCTAGTTAGTCAGCATAAGCAACTCGAAATAAAATGTTAGGTCATGACCTGGCCAGCCACCCAGAAAAAAGGCAAAGATATACTGTCTGATATTAGGTCAGACAATTTACAATATGGCTGTAACCGAGTCAACCTTTTAATGAGGTTGACATTTATAAAAATGAAGGTCACAAAGCCATGGACGGTGATGACAAACAAATGAGATATACACAAACACTCACATGCTGACATGCCGTGTGACACATTGTATACACTCATGGGTGAATGCTAACTAGAGAGGGGTCACGTTCTGCTTTTATTGCATGACTTTCTCATCATTGTTGAAGCTGCATCATATAGCATTTAATAAAACATGAGCAGAACCACCTCCCCACTCAAACAATCTTGACACCTTGCTCTTGCGCCTTCTGTTTCTTCTTCTCCATCTTGCGCTCTTTAATGTTGCGTAACTTGGCTTTGCCGATGCCTCCGGCGTTGCGGATAGACTCCAGGAGACTGGCACGGCTGTCTGACGGCTGAGCGACCTCGCTGGGAGCACCAGACACAGGGCCTGCAGTCAGAGGAGACAGTCAGGGGTGGCAGTGTAATTTGGGTTTACGCCCATTCATGTCAGTTAGGTCAATCTAATTTAAGATTTATCTTATTCCTCCAAGTCTGTAGTGTGTAGCCAGTACAAGATCTGAATGTGACAAACCTGAACTTGGTGCTCGAGAGACTTCTGTGGGGCTGTCAACAGGAGGGGGAGGTGGGGGAGGTGGTGGAGGGGGAGCTCCTGCAGGAGTGGCAGGAGCAAGCGCAGGCTCAGGAGGGGGAGGGGGAGGTGGTGGAGGAGGTGCAACATTATGTTGGAGCTGAGGTCCTGAAACAAAGAGATGAAAAGTCTACATCAGCTTACAAACACAGTATCGATCAAAACCACAATGACATAGTGAAAAGTCTGTGGTTATGTACCAGGTGCGTTGCTCTCCTCAGAGAAGGAGGGCAGCTCAGGGATGTTGTGTGTGGGTCCTGACGGGGCGAAGCCAGGCCCGAGGTCCGCGCTGTAGGACAGGTCGTCTGCAATGCCTGGCAGGTCAGGCAGGTAGGATGGCACATCTATCTCGGGCACCTGGCCCAGGTCTGGCACATAGAAATAAGACTCTGCTGTCTGTTAAAGAGAAAAGATTATCAAGATCAATCATTAAATATATCATTACAAATCATTTATTTAAAAAAAGTCAAATTTACAATATGTTTTGGTTGGAAAAGGGTGTTTGAGGTACCTGTCTCTCCAGTTGCTCTCTCTTCGTAATGGACAATGGTGCGTCAAACGGCTTCTCTTCTTTTTCTATCTCTAGTGTTGTATGTGTTTTTGTCACTGCTCCCGCCAGAGGATCAAGGAACACATACTTCTTATATCTTTAAAAACACACAAGTCCAAAGATGAAGAAAAGATTTAAATCAAATCAACGTTTACAGTTAGTATCTGTGTCTATTTGTGTGTGTGTGTGTGTGTGTGTGTGTGTGTGTGTGTGTGTGTGTGTGTGTGTGTGTGTGTGTACGTACTCACAGGTTCTCTGTAGTATTAAAGAGCAACAGGGAGCTGACAGATGAGATGTTGCGTGGCAGACCGCCCAGCCCCTCCTCTGTCTCATCCTCAGACTTTTTCTTATTGCTCACACATACTGGGAAATACATCAACTTCTCCTGAAAGGAAGACACACAGACATAGAGTGAGGAGGGAGATCTGTAAAATGTCAACTGAATCTTGAATAACGCAAATCACAAATGCCACCAAAGTGCTCCTGCACTCAGATGCACGCGCGCACAAATGCTGCAATGCCAAATTACATGGTTGGGAACATTGCTTCTGGGGAATACTGAATAATGCATTTCTGCATCAGAGAAAATTGCAAGCAGTGGTTTCATTTTTTTCTCCCTCTCTGACACAGACACACACACACGCACGCACGCACACACACACAAAAACAACACACTTATAAGACCAAGCACACACAGCAGACAATATGCTGGTTTCTGTAAAGTTCCCTAAGGTGTTAACGGAAGAACTGTGGTGTTCACTATAAATAATGCAGGAGCTTGTGTTGAGCTGAGCACGAGCGCACGCACGCACAAAAAAACACTTTCCTTTTCACCTCCTAATCAAGCATCAACTTTGGAACAAAAAAAAGACAACCTAATATAAAATTATGCCAGTAACATATCTTTTATTTTTAGTTAAAAAAACATCCAGAATAGTTAAAAAAAAAAACCCCAAGTGTCTTCAGTTTCAAGAGTTAGTCAATTACACTTCCATAATTAAGGCAACAGAAATAAATATTCATATATATCATTGTTGTGCACTTTTGGAGTGTTTGTTTTGCACCTGGCATTTCCTCAGAGTTCTGACTGGACTTTATCATCATGAAGCTCTGGTAGCTCTGAGTAATTGGAGATACTTCCACCTGACACAAAAGAATATTCAGGTATTATTTTCCAGATTATTTTCAATCATGCGCATTTTCTGTTTTCATACATGACACGATTAAGTTTTTTTTTAAACATAGAATCAACTCGGGAAAGGTAGTTGTGATATGACGTGCTGAGGGCGGCCCTGCTAGTATGTTTTTTCTTTGTTTAAATACCAACCACGTCCCTTGCTCACGAAGACATTTGTAATTTTACAGCATTTAGCTGCACTTTCCTCCTGGGCTAATGCTTGCCAGGCCACCGGGTGCTCACGATGGCCAGTCCGGGTCTGTGTAAAATAACCGACCCTGGCCTGATGAATATTGCATCCAAAAAAATCCAGGAAGTTTCAGTGCAAATGCCATGCTGCCCATTATGGCTAATGTAAGTGGATGCCAGTTGGTTATTTAACTCAGAGGTGTGAAAAATTGAGACTGACATGGCTGACAGCATATCAGTGCTGGTTGAATGATAAATGGTTTTTAACATGCATGCTGCTAATCATGAGAACATCTGTTCATGTAAGAAAATTATTAGTTAGCATAACAACAAAATAACATAAAATGAGCCAGCACAGTGCAGTGTTTTGCCTTCAGTCTCAGCTAATGCCAACAGCGACAGTTGACATTGGAAATGGTGCCTATGGACTAACAGAAACAAGTGGTGGTTCCCATTTATATAAAACAATTATCGAGATATCACACTGCTCATCCTCCCTGGGAAATCAAATGCCAGAGGAAAGAAGACCTTGGATTCTGGAGGATCAAAGTGGACTCTGTCATGGCCATGGGACAGTGTCTCTTAACTCCAAGTCCTCGTCCTCGTATGACCGGAGTGAGAGCTGTGTCATGATTCTCAGCAGTAAGATAAAAGCCATGTAAATGGAAATTAATCATGCCTCTTTTTATCCCTGTTTTTGAACCAGCAGTTTTAGCAGTGTCAGCTGTATGTAAAGGCCTTAACACCATCAGGCTAGCACACACTTTCTTCTATTTTATATTAGTTATAGCACTATAACTGGTGGGCTTCAAGACATTAGGGTGTTTTCACACCTGTGCTTTTTAGTCCGGTTAAATCGGTTCATTTTCTCCCTTGGTTCGATTAGTTTGGGCAGATGTGAAAACAGTAATCACACGCAGGTTCAGACCAAAACAACCGCACAGAGAGTTATAGAACACTTTGTAAAACCATGGCTCTTAACAAGTCACTTTTTCTATTGTTGCATAATTGGAGGCATTGCATGTAAAAAGAAAAGCCTTGTGTAATCAGCATTTCAATGTATTTATCTTACCTGCAAGGCATTCTCATCAAAGGGTCGAAGTTTATTCTGTATCCTGTGTCGGGGGCGGGTTTGTGAGGAGGGGTCTGTAGCCTCAGTAAAGATAGAGGAGTAATCCTGAAGTCGATCTGGTGCCGGGTACTTGGCACTGGAGAAAACCTATACACACGGAAAAAAGCTGACGTAACTGACAGACACAGGGCTAATTATTGTTTTCAATGATCTCGTCACCTTATTGTGTCTCTATTGTGTAACATAGGTGAAATGTATAAAGCTGCCTTCCGAAGTGAAGGTGCTGTTACCTTGGTGGCCTTTTTACTGCCTTTAATCTTGTCGACACGGGCCTGAGCTAGCCTGATCCTGTCAGTGACGCACTGCAGCTGGCGGCGGTTCTTCTCTACACTGTCAGACACCCTGGAAGTAACACACACATACACACCAACATGAATATGGACATACACACATCCACACACAAAGGAAAATATGTCTGAGATGATAATGCACAATCCAATATAGAGGAGTGCGTAACTTCAGACAACCTATTCCACTTTTCCTTCTTTATATAGACTCTGAAGGGTGCTGAATCCCTTCTTGCATTTCATAAAGATGAAGTGCAAGTATTACACAGCTGTTTCGGCATTCTACTGATCATTTCATACCAATTGTCTAATTACTAACACATCATCTTTCAAAAGGTTACATTGACAAAACAATTATGTCGATAAATGACACCCTCTTTATGCAGTTACAAGAGAGACTTCCTCTATTTTCAGGGTGCCAGACAGGACCATCTGCTCTAAAACTGTGCTGTGGCATAAAATGTGGCTTAGACATGGATTCCACATGTTTTAGACTGTGCCATCCATTAAATAAGTTTTTTTTTCTGTCCCGAAAAATCTTGTAACTGATGCTGTGATATCAACACTGGTAATGTCAATACTACCTGTGGGTAACTCACAATACCTTATGCCGCAAAATCCTTTTGGCACTACTTATGCATGATGGATACCATGTTAAGAATGATGTTAACATAATACATGCCATATATGACAAATCCTCTAAAGCAAATCCTGCAGTCTGTCATTTGCATACCAAGGGAAAACCATGACACAGTCATGCTACTGATAATTGCAACAAAGACATGGTTTTCATTGTGGCACTGCCTAGTACCTACCTCTTGCGTGCGTGCGTGTGTGTGTGTGTGTGTGTGATTCTGGGCTTGCCTTTTGAAAATATCCGTAGAGATGGTCTCCAAGTAGAGTAATGCATCTGCTATCTGATGGACGGCCTCCTCTCTCCTCAGGTCTGGCTGGATGAGAGGCACTGAGTACACCTGGCCCTCCAGGCAGTGCTTCTGGGTCATCCTAAAGACAACAACACAGAACAGCTCCGATCTTAAGCACGGAAGTCATTCTTGACTTTGGGATCAGTATGACATAATTACAATAAATCCAACTTTGATTTGTCTGCCGTGACAGAATAACTGGTAGAGAAAGTGTGGTAATTTTGAGCAGTTAGTCAACTCTTTCACAGTGACGCTTGTTGTTAAATCCAACACCACGAAACTGTCATAACGTTATCTATAGCCAGTATGATTAACTAAACCCTTACTTCTTTACCAAACCACGCTTCTCGACCTCATCTGACTCTCACGTGACAGTGCCAGAATATACAATTGTAATTCAATGTGTAAACTGACTCAAGTTGATTCCTGTAGCTGTATCTTATATGGCAATCTCAACAGCTGACAGTTAATAAACCCGCACTTAAGATGTTTACTAGCAAAGATATTCCAAAGAAATCTATATAATTTAACTAATAAAGTGACACTGAAATGAAAGCCTGTCCATGCTAAAGCATCGCAGTGAGCATTAAACTGAACAATACCCGTTTAATGATGTTATACTGCGAAACCTAGTCGCTTGAAAATATAGTATAATATAGTCTTACCTGACCATGGGTGTTGTTTGCTGGTTAACGGTAATAGAATAGATATGATAAGAAGTAACTGGACTATCGGTACTAGCAGCCGAGCTACTTGTTAGCAAAACAACGTTTCCGTACTTCCGTATCCCTGTGACATGTGATCACAGTGTTACCTTCAAGTTCTCTCAGGAATATCTGCTTTCCAACTTGAACGCACCTGAAAGATTTGAAGAAACTGAGGTATTGGCTAACGTTAAAGGTATAAGACTTGGAAAATAAAATTATTTTATTTGACCTTTAACGAATCATTCAAATGCAATTTCACATAGTGTATTTGACAAAACATTCTCACCACAAGACACCAATTGTCATTGAATTGTAGAAGTCATTTGTCTGTTGTCACTGATGACAACTTGGTAAGATTGTGTGATACAGCTACTGAATGGACCTTGATTGTTTTATTATTATTATTATTATTATTATTATTATTATTATTATTATTATTATTATTGCCACACATGTATCTTGATATGCAAAAAAAGTCTAGAATTATTCTTGTACTTTTAGATTTTATGTGCAGTAGGCCTAAACCAGGCACAAGAGAGTTGCTCAGATGTTGAACCTCCTTGTGGAGCCTACAGGGTGCGTGCTTGCTCTGTAGTTTTCTCTTGCATGTGCGTAATGACGCATCCGTCCTTCGGCACCTCCCCTCCTCCCTCCAGTCACATCTGGATCTGGCTCCTCTCATCAGCACCACTCAGCGCGGGAGTGGGAGGGAGAGAGAGAGAGAGAGAGAGAGAGAGAGAGAGAGAGAGAGAGAGAGAGGAAGGAAGAGGAAGGGAGAGAGAGAGGAAGGGAGGGAGGGAAACGACCGGAGAAGCGGAGGCTTGCTCGCTCGGTACAGCCTCATCCACAACCGAGCAGAATCAAGGAGAGGAGAACAGAAGGGCATCTCACCTTCTCATCCGCACTCACGGATATTTTGCATCCCCTGTCCTCCATCCGCCAGTCCAGCTTCTTTTTTCTTCTCCTTCTCTTCCCTCCTCTTGTCTTGAGTATGATGAGCTCCAGCCTGCTGGAAAACCCCGTGCAGGCGATTCTGTACCTGCGGGAGCTCACCACCATCGTCCAGAACCAGCAGAGTCTCATCCAGACCCAGCGCGCCCGGATAGAGGAGCTGGACCGGCGGGTGGACGAGCTCATCGGCGAGAACAGACACCTGCAGGACATCAGGGTACAACAGCAGCATCCTTACCATCACCACCATCACCCCGACCCCAGCTGCCTTCATCTTCACCACCACACTCAGGATCCCCAGCTCAAGACTAGTGCGGGGTCTCTCCCAGACCATGCGGTTGCACCAGCACATGTCGAGGCGGCTCCGGGGGTCCAGCCGTCGCCTCCCCAACCAATGGACCCGGGGGACATGCAGCTGGTCCCGGCCGACCCGTCCAAGGTTTCCCCGGTTGAAAGTGACCCAGGAAACGGCGGAAGTTTCCACAGCTGCCGCTCTTTGGTTCCGATGACCCCCACAAACCTTTGTCGATCCCTGGCCCTGGCTAGGAAATCCGAGTGAGTAGAGGTTATATGGTTGTTTGCATGTGTGTGTGTATGTCATAAAATGGTCAGATAGGCAATATATATGGGAGGCTATTCTATGGTATTTAGACGTTTTTAAAACCTCCAGTGGCATTGGATTTTCTGCAGTATCTACCTATAACCTAAACAAATGTTGGCAATATTAGACTGTTTAGAATCCTTCATAATATTTGTGTAACTTGTTAGCATCTTTCTAAAACTGTACAATTAGGAGCGTGCACGCGAGCGCGTGCGTGTCCTGCAGATTGAGAGGCGTTTAACTAATGAAGAAGACGCTTGCAAATTTCCAATTTTCAGCTGTGTATGTCGGCTAAGGACTGTGCCAGAAGAGGAAGAGGTGGATTATTTAAATGAGAAACTGGATCACGATCACTGGATCATTACATAACAAACAGCTGTACGTGTGTGTGTCTGTGTGTGTGTGCTGGAAACACACACAGCAATCAGCACAACGGTCAATGTCAGCTCGAGACAGGAGCAGCTTCACGTGCGATGATGAGACACATGATGAGTCGCTGTCCGCGGTCCCGGTTTCTCTATTAATTACTGCATGGGATCTGGGGACTCTCACGGGACCTCTGGGCCTCTGATGTTGCTGTGTTAGATGAAACTCACGTGCACACAGTCGTACACACAGACACACACACACACACACACAGACACACACCACTACCCGCTGCTTGGCACCAGAGCCTCATAATACATCAGCACATCACTTAATGAGAGAAAACCCATCTTTCTCTCTTCTTGTCTTCCTGTGTGTGTGTGTATGTGTTCTGTTCATAAGTTGTATCCCAGCAGGAGTCCTGATTGGTCTCTCTGGGACTCCACCTCCACTGAGGGAAGCAACACAGAACAGAGGAGTAGTTGAGAGGAGCAGAGGAGTGCAGAAGGGGATACATGTATATTAAAAAAGAGTTGTTGATATTAATCCAAATGATTTACCTGCTACACCCTAAATTTACTGCTCTTGTGTGTGTTTGTGCGTGTGTGAGTGTCTGTTGCTCTCTTCTATTGCCTTGCCTGGAACCAGTGTTCTCTAAAGAGCTTACCCTGCGGCAACTATTTGTTTTTATTTTGACGGGAATCAGTGTAACACCATTGGTTCTTAATTTAAATTAGTTTTACCGATGAGGAAGAAATTACAATAAGTTATATAAACGCTGGGGGCAGAAAACAGCAGAGCCATCCACCAGTTGATCAGGCAGCACAGTGGGTTAGTGGTTTATTACATGGCCTTCCTCTTGCTGCACTTGCTGATGTGTGTCCTTGAATGCAACCTTACATTCCTGCTCAATGATTTTATGTTGTTCTGGATAAGACCAGTAGCTTAACACCTAATTTCTAGTTTTGCTTCTGGCGGTCCAGGTTGGGGGGGCATTTTTAGAGGATTCATCTTCCTGGCATTGCCTACTGCATCCTGTCTGCAGCTGACTGGAGATCAGATCTTCCCTCTGCTTTTCCTGTTATAAACTTTATGTATGTGTGTGTGTGTTTGGTGTGTGTTAGCATACTTGCTTTCTTTCACACATCTTACTGTATGCATTTATCTGAATGTTTATCTCTATACAGAGCTCAGTTTTCTTTGCCCTGCAGATACATGAAATGTGGGCTGCGTAGGGTTGTGTGTGAGTGTGTTTGTGTGCTTTGTTGCCAGTGTTGCCAATGCACGTGGATGGGCCTATGGGGGGAGAGACAGGATCCTCTCCTCGGCTCATTCTCTTTCTCTCTCTCCAGCTGAGCTGCCCCACTTAGCCCATGGAGCGAACTGTAATCAGCCGTTCTCAGGAGAGAGAAAGGCAGAACGAGAAAGAGAGAGATGCACGCTCAGTCATTGTCTTTGATGGAGCCCTTGGAGGTGTCTAGCGGAAGGAGCTTGAAGCTGACATTGGAGTGGACCAGTGAAAGGGAAGGAGGCTGACAGAGATGGGGGGAAAAAAAAGAGAAAATGGTGATGAAGGAATAGAGAGAGTGTGTGTGTGTGTGTGTGTGTGTGTGTGTGTGGGGTACACACAGAGAGTGAGGCAGGTACAGACCAAAACAGAGAGGAGACACTCTCTACTGGATACTGGCTGATGAAAAGCATTGCGTTTAAAGTACTCTTCCAAAACAGGAGAGAGGAGAGGGGTGGTGCGAGGGAGGACGGGGCACGGAGAGACAGAGAACAGGGGCCGAGCAGGAGGCATGTACTGTTAAAATATTCACCTGTTCTCTTTGTAAGCGTTGTTGGAGGCGGATGGCCGTTATGTGTGTGTCTTGTACCGACAGATGGATGGACCTGCTGAGTGTGTGTGTTTGTGTGTTCTCAGGGATCCAAGCAGCCTGGCCTCTTCCTCCAAAAAAAATGTTTTATATCAGCCTGGCAAAATAATTCAGCTCTTATACTGATGCTGATGGTGAACAGGAATTGGTTTTACAAGTTCAGTGCTTTTGGATTTTGGCCTCAAATTGATTGTCCGACCTCTCTCCCCTCCTCCGTCAACCGGGTGTGCATTAGATGACACTTAGTTTGACCTTGTGACCCCCAAAACCTACAACACACCTGCACATTTGTACTACACAGATTTATAGGGGTTCAATTAGTTTGTATATTATAAGGAGGAGATGAGATTTAAGAGATTCATTAACTCTGAAAGAACAAGGATTTTTTTTTTCTAACGCCAAATAGTTTAAATGAAGAAATAAATTCATCTCATACAAGAAAAACAGATCTAGGGACTAAAAAGTAAAAATTAAAAAGTTATTGAGTAGTAAAATGTGGAATTGTTAATGTTAACATAATTGATTACAGCTGGTGCATTTAACTTTATCTGCTATCTGGTTTTCTGGTCCTGGTGTTTGAGGGATGGGGCAGAAAAGCACAACAAAGAAAATTAATATTGAGATGTAACATAATTGTTTTAGAGATTTTTGAAACACCTGGGAGCTGTTAAAAGAAGACAATTCATTTTCTACTGAGAGAATTACTGCAAAAACTCTTGATCAAAATGTAAATTAATCCAAATATATTAATAAATGAAGTCCATAAATACAGCGTGGGTACTGCTTGAGACCCCACCTGGGGCTCCAAATGGGCTCTCATAGTTCGAACACCAGGGTCGAGAACCACTGCAGAAGTGCTGCTAAATGGAGAACAAATGATTCATGTACGTACAGTATGTTTATGTGTGTCTGTATGAGGGTGTGAGTGGTGAGGTAGGTGTTACAACAGATGGAGGAGTGGTATTCATAGAAACCAACTGTGAAGAGTGTTGATCAGAGATATTTTAAAAAAACCACACACATCAGTGTCCCTTTAAGTCTGTAAAAGTAGCTGTGAAAAGGTAGCTTTTTATAGCTCGGACTGTCACACCGAGTCTTACACTGACTCTGACTGCCTGTCACTGTGGGTCTTTGTCACAAGCAATATGCTGAGCCCAGGTCAGAAGACTTACTGTAGCGTAGCCAAAAAATTTCACTGTCAACTGAATGTATTCAGCTCATTGTGGAAGGACTTAATGTGACCTACACTCACACCCATACCTCCCAAAAAAACATAAACCTCGAAGATGTTTTTTAAAGTCATGATCGTGCTAATTTTTATGTCTGTGGTGGTTGGAGGTGTTCTGCATTCAGAAGGTCAAAGGGTCGATCTTTACAACAGCTTAAACATAATGTGTCTTGTTTTTTTCTGGTCTTTTCACTCTAAATTGCTCCAGATAGGAGCACAGAGCGAAATGCTTAAAATATGAATGTAAATGTAAAATGTATGAGAGAGATGAACTTAAGAAGAGAACGAGCAGGAAACAGAATCGGAGTAACCATCTGTTCTGATTGGGTTTGGGAATTCTGCTAAATCACCACAGATGCGATGAATTGGTGGCCTAAACAAGCACATCCAGACACACAAACATATACTGTAAATACTCTCACACTCATTCTAAGCCTTCTCAGCCTTGAATTGACCTACATAGGGTATTTACCCTGGGATCAGTGCCAAATTGTAAACAGAATCCATGGAAATAATCCAGAAGAATCTAATGAGAGCTTCTTCAGGATCTTTTGGGATGTTGGACTAAGAATGAACATGAGGAGGAATATGGAAAAAATATGGAAAGGCAAACAACCAGCAGCAGCCAATAATAACTGAATGACATGCTGTCCTTCCAATTCTGTCCGCCTCTCCTCTTTCCTCCCCTATTGCTTACCTCTCCTCCTCTCTCGTCTGCCCTTCCACAGGAGCGAGACGGTGCTGCATCAGTTTTGTTGCCCCGCCCCTGAACATCCAGAGGCTGACACCACCGGCTCATCCGGGTAAGAGCGATTCACACACCAATCACAGACACTTTTAGGTGGGGGGTATATTGTCACTATAAAAGTGCCCATGGCAACCCAATAATGACGCAACGGCTACCACTGCCATAGTAACCAGAGTATGGAACTTTGAGGATCTACTGTAGCCACTTTTGCCGTCTGTTTCTGCGTGGGAAGCTTGTCTGTTTGTTGGATGAGTGTGTTCATATTTTTTTTTGCGTGCGTGGGCCGTGTGAATGCATGATGCTTCACTGATGTTTGAATGAGCAGAGCTCTGTTGTAAAACTTTGAAAAGCTGATTTTGTCATGTTTCTCAATGATTACTGTTTGCCCTCCCCGCCCTTAGAATTCCCCACATCTTTTAATCCTCTGTGCTGTTTCTTTTCTGTTCATGTCTGCTTTTACTGTTAATGTCTGCTGTAATATCTTCCCCCCTTGTGTTGTTTATTTCTGTACCTTGCATCTCTACTCATTATTTATCTGTCTGTTAGAAGACCTTAACTTTTCTAATCATCACTCCACAATTATTTCTCTCTCACCCCTCCCTATCAAGTCTCTCTCCCGTTCTGTTTTTATTAATATCACCATCTGTCTGTGTGGAATCCCTCTCTTTTTCTCTGATCTGATGACTTACAGTAATATCTACACGCACGTAGTACTGGTTGGATGAACTAATGGCACAGCAGCAGTGGACTGCCACCTGGGATGATGAGATGTAGAGGAGCTGTGTAACACCATAGCTCATTATTACCATCACATGAAGTTGCAAACCTGCACCACCTCTACACACTAACTGTCATCCACTACATCCATCGAAGCACACAAACCTCCCAAGAGGTGTCATGAGATCCGCCTCTAGCTTTACCTTGCCTTTGTGTGTGTGTGTGCGTGTGTGTGTGTTTCTCCCCTGGCTGTACAGTATTGTAAGTCTCTAAGAGAGACGTATCTCTTGAGAGATATGATTCGACAGATGCTCATTTCTCTTCCTCTATGACGTCACACAAGCAGGCAGAGCGGGAGTGTGTGCTTGGTGAGTTTGTTGCCGCTACGTATGTGAGCATGTGTGGGGGTGTGAGATGGAGCATGAGAGAGAGAGAGTATAGCACCCATATCATCACGGAGGCTTTTGCTGTCCAGATGCATTAATAGCTCAACTCTTGCTTTTAAATCCTCTAATGTTTTCTAATGTACGCTAATGTATTCTGATGCAGCACAGGGGCACGGCAGTGTTTTAATAGAGTTTTTGATAGAGACAGCCTCCAGCATGCAAACAACACACACAGTCTCTCCATATCTTCCTGTTTCCTCTCTCTGTTTCTATCTCACTCTTTCCTCCGCTTCCACTCTCTTCCCCTTGTTTTCTCTATTTCCTCTAACTTTATCTCATTTAAAGATATGGCCAAGCTTCTCTTGCCCTATCTCTGACTTTTAGCTGGGGACCCAGAATATTTGCTTTCACAGCAATCAAAGAAAACAAAGAGGAACTTTAGTGATGCACTCATTATTTAACAATGAGCAGGCTTTTTATTCTCCCCAGTGCCGTTTTGCATTAGTCCCCTTCGTGTAAAAATTATTAGAGTAAGCATTATCTGGGTGGAAGAAAGACTGCACAAACACACAACATCATGCACACACACTCATAATTGCATACCATTATATAACCTTTTAGGGTGCGATCATACCTCTGTGCTTACATCAGTGCAGTTTGGCCATATAAAAGGTGCTGAATGTCAGTGTTTTGTATGTTTTAGAGGTGGTGCCCGAGATGTTGGTCACTTCACTTTTTTTCTAAATTTGACTAAAATTAAGAAAGCTTAAGTTGTCAACAACCGAAATTGGGGAAAAAATGGCACTTTTTGCTGTGTCATGGCAGTAATTTGCTTTGGTAAGCCTTAAATGGCTTTTGCAGAATTTCGATAATGCTGTCATGTAAAAGACCATTGTTCCATCTGTGGACAGGACCTGGGATTATAAGAGGAGGATGGGACACTCTACCAGAGCACTGGGAAACGGCCTCCACAGTCGACGTTGTTGAGTTCTCAGTCAGATTCCGGCCGGATTCAATATACTTTTGCTTTGTTTTTGCTTCCAGCTGCTGCTGTATTACAGAAATGACTGTTTATTAAATATCTGAGGAGTCAGATTTGATTTTTCCCCTACTTTTTATGCAAGTCATGTTTGACTTTGAGGATATGATAATCAGTCAGTTATTGTCTTGCATTGCTTCCAGTGTTTTTGGATGCTTATGTGACGTCATTGACTTAGTCTCTTTTTATACTGTAATCCTAAAAGCAGAACATAGAAAAATGTTATAAATTAGCCATTTCACTTCTATGTAGGAGACTCAGAAAGTTATGGTTTCCAACTGCCACCGAAATGTTCATCTGAATGATGTCATTGTTATGGAAACACATCAGCTTTAGGAGTCTCGTGCACAAAGTCAGCACTTATTCCCATGGCAAAACATGTTGTGGATCATTGTTTTGGCGCTGAATGACCATTCAAGAGTGCAGATCCAAATGTGAATGACCATTCTTTCAACTCCATAGCTTTGTCTAAAATCACTCCCTATTTGCTACCAAATGTTCAAATTCAAAGTATCAAACTGTGTTATCCAGCAATCCTCTGATTGGTTCAGTCTGGGAGAGATCATAACTACCTAAATGATGAATATGTTTATGTGTATATATATTGCTCGTTGTCTTTTGGCAATGTGATGTTGACAATGCCTAACAAAGATCTCTTTGACATCAAAACATTAAGTTTGTTGGGAGAGTGTACAGTAAAATGAATACACAATAAAGTGCCCTCAACAATTCCCTCGATGGAACGAAAACTGTAGTGTCCATAGAATGTAACTCATTTTTGCTTGAAACATCATAAAGCGTTGACTTTGATAGATTAGTTTAAATTACAGTTCAGTCAGGACACTCACGTCAAAGTTTTAACCACTTATTGCAACAATTTGCATTTTAGTTTGTGGCACTGCTCATGTGGTGCTCTGGAGCTTGACACAGACTCTCACTGAGCTCACAAACCTTCCTGCCAGAGTCACAGCTAAATACCATGCTTACACAGGCAGCAGTGTAGCAGCAAGGATGCAGAGCTCAGCATTGTTGAATGCAGACTGAATGACCACTAAATGTTTAAATGGACTGTCTATTGTGAGAGATGGATCGTGGGCATACATGGTTGAAATGCACTTATAGTTAGTTGCTTTGGATAAAAGCGTCAGCTAAATAAATGTAGGCTAATGTAATGTAATACATGATTAGAAAGTCCACGTTGACTTATTTTACCTTACATACGTAAGTTAACGTAACTTATTTTAACCCAATCCATGATCTTTTCCTAAACCTAACCAGACTACGAATGTTTTACAACATTAACCACATGTTTATTATTGTTACCATGACGACGAAGGTCCGGTATGTCTGTTGCTGGTACTCTCCAATGGTCATATTTGTTGTTTTGGGCAACGGTCATATATGTTGTTTTGGGATTCATTGGCAAACAACCTATTCTGTCGTATAGGCATGAGGACGTGTTGCGATTGGAGGATGTTTGGAACATGTGACTATAAAATGACTTCTGGACCTGCTTGAACTACCGCAAGGCTTCATTTATTTTTCAACGCTACACCTGTCAGTGAGGCACACAATGGTGATCGACTATAATTGTCTTAATCTTTATTTTAATTTACTGCTCACAATAGCTCAGTAGGGCTGAAACGATTAGTCGATGAATAGATTAGTTAATTGGTTGCCAACTTGGGGGTCTGGACTCCCACAAGGGGGATGAATCTAAAGGAAAATTTTCTTCAGTCTTTAATCAAAAAACTTTTTTGTGAAATACTTTACAATTTTATCTCCAGAGGCCTCTAAAAAGTATTCAAATGAAACAATCTGAGAAGAGAAAATCATTTTTTCAGTGAGCTACTCACAATTTATAGACATGTAACCTGTGACGAGGGGTCACAAGGAGATACTGCTAGTTGTGAAGGTTCACAAGCAAAATAAAAGGTTAGGAACCACTGGATCAGTTGATTCATAGAAAATGAATCATCAACATTTTTGATAACTGATTAATCGTTTAGGACATTTATTGATGGGAAAATGTTTAATATTCACAGTTTTCTGCTTCTCAAAATGTGGGGATTTGCTGCTTTTCTCTGTTTTATATCTTTGGACATTGAATATCTTTGAGTTATGGACTGTTGGTTGGTCAAAACAAGTTATCTGAACATGTGAACTTGGGCTCTGAGAAATTGTGCTGAGAATTATTTTGACAGATAACTGGTAATGAAAATATTGATGCTTTCAGCCCTACTGTAGTGTAAACTTGTAAGTTTCAATCTGTACGAAATAGTAAATGAGTGAAGGAGGGAGTGATTTTGGATACAGCACAAGTCAACCTAAAAAAAAAGAAAAGAAGGTATTTTCATGTTGGTAAAAAGGTAATATGTCCAGAGTTTACTCAAATCTAGCCAAATAGGACTGGACATGTAAACTCAGTCATCCTTGCCCTGAGCTACCATCCCTCGTGAACCTCTTCACACTCTGCATAGATGATGACCTGCCACCGAATAAGGGCAGACCTTTGAAGGTCAGCAGGGAGGACTGATAACTTTTTGTTCTTATTTCTCTGGCAGTGGACAGATGCTGAGCCTGGAGGATGGAACGTCCTCTGGTGGTGGACAGGAAATGGAGGGGACCAAGAGAGATGGACCCAGCGAGTACGAGATCACCCTGGAGAATAAGAACAAACAGGTATGTCTTTTTTTCAAGCATGTGTGTGGGCCCCATAAGCACATGGTGGGATGGAGTGAATGCTGACTCCTCCACCAGTTTTAGTATGAGTAGGTGTGTGATGATTTGACAATGTGTCTTGAGTGACAAAAAAGATTCCCCTTTCAGATCTATTTCTGTCCATGTTGACATGAAAAAGAACACCAGTGATTCCACTGCCACAGCGACAGGAACACGAAAGATGCTAGGTTGTCATGGTAACAGCTAATAACTGCTTCTGGCGGCTGGAGATGTCTTTATTTCTCATACCAAACTGCTGAAGGGTCTGCTGTTGCTGTTGCTACTGCTATCGCTGCTGCAGTGCAAGTGTGTGTGTGTGTGTGTGTGTGTGTGTGTGTGTGTGTGTGTGTGTGTGCACTTTTTGTGGGCGTGCTTACGTGAGCAGACACACACCCAGGCACATGCGTGGCTGTCCTCCTTTTTCTCCCTCTCTGTCTCTTGTTCCCTTGCCTCCCACGCCCCGTCGTCTCCTTCTTGCTGAATATATAGGAGCAAAAATTCTGGAGGAAGCAGAGATCTTGGGCTGAGCTGCTCTGCGAACACAGACAGGCTTGTGCGGGTGTTAACTTTTCTATTCATTTTCTCAAAAGCACCTTTGTCACAGCCCATCCGTCCTCCTTGCCATGGCCCTTCAGACAGTATTAGCAGTTGAATTATGATAGATGATGTTTACCATAAAACTCAAATACCATAAACCCTGACTGGTTTTAAAAGAGTGGACAGGAAACTAAGAAGGATTATTCTAGGAAGAAGGGTGTGAGTGTGAATTTCACGACTCAGGCAATGCTCAAATTCTTTTGATCTTTTGTAGACAAGGGCACAAAATGGCAACATGATGTTTGCCTGCCGGTGGATGAATAAATATTTTTCAGTGGCTGCTGTGTGCTTTGCAATATCACTCTTGCAGTGTGATCAGTGAGTTTCACAGCCTTGTAAACATGTTTGATATTTATACTCACTCCCCCTCACTCTCTCCCTATCCCCAGATAGAAGAGTTGGAGCAGAAGTATGGAGGCCATCTCATAGCAAGGCGGGCAGCCCGTCGTATTCAGACGGCCTTCCGTCAGTACCAGCTCAGCAAAAACTTCCAGAAGATCCGTAACTCTCTGTCGGAGAGCAAGTTGCCTCGCCGGATCTCCCTGCGCCACCCCAGCCCTTCAGGTCGAAACCGGAATGCAACCCAGAGACACAGTTACAGTCTGCATCCAGGAGGAGGACAGATACCCTTACGCTCCAAAACCCCTCCTCCTCCCCCTTGCCGCTCCACCTCTCTGCCCCCGTCTCCTGCGTCTGCCCCAGCAGCTGGTCCCTCACCTGCCACAGGCCCAGCCCCACCTCAAACCCCTGGACAAACACTCACACAGCTGGAGGACTGCTTCTCTGAACAAGTGAGTGTTTTTATTTCATGTTACAGTTCCCATAAGCTTTATTTAAGTAGGGATGCAAAATGGTTCAGATAAAAATAATCAAGACATAAGGTTCCATTAACTTTATATAGTTTTTAGCCACTAACTAACAGCATGACTCTAGGAATGGCAATGTCGGTCAGCTGGTCAGCTGCCTTTTATCATCAAATTTGCAGCTCCATTCCTTGGCCCAGTCAATTGATGAGGCCCTTCGTGGTTGGACCTTGTCGGAGGGCAGAGAGGGGAAGGGTCTACTGATGGATCCTGGGGCCCTTCGTGCAGCTGCTGAGAGCGCTTGCCTGCCCCGCAGTGCCAGCTCGCTGCTCATGGCCTTCAGGGATGTCACTGTTCACATCGACAGCAATAGCTCCTACACCATCTCCTCCGCCACCACCACAACTACCACCTCTCTGGGCAATGCAGGCAGGGGAGAACCGGGCAGCAGGAAGACCTCTGTGAGTGGGATGGCTGGGGGAGGAGATGGCCTGTCAGGAGAGGAGCCAGAGTTTCCTGCACCTCCGCCCAGTGAGGAGCTGGAAATGGCTGATCCAGGATCTAGGAGGGGTTCAGCAGTGCCAGCTCCAGGAGGAGGAGTAATGGAGGAGGAGAGCGGATCAGACAGACTGGGGTCCACCTCCACTTCTACCTCTACTTCCACCTCTATCTCCACCTCAGCCCAGTCTAACCAGCAACCTGCTCAGATTTACACCCAGTACCAGCAGTACCACTACACTCATCCTCAGCAGATCCCCGGGGGGCCAAGCCCCGAGGCCCTACAGGCCCTGGTCGTCTCTCTGCCCAGGGACCACTGCCAGGATCCAGCATCTTGCCGCTCGCCAACGCTATCCACAGACACTCATCGCAAACGCCTCTACCGTATAGGACTCAATCTCTTCAATGTGTGAGTAGGCCGGCAAAACACACATGCACACTGACGCACACAGAAAATATGCTAAAATATTTCTGCACCCTCTGGCTCAGGGTTCAAAGTACACTTATTACTGTTTGTGTCTAACAAATCGCCAACAGCCCTGCAAAACTGCTCTAAGCAGCTGCTCATTAGTGTTTGTGATTGTTGGGAGGAGCTGCCTGTTCAGTGCCATCTTGTGATGTCGAGATGTCAAAGAAAAAAGAGATAGAGAGGGGGATGAAGAGAGAGAGAAAAAGGAGGGAAAATGCAGTTGAAGAGGAGAGGCAGACAAGGAGGTCATGAACAATGTGAGAGCCTCTCAGTTTTTATAAATAGAGTCCATGGTTCCTGCACTTATTATTAGTTAATACAAATTAAAGTAAATTAACTCATATGCATCAGTGACCGTGGGTCTGATCCAGAAGTCCAGAGCTAACAGCTTTTGCGCATGAATGCACTCTTCCTTTCCCTCTTTCTCTTTGTGCTTCCTCTTACACACATACACACTCACTTCCCTTCATACACACACACTTTAAGCACATTTCTCTGAAATAAAGTGTTGCACATTTTCTTTCTCACTCAGGCCCACACACCTATCCGCTTGAACGCACAGAAACATTACACACACGCTGTTTAGCTTTTAACACTATCTGCTTTTCTGCTGCTGGCTATCTGTGGAGCAGGAACCCAGAGAGAGGCATCCACTTCCTGATCACGCGTGGTTTCGTTCCGGACACGGCCATCGGAGTGGCTCACTTCCTGCTGCAGAGGAAGGGCCTGAGCAGGCAGATGATTGGAGAGTTCTTGGGGAACAGCAAGCTGCAATTCAACAGAGATGTCCTTGAGTGAGTCCTCATTATGTATATGGTGACGCATCACACACAGACATTTTATCAAATGCAAGTCCTGTAATGAATCTAGTTATCTAATTCGAATCCCTCTGAATTCTTTAGTGAATCTATTTAGGTTAACTCAAGGTCCACTTTCTAACTTTTTTAAGCTTTCGACTGCATCTCATGGGCTTCAGTGAATGGAGTTTGTGCAGTTCTCATGAAAATGACTTGGTTATATGAAAAAGGTTATAAATAACTTGAAAACCACTTTTTAATAAGGCACTCTTTATAAAGGTTTTTTAAATTGCAACTAAATGACTTTATAGATCAGTTATATGTACATATATATATCCTTAAAGTTGGGGGACTTTATGGTCAAATAGTCAAATGGTAAAAGTCAAAGCAGCAGAGGCAGAGATATCCTGACTCTTCCTGTTGCTCCTCCTGTATGACACTTGCTTTGTCTTTTAGCGAACCCTTCAGTTCATCATGAAGACCCTTCTAATGGACCATTTGACCACTTACCATGTGGAAAAGGGCTGCAGAACATCTGGACCAAAGTGACTTGTTAACATTGATAATAGTAGATTTGATTACTTATTACAAGGGGAGAAACTTTGCTACCTAACTAAATGACCCGCTGGATTTGACATAATCCACTATGAGATTAAGTTTGCTTAATTGCCACTGAACTGCAGATGTTCAAACTTTCAGTTATTCGGAGCACATGTGGTGCTTTTCATCCATTAACTTTAAAGTTAATGATCAAAGTTTCTTCATGACCTTGGAAACAGCAGTTGAGAAAACAATACCACCTCAAGGTCCATTTGGTAGCAGTTCTGGAGCTTTCAATTCTATCTATGTTCATCTACTCTATGTAACTATGTTGCTCTTTACTACTAAAAAAGAGAGGAGATAAAAGATTAAATAAGAGATTTGTTAGACTTGGACTTTAATGAATTCAGGTATCTTAAAATATCTAAAATAGAACTAGCTATTGGAACCTAAACCAACATATACACATCAATACACACACGCACAAACTGACTTGACATGTAGCACCTGCATGCATAAATGCAACACATCCATGAAAACACGCATTTACTTAATGCTTTCACACTCACCCTTTTTGCATCCAACCAGTGTAGACAGAGATCCAGGATAGAGAGGCTTTTTGCTGAGGTTGTTGCAGAGACTGTAGAAATAGGTCACTGCACTGAACACACACACACAAGCACACACTCACTTTCTTTCACTCAGACACATAGACACACATGCATGGACACAAATATGCACATGCAAATACACGCACATACACGTCTTGTGTATGTACTTCTTCCATTGCTACAGCCAGTCCTCAGCCTTTCATGTACCTCTCTCTTGCCCCCTCGCTCTTTGCATATCATTATTTTTCCCTCTCATCCCTTGCCTCTTATCTCCCACTGCCGTCAGACCCTGTCTTCTCCATTGATGTTTGCACAAAGTGTGTGTGCATGTGTGTATGCGTGTGCAAACATGTTGTCTCTATGTGCGTCTTCCAGGTCAGTGCTTCTGTAATGGAAGTATGACTGTAAGAGGAAGATTTGTCATCAGCATTCATAGTTTGCTGCACACGCACAAACACACACTTGCACACACTCGCTCACTCACCTTCTCATTACAGTGACACACTTCAGCTAAAGCCAATCTCACTCTCCTTTCTCTGTTGCTTTCTTTTTTTCCTCTCTGTCTGTCCCTTTATAGCTGTGTTGTGGATGAGATGGATTTCTCAGGCATGGAGCTCGACGAAGCCCTGAGAAAGTTCCAGGCTCATGTTCGTGTTCAGGGAGAAGCACAGAAAGTGGAGAGACTCATCGAAGCCTTTAGGTGAGACTGTCAACTCGCTCACAACCAGGCCTCACTGACTAACAGGCTCTGGCTTCACTTTTGAATACAATTCAACACAACAACAGTCCATCACATGACTGAGCAGGGTTGGTAAGGGCACTCTGAACTTTTTTAAAATGAATAGACCTTTTGCCTGTAGCCACCTATGCAAAAAAACAAAACAAAAAAAAACAATGACATGTAACCAAGCTCACATATTTTGCAATAAAATAGAAGCGAAAGAAGTCTTTCCTGATCTCATCTTGCAGCCTTGGGGTAGCAGACATATCTAGAATGGCATATTAATGGGCCGACTGTATAGACAAAATGTTTAACTGGTTCTGCTAGCTCACTGTGGCAGGCTCTGATGAAACCAAAGACTTGTATCATTAACAAATTACACTGATTGCCTGTAACCTTTGACTAAGCTCATCAGTGTTTGATTGTTAGCCAATCACAACGGAGATTGGAGCTGCAGGCAATCAGTGTGCATTCCATCAGGACAAAAATAGATGCTCTGTTTCACAACTTTCTCCCCTGGATGACACTCTCTGGCCAACTCTTCAGGCTTTGTAGGCTGTTTGAATGTGCTTGACAGTTGTGTGTCCATTTCCATCCAAAATCACACATGAATATGTAAAAGTGCATGTTTGGTACTCATGAGGTTTTAGCCTGATTTGGGTTTCTACTCATTTTGTCAGTGCTGACCCCTGCCCTCCAGTCACTAAAATGTATGAGTATATCTGCTGAGGAAGACTCATTTAAATACCAAGAGGGCCTTGAGAGACCTACTGTAGCTTACACACTCCCTTTGTGCATTTGAATGGACTGTCTAGCATTGCCTCTAACTAACTCCTGGACAGAAACATGTTTTTATGATGTTATTTTACCTTTTGACTGAAAATTCTTTTAGGCAAAAAAAAAGAAGACAAAAGTGACTAGACAAATAGGAACTGCAATTGGTGCCTTATCCCCAGGCTGGCACTGTCCTTGAAATGTCCAGGTAATATCCAAAGATTGCTCCCAGGACTAAAAATGCAATAAAATGGCCATCGTTGTTTTCCATTTCAGGGTAATTGGCTGCATTGCCGTGTACATTTAATCTCCCTCTGCTGATGTGCTGCTCTTTCCCTCAGGATTACCAACAATGTCACCACCAGGACATGAGTTGAGCCACTGTCCCTTTGAACTCACTAACCAAGATGTCCTTCTGAATTACACTAAGTTGCTAGTATTATTCAATGTAAGGGGAGTGTAATCACCATAGAAAATGTACTGCATGTTAATTGTATGCTGGCGCCTTTCTGCATCCACAATGCGTGGCCCTGAAACATTTTTCTGACAGGAATAAATAGCACATTTGTTGGGGACTATTTTTAACTGTGGATTAATACACATTTGGTGCTAGTGAGTATTTACAGCAGCAGGATGGCGTACTGTATGTAGGATTGACTCAAAATAAACTTCATGTTCATGTTCATCATAATAAAGGAACATGTCACTCAGTGCAAAGGTGTGGCTTGATGTGTTTTAATATTTTTTGAACAACAATAGAGATCTATGGTGCAGATGAATATGCTATACCAGGCTGTGGATACATACTTGTTAGAAGAATCAATTTATTGTTGGTTTTGTTTTTTCATTGGATTCGTGAACAGTGCAAAAAAAATATAGACATCATCAGTCCTATCCATTAAGGAAAGTGTGTTCTTACTCCAAGCAAGAAGTGGTGAGGGAAGAGCAAAAAAGGAGCAGTCATGACACTTCCCCTCTCTGCATCTGATTTGAGGGCCAATCAGAACACCCAACGCGGTCATCAGTTAATCACATCACACTCAATCATACGTGCTGGGTGCAGATTACAAATTCATCAGCAATCTGAGACCACACTCTCTGTAGCTGGAGCTGAGTATAGGTCAGAAACGAGCGGGCTTTATCGGGACAGCCAGACATCAGATGCCATGTCTGCTACTTAACAGTTGTTATGTCATCTGTTTGAAGCATGTTGTACTCTTGTCGTGAGTAGTTCTTTTTATATGAAGTGGTATTTGTGCCAGCTGGCATGCAACTTTCATATGCAGATATGAAGAGAAGAGATCGGAAGCTAGTGTTTAAATAAACTGGTTACATAAGACAGAGATCCGCTTGAAAATGTGAATGTGAATGGAGCACACACACTGTTTGTTCACTCAGTGACTCACATATGCCCTTATACATCATGCACATGCTCATTTGCATACATACACACTCACACATACAGTAGATCTTGCCTTGCATTGGGTCTTTGATGAATTTGCTGCAGAATTACATCAAGTTGGCAAATTAGGAGGCTTGTTTGTCCCTCTGTATTTCTGTGTGTCTATGTATGTGCATATTATATCTGCAGCAGCGTTTGTGCCAAGCAGAATCTATTCTCCCTCAAACAAAGGCATTGCTACTGAACTAGGCTGTTGTCGATTGATACCCTGTGAGTTCTCTGGCCTTAGATCTTGTGCGGGGTCTGGGAAAAGGCTTTCTGATTGTGCAGGTCTCAGATGTGGCCTCTCACTTGCATATATGCTCTGACAAATACATAGTCCTCTGGAGCAGAGCAGCCCTCTCCATGTCTGCATCCTGCCTGGCTGCAGAGAAAAAGCCTCCCACCACTCAAATGGCCCACTGAAAGAAAAGGAGCTGGGGGGGAAGGAGGAGTGGAAGTGAGAATTTGTGAAGCCTGTGGGCAGCAATGGAGCAAAGCAAGTCCATATGCAGCATCTCTGGTTCCAAAGCAGACTGGGCAGCGTTACCTTACCTAGGGCAGAACCATTTTGGACTGGCAAATGTTTCCTGTGTCCTGTCAGTCTCATTTATGGTAGAGGGACTGCTCCTCACATCTGAGTAGAATTTACAATCAGTCAGTCTTTGAGTCAATCAGTCAGATTATAAAATAGCGCAGCTTGTATGGTGAGATGTCTGCTTTAAAATCAGTCTGAATGCACCCATCTCACAGCAGGAACAAGCAACTTTTTAAAGGCCATTCTCTATATTGCCTTTAACAATTTGTACTGAGCTCTCTTTACGATGTACTTTTTGTTATTGTGCCCAACTGCACCCCCCAAATCCCAAGATTTCCTCCCCATCTCACTGTTGAGATTTTGAAACGTAACACAGTTTGAGCTGAGAGGAAATCTTTGGGGGTGCGATTTGGCACAATAACAAAGTTAGGGAGTGCATCATTAAGTTTTGGTACATTGACTCTGTGAGCCTGAAGATACAGGGGTGTTAAGAGGTGTTATATTCAGTCTCACTGATAATAAATGGGGTGGACAAAATATTCGAAACACCTCTTAGTATAAAGCAATACAATTTAACAGCAGCACAAACTACATCCTCCAAAATCTCTCTCTAAAACTGTTTAATAAACTATTTTAATATTACGACCTTCATGAAGGTATTGATTGTAGGAATGCTGCACTAGACTGCATTAGTTTTAGCCAGGTGTACTTGATAAACTGGCAACTGAGTGTGATTTAACGTCAGCCCAGCAGTAAAATCCTAGTTTCTTAAATCATGGTCTATAGTTTATTAACCTGTTCACTCAATTGACGTTATTTCTATTTGTGTTGCTGGAGAGCTTCCCCACACATGTCTGTATGTACTGAATAGAGGTTTTATTAATAACAGAATCTGGTTGGATTGGTTGTTGTTGGGATTAAGTAACAGTTCAATGAATGATGTTACATGTGGTGTGGAGATAAAGACAAACAATCTGATTTGTCATGCATTAAATCCATTAATCTACCATTAAATAGTACCATCTTTGCTTTTCTGGCATTGTACACCAAACTTGTGGAAACCTGGCAAATACTTTGCAATCTTATTTAGTTGTTCTTTGCAACTATGTTTGTTACAATAGACAAAACTTGTACATATGCTGTTATTCATATAAAAGCAATAAGACTCTTCGGGATATGAATGACATTTGAATGATTGGGATTTCTGCTGATGGTACTTGCTGTGTCATACCTACACCATCTCTTTTTGTGTCTGCAGTGGTGGCTCAATGGCCAAGAATCCAGACCGATATTGCTGCGTAAGACGTGACAGAGAAAGGTTTGACCAAACTTATGATATATAACGCTGTTGTCCAATTTTTCCTCCACAGCCAGAGGTACTGTATGTGTAACCCTGATGTGGTGCAGCAGTTTCACAACCCAGACACCATCTTCATCCTGGCCTTCGCTGTGGTCCTCCTCAACACTGACATGTACTCGCCCAACATCAAACCCCAGCGCAAAATGGGCCTTGATGACTTCATACGCAACCTAAGAGGTTAGTGTGTCCAAATATAGTACAGAATGTGCGTGTATGAGAGAGATAGAGGGTGTGTGTTTATATAATCGCTGTATGTATGTGTCATTTCAGGGAGTGTGAACTGACCCTGTGGACAGAGCTGGTATAATGAGTTGCAGACATTTATGGCAAGTGGTTTTATGAGCAGGGAGTTTGAACATTGCTTACATACTGTATAGTAACCACATGTACACATGCACATTTCAAACCTTTTACTGCAGATTATGAGGAGATCTATTGGAGAGATTTGCCAGAAAGAAGGATATGGAAGACAAAAAAGAGAGCAGAGGGCAGAGGAAGTCAAAGTTTTACAACAAGCACTCTCTTGTTAACCTCACTTCAACCTTGCTATCAGTCTTTTGAGTGACATCCTCTTGAAGTGAAGTAAATTACTCAAAGAGGCAGCGGGTGCTTGCCTCGCCTTGCTCACTACCATCAAGAAAACCATCAGCTGTGCAGGAGGAGAATCCTGATATCCTTGACTCAGAGCTCTACCCCAGAGGCTGTAGCGTCGATCCATTTAATTGAGGCTCACTTAGTGTTAGATTTAACGATATGAGCTTGAGTTTCCGGGCGCAACTCATCACCTCCGCTCCCTGAGGCTCTCAACACAGTCTCCATCCAGCGGTTGAACAGATACATACATTTACTGCTTAAAGAATTGCAGTTTGACTTTTATTGGTACCTTCAGTAAAAAGAAAATTCCACCATAAATTACATTTCAGTGTCTTTTTTTGATATAATATTGCACAACTCAGTTGGAATTTGTGAGCTTAACAGGTTTCTCCTTAAGCAGAACATTGGTGACAGACTGTAGAGAGGATGTCTATGTGCTGCTCCGCAGTGATAATGGAACAACTACTGGGACACAATGACAGCACACATACTGGGATAAAAGCACATTTTCTGATTCACAGCTACAATGAAATAAAACTAATTTGGCTGTAATATCTCAAACAAAAGTCATATGAGCCCACACAGTCAGTCTCAAATTATTGAGAGTGATTATTAAGTGTATAGTTTGGATCCCCATTAGCTTCCACTGTGGCTGTTTCTAATCTTCCCATGGATCCGTACTGTGAAATGATTTAATTCACAATCAGTATCTGTGAATAATAAAATCATTCATAAAATAAATGTTAATTAAATATTAACTTTAATATTTTTGGTATTGAGTCACTGGTTCACATTACATGGAAGCTATTGATAAAAAACTGCCACTATTTTATATAAAAATATTTATGTAAAATTAATTGCACATTAGCTACAATTTAGTATATTTTTTTATCATCATTTTCACCAATATGGGAGGGTTAGTTTGAAGATACTGAAAAAACATTGGTATTGTGTCATTTAAAGGGACTGTTCACTCCCAAATCAAAAATACATATTTTTCCTCTTACCTGCAGTGCTTTTTATCCATCTAGAATGTTTTTGCGTGAGTTGCAGAGTTTTGACGATATCGGCCGTAGAGATGTCTCCGTTTTTTAATATAATGGGACTATATGGCACACGCCTTGTGGCGCTAAGAAGTATTTTCTTTCTACCGATAGTTCCTACATTAAACATGAAACAATGGTCCCTAAGGCAACCCCCAGCCGTCAAGTGCAACGGTAGGGAGGTGTGCTAACCATTCTCCTGCTGCCAACAAGGGGTGAATGTCTGTTGAATATCCAACTTAAAACTAATGTTACCGTGGCTTTTTTAAAACAAGTCAGTTAGAAACATGAAAATGTCAGCCAGAGACAACGTTTTCAACCAACTGGCGGAGCCAGTTAGCTTAATTAGCTAGCAAGCTACAGCTGATAAAATGCAGGCGACAGGTGTCTTTCAGACAGTAAAATCAACAGTTGCTGTCTGAAATTGAGGACCCATTGTTTTAAAAATTACTATGATTTTCCATTGGTAAATGTGCCACCGTTATCATTGTCAACAGCATATGTGCCATGCGAGAATGGAAAGCTTTACAGGCATAGCAACAGTAACTAGGGAGGTGGGGTAGAGCTGATTGTGTGTAGGATCTATAGACTACTTCTTACCTTGTTAGTGACCACTCCTACATGTTAATGGGGTATTGTTCCCTCAGGTGTGGATGATGGAGCAGACATCCCAAGAGAGATGGTCGCAGGCATTTATGAAAGGATCCAACAAAGAGAGCTCCGCTCCAATGAAGACCATGTCACCTATGTGAGCCGTGTGGAGCAGTCCATCCTGGGCCTGAAAACTGTAAGTCATATTTGTGTGCAAGTCTTTCCCCTTCCCCCTTTTTTTTCTCATTTCAGTGAGCTGTCTGTTCTTATTTGTACTGTCTCCTTTATCTTGTCTCATGTATTATTTCCCTGCGTCTGTCCTCTGTACTATCTGTCATCTCCATCTCTTTAACCTTGTCTCTGTAGATCCTCGCTGTGCCCCACAGACGTCTGGTGTGCTGCTGTCGCCTGTTTGAGGTGCCTGACGCCAACAAGCCTCATAAACAGAAACTGTCCCAGCTCCAAAGAGAGGTCTTCCTCTTCAATGACCTGCTGCTGGTAAGGAACCTCTGTTCAGTGACTCACTACAAAACCACATTTTATTGCCAAATTATAATGACTGTAACAGCCAGACATAATCAGAAATGTTAATTCAGCCATGTTGTGTGTTGTGTGTCTCTATTGTAGATCCTGAAGCTGTGTCCCAAGAAGAAAAGCTCTGCCTCATACACCTTCTGTAAAGCTATGGGTCTTCTGGGAATGCAGTTTCACCTCTTCAGCAATGAATGTAAGATGCTATTTTACTCTGCAGCTCTGACAATGCTAACAAGCTGATGTTTAGCAGGTATAACTTGTTAACCATGTTCACCATCTTAGCATGTAGCATGCTAACATTTGGTAATAAGTACAGCTGAGGCTGATGGGATTGTCATTAGTTCTGCAGGTATTTGGTCATAAATCAAAGTATTGGACATATAAAACATTTTACCTGATGATAGCGCTAGATTCCTATTCCGATTCCTGTGGCCCTTTGCTGCATGTCATCCCCCCTCTCTCTCCCGCCCTGTGTCTCTCTTCAGCTGTCAATAAAGTCAATATGCCCCCCCCAAAAAATTTGGTACAGACATTTATTGAGCCACAAAGCTAGCATGGCTAAAATCGTTTGCGTGAAAAGAACAATAGAAAACTACTGATCTTCAGTACGTATGAGCTTCCTAATATTTCTGCAAACCTTTAGTTGCAATGTTCAAAAAGCCATTGCTGCCAACAGAAACACATTTGGTCATTAACCTCAAAGCACAAGTTTCTGCAGGTATTCTTAGCAGCAACATTTTGTGAAGTAGAAACTGAAGTAAAAACTGCAACACTGAAGTGTTTTGAAAGATCCTCAAATCCTGCATCCTTTTTTAGAATCAAAGTCATGGTGAACCGCTTTCCTTTTCTCTTTGACACTTTGTCTGGGTTTCTCATCAGACTATGCCCATGGCATCACCATGCTGAGCCCGTTTACCTCAGAGAAGAAGCAGCTGGTGAGTTTCTGCTCCCCGAGCGGAGAAGAGCTCAGGAAGTTTGCAGAGGAGCTCCGAGAGGCTATCACAGAGGTCAATGAGATGGAGCAGATACACATCCAGTGTAAGGAAAGAAGTGCACACGCCCCAACATATGCAAATGCAAACAAAACACATACTGTACTGTCTATGGCTAGTTGAAATCGCTTGCTTTTGTTGTAGGGGAACTGGAGAGGCAACAAGGCATCCAGCCACACGGCATACACACCAATGGCGGGCAAGTGGACACACACACAGGACACGGCTCTCCCTCAGGTGCTGGTTTTGCTCAGGCAGCATAAAATGCATAACACAGCGTACATTAATCATAACAATGCATACATTACTCAAGGCAATGTAGAAAATAGGACAACTTTCATGGAAGAGAGGCGCATGAAAAAGCCCACCACACTGAAAAAGAAAATTATAAAAAGAGGAGTGCAATGGTCAGCGGGTTTAAAGTGTCATTGTCACTTTTTTAGTATTAAAGGAAGAACTAGTTCCAGCAAGCAACTTCCCCTAAAACCACACATGTTGTTTTTGAATTTTTTGAAAGTTTTTTGTATAGATTAAACAAACAAGATACAACATGTTAATTAACGAGCTTTAGAGGTGCTAGTAGGTGGATTTTGTAATTTTGGACAGATCCATACTAGCTGTTTCCAGTCTATACGCTAATATAAGCTGCTAGCTCTAGCTACATATTTACCAGACAGACATAAGAGAGGTATTGGTCTTCTCATCTAACTCTCAGCAAGAAAGCAAACAAGTGTATTTCCAAAAATGTTAAACTATTCCTTGAAACAAACTAGATACAGAGTGTCAGCTTGTTGGTATACAAATTCCTTCCACTTTGGACCAAACCAGGCTAAATGTTTTCCCCTGCCTCCAGTCTTTATGCTAAGCTAAGCTAAACACGTCAGAACTCTGTGAGAGCGGTATCAATCTTATCATCTCACTCTCAGAAATAAAGCAAATAAGCATATTTCCCAAAATGATGAACTCTTCCTTTAAACAAATTACTGTACATTCTGTACATGAAGCTGAAATCTGCCTGTTGACTTACAGATAGACCCGTTTCTCTCCACAGGCCAACAGGATGTGTACGATAAAACCGGCAACAACAACACAGTAGAGGTAAGTGCGAAAGCCATACTTTTCTCCCTCAGGTAAGTGCCTGCATCTCCAGCTCTGTGGGTGTGGTTTTGTATGTGAGTGTGTGTGTGCGGTTAGACAGGGACTGTGCCTCATCCTGAAAAGAGAGTCTGTTTTATGCTTTGCTTTAAAAGAGCACCGCCTGAGGTACATCCCCACTATGCAGCCAAGGATACAAAGACAGCTCAGAGGAGTCTGCTGTAGTGGTGCTACAAACAGTCTCTATTGCTGTGCCTCATGAGTGGATCAGCAGCCACTCTACTCGCTATATAACATCCCTTCTTTCATCAACTGCTGCTTGCCAGCCTTACTGTATAAGCCTTTGCAAGCCACTGTAAGCCTGACTGGCTCTTAGAATACCGTCTACAAAGCCAGATAAGCTTGATACCGTTAACAGTCTGTTGAGTGTATGTGGGTGTGTGTCTGTTAAACCAGCCCTTTCTTTAACTAAACATAGTGATATAAGTTTTATTCCTTTGCCCATTCTCTCCCCTCTCTCTCCTGCCTCTCTGCCAGTCCTTTAGAGTTGTAAATAAGTGTGTTAGGGAGACACCATGCCCTCGGTGTCACCTCTCTCCTCTCCTGACACTCCCTTTATGTTTTTAGCTTCTCATTCTTATTGACCTTGTTCGCTCACACACACGCACGCACGCACACACACACACACACACACACACACACACACACACAAATGAAATCCAAAACGTTCCCGCCATGATCTCTGACCAAAATCTCTTCTACCCCTTGCGACCCTTTTCTCTTTCTGGGCTGGTGTGTAAGAATGTGATTGAGAGTGAAGAAAAAGAGAGTGTGTGTATTTTGCATGCGCTCGCTCCGCATACTACCTACCTGCATGCCTGCATGCCCATGTGCGTAACACACCAGAGGGCTGCGTAGAGGCTGCGTTCAGGCTGGTAACTCCTCATGCGTTCTCTGACTGTTCCTAAACTAGGTGTCAATTCACAACAGGCTGCAGACCTATCAACTGAGCCAGCCCAGCATTGAGTCCACACCTCTGGCCCTGGCTGCACCACCCGCCCTACTCAGCACCGTCCAGCCCGGGGAGCTCCGCCCAGAAACACTCATCCAATGCCAGCAGATCGTCAAGGTGATCGTTGTGGACCAGAGCGGGCGAGGGCGGATGGAGGCCTTCCTCAGCCAAGGCCCGGCTACCCATCAGCTCATCCAGTCGGCCATGTCCACACCTGTGCGCGTCAGAGAGGGGGACGGCCCTCAGCCCCCTCTGCCACCTCCCCCTCCACCTTACAACCACCCCCACCAGTTCTGTCCCCCTGACTCACCCATGCCCCTCCACCACACCATGCCTCTCACCCGCAGGCGCAACTCCAGCGGCTCCCGCAGCATCGTCTGAGTCATCGGCTACTCTACGAATCCTGGGGGCCAGACATGACCCTCACATTCACACACAACAACACACACATGCTGGAGCACTAGTCGACTCCCTTTGAATGGTAAGAAAAAGCATTGCAAAAAAAAAGTAAGACATATACTGTGTCGAATAAAGGGACAAAGGAACAGGAAACTAACAAGAATCCATTCATAGGGTTGACTGAGTGGTGTCGTTTTTGAACGTGGGGTAGTTTTGATTCCATTTCTGAAAGACTTTCTTTTGTCTCCAACATGTCACCTGGTAGCTGATTGTGTCTGTCTAGATTTCACACTGTTTAAGAGATCTTCTGACTGCATTTTTAAATGTCACCTGTCCAACAAATGTGTCTATGAGCTATGACTGTGAAACCGAGGGGCAATGTCAGAAAAGCAAACTCTGGCAGCCCTGAAAGAACAAGGGATCGCTTTAAATATGAAGGACAAAACTATGTTTTGTTTTGTTTTCTTTCAGGATGTTAAGTTCACATCACTTTGTTTGGTCCAGGTTTTCAGTATTAGATACCACACTCAGTGAGGAATAATTTCAGCAGAGCTAATCTAGCTTCTCCTCACTGTAATCTTTTTCCCCGTCATCTCTGCATTTAATGTGAAGAAACAAGAGTACCAGCTTATTTGTTTCCTTCATTTTCTAGGGAACATATAATCAGAAAGTTTGAGGAAGAGGGCGAAGAAAAGGGTAAAAAGCTCTAACATCTCTATCCTGTCATGTGCAGCATAGTGTAGTCAGCAAGGATGTTGCTTCTCACTTAACTAACCTAAAACCATATCCTGACGACAATCATATTTTTCTGTGCTTCATTGTTGTGCTTTGCTAAACTTGTGTGAGCAGATATCTTCACAGTAGTGTGTGACAGTCCTGATTCTGTGGCATTTTGCTCTCACAGAGCTCAGGAAAGGATTTGCTGCACTGTAACATGTAATATCTGCACCTCTGAGTTGTATTGAGAGCAGCGTTCTTGTGTGCTGTGTGTTCAATCTGCTCACTCATGGGCACTAGGGAGTAGGGCTGGTAATTCATCCAAAACAAGGCTAAAACAGCCAGATGAAGCCTTTCTCCTCCTGTACATTTACTCCTAATGGGTTACCTTGTGTGAATATTATTGTTACCTTTGGATTTAGGCAATATCCCTGCCCAGAAAACTCTTAGCTTTAGTTTAAAAATTAATAAAAATTGCTCCTCACAGTGTAGACCAAGGTCACCTCACAAAAGCATCACTCCCCTCTCACGTATTATATTTTTCCTTGCACACTGAAAATGTTATATAAGCAGAGAGTCATTCCTTTATTGAATGTTAATCAGGGGGAAAACCGAAGATGTCCATAGAATAATTATTGATTTCATCCACGTGTCGTCTGTCCAGTGTCGATGGTTCGAGCTTGAGCCAGTTTGTACAGCAGATTACAAACCATCCATCTGACAGACACTGAACAGGTCTTGTAGCTTTTGCACCACAGAATATATTGGATATATTGTAAATAGATAATATAGATTTATTCTGAAAAAGTGATTGGTTTGCCCAGTGTGTGTATCTACGTGTATTTGTACAGAGAAGATCTAGTTTAAAAGAAAAAAAGGATATTATAGTTATTATTATTATTATTCACATTTAATATCAGGGGGTGTTCTAAATCCTACTGCTACGAGAGACAGGATACAAGCAGCTTTTATAGAACACACTCCAGTTACCATGGTAACACACATTGATATTATTACAGATCTACATTCATCATTAAATTATCGTGTCATATTATTGTAAGATTATTAAGAGATGGCTGTGTCACCTGTTAGGGTGTGTAAAGGGCTATGCTGTATTGATGAATACTTACAGTAAATCACAGGTCATGCACATACACACACAGGTATATATATATATAAGTTCCTACACAACCACGCACACTAATGTACACAAACATGCACATAGCTGCCAAAGCAACAACAAATTCAGCTTAGATTCACCTTAGAAACTGCTTGATTTCCCAAGTCAGCAACCCCACTTTGTTTACTGTAAACTCTGACTGACTTGTACTATACAGCATGATATTTTTGGGGGTTTTATTATTTCTTTCATTTATTTTTTTTCATTTACAGTACACTGGGGGTGGAGTTTGATTATATGTTTGTATCATTGTTGTCAGGGCATGTTGGGTTGATTGATCATTTTCTCCCCTCTCTCCACTTCCTTCCTCCTTTCTGCCTCCCCCCCTGCCTTCTCCATGGTTGTCATGGAGACACACCAATCTGCATCCTCACTGGGGATCATTAATATTTGCACCCTCACAATATTTCTAAAAAGGAGATTTCTTAAAGATCAACATGTTTACTAATGGAATATTTCTAATTTTTTCTGTTTGAAGAGAATGAAAGAATAAAGTAGTTTTTAATCTCGGTCTCGGACTGTCTGTCTGTGTGCGTCTGCTTCAGTATCACCTCCACAATGTCTGCGTCTGTAGCACTCCTGGCCTCGCTAATGAATGAATTTGCACCAGGTGTGCAAGGAGGACGGTGGAATGAAGGAGCTTATGGGAAATCAGTCTACACCGCTGTTTCTGTGTCCTCTCAGCACGCTGGGTCTGAACTCATTCATTAGTGGATGAGGCCATCTTCAAAGCCATTTTGAATCTGACTTGAGTCTGTGGATTGTGAAGTTGTGTGTTGTAGTGAGTCGGCACGTGTGTGTGTGTGTGTGTGTGTGTGTGCATGATTTGGAATACATACTTTGTCTGTTCTCTAAAGAATAAGTAATTTGTAATTTCATATTGCAGTGTCAAAACGGTTACATTTGATGCAAGAGAGTCTCACAGGAAAGTTCTCAACTGTTTTAGTGTTAAGTGTCAAGGCCAGAAAAAATTAAAAGTTTCTTTTATTTTTGCAAATCACTCTTGAGAAAGGATAAACAAATAAGAAATGCTGTCAACACTTCGACACAGGCAGAATTACAAAGAGATTGGAAAAAAAAAATAAATTATCTTACAAAAACATAGATGATATCAACATAATACAGTCATTACACAGTGAAATCAATTTGTGCAAAGTGCCTGTAGGCTTACAGATATGATAGAGCTCTCACCGTTTTGCTCTCTTCTCCCGGTCGTTTTTGAAATTCTTTGTCCCTGTCTCCCTTTTGTTTCTCTCACTTTCTTTGGAAACAAGTGGACAAGAGGTTCATAAAAGGGAGGACTGCGCTGAGAAGTGGGTTGAAGTGGAGCAACAAAGTCTTAGTCGACTGACAGACCGTTCAGTTCAGACTGTGCTGTACGCCTCCTGTTTCTCCTCCTCCTCCTCCCTCTAACCTTGTGTGGTGGAGGCAGTCCAGTCCAGGTGTCTGTGCACAGGTCACGTCCCATTGACCTCGAAACATACACTCCCTCAGGCAGTCTTTACATAGTGGTCTCTTCCCATTCCAGCTCAACATCACCTAGAGACCAGTACAAATGCGTGGAGTGAGCAATGAGTGTCTGGTGTTTTTGAGTGTGTGTTTATATGATGTTTACCTTCCATGGCGTCCAAGGAGTCCATCTTCTCCAGAGCAGAATAGCTGACAAACCAGATAGATTGGCTGTTGCCTTTGTTGTTTAGAAGTTCCAGCGTACTTTGGTGCAGGAAGATGTACTGGGCCTGACACACACACACACACACACACACACACACACACACACACACACACACACACACACACACACACACACACACAAACACATTGACAGATACTGGGCAAATGTCCATATTAATTAATTTGGTGTAAAATTAAGTCTTAAAATGATATTTTGTTTGGGGTGCCCTGGCTGAGTGGAGAGATATGGACGATTAAGAGTGGCATGCTTCAGATGAATGCACAGAACAACTCATTTGTTGGGACCGTGATGGACAATGAGTGATAACCTTCATCCCTGAAGGATTTTGGTTTAGTCTCTGTCTGCGTCTATTTGTTAATCTAAATGAATGGAAACAAACGTTAAGGTCAGTGCACGGCTTTTGACACAAGAAGACAACCTGAGTGGACCTGAGCGAGTGAGTGACACCGCAGACAATGAGTGGAGCGACGGCAGAGGGTTAGTCGAGTTCTCTGCGGTTCAGGTAAGGCCTGCATCCTTGCTTGTGTTGGCAACCAAGGCATTTATCATATATACGGCCTGTTAGTAGCTGCTACAGCCATAAATAAGGCTTAACGGTAATTATATCCCCTAGGCCTAACAACAAATTATTTTAGTAGTACTACCTGTGCCGTTACATCTGACATATAATACCTACTAAAAAACCTGAATTTAAAGCAAATGTATGTTTGTACAACGTGCCTCTTAAAGTCATAGTTTTATCCAATGTTGACTCATTCATATCAATTTATTGCTGTGATCTGCAGATGTGGAGAAGTTCAATATGGCAACAGTAGCATTCAGACTACTAGACAGGTTTTAATAAATCTCTAAATCAATTCAATTATCTAGGAAATGTCTTTGAAAGTAAAAACATAAGTGAACACACCTGAAATGCTAGTTATAATTGCCATTCATTGTCATTTTATCGTGAAACCACATTTACAATACCTTTAACATTTGCCTTTGTTTTCACTTCCACATAAGTGTTTTAGATAAAAGGGTTACACTGTGGGCTTGTTTAAAGCTGTCTGCAAAGGCACTGTGCTCTCAGCAATGACATTTGTGAGTTTATAAAACAACTGATCTGAATGATGGCCTCTTAAAGCTGAGGCTCTTGTTCTTATATGACTGGACTACTATGCTAATAGCTAGTTGTCTGGCAGGCTGAACACTACTGTCTCAACGAAACATGCCCGCGCAGGTTGCAAGCAGCTCTTGTAGCTGCAGGCTCATACCTCGCTGTTAAAAATGTGGACACAAAGAAACGCACAGAACATCAGGAAATGATAAAACAATAATACTGAGAAGAAGCCCAGGCACTAGGCAGACGGTCCCTGCAGACAACGAGACACACACCACTGGTCCATAAGTAATGACTGAAAAGGATAGGTTCATGTTGTTTCAAGAGGGGGAATCCTGCTCAGCATACACCTTTAATCCACTGCCAGATCATTCCTTATTGTCAAATCGAGAATTTCCTAAACATTTCCTCATGGGGATGGGATCACAGCAGGGCATGAAGTAAAAAGTAGGACAACTACACTGCAATTTGTACTGGAACAACTTAAGACAAAATACTGTATGATACCCCTTTTCTCTTGGTTGTGAAATTTAACCACAGGATTAAAATACATTATTTTATAATGTGAACTCACCAGATTCTGTACCATACACATCCTCTCGCTGCGCAGTTCAACCACCAGACCATAAATATCCACAAAGTCGTGATCTCTGACGTGCTGAATGAGGTGGTCGAGAGCAATAAACACACCTGTTCTGCCCACACCAGCACTGAGGAACAGTGAGAGAACAACACACCATTATACTGTCTGCTGCTCTATTACACTTAAATGACTTAGACAGATAGATTTGTGGATTAAGCATAAAAGGAACAGAAGAGGATATTATATAATTGACAGTAATGTCATTTATGGATGGACTCCATTTAATCACCAAAAACAGAATAAAGTCGTTAGTGCACTTATTTTTAAGGACCTTACTTTAATTTATGCAGTGTCAGTACACTACCACTGACGTGCCACAGTACCTGCAGTGGACCGCTATAGTGGTGTTGTCATGCCTGTGGCCTCGGACAGCTTTGACAAACTTAATGAGTGTGCTGCAGGACTCTGGGACTCCGTGCTCAGGCCACGATGTGTAGTTGAAGTGGCGAACCAGAATGTAGTGCCCGTGCTGCACCGGGGAATTTAAGAAGAAAGAAGACATGTCAGTTCCTGAATTAACTCTTTTATTATGCAAACTCCAGTGTTTACATAATGATGATGAAATAAAAAGGCAGTTACAACTGTAATTACATTACATTTACATACTAATTACATTAACACGCAACAGAATTTGAAGACTGTTTGCAGCAGAAAGTTTTTATGGAACAAATAACTCACAACACAACGGTTCTCAAATAGAATAGTTTGACATTTTAGGAAATACGCCTGCGGTGAGTTAGATGAGAAGATCAATACCACTCTCCTATCTGTCTGTTAAATATGAAGCTGAAGTCAGAAGCTTAGCATAAAGACTGGAACTGCTTCATATTTACTGAACAGACATGAGACTGGTATCAACTGTCTCATCTAACTCTCGGTAAGAGAGCATGTAAGCAAATTACCCAATATGTTGAACTATTCCTTTAAGCGGTTGGCCTGTAAAACACCTGGCCCATTTACTTGTAGAACAAAGGGAACCTACAGTAAGTCACATTTAATTTGGTTTGCATTTTTCAGTTAGATGGAAATGTGATAAATTAGTAAATAATAAAGTTGTCACTGTCTGTTTTTCTGGTGTTTCACAGTTTACAGTATGCACACGTACAGTACATGTGTTGTGTCTCTGTGTGTGTGTGTGTGAGGGGTTATTAGCTTAGTTACCTTTTCTACTTTTAGAGTTCTGACAGTCCAGTCAGGAAGGACTTCCTCTGACACTTTTGAGATGAGAATGTCACTAAACACTGACATTGGTTTATTGTCCTCTGGCCAGTACTTGTGACACCGAATCTGAAATGTCACACACACACACACACACACACACACACACACACACACACAAACAAAAACACAAACAAAAACACAAACACAAACATCAGATCTTCATAGCAGATATAACCTTCCTGGTGACAGAGTTGCAATGGAGCCCAAAACGGAGGCCAGCGTGTCTTTTGAATGCTATTTCATAACAGTGGTAAGTCTCTCATGACGCACTCTGCCTTTCTCGTAACACTGCGTGAGCATGGCGATGGTGCGGGTTCCAGTTTCCCAGATCATCCTCCAAAAATCAGCCACTGTGCCAGGCAGAGGACCCTGGGTAGCTATGAACTCATTGGGACAAAGGTAGCCCTAGAGACACAGAAAAAGAGAGAGAGGTTTACATTTGCCAGCTCAAAAATCACTTCAGCAACATACAGACCTACTGAAATTATAAATCAACAGTGTTCACTGTTGAAAAGATTAAATGAAACAAATTAATAATCTTGAAGATTATAACTGTGTTGAATCTATCTATCATGAATCAGAATGGGACAGGGAAATCTCTAGAACAAACTCCACTAATTGCAACAAATGTGTCTCATGCCTGCATAACTACTTTCATAACCTGATAATGACTCAAGTGGGCTTTTAGCCACTGATAGCTAGTACTTACTGAGACAAAGCTGGCATTGATGTAGTCAGAGCCTGCAGTGCCCGGTTCTGACAGCAGCTTCACTCGGTTGTTATTGTCTAGACACAGTTTAGTGAGAAGAGAATGGTTGAAACATGTGAAATGCAGCTGTGCAAGCGGTGGTGAAATCCATATGCAGTTAAGCGGTAGGTATCATAACACTGGACAGCTAATCACTTACATGGTTTGATGTTGGGGAAGCGGTTTTTTGATTTGTTCCAGGGCAGGTCAGCATCTGTGGTGGCCAGGTCCTGCAGCAGTTTTGGAAGCTCCTGAAGAGATATAAGATCTAATACATTAGTATTCACATAAACACCTGTATTTTAAAAGTCACATTTTTGACTTAAGTGAAAGATAAAAGTTTGTCTTTTTTATAAACTTAAGAATAAAAGTAATTTATCAAATTTCCTTCGACTTGGACATTTAAGAGAGCGCCAGAGGTCTCTAAGTTGGTTAAGAATAACCTGTTGGGGTCTTAGATGTCTGCAGTACAGAGACGGAGGCAGAGCACCTTCTGATGTGTTTTGCAATGAGTATACAGTATATCATTGGTCATGATGAATAATAAATAAAGCAGTATGTATAATTTAGAATAGGGTAGTTTTAGCTTACTATTTGCAGCTATCTCGAAATGCCTCTTTGATGGGATGTTACACCTCTTTTTGTTGCATTTGTGAGAGGTGCAAAAAAACAAGAATAAAGCTGGCCTTGATTTTGTTTGCAATCACTTTCCATGTATCTTAACTGTCTGCACTAAATTATTCTAATCTGTTTTCTGTGATGTACTTTGTCTACTAATAGCAGACTTGCCTTCATGCTCCTGTTGGTTGTTTTTTTGTCAGTTCCAGGTAATTTTCTATTATTTTGTCCCTATTCATATATTTATACATTGTTAGAAGTTCGATAAACAAGGGTCCAGCTTGTAGGCAAACACTTACAGCAAACTCTTCCTGGAACTTGGCATTGTCATTGGCACATAGATCCTCTACGTGCTGCAGAAAAGACTTCTTGTTGACAGGCCTGACAGAGAGGTATGGTGAGAAATACACTAAGTGTGAGAAACAGAGAGAGAAGTACAAAAACACTACAACAATATGCTATTTTCTGTAAGTTTATTCTAGGTTCCAACATGTAACACTGAGCAGTACAGAACATGCTGATCTACGCTGCAGCTACAGTGTGCATATTCACATTATTTATGTGGGATGGCTTACTTGAGTGATTTCCTGTAGCTGAGCAGCCTGGACAAAAATAGACAGCAAACATCAACCAAAATAAACAAATTAATGCAATAATCACAACCCACACTGTGGTATTTCTGTCCATGACAGCTGAACTGATCCTCATTACAGAGAGTACATGACATTGTATGTTTAAGCAAAGGAGCTTCAACCATTTTTAATCAAATCCACTTTGATTAAACACTGAAACTGACTTTGATGCTTCATTCTAAAAGAATATGTGAACATCAGTAAACGTGGATGAAGCATGTCGTAATTCCCCTGTGGCTGACGTTTCTTTGCATTCCTGAAGACTAGTAACTACGCAGATCCTTAGCTAACGATAAAGCTCTTTTTGTGCCCTCTAAGACAGCTAAGCCTTCCAAGCAATTTGGAGATAGCGAGTGGGTAAACAAATTAAAATGGTCTCAAGCAAGAAGAGTATCAGCACAGCTCTGCAATCACTGCCAGTGATGGAGGAAGAGGAGGAGGCTGTAGGCTAAATGCTGACGTCAGTGATTAATTTAACTGGCGACCTCCACCAAAAGTTTAATGAACAACACAGATGGCTGACTTAACGCAAGCCTTAATGGGTAACATGATGATGATACACAAAGTGATGAATGAAAGGTGGAGTACAACATGCAAACAAAGCATTCGCAACAAAATGTGACACACACAGGTCAAAAGCCCAACTTACTGGATGACATAAATCTCTTTCCGTCTAAAGAAGAAGGAAGAATACCTGGTGAGAGAAAAGCGCTCAGTGAGAGAAAAACAAAGCCAAGGCGGCAAGCAAGTGCCTCCGTGCAAGGAAAGTTATTTGTGCCATTCATGTGACAAGTAACAAGGAAAAGTGTGTTATTTTAACATAAACTGTGCTTAGAAAGGTGGTGTTCATACAGTTCAATGTCCAAGTCATGAAGAGATTCTGGTCACAACAAAGCAGAGAGACACACACTGTCCTAATGATGCCAATTTGAACTTACAAGATAGTGAGCACAACATGCAACTGTCAACAATCAACAATCTGTCCTCTTAATAGAGTGTGACAGCTAAAATGAGTGGACAGCAAACTATCTTCAGGAACTGTCTCCTTTTTCAGGATAACAGTTTTTCATTTGCAGTGAAAATGTCATATTGGATGTTTAATAAGGCAGGCAAATATTTGCTCAAGTAGGGCAGTTACATTACTTTTACACACGAGCTAGGGGACAGTTAGTGGAAACACTTTTATTCATCTATCTTCTCTCATGTGGGTTTTATGTTTTTAATGTTCCCATTCATTCAGTTCCTCTTGAAGACAGCCACATTTTACACCTACACAGAACCCTCTCTTTCTGGTTTCTTTTTTTATTCTGTCATTATGTCGGTATTCTTTAGATGTTGGGGAGGGGAGATTTATATGCTTATTGGTTGTTCCAATGCTGATGTCTGTCTATATTGGCAAATAAAAATTTAAATTATTTTTTACTACTCAAATTAAAAGCTTTTCTTTCCTGTAGTTTCTCGCAAGTTTCTTAGCAATCAGTGACCTTGATACACCAAAACTAACACTGAATTTGACTTTGTTTCTAACCAGCTTGCAGCACTTATTGTCTGTGCACCTGTTTTTGCCAAAGAAGAAAAACAGAAAGGCTAAGTGCTGAATTTGTATGAGAGGATTGTTGGAGAGATGCAGATAGGATTACTTGTCTGTTCTGCAGAGAGCTGAAGGTAAACTATAAAGCCACAATGATTGTATGTTGTACCGTAGTGCTGCTGCTTCTATTTTCTGCACTGGAAGATTTAGCACAATGTGATTTAGCAAGATGTGCGCTCCTGTCAGCAAGGAGCGCACATCAAGTTAGCTGCAGCAAAGATATTTTTGTCTTGTTGACTTAGATTTAAAGTCTTGTCGGGAGAACCTAAATCAAGCCTGTACTCATGCAGTGTGCACCCAGCTTCAGCTGGGAAAAATGTGTGTTATATTCGGTAAAGTGACGCATTTAGATCAAACCTAAACATGCAGACTAACCGGTTGAGTTTTTCTTGTTTCAGCTCTAGATCTGCAACAGCGATCAGCTGATCCAGTTTACACTTGGTCTCTATGATCTCTGCCTCTCTGGGTGAATAAGTCCCGCCCTCCTTCTTGCGCTGATGAATCCTGACACATCAAACACAGAATTCAAATTAATAAAAAAGGAAACAGATTTATTGCAAATTATGCAATGTGAAATTAGCCATATTTATAGAGGAATTTGCACATTACATTTCTTGGTGCTTTAATAATAAAATGCGATAAATGCAGTGTTTTGGTAAATGTATGAATGTTGGCAAATTAATCAATGCCTGTTGTCATCTTACTTGACTGAACCACAGATGATGATGATGAGTAACACAGCCAAGAAGAAGGAGAGCAGAACACCCAGAATGATCTGCTCTTCTCTGGTCAACAGCCCGTCCACTACAGAGAGGGAGAGGAGACAGAATGGACAACATCACGCAAAAACAACAAAGGGGGCTATGCAGGCTATGTTTTTGCTTTTTGATGTAGAGTAATACAGGGATGAATAAATACCTGCAGTTTTGACATGCTCCGAGTACTCAGAGTCTGTGTATTGGCCATTGATATTAGTGGCTCTGAACTTAAACCTGGTAAACAACAGTCCAGTGTCAGCATTATATTATAAAACATATACATACAACAGTTTTTAAGTTCTTATATGTGTGTGGTGCACTCACACATAGACCGTGTTAGGCTTCAGAGGTCCATTGCAGAAATGATCAGTGTTGTTCTCCCTCATACAGTCATCGTTCAGTCCGATCACGTACGTTCCTGCCGTAGTGTGATTGTTCCTCATCAGGGGACCTCTGACATGTACATCCGTGCGTGACGACCCATCCCCCAAAAAACATGGCGGGTTGGGGAACCCCTTGTCCGTCAGGTAAGGGGCAGGACGATCAAAAAATGCATGCTTCCAGTTGGTCAGATTCTGGATGTCCTTTACTGTGACAGGATGAAAGAAAGGAAAAGAGTCAAATTTCTGCTGATGTTAAGCCCTTTGGCTTTTGCTTACATTTTGTCTTTTGTGAGCTTAGGACAGAGTGACGTACTGTATAACGAGACTCTACTTGAGACTTTAAGCTCAAACAAGACTGATACCCAAGTGTATTCAACTAAAAGTGATGGCTGTCAATGTTGTTGAAGAGTCATACCCCCTGACTCGGCCACGATGACCTGAATTTTTGTGATTGGTCCATTGTCGTCACTATAGAAACAGGCAGGCATGCTGATGGTGATACTCCTGTGGGTTACTATGGCAACCCCTCCATGGCCCAGCAGTGCCTGGGGTCTCTGGGTTGGCTTGGACGGGGCTGGAAAACACGCACGTGTTAATGGGCACACACACACACACACACACACACACACACACAGAGGTTGTTGTGTGAATACAGTGTATATGAAGATGTGCTTTTAGTCTGTAGCATTAGCATATAAAACATGACAAACAGGCTGCTGCTCTGAATAGTCAGAGTAAAACTGCACCTCTATATCATCAACACACTGTGTCTGAGTTACAATTTGCTGTGTCAGAACAGGCCTGCATGCTATTGTACTGAGCCATGATACTGGGCAGTGGCAATCCTCTGTCTCGTATCTACCCTGCACTGCTGCAACAAGAAAGAGAGAAACACTGTAGAGCAGTGCAGAGCACACACAAAAAAAGAGGGTCTTGTACCTTTGATTCCTGTAGTTATCTGGACATGTGTGCTGAGTGGGCTCCTACCAGCCCCGTTCTTTGCTGAAATCTGCAAACAGACAAATAGAAGAAAGCAAGGAAGACAGCAGAAAGAAGGACAAGCACAGAAAGGAGTTAAAGAAAAGAAAATGACAATTTGAATGAGGACAAATTTGAAGGGGTTTGCGCTGATTGTTACAGCTCCAGGTGTGTGACCAGTGAGGGTGTGTCTGAATGTGAATGCCAATGTCTGTGTGTGTAATATGTGTGTGTCCTTCACCTGTATACTGTAACTGTGTCCTCCCTTTAGGCCCTCTATGACAGCAGTCAGCATGTTTTGGTCTCTTTGGGTGATATTAAGGCTGATGTTCTTGACCAGCTGGTCCTTTTCGTAGATGTACACAAAGTAGGCAGTTATATTTCCATTGGGCTCCTCTGGAGGGGTAAAAGTCACCGTCACACGGTTCACTTCCTCTGGGATAACTGATACAATCACGTTCTTGGGAGGGTCTTTGGGTTCTGGGGACAGAGTACAAAAATCACAATAGATATTTGGTCATATTTACAGGTGGGCAGCAGCTGCATAGCTGCTCCAAGATGTAAATTTCCACGCACCCTCCTCCAGCGTTTGAAATTCAGTAGGCCCGATGGCCTTCCCATCGCTGGCAGCGTGCTCCAGTGGACCAGTGAAGGCAGTGATAGTCACAAAGTAACGAGTGAAAGCAGTCAAGTTAGTCACAACGACAGTCGTCAACTCTCCTGGAGCTCGGACTGTTGAGATGTTCATATTAGGACCGTTCACCTGGTATGATAGGGGAGTTCATGGAAAGATTTAATAGCTGTATGTGGATAAGCAGAATTGGAGTAATTTCATGTAATTTGCATTTTACCACACCATATGTTAACCTGCCTTTGAGCTGCTACTGCTGTTACAAAAACTCTGACCAACATAACACCATGTTGATGTGTCTGAGAACATCTGACTGTGTTTTACACTTACATTGGTGACATATTCATATTTGTGTGTGTGTCTGTAAAAATAAAACTAAATGAGGTGACCTGCACAAGGTACGAAGTCGGTCCAGAGAGAACAGCTGGAGCGTCCCATGCAATGCGAAGGCTGTTGGAGGTGGGGGTCACTTTCAGGTCACGGGGAGGGGCATCAGGGTCTGAGGGAGGAGATAAGAGAAACACAGAATGCTTATGATATGCTATTAAATTAAATGGTTCAAATTACTGTGTGTGTCTAACTAATATATTTATTAAAGGTGACTTTATAAATAAGGTTCCTTTATCTTCATTCATTTCATTTATTCATTTTTCTTCCAGATACTGAAGACTCTGCATCCACATTAGATAGTAAAATGATTATGGTAATCCAGGACATGACAGTGTGAATGTGTCAGTGAATCTGACAGTGCCACTCTTAGTACACCAATATAAGCTCTCAATATAAAACTCTCTTCCAGTGGCTTCATATTACGGTAACTTGGTCAAAAACATTCTTGTGTGTTTTATCACGGATGATCTTTGCGCCTAACAGGTAAAAAATAATCAGACTTTAAAAGCCTGTAAATAAATTAAATTTTGCTGTGTTATAGTGCTAATGTTGTTTGATGCTTCCATGCAATTGGCTGGAATCGCTTTGGTCCACCCCCTTTGAATGTAAGCCTGACCCATTTTATCACTGTTGTCATATGTGATCATGTGGCCTCTAAAATGGCTCTTGCATCTGCTCATTTTTCTGTCTACGCTTAACTTGACTATTAATTAGTTGTGACATATTGCTGTGGACAGGGGTGATGATTCTGCAGACTGACAGATCTACGGTCAAACCCATTTATGTAATCTGTTTTTCCCTGTCATTTTTTGCAAATTCTTTAACTACTATTCTACTACCAAATTTTAATTATAAGAATACTACTACTATTAATAAGAATAATAACAGGGTTTAAAAAGAGAAAAGGCTGCATTACAGTTACATACATACATTACATACAGTGCAATGAGAATGTGACCCACTGAAAAAACAAGAAGAGGTAGTAATTTTGCCAGTGGTTTCTGCTAATTCTGAATACATTAAGATGTTTCAACTGAACATGTAAACAAAACGCCTGATTATTACCCATTTATTATTATTACGATGCTATAACTTGCTAGAACACTACAGTATAGCAAGTAAAGACATAAAGATCTTCCATGAAAACATGAGTGATATACAATATTGTTGTGAGTGATGCTTCTCTGCCATGCCTGTGTTTGTTTAGGTCTTGTGAAGGAGATGCCAGAGGCCCAAATTACTAATGAAACATCAATTTAGATAGGATAAAAATGACTCAATCTGTATAATTCTTACTGGCATTCCTGGAAATCACTGATTTATTAGTCAAATATTCTGACTAACTGCCAGCTCTCAACACAAAAAGGTCACATCATTACTGTGATGTTCTTACTTCCTGCCAGGGTGCGTTCATAATTCCAGTGTGTATATTCTCCAACTCCAGCGTTGGTCACAGCAGCCACTTTGAAGCGGTAGTATCTGTATTTAGCCAGGGATGGGAGTGTGATGCTGTGGTTCTCTTCAGTGCCATCTGAAGCATTCACTGACACTGTGACATTAGACTCCACACAGTCTGAGGTCAGTTCGTCCTCTGGGGCCGGCTGTGCAGCAGTTACCATGTTTGGTTCACAAGCAGTTGAAAGCAGCTGTGCAATGATGTGGTACTCTTTCAGCAGGCCGGGAATGGAGAGTGGTGGAGCCCACTGAAGTGTCACTTTGTTAGGTGAGACCTGAGAGATGGTGAGGAAGCGAGGGGCATCCGGGACTGTTAAGGGAGACAAAGAGGATTGAAATAAGTATTTGTTCTACATTACTGTATATTATGAAGGTATTATTGGAGCAAAACAATTGAGCACCTGTGACAGTGGAACCTGTAGTTGTAGAAAATAGTCACATACAGTATGTATATGAGTAAATAACCTGACAAGGTGTTTTATTTCCTATTTTTTTTGCCCTCACATTCAAATATTACACAGCATCAAGTCACCCTCAGCTCAGAATAAAACCTCTGCATGTCCTTCTTTTTGCAAGTGGAAGTTTTTTTTTATTAGGCTGACACTGTGACCCTGCGCAAGTAGAGCAGTTCCACTAAAATGTTAACTGCACATAATTTGTAATCTTAGTTTAAACTGTGAAAATCGGTATGAAGCTTTCGACACATAGGATCAATGAATAATTATCTCTATCACTCATGTGATTGGTGACACTGATGGACTCCGGAATTAACGTTTCCCATTACTTAACACTCAGATAAACAGTAAATTCATCAAATTCAGTGCCTCATGTTGCTATTTTCCAAGCTATATGGAAGTGGGCGTGATTTCATCTAAACTGGGTTGGAAAAACGATAGATGGTCAGGCACCCAAATAAGCTCCTTTGACTGGCCAAAAGGGTTCTGTGATATATGAACAGTGCCCGCCCCTGGCTCTTCAGGTACACAAATCAGTTTTGCTCCACATTTCACTGAGATATGAGGCGCAAAAGTGAGAGCATGCAGAACTTGTCATTTGTGAGTGAAAAAACATCATTTGAGACTCGTAGCAGCAGATTCAAACAGTTGTAGTTATTGACTTTTGTTTGTGCTAGAAAAATAACCAGGAAAAAAATTTGTTTTTGAGAAAATACTCTACATGTGTGCAACTCTCATTGCAAGAATTCACATATTGGTCTGCAGATGTGCAAATTTTATCCATGACTTGTGTTGTGTTTTGAACCAAATTCACTGCAGCAACTGAAGCAAAAATGTGAGTGTACGAGTTTCTTAATTTTTTGATTCGTAGCATAGGATTTGTGCACCTGCAATGAAGAATTTGAGATGGTGTTTGTGGGAGATAAAAAAAATCTACAATAATTTTTCTCTGTGACTTCAAATTTACTGATACACATATGTGATTATTTTCTACAACTACAGATTCCACTGTCACATGTGCTCAGTTGTTTTGCTCCAATAAAACCTTCATAGTATATTAGCAATTAGACTGAGTACCTGATTCAGAGAGAGTGGAGGCAGTACAGTTTACTGTGTCTCCAGGTCCTGCAGAGTTGACTGCGGACACAGTGAGTGCGTACTCCTGGTCTGGTGACAGCCCAGTCATTATGTACTCTGGTGTGTGAGCATGGTGTGTGTAGGACTGCAAGTCTACCTCCAGTAGAATCTCATAAAAAAGGATCTGCCCATTAGGATTGGCTGGAAGTTCCCAAAACAGCTGAATTGAATCCCAGCTCACTCCTGAGCAGGACAGGTTCCTCACAATATCAGACACTGCAGACAGAGAGGAGAAAAGGTGACGTTAGTATACTAGCATTAGCTTTAGTTAGCATTCTTCACTGTAAGAGGAAAGAACCAAATTCAATTTCAGTATTTGTGTAGGGTGATACACACATAATATTTGCACAAGACTCTATATAACTGGAAACTAAAATGTGCAGTCTGCAGACAAACTTTACAGATTCTTCATTATAAATCCTGGTACACAGATGTGCTCATGAAAAAGACTCAGCAGCGTCTTCACTGCCTATGCAAACTAAACTTCTTTGGAGTCGATCGTAAAATAAGGACATGTTGAACTTTTTCATTTATTTGTTAGTTTACATCCCCTTGTCAAAAGGACAAAAACTGATTACTTGTACGGTGTCGTTAACCTCAGAAATCACTGGAAAAACATAGAGATCCCTTGCAGGCCTGGATCGCTTGGAAAGGCCTGTGTGATTATCAGTGGCCCCACACGTGTCTTTTATTACTACTTTAAGCCAATGCCATCAGGATTGTGCTTTAGATTGCCTGTATTTAAAACAAATATTATTAGCTTTTATCAGCCTTAAGAACAGCTCAGTTTAAAGAGATCAGTTTGCCATGTGTACATTTTGATAAATGCATTTGAACTTTTTGACATAATATGCCTTTGTGGTGTTGGACACTGTTAGCCAGCTATGGATTGGCCACTGCCATTAACCCTTGTGTTTTTCAGAATTGGACAAATAAGGTATTTTGAGTTGAATTGAATATACTGTACAAATCTTAGTTTGTAAGACTGATGAATTTTGAACCACAAACTGTGAGCCTTAACCTAAATCAGCATTATATCGCTTGTGTGTAGACAGTGTATACTTTACCTGACTCATTAGTTGTGAAGGTTACAGGGCTGCTGAACTGATTCCCGTGACCCACTCTGGTGTAACTGTAAACGCTGATCTCATAGGAGCTATGAGGCCTGAAGCCTGATAGATAATCTGTGGTTGACGGACTAGATGAATTCTACATTTGTGCACACACAAACAAACACACACATAAAAAAATGACACACAGGAGATTAAATCATCCAATCCTGATTACTAGAGTGGATAATGTTTTACTGTATCAGCACACATATGTGCATGTGTGTGTACGTATAATGTTGCTGCTGAGTGGTATCTGGAGTGTGAAATTAGAGCTACCATCCGTGTTACAGTGTGTACTCTTACTGAGTGGGTCTCTGGAGTGTGTGTGTTGTTGTTATTGTGGAGTAGCTTTCGGTGTGTGAAATTAACGGTACCCTGTGTGTGACGGTGTGTGTGATGAGGTCTTGGATTCTGAAGCCGTACTGTATCACCACTCCATTGGGCTCCAGAGGAGGCTCCCAGCTCAGCCACACAGAGACTGCTGTGTGGTTGTATATAGTCAGGTTACGGGGAGGGGACATGGGGCCTGAAACACAAAGTTAGGCAGATAGAGAAGAAGATAGACTGAAACAGACAGCAGATGTACACACATAGTTTGACAAATAAATACCATCTCATTAAGACATTTTAAACCTGCTTTCAAACTAACCTCCTTCATCAGTGTGCAGCTGCAGCAGCAGATAAGGCCCTGAGCCTTTACGTGTTGCAGCCGTAATAGTGAGGTTGTAAGCAGTGTACGGAAGTAGGCTGGTGAGGATGAACGAGGTGTTGGGGGTAGATGTTGTGTTGGAGCCCCCTGGGCCGACCAGAGTAAGGGTATACTCGGCTATGTCCCCGTTGGCCTCCAGAGGGCGCTGCCAGACCACTGCGATAGAGGACGATGACAGATTCCTGGTGGACACTAGTAATGGAGCAGAACTAGGAACTAAAGAGAAACACATCAGTGCCACAATAAATAGATGAACCATACTCCATAAGTGAATGTTGATGTAGATAAACTCACTGTCATCATCAGTTCGCAGGTACATTGTGCTGGTATGGTTGTAGGCAGGGCCAGCACCAGTAGACGGGGTAACAGTCAACACATAAGGGAAATACTTCTTGAGTCTTGTGAATAGGAAGACATTGTCAGTTGTGGTGTGCTTGATGGTCTTGTTGACAGCTGCAGTCCCTTGGTTGGATACGTTTGGGGGGACGCCGGCCTCCTGTAAGGTGAGAAGGTAGAAGGGACGGCCGTTCGGCTCCAGGGGAGGGTCCCAGCTGACGATGATGGCTGTGGAGCTGAAGATCTGAGCAGTGAGGTTTCGGACCGAGTCACTTGGCACTGAAGAGGGAGAAGAGTAGAATAGTGTTACTTTTATTAACTACCAGTGACAACACTGGTTAAAAACTGTGAGCCTTTTGAGTTTATTGTACTATGAGGCAGTAAATTAGGGCATCAATCAACCATACACACTCCGGCAATTGAGAGAAAATGAACAGCGTACCAGTCATTATCATCATCATCTGTCACAAGCACCATCATAATCATTGGCAGCATTGTTGTAAACTCAACAACAGCACATCAAGTAGAACAATATGGCATGACATTACTTTAGCAACACAGAAACACAGCAAAGTAAAACAGCAAAAAGACACATAAGCAATATCCTATAAAATTAACAGCCCATTCACAGAAATACAGAGACATTTAGGAGGGAAACTCGCACACTGAAAACCTTAAGAAAGAAAGGGGTCAAGGAGAAAATACTCATCCTATTCATCATCTCAGCCCCTCCGAATATAACCCATGGTACACAGAGTAGAAAAAAAGGGGAGATGAAGGGGAAAGGGGAGATAAAACTTGAGAGATCCATAAGATGAATGAGTGGATGTGAGGGGCCAGGTGTGTGTGGGGGTCTGAGCCCAGGGGGAGTGAGCCCCTGCCGGGCGTGGCTGTGCGGGAGAGACAAGGTGCCCTGGAGGTCCGGTGCTTGGCTGAGAGTGGAGCAGCTAGAGCACAGGCAGAGATACAGAGTCAGTATGAGCAGTAATCATTCAGAGACAGAGAATATTGTTAACAAGAAAAAAATACATCACAACATACAAATATGTACTGTATGTGACGGCTGTCTGCATTATTTTTTCCCAAAATCACATAAAAACAAGGAGATCACTTCATCTAAATACTATATGCAAATTTTGGTTACCATGGCAGCAATGCAATTGTAACATGAGCACAGCATGAATTTTCAGAAAGCATGTCAGGGTTTGTTTTTTTCTCTGTCATCATATCGTAAACGGTTCTGCGCTCTCTCTTTAAAAAAAAATCTATTTGAACTTTTGTCGTGCTTAGTAAAAGGAAACACAAATTGGCTGTCTTCAAGACACAATGTCACAGGCAGACAAAAATAGAGCCAGTTTGCCAGACCGACTGTTATCTCCTTTAACGAACAGATTGAAAGTTAAATCTTCAATCGCAGAGTTTTTATGTAATTTTTTTTTAAGTTGAAGAGTTTTGAAAAAAGTGTGCAGACTTGTCAATCAGTGAGATTCTGAGTCATTGTATGTAATAATTATCTAACATCATGTGTAGCATTTTATGTTCATGTCTATTCTTTTTAACAAATTTATATTGGTGTTGGCGGGATTGTGTTAGTGTGTGTGTGTGTCTGACTAACCGTCCTCTGGTAAGAACAATGTTAGTGGCTTGCTCTGGACCCCTCCGTCCCCCTGCACAGTGCTGGAGGTCATCCACAGGGTGTAGTTTGTGCCCCCAATCAGCCGAGTCAGAGTGTAGGAGAAGTTTGAATCAGGTAAGTCTGAAATGAGAACCCTCTATGGAGAAAAAAGCACTAGGATTACTTTCACACACTGAAACAGGCATTTAAAAAATTAGACAATTTGTGCAGTATATACAAATGGGTGACAAATGAAAGGAAAACCCAACATTAAGTGTCTTGGTCAGGTGTTGGTCCACCACGAGCCGCTATGAAGCATCTGCATTTATTATGTTTCTCCACTCATTTATTCAAAATGTTTCTTTAAAACAGTATTGATTTTTTGGCCACTTTGTGGAACAGTGGAACAACCTGTTAAGACAACACTGACATATTATTGAATTATAAAGTGTGTTAGCAACTGGTGTTAGCAATTAGCTATGAGTTAGTATTAGTTAACTATTTACACATCCAGCAGACACAAAGTAACATTAGCATTCATTTGGAGTCGTGTTTGTGTCCATCTGACAAATGTAAGTATTCTCTGTCTTTTAGCTCTGTTTTGGTCTCCACCTACTCCTGAGAGAAATATCAGGCTCTTTAGCTGCTAAATGTTTCATTATGTTCGCCAGCTAGTCGCTAACTTTGCCTGTTTGCTGTTTAGTGCTGTGCAGGTAGTGTAAAGTGAGTTTTCTTTAGCTGAAAACAACTGCCTGCTGCTGGAAAGTTAACAAGAGCAGTGAAAGTGAACTAACAGGAAGTTGCGGGCCAGAAAACCAAAACAATGAGCTAAAACACATTGAAATGCTTTGCAGAGCTGAGAGGATGTGCAGAGTTGGGTGATGAGTGTCTGTGGGTTCGTAACTATGAGCGACGCCTTTCACATTACATGTAGACATTTGACCCATTTTTGATATAAAAATATTGATTAGTGCAGCTTTAATCTATCACCTGTCTGTATATTCTATATAAAGTGTATGTATCTCACCTGCTCAGTCACAGTGTTGTTATCAGAGTAGTAAATACTGTAGTGTACAATAATTCCATTGGGTTCAGTAGGCGGGTGCCACAGCAAGGTGACAGAGGAGGCGGTCACATTTGCAAAAGTCACATTCTGCGGGGGGTCAAATGGTTCTGAAAGCCAGAGAGCACAGGCACAAAGGACACACAGACAAATATTCAGGAAGTGAGAAAACCTTCATATGAATGCATGGTACAGAAATATTTTATAGTGAGGATGATAAAGTTATCTGTCAAAGATTATTTTACAATTATCCAACACCTGCATATGTAGTGGTAAAGTTGATGTAGATCAGAACTCCTCCATCTCCCAGTCTGGTCCAGCTGGCATTGTAGCGACTCTCTGAGTCTACATTAATAACCACTGATGTCTCTGTTACATTCTGCCACAGCTCAGTCGTTTCATTCCTAACAAAGAGAGCAACCATTTATGTTGTAATGTTTTCTTTTTAAACCTCTTTAAAGAGTCAAAAAGACAGAGAGAGGTAGATTAAGAAACTCACCAAACTCTGACAATATAGTAGAGTATGTCTGAATTGGCTTCAAGTGGTGGTTGCCATGACAACTCTACCTCATAGTCTGACAACTTCCTGGTGTGGAGAAACTGAAGAGGTGTGTCTGGAGCTGAGATGCAGGAGAAAGACTTTCCAGTAACATAATGTAAACAGGAGTATGGCCTATCAATACAGACGCTTAACTGATGAGTGATTTTTAAATATATATTTGCACTTGGCAAATAAGAACCTCCGAAGGCCCCTCAGGAATGTGTCAGAGAGATACAGAATATTGTCCTGAAATGAAAAACTGGTTAGTTGTAATGACTCTGTTGTTTGTGCTTCCCAGTTCTGATGGAAGACACGAGCGTCACGTGGCATCAAATACCTGTGATGTAACATCATTAGCGGGAGCTGAAACAGAGATGTAACTGAGGAGGAAAAGACGAGTGGAAAGTCAGATTTAATCAGATGCCCTTCGATCTCAGTCATGATCTAATCGTGCAGTGTGCTGGAACTGAAAACAAAACCTCCCTCTTCCTCTTTCCCCCACCCGTCTCGCTCACCATCCTCCAGTGTGGTGATGTTAAGCGGCTCGCTGCTGTAGTTTCCGGGTCCAACACGTGTATGCGCTTGCACCATGATGCGGTAGTGTGCATACTTCCTCAGATGCGTGATGTGGATGTAGTTGGTTGGGGAGGTGAGGTTCAGGTAGTGACTGGAATTCCAAAGCTCCAGGCTGTAGTGGGTAATGACCCCGTTAGGCAGCAGAGGAGGCTGCCAGGTCACGTTCACCTCGCTGGGACTGATTGACTCATGAGTAACGCCATACGGTGGACTGCCTGGGACTGGAGAGAGAACATAAGAAGATGCACCTTTACTAAAATCTGAACAGTTGCTATTGTTACTAAAGATTTTCATGTGTGTATTCGCGTGGCTGGGTGCATCCATCAACACACCGTCCTCTCCAGAAAGCAGGTATAAAGTGTCTGACATTTGGTTGCCGTGGCCATATCGTGTGTATGCCCTCACAGACACATTGTAGTAGGAGAATGGCTTCAGGTTGATCAGAGTGACCATGTTAGAGGACATGTTCATCAACGTTGAGTAGGATTCATTCTCACACAGGACCTCGTAATGTTGAATCACCCCATTGGCTCTCTCTGGTGCAGACCAAGCCAAAGTGGCAGTGGAGGGGCTGGTGTCAACCACGGTGAGGTTCACAGGGGGGGAGTCGGGCTCTGAGGATGGGATGGACAAGAAAAATTCCAGATCAATCTTTCATTGAATAAAATGTGATTGAACTGATAGGTCATCAACTGAAACACAATCAAATCAAACAATCAAATAATCGAACTGATCTAGCATCACATTAAATATTGGTAATTCAATAACTACGTAGTAAATTTGATAAATTAACTTGAATGTTTCATATTTAATACCACTTTAACATTACTCACTGACATTGTTATTGGGGTCCAGTGTGAGGTACATACCACACGCTGGGCACCTACAACAATTCAACAAAGTGAAACAGCTGCACAAACAAAACACTAGATGCTTTGTCACTTTTTCTCTAGTTGCACTTTTTAATCCATGACAGATTTATTGGTATTTTCTTTTGGTCAAACATTCATCATCTAATTTTTGTTACTTCCACCACTCGTATTCAAACAAATGTTTTGACCCTTGTGTTTGTTTATGTATACAGTTTGTGTTCAGCACATACCATCCTCTAAGGTGAAAACAAAGATGTCATCTTTCTCAGACAGAGAGCTCTCTCCCACAGCTGTAGATGCAGCTACACGTAGCTTATAACCAGTATACTTGTCCAAATCTATACATTAGAACAGAGATATTTAGCAACAGACCCATATTATAACGACTGCATAGAACTGTGCAGAGAAGGTGATTACCTGTTATCAGTATGCTGGTAGTGTTCGTAACCCACTTCAGGGCCTGATTACTGTGCAGTTTGAGGCCATAGACAGTGTAATGTGTGATCCGTCCATTGGGGGTGAGTGGGGGGACCCAGCTCACTAGTATGGAGGTGGAGCTGATGTTTTGATAGGACACTTTGAGCACTGAGCTAGGGACTAAACACCACACACAGTACAAGATATTAGTAACAAAGACATTTTAAAAGGTTTTGCACCTTGTAAAGGCCTTATCATAAGTTTGTTCTTGATAATTAATGACTATTGCAAGTGACATGTGACCACCCACCCTGCTCTCTGGTCTTCTCAGTGATATCTGTTGCAGGACCCTCTCCCACAGTTGTCGAAGCAGTGACCCTGAATGTGTAGTCGGTGAAGGGATTCAGATCTGACACCAGGTAAGACAACTCCTCAGACCAAACGTCCATCACCTCAGCTCTTACAGTTACACCTGTGGCAAGCATGCAGACACAGATGGATACACAAGACCAGATGCACACACAGGATTTATAAGCACTAGAACAAGTTTGCAGGACGTTGGGAGAAGCTGTGTTTGTGGTTAGTGTTCTCCCACCTGTAGTACCAGAAGCTGTGGCACTGCGTGTTGAAAAGTGTCCCCTAATTGATGCATCACGTGTGGACAAATGGGGCTGGCCTGGGGTCAAGGTCAAGGGGGACGAGTCTGAGGTCATATCCCCAGCATGTGATTGCTTTGTCAGCCAGGGTGGAGGTGTAGCAGGTGGCACAGAGGTAAGAGAAAATGCAGAAGTCGCAAAGACCGCAGAGTCAGTAGATTGAATATTTGTGCTGTTAGAGTGTGAAGCAGAAGCGTAACTGGTGCTGGGCGTCTCAGTGACCAAGGAGTCAACAGTTGGTTGAGCATCAGTGTTAGGGATTTGGTCAGCGCCTCTTAATTCAGAGTGTGTGAGGCTGGAAGCGGTCACACCAGTGAGCAGTGTGTGATCAGAAATAGTGGCTGTGAAGATCGGCGGTGATGTGATCAGACTGAGCTCATCATTTCTCTTACGCCGCCCTGGATTGTTATGGACATCGGGGGGAAGTATCTCATCTTCATTCAAACCAGCTGAATTCTGAAGGAAGAAAAAATAATGTCTGCTTGAATCAGTAGACAGTAGACGTGCCTTACAGTCTGCATATGAAGATGTTTTTATAATAGTCCCAGTGATTGTATACATTTGTCTATTTACAGAGGAGCATGTAGAGGAAGTGGACAAAACACCAGTACAATACAGTCTGATGCAATCCATGATGCCGATGGATCAAAAATCCTACCTTTTGTAAAGCTTATAAACAACTGTTGAGAAGAATTGTTGAACAATATGTTAATTTATGATGTTGTAGTGGTGTTTTTATTGCTTCATATTGAAACGGCTGATGACAGCCTTAAAATGACCAAAGAGTGTAATCAATACCTCTGTAAAATAGCTTGTAGCTTCACACAGGTTTTCTTGGAGGACAATTCTAATGGATTGTATAGGTGTTTATGATATTATGATCATCCCCTAAAAATCACCAAGAGTTGAGGTTTTACACTGTAAAAAAAAACATCTTTACAGGTCCACGGAACCACATTTTCAATATAACAGGCTTAGATTTTAACACTGAATATTCAACAGTACTGAGCTGTGATGGGATACATTTATGGTGGCTAGCTGTAACTTCTGGCTTACCACTTCTGCAGTGAGGGTGATGTCCTGCAGCAGAATGTCGTCAACCAGAACCTTCAGTCTGTACTGGGTGATCGGACCATTGGGCTGGGCAGGGCTTCTCCAACTCACACGGATTGAAACTGAATCCTCAGCTACTGCCATCAGGCCCTGCACTGCACTGGGTGCTACTCACAGAAACACCCAAATAGACCCAAATAGATAAGAAAGACAAAGAACATATTACACCACATACTCATATAGAAATGTGTGTGTGTTATCATAATGTTTGGAATGTGTTGTTCAATCATACTTCTCAGTAACTTTAATATTAAACTGAAAGCATTACTTGATTTATCGAATAGCCAAGAAAATGCAGAAAAGTAATCAGCAACTATTTTGATCATTGACTGAGTCACTTTTCAAGCAAATTACGAAACAATCTCTGGCTCCAGCTTTTCAAATATGAGGATTTGCTGCTTTGCTCTCTTTTATCATTTTAAACTGAAGAACTGTTGGTTGGACAAAACATATCATTTAAAATGTCACATTGGGCTCTGGGAAATTGTGATGTGACATTTTTCACTATTTTCTGATCTTTAATCCATAAAACAAAAATTCGATTACCATAATCAAAAAAGTGTGTGATGATAATGAAAATTATTATCAGTTGCATCCCTGATATTCATCTAGATGCAAAAAGAGATGTGTTAGTACATGAGTGTTCCCCTCACCTTCAGCAGGTGTAATTACATCATGCTGTGCTGCTGGACCCACCTCTCCAGCAGCTTTGGCTCGGACAGCCAACGTGTACCTTGTATAGGGGGTCAAACCAGTAAAAGCAAACCGCATGTCTCCTGTGCTGTTCTCATACAAATATCCTGCGATGGAGAAGAAATAGAAAATTCTATGGATTTCTATCGAATTAGAGTTTGAGTCTGTTTATGCATGCATGCAAGTGTGTTCAAGAGTTAATATTTAAGGACCTGTAGGTCCATGAAGGTAGAGCATGTAAGTGAATTTTCCTGTGATAATGTTGGGAGAGTTCCAGGACACAGAGACCGATCGAGACGTCATATTCAATATAGAGAAGTTTTGCGGCCGGTCTTCTGGGGCTGCCATACACAAACACACAGAAATAATGATTTTCATACATGATGTAAATATTGTATATGCTTATAACATTCACAAATTTGTTTAATTCACAAATTAAACAAAAGCTGCAGCCTGGTTTGCTTCTTTTTCCCACACCTGATTCTGGCATGCGGACCATAGTGGAGGCTATCTGTCCCTCTCCATCAGAGGTGAAGGCAGACACTTCGAATAGATAGGCAGTGTAAGGTCGTAGCTGATCAACTCCTACTGATATGGGCACACTCCAGGTGGCTGCAGGGGGCACGGCAGAGAGGGTGATGGGTGGAGAAGATGCTGTAATCTCCAAGGGACTGAGAGTGGCACGGGACAGGATATCGGCTGCATCCTAGACAAACAAAATCATACAGGATATACACAGAGGGAAAAGTATGGCAGAAAAATTTAATTTCTAGACTTATGTTGTACAGATGGTCAGCCTTGTACCTTGGCAGCATCAATAATCCTGACAGAAAAATACTACAGTAACAGAACATTTCACAATAACAGTTCAGTTAAGGAGGCAGACGGTGACAGTATAATGCAGTACATTGCAGTGAGGCAGCGCTCCGGTCATGATGTCCTCTGCATTGACCTCCAGCGTGCGGACCGTCTGCCCAGTACGAGCGTGTTTAGCCTTGACAGCAAACTTTGTGATGAGGCCGTTGATGCGGTGCGGCAGGAACCAGGTAACCATGACGAAGGTGTGGTTATGAGCAAACGCTGTCAAGTTAGTCACCAGGCCAGGGGCTGCAGGAAATGCACACACAAAGTAATGTACACACACATATACATACAATACCGTGTATATACAATTACTGTTTTAGATTTTGAGATCATTATGCAAGTGTGTGTGCATGTGCGTGAATACCCACGGGACTCAGCTGTCTTTATGTATAAAGATTTGCTGAAGGCTCCTATTCCAGCTGGAACTATGGCTGCTACCTAAAGGGACAGAGTGAGAGAGTTGGTAGGTATTACTTATAATTACTAATTCATGTTCCTGTCAAAAGGGCAGTCATCAGATCGCGATTAGGTGCTAATCTCAGGCAATGACCACAACTGGAACAACACAATGTTAGAGGTGATTCAGTCATCCCAGTTACACATGACTCACAACAATGATACAACATTATACACCCAGTATGTTACCAGTGTGTAAACACATCTCAGCCTCTGAATTGTTTGAAATGATTTAAAAAGAATAAACGTGAAATGAAAAATATATTAATAATGACGTGAAAAGGAGATGGCAATTTAAGGCTTATGGGGAATTCATCTAAATGCACAATAATGAATGCCACCTCCAAAAATGTATCTTGAAACATCCATCTACAGCTTTCATTCACTATATATTTATACTGGGGCACTATAAAAAACACTGCATATTTAACAACAATGTCAACTTGTCAATTAGGAAGAAAAATATCTGTCATGGTTTTGGGTCATGAAATACACTCATCTTATTGTGTATCAATTTCTGTTCACTGGAAAATAAGGAGTACATAACAGACAAAAAAATGAGTTAAGCCATATGATTTTAACTGCTCGGGTAATAACATGAATATAACTTTCTTAGCCTCTCAAATAATGCTGTATGGGTCCAAGCAGGTGAAAGAAGTTGCTCATGAGCTCATCTCTGTGCATGGTTTGGTGGGCAAACACACTCACAGGTGAGATGTAGTAATACGATACATGCATGCATGGGCAGGTATAATCACAATGTGTGTGTTGGTCTCTCAAGAGTCTGTTTGTATGAAGGTTATTGTAGGTTAATGAATTCTGAAAACTAATAAGCACGATCACATTCAAGCTCAGTGACAGTGGAAAGAGCCATGGCTGATCCATAGATCTGTTTAGCTGATTAATAATGCAATCTGGATCAATTACCAGTATTCAGCCAAAACTAGAGAATAGTCTGGTCCTGTGGGATGTGTGTTTACTAGCCACATCCACATTATAATACAGGAGGACAGTTTCCAGGAATATGTTTGTTATGAGATACACAAAGACTGTTGGTGCTTGGGTGTGTTGAGCAGGAATAGGACCCAAAATGCAGGCACGTAGGCAGGGCAGGTGCAGATCAATCATTTAATAGACACCGGGCTTACATGGGTAATGAGTCCAAAAGGTGGAAGACAAAATCCCAAAATACACAAAACATGAAAAAGTCACAAAAAAAAAAAGGAACAAAGGCTGTGACGCTTGACACAAGGTACAACAACGACCTGACAGCTGAACAAAGGAAGGACTCAGACTAAATATACTTAGGTTAGCGGGACAACAAGACACGCAGAGACAGGAAACAAAACTAAAAGAACCTTGAGGGAAGGAGACTATTTCAAAATAAAACAGGAAATGACTGAACACAAACCCCAAAACCATGACACGGTGTGTATCTCCATCCATCCATCCATCCATCCATTTTCTACCGCTTGGTCCCCGTTAGGGGGTCGCGGGTGACTGGAGCCTATCCCAGTGACTTCGGGCCTTAGGCACGGTGTGTATCTACTTAATATAAATATTTAACTTATTATACACACCCATATCCAACAGTAATATCCATGGAATTTGGTTCCTGTATGTGTAGCATCCCTTCAGGAAAACTTGTTCTATTTTTTATACTATTTTTTTATGGATAAAAGTTTTATTGTGGTTGTTTCATGTTTTTAGCACTGTTTTTATGTCTTACTGTGGTTATGTGATGCCCTGAGTTTTCTGAACCAAAGTTCACCAAAGCAAAATCCTATCAGCTAAACTGTCCTGGCAATAAAGTTTTACCTCAATGTGGTATGTAGAACCTGAGGTGAAGTCAGTGAGCAGCGTCTCTGGTATGTCCAGGTACTTGGTCACCTGTGTGAACGTGGGATCGGGGTAGGGACACACCTCCTTGTACCTACAGGAAGAAATCACATTTTAAGATCATCATCTCCCAACTCACAATATACATTTATGAACAGTACGGGGCTGGGTGAAGGACTCTGAGCAACTTACAAGACTTACATGCTATTAGAACGCTATTCTATTACTCAAGTACTGTATCTAAGCACAGTTTTAAGGTACTTGTACTTTCTTTGAGTATTTTGATTTCATGCTACTTCTACTCCACAGTATTATAGAGGGAAATAATGTACTTTTTGCATATTTTGTAGATTATTTTTCATACAAAACATAGAATTTTCTATAGCTTCTTAAACCTGATTAATTGACCAGTGATAGGAATCTGTCTTATCAGGTCAATTTAGACTAGAAGTGAGTCTTTCTTTTCTAATAAAAAGCTAAAAAAAAATCTGCCAGTGCTGTAGCAATATTTCAACCTGTTTTTTATGCAAATCAGCTTGTTTCAATAATTTTCTAAAATCCACTTTTTCTCATTTGTAGAATGTTTTTTTAAACATGCTGATTTAAATTAAAAACAGGTTCAAATATTCGTACTGTATTGTACAAAATTAGGTTGTTAGGACTCTGTAATGTCTCTGTTATAAGAATTTTTGATGATTAAACTACCCAGCAATTAATGAAGTAGATAAAACCTCCACATAGACCTATTACAACAAAAATGCTGCTCACACCTTAATGCATCAGTGATAATAATCCTATGATATATATGACACTGTGAAAGGGGCCATGGGGCATAACAAGTACTTTTACTTTTGTTCCTTTAGTACATTTTTTTGATAATACTTCTGTACCTTTACTTAAGTAAGATTTTAAATGCAGGACTTAAACTTGTAATGTAGTATTTTTAAATTTGAGTATGACTACTTTGACTCAAGTAAACGATCTGAATACTTCTTCCACCCCTGAAAATTGTACATCAGTGGAGTCATTTCCATGCATGGAGAAATATAAGTCTCAGTGTGTGCAACACAACAACTATGCACATAGAGGCCTAAATATAGATAGAATCCAAGAGCATATAGTTTACAAAATTTTACACTAAATTTATATTTCACAACACACTATGAAATGTATTTATGATATGTACTTTATGTTCATGGTACTTCTTTCTTTTATTTAATGGCATTCCATTTTTGTTCCATCAATTGTATATTTGGTAATTCTATATTTTCATGATCTCATGATGACTCAGCACCTGATTGACGGTGGCAACTGCAACTTTGTTGTCATAGACAGAGAAATAAAAGCTCTCCTGAATTGTGAATTTGAGACTCACAACCTCTGTGGACCCACGCAAAAAGACCAAAATGAATCTTGAATCACAGTTTTCCAAGAAGACAACAAAGAATTACCTGATGACGTATCCGTCAATGTTGTCGGCATTAGGTGGCATGGTCCAGGAGAGCAGTATACCATTAGAGCCCACAGCCTCTCCTTCTAGGTTTAAAGGTGGACCAGGAACTGGAGAAGACGAAAGGAAGTGTGTGAACGAGAGGAGAGTGTATTTTCTCATTCCATCTTTTCACTCTTTCTACTGTGTTCAATACTATCAATACAGCAGAAATCCAATACAAATATTTTGATAAATAACATCTTCTGTATATTAGAACTCAACAGAACACAGTAACAGAGTCATTTGAAGAATAGTGTTGTTGTCTGTGGGGGACTGATCCTCCGAGCTTGTGTGTGCGTGCATGCGTGCATGCGTGCGTGCGTGCGTGCGTGTGTGTGTGTGTTAGAGAGTGTGTTTTAGGCCGAACTCTGATGAATAAGGCCTCACACAGCAGTGGCATTTCACTGACATTCACTGCAGACCTATTCATCCTGCGGTTCAAAAGCCCAGGCTTAAGTTACCTAAGAGGAATTAAACAGGGAAGGGAGTATACCCCCCATCCCACACACACAGACATCTACTGTACAAATTCCTTTCCCCTTAGTGTGTGTACATGTGCTATACAGGAACTAACTTAAACAGCAGAGGGCACTTTAACATCCAAAAACAAAACCCATCCAAACAACAACAAACAGTGTGTGTGTGCACGTCTCACCACTCTTATTAGTATTGATCATGCGGCTGACTCCAGGGCTGATGTTGGAGGAGGAGGCAGCTGTGACCGTTACAGTGTATTGTGTCCCCGGACTGACATTCACCACATCAGCCTGTGAAAACAGCAAAATACAGACACCTGGTCACAACATACACACATAACGTCATCAGTAATATACTGTAGATCAGTTGTTCCCAGTCAGTGGTTTGCCTGATGTACCCCTACAGCCAAAGTACCTCTTCATCAACACCACCCGTCATGCTAAAAATGTGTTTTTGTTGAATTTAAACTGGATGTTATTTAACACTGTTAATTATAAAAACATGTATATTGTTAAAATCTTTTTATAAAAAACATAGTGATCTTGGAATGGTCAATGTTTAGACTTCAGAAGTTTGCATTTATACTATAAGCCCTTGGAGTGGCAGAAGCTGTGTTTAAACGTACAGTATCTATTACTTTTAGCTAACTATTTCCGCTTCTCTGCTCACTTGCTAACTAGTTTTCATGCACTCTCAATCGCAGAACATGGTAACTTAGGTTGGTGGGGGGTGTGCCCTTTGAAGTCAGCTTTTTGTAGTTCATTGGTTACTGTTACAATAAATATACAAAAGATCAGCCTCACACCAAAATGTCCTCCTTTTGAGTGCAGAGATGCAACTACCGATTATTTTCGATAATGCATTATTGATTAATCTGACGATTATTTTCTAGATTCATTGTTTGGTCTATAAGATGAGGGGAGAATGAAAGAATGGGGAAAAATGCCCATCACAATTTCCTGAAATCCAAGGTGACGTCTTCCCATTGCTTGTTTTGTCAATTGTAATTTGTTATTGCTGGTTTTGGCAACACATCCAAAACCCAAAGATATTTTGGTTACTATCACATAAGACAAAGAAAATCAGCAAATCTTCATAATATAGAAGATCGAATAAGGTGTTTTTTTTATTTCAATACTTGAAAAAATATTTGCCAATTTTTCTGGCAATCAACCAATCGATTAATCAGCTAATTGTTTCAGCACTATTTGAGTATTTATTTTCCTTCTAAACACAAATTTGTGGTTAGAGTTTTTTTTAACCTATTTGTAATAATTTTTTTTTTTTTTTTTGGTGGACTACTGCACCACCTTTCCAAGTACCTGCTGAAAACTGCAGAAGTACCCCATGGGGTACACATACCCCTGGGTGGGAATCACTACTATAGAACATAAAATTCAGCATTCCTCTGAAAAATCTCCCTAGATAGAAGCAAGACTAAATCTAAATTACATAAATATCTGCAATAACCCTTAGGGCACTCAGCCCTTTGTTATCATATTTTATCATGCAGCCTACTAAAGAATCACCACAACTCTATTTGAAGAAGAACCTTACATCCTCAGCCATCTGTTTCAATATGAAGGTGGGTGGTTGTGAAAGGATGACAGCTTGTTTCTGCTTGTGGTTGCTCTTGTTTGTATCTTTATGTTTGCTTATGTCTGTGTGACAGAAGAACAGTGTTGCCTGTTTTGCAGTATTTTTGCTCTAGTGTGTGTTGCGTCCAACATTGGCACCTCTGACATCAGTATGTTGGATAGCAATGTGTCACACTAATACCTTATGTTACCTCCCAGAAATATGACCAAGCATTTTTTTTGTCCTCCTCACTGTACATGCTTTGGATTTTGCAAGTATATTTATGAAGATATAAGAACAGTGCAACAGTCTGTAAGTGTTATATTAATGTGTTATATTAATGTTTATCTGAGAATATAAACATCTATGTGCACAGCAATGCCAGATATTTAGTGTTGAATTCTTACCTGTGAGTGTACCTGTCCAAAGCAGAGTGTGAGCAGAAGGATGAGTGAGAAGAAGTCCATGCTGGGTAGCAGAGTTATCGTTAGTTTAGACACAGCAGATTAGAGGCCTTGCCAGAAGGGGCTGCATCCAGTGTTAGTGCACAATCGTTAGCAGTGGTCTACAGGTAATCCACTGAGTTGAACAGGAATAACTCCAGGTCTGGAAGCTGGTTAGTGGCATGAGTAAAGGTCACAGGGTTAGTTGTCCAGGCATTGGATATTAACGGCTCTTGGCCTTGAGGTATTCCAAAATTTTAGATTTTAGTGGCTAGCCAGGGAGGGCAGTGGGTCCTTTCATTAGCACAAGGCTAACGTTCTCCCTCTGGTCTCTCTCTCTAGGGAGAGCTTCTTAAGCAAATGAATGATTCACGGTTGAGCTCATGAGGCCAACTTAATAAATAATGAGATCTATTACTCAACTCTGTGCTCTGTGTGCTTTGTGTGTGTGGTGTGTAAGGTTACACCGTTTTGGGGGTATCTGACACCTGGCAGCTGGGAAGAGCCACACTGGGTGGGACTTGGTTGAATGGGAGGAGAGATAATGCACATATGTTTGTGTGTGCGTGTAGTTTGTACAGTCAGTATCATAACTCTAGCTGCAAGGCTAGAGCTCTACAATGTCTGGCCTCCTCCCCTCTACTGCTCTTAATAAAGCTGTATTGATGGTATTTAGGTTGAACTGTACTGTCTTGTTGTCCAAGCATCCACAATGATTTTATTAGGTGAAAAACTAAGTGTAAATTCAGAAATTCCCATGTTACTGCATCTAAGCAGTGTGTGTTTCATTGAGTATGTGTGTGTACCTGAATGTGTCCATCCGGTGCAGGGTGCACTGTGACTTTTCCCTGGTTTGGTAACAGGTTCACCAGGTAATGATCCACACACCCCACTGCCTGCTCCCAACGTAGCGAGAATGCATGTGCAGACACATTCACGACACGCACTCCTCGTACACGGGCTGGCACTCATGAAGGACAGGGAAGGGAGGAATAGAGTCAGAGAGGTGGAGAAAGTTTCAGTAATTAAACAAAGAAGCGATCAGGGCCGGTGATAATAATGGGCTGTTACCCTTGTAATATCGTCTACCTGTGGTTACAGTCAGAGAGGCAGCGCTCCCCACTGTCACTCCTCTCACTCTCTCAGCGCTCACATTGTAGCTGCAGCCGTCCACCAGCCCTGTAACCACGGCAACCCGCTCCTCCTTGGGTATGGTGAGTGTGTTTGTGACTGAGGTGTTGGCCACAGTGACTCTGTGGAAGTCAAACTCTCCAAACGCACTGTCCCAGCTCACAGAGACAGAAGAAGAGTTCATGTTGCCTAAATGAAGGGCGCATAATCCTGCTGGGCCTGGAAAACAATATTTGCAATTTTACACCTATATATTTCATCATTTAGACCACAATTTAATTATTTCTTTTTATGTGTTACAAGGGCATAATGCTCTAAGTGAGGAATCACCAACAGCCTTTTCTATCCTGATAGGCCAGTGGTTTCTGAAATACTGTACAGAATGTAGGCCTGTGTGTTTCTGTGTGTGTCTGTATGTATGAGTGTCTCTTACGTGTGCTCAGCTCGCTGTGGACTGCCTGACTGGTGTCTGAGCCCAGCACACTCTGAATACTGACCCCGTAGTCTGACCCCGGGATCAAATCCCTGATCTCATAACTTGTGCCCCGGACAAGCACCTCAATCCATGACTTCCTGTCCACAGACAGCAGGCCAAAACCTAGCTGAGAAAAACAAAAATATATATTCAAGAAGAGTCCTTTTCGGGGCTTTACAAAACCCAATTAAAGTTACAGACTATGAAAACATGACACTTTTTTGCTTTACCAATCCTGTGTCTTTAATTCATTTCTCTTAATGTGGGTTTGTGTTGTGCATGCACGTAATGTGCTTGGTCATTCATCCTGGCCGTGGCTCAATGGAGGTCATACATCTTTAAAGGATTGGTAACCAAATCTGTGGTGTGCCGACAACGGTTTCTAAGTAACCAACAGGTGAATGCAGAACCTGACGCAAGTGGCATCCTTTGTCCTTGAAATTTTTTTTTTTTTGAGTAATGTGTGTTTAAATGACATGGACTCACATCATTACGCACATCTGTCTCTTACATCCTGTCTCTCCTTCTGTGATTATTACTTGGAAATGGACAGATGCAGTAGTATACATGTCTTACCTTGTACCCCTCCACCTGTCCTGGTGGTGGTCTCCAGGTGACAAACACAGACGTCACGACCTGCTCTGAAGGAGCCACTTCCTGTGGCACCTCTGGGACTGGAGACAAGATTCCCATTAGCATGTGACACCACGCACTGATACATAATCATCGTGATCTGTCATTCTGGGTAATACACATGTGAATACAGGTGTGAAGTGAACTTTTTACATAGTTTATAGGTTCGCTTTGAACCAGCAGGGGGAGATACTGGAGGCGAATGAATACTGAAATCCAAACATGAATTTGTAATTTTACTTTAATGTGAATAATTCCTTTGGTAAACATTTGGTATGTAAAATCATAGTATAATCAGCATTATCATTGTAAATTTACATTTTAGCTAATCCTTCAATGCTTCAAAGCTTGTGCTCTAATTTCTACTGTGACAATGATTTATTTTGAACCACCATCCTACTCTGACACAGTATTCTAATAAAATGTTATCAGTTAAGATTGAAACCCAATACAGATAAAAAATAATTTCCTTTCTGTCTCTCATGTTTTACGTGGCAACCTGCACTCCTTACAGAAATCTATATTTTCTTAATCTAGTATTTGATAATATTTTTTAAGTTGTTTTTGCATATTTCTGCTCTCTTCTGACTATTCATTTCCTGCTACATTAATTTTGTAATCTAAGTCAATTTTCGTTCTCCCTCTCCCCCTCCCACACACATGCACATGTGGGGACACACACAACTGATATTTGGTGCCAGGTACTTGCATATGTCCTAAACTCTTAAACTTACTAGTATGGAGGAGCATAGTAGCAGGTTTACTCCTTCTTTCCCCGCTGGTGCTAATCACCTTAATTGTATATTGGCTTCCAGGAGCGAGGCCTTCAAAGCTGTAAGATCTGTGAACACACACAGCTTTAGCAGTCAGTGTTTTTAAGCACAAGCTTTGAGTAATCTACAGTATGTTACAATAAATTGTTATTATAAAAGATCTGGTGATTGAAATTCCAGTCTCATAAAACTGTAATCATTTGTGTACTGGCTGACAGGAGTGAGACTGACCTGGGCTCCTGAAGAGAAATGATCAGCTCTTGACTGGATGTTCTGTTTTTGATTGACAGGATGAGTGTGCTCACCACTCCCCTGACCATACTCCAACGCATGCATATGGATGATGTGGTTTTATTGACAAGAGACACCTCCACTGGGCTGGGAGCTGGCGTACAAAAAAACATTACACGTAGTTGTTAGAATAGAAAGATTGAGCAGTGTGTGTACGTGCGTGTGCCTGCGTGTGTGTTTACCTGCAGTGATGTTGATGGTGACAGGGGGACTGTCTGTGAAGGACTCCTTCTCTGTTCGCACTGCAAAGTGGTAGAGTCTGCCTGGAGTCAGACTAGAAAAGGCTGCACTCTGAGTGAAAACCTTCTGCACCTGCAGCAAACAAATGATATAACCAAAGAAGATGACTAAGAGCCTTATTATAATTCTTACAGTAACAGCATTAGTTAGAGGGGAAGAGTGAAGGTTAATGTTTGATACATTAAATCATGCTAACTACTGGACACTGTGAATCTTCCCTGAAATAACTTCTGATTAGTGCCTTGCTCAAGGCGATTCATTAGTCATTCTGGTGGGTGCGGACACCTCTCATTTAAATCTTCACCCAGTCTTTGACAGGTACTCTGGGAAATATCAGCCTAAGCAAACCTGCTCCTTATATCAAGTACAGGTAAAGACATTCACATATTTTTAAGTGAGTTTTTTTTTGTTTACCATGTGTGAATGGTCACAGTTGAGGCAGATGACTTTGTAGCTGTGAGCCTGTCCTTGTGCTGGATCCCAAAGCAGCTCTATGGATGAATCTGTCACCACACCCTCCCTCACTCTGTTAGGAGGAGCCAGACCTAAAATCACAAACCATATCCCACAAACCATACTGTAATTATTCCTCTAACATACTGAAAATACTAATTACAGTACCTTTTGCTGGGGATGTTTAAAAAATCTAGGGATTATGTGATGATGCTTAATTTATCACAATAAAAGAGCTGAATCATTACAGTAATAATGAAATTAGTTTGTTTAAAAGTGTTATACAAAAGAATGCAAACATCACACTAATTAAACATTATAATAAATTGTAATAAAACAACAGGATAAAAGACACCACACAAAAGTCTATATATTTTTGTTTTTAAAACAGATTTAAAGATGATATTAATTCTGTAAATCTAATCTCTCCAAGACTTCTGTCTTATTTTAATTTAGGCAGAGAAAAAAACTCACGCCAAAAACACCTTGATTTTGGGTTTTCCACAAAGGGATCTGTCTGCCGTAAAAAGCACACTGGCTCATAACAAGATGCAAAATCTTTCATACAGTGTAATATCTGTCTTATAGCTTGAAGCCTGACCTAAATGGTGTTGATTTTTGTGATCACTAAATGTTCAGTTATCAAAAAATCTAATCTAATGAATACCAAAAAGGTAACCAGTAAAGTGATGCCAATATTACAATAAAACCACAGGCTTAAATTTGGGAAGCAAATTTGAAAATCAGTCTCAGCTTTAAGAAGTCACAGTACTCTACATTACACTACACTACACTGTACTACTACTTCTCTCAGTACAACCTCATACATTTCTAGCTGATGGCTCAAATTATGGGTTACTGGCAACAGCAGATAATGTTACATCTGGTTTGTTTTCATATAACTACAAAAAAATCAGTATCAAACCATTTATCACTGACTGAAGCACTCAATGAGCGCAGCCAGGTGTGTCAGGTGACTGGGTTTCAGGTGAAATTTATGTGTCCTTAGTCGTGCAAAAAAGGAAAATACTGGACTGATAGATGATATGACCAATAATGGACCCACTATCTTGTGAGATCATTAAAGTGGATATGAACCCAAATGTTTATGCTGACACCTTCAAGTTAGAAGCATTTCAAATGTGTGAGGTAACTCACTTGTTCTAACAGGGCGGGTGTAGTAAGGTGGTCCCAACTGCTCTCGGCTGGTGCTGTACACCCTGAGCTGGTACTCTGATCCTGGACTGAGGTTGCTGAGGGTTATGATATGAACACCGGTAGGGAGGGAGTACCAGTCACATGTGTACCCACACAATCCCTCACACACACTGTCACACACTCCTGGACATACACACACTTTCACACCATCAATCAGACCCAGCCTTGGATGCTGGATGTACAGTTGTGCAGAGTTTGTGCCCACGGAGAGAGGGACTGCTACTGGAACTGGCATTGGATCTACGCATGCAGAGGGAGAAAAGAGACAAAGATAGTTTACAAAATGACTAGTATGGTAAAAATTAACATCTACATTGTTAAAGGATAGGTTCACAATTTTTCAAGTGTGTCTTAAAACAATAGTCAGGCGCCACTGTGAACATTGTGAAGGTTTTGCTTGCTGTAATTATTCCTCCTGTTCATAATGGCCATGAGAGACAAAATCCACAGTCCTTTTTCTCTTAAACATGTATTCAAAAGTTTATTTGAAGCTAATATGAGACGTCTGTTTTCCAAATTAGTCAAATCAAGTGTTTATCTTCCAAAGCTACAGCCTGTTTAGTAAAAAAAAACGTCTTTTTGTTAGTATCCTTCCAATGCAACTCAACAGGAAAACACTGTCTGGGGAAACACAAAGAGGGAATTGTGTACTAAAAAGGCTGTAACTTTGGAAGATACTCACTGACTACCTCAGACTGCCTCAGGCTGCTGAAGCCTCATATGAGCTTCAGATAAACTTTTGAAAACATTTGTGCACAAAACGAGGACTTTGGATTTTGTCACCCATCATTTATGTTGAAAACACATTTGAAAGAGATCTTTTACTGGCCAGTTTGAACAGGAGGAAGGATTACAGCAAGTAGAACTTCTTCCAATGTTCATATGGGCATCTGACTTTTGTTTTAAGACAGACTTGAAAAATTAAGAACCTATCCTTTAAAGGCAGTACTTAGTACTTAGTTTCTCTTACCTGTGGTGTGTATAATGGTGGTCATCTTGCTCCTGTCCTTTGCTCTCAGTGAGACCACTCCAACTTCATAAGTCTGACCTGGGGTAAATGTTCCCAAATTAACACATATGGACTCATTTACCCAGTGGGCACCAAGACGGGACTGGTTTATCCACAGTAAAGTTGAAGTGGGGTAAATGAGTGGGTGGGATGTGATATAATAACCATCTGGTGGGTCATCAGGTGGACTGGTCCAGCAGACTGTCATATTTCCCGTTGCGCTAAACACCACCAGACCACTGGGGGCCCTCACCACTAAGAGGCACAAAAGGAGAATGTTATTTAGTCGTAAGCTAACGTGTGGGTCAAGCCAAAATACGGTCAAAACAGCAAAATGGCTTCAACTTCATGACAAAGTCAAATCTTATTTGGTATTATACTGTCTGGGTGATGATCTATGGAGTCAATAACAGAGAATTAGTGTAACCTGACTTTCATGTGATTGTGAAGTTTCCATTTGTATATTTTACTGTTTCTAGATTTTCTAGAAATGGAAATTAATCATATAAAATGTCAAAACAACTACTGGACACTTGTCAAGTTGTGTATTTATGTATATAATGAAACATTTCCTGCCACTGACAGTCATTTTAATAACTTAAGCTTCAGAAAAGCATTTCCTTAAAAAACAACTTTATGAATCAAAACAATATGCTAACATAGGCATTTTATTATAAATAATAAAATTAATATTATAATAGCTGCTTCAGTTTCGGGGTCCTGGTATAGTGCATGCTGGCTCACTGTCATGACTTACTGGGACACTTGAATAGAACAGAGCCATGGTTAATGTTATTAATAACATTTAAACAAGTTAAAATGTCTGCTGTGAAAAAGGCCTGCTACATGCTTACCAGTCTGTACAGTCACAGGCGCCTGTCCACAGCTCTCTATACCATGCTGGGTGACTGTGTGAACTTCAACCCTGTATTTCCTGTAAGACTCCAGCCCTCCAATCACAGCCGTGTATGACTGCAACCCACCAGTCTCAGATAACCTGGAGATGTTGGTCATTCCAACTATCCTCTCTTGTCTTGAAGACATGTCCACGTAGCGAACAACAAATGTCCATCCAACCCTTAACTGTGCATCTGTCAGCATCCAGTGGACATGAATCTGACTGACGGTAATGGGGCCAACAGTGATATTTTGAGGAGGAAGAGGTCCTGTAAGACAAAGAACATTTGAAGTTACATCTGTTAGCGTAAGATGTTGCTTGTGTAACTTGTGTGTGACAGGTTGTCAGCAGACTCACTAGTGTACGCAGTCTGTGTTTGTCCCAAGCTCCAGGTGGAGCCAGCAGGGCGAGAGGCTCGAAGGGTGAAAGAGTAGATGCTCCCTGGAAACAAACCTGCCACAGTTACCCCTCTGGAGGTAAGGGAAATTGGGACCCTGACAATTTTTTTAACACTGATCTGGCTCTGTGTCCCCTTTTTCCCCTCTGACTTTGTGCTTCCATCTTCTTCACCTTGACCCGACTCTCCATTTACATCCTCTTGGTACTGGAGGAATATCTCAAAAGATGAAAGGTCAAGTGAGTTCAAGGGTGAGAGGTCACTCCAGTGAAGCTCTACCTGTTGCTCTGTCACCTGAACCAGGTCAAAGGAGAACAAGGCAGGGACTGGAGGGGCTGTGGAAGAGGTAGAAGCAGAGTAACATCACAGCAACTTGAGGGGGGAAAGAAGTACTCACAAATTATATGATTTGGGTTAACTAGTAAGTGTTCTGCATTAGTTATTTACCCTGAGACTGAGCAACATCATGGGTAAAGGGTTGTGACAATTCTGACAAAGTGATAATTTAAGGATAACTCCTCAGCATTGTCAAATGTATGTACAGTAAATGCTTTGGTTTATAAATGTATATTACACAAGTTATTTACTCTGGTACTGGCAGATGAAGGGTAAGGGGATGTTACAGAAGAATGGAGTGAGAAAGTATCCTGGTCCTGTGGCATTTCTCTGAAGGGCAAAACAGTCTGTCTGATTGGCTGGCAGTGATGACATCATAGTAATCGTCAGGTTATAGGCTGAGCCATCAGACCAGAGAGGTTGTCCCTCCTCCTGTGGAGTGACCGAAGAGGGAAAGTATCAAAAACAAAACTCCTCTTTAAGGAGTTTAGAAAGTAAACTACTTTGCCAGAAAATCAGCTTCCAGTGATGTCCTCCTCTTCAGTGATGGTTAACCATTACACAATCTTACTTTGGCACTGCCTAAAATCAAGTCTAAATACCTGTGGGGTCTTACTGGTCTATGATTTTGAAACAGAGGATAAACCACAATATGTGAGGATCTCACTGCAGGCTTGGGTCAAGGAAGCTGCAAGAAAAAAAGGCTGGTTTTGAAATATTTTGAAATCTCTAAGATCTGTATTTTTTTTATTACCCATCCATGAAAAAAGAGTAATATTTAAAATTGTATACCTTATTTTCTAAGTACATTAACTATAAATACTATGTATACACTTATAAAAAAAACCCTCTAGATGTATTCTGTAGTGTGTAAGTGTGACAAAGTGTTGTGCAGTAAAGCTTAATTATACTGCAGGATATTTTTAAATCTACTGTCCTGCAGTTAATTTTCCACATATTTATCCATATCCTACCGGACCAAAGTCTTGCAGGACAGGGTTAGGGTTAGCACTTAGCTCCTGCAGCATATAAAAGTATGCGCTGTTTTGTAAATATTCAATCAAAAGGCTTTCTTGACAAATCCCTCTTTAAATTACTAAATGCTAAGTTATTCATGAAAATTCTCAAATGTGATCTGCTGCGAGAAAAGGTTAATAAATAATATATAAATGTGCACATTCTCAAAGAAACATTAGCTATTCTGACCGTGTAAATGGGGAAATAAATTACATAATAAATAATAATAATACAAGTCATAATACAAAGTTATTATTCATTATGGCTCTTACTGATAGGATGAAAAGAAAAAAGTCTATTCTCCTCAGTGTCTTTAAAATGTACGTTTCTGTAATAAGACTACCTGCTGGTCATTGAGTCCAGTCCATAGCAGCAGGTTGTTGTGGCTCAGCAGGTGAGAAGATAAGAAGAGCAGATCTTCCAGGGTCTTCAGGTCAGCCAGGTGACTTCCAGCTTCCAGGTCTCTGCAGCTTTTCTGGGCATCACTCCAGGTCAAACTGGTCCTTCTCACAGTGTAGCAGCTTCTCCCATTGGCCAACCAGTCAGGGGGGCACTGGGCTGGAGACAGAAATTATCACCAACTAATACCGACAAATTCCACCCTGCCTGCAGTTAGATTTAAGGTTAATGATCAAGTTGTGGTTATGTGATTGTGGTAAAGCAAATGTGCACAATACCTGTTTCCATACCAATGCTGATTCTCTGCTTCAAGGTCATATTAAGGTGTTTGAGGAATGTAGTCACGACAACTTTGGCCTTGTAGCGTGTGCCAGGCTGGAGACCTTTCACTGTGTACTGAGACTTTGCCTCTGATGAGTTTATGTTGAAGATGTGTGTGACAGATTGTGTGTGAGTGTTGTACAGACTCAAAGTGGATAGACTTTGTTGTGTGTGAAGTTTCCATGCTAGGAGAGCAGTAGTCGTCGTGCTGTTTACAAGAAGGGAGGACAGGGAGACTGGAACTGGACACAAATACAGAAGGGAAGGAGTAGAGACAAGATGAAGGATGTTAATCCAATAAGTATTATACCAAACGTCTAAATAGTTTGGAACACTAGTCAAGTGTGTCATTTTTCACTATCAGGACTGTGGTATTCAGGTTCGGAGTTCACAGACACTCACTAAAGTGAAAAGTATTTGCCTCAAGAATAGCATCATCTCTGCTGGCTCTCAATGTGATGTTATATCCTCTTGGGTCCTCAACCAATTGCAGTGATATTTTGCAGTCAGGGGAGCATGCTGAATGATCAATGGGCTCCACATACACCTGCAGAGACATTAAGGCAATTAATTTAGTTCTCAAACTAATGAAACTGACCCAGAGTATATCTGCCAATAGCGCCTGTACTAGTGTTCTTACCAGATGGTTACTTGCAGTCCTGCAGGTGACTTTGTAGGTGTCTGGATCTTTTGTGGAAGCAAAGGACTGAAATACAACTTCAACCTCAACAGGGTTTAATAGCTGTTCACAGGTCAGCAAGACCACCTGAGGAAGAGGAAAGTAAGTGCCAAGTGTAAGCATAATGGATAATGAATATAAACTGCTTTACAGAGAACTAAAAGTTTTGCAGGCCTTCATCTTACCTGACATAAACCAGCAAGTAACCACAGACGCTCTGTACCACCCATTGGAAAAGTCACTCCATCTCATTAAGCATACCTTCCAGCAGTCAGTGATCCACCTGGATACATACAGTCACTTCCAAGGCCAGAATCAACGGATCCTCGCTGTGCTCTCAGCCAGTTCTCAGTAAACTCAAGAAAGCTGTGCGTAAATATCGGTTGTGGAAAGTCCCAAACTATTTGGTTCGCTGACGCACAGCTGAGCGTAAAAAAGTTAACGGTTTGTAACTTTCCAACCGTCTTTTTGACTTGAAAAATCTTTGAAAGTAAATTACATCTGCCTAGCTATGTTTAAATCCTGGTGAAATCTCTACTTGTTTTTACTTCAGTTTTACGCAGAGCTAGGACTTTGAATTTAGCGCGCACTCAGTCAGCGTCAGCGTTCAATGGCTGTTTCCCCCGAGAAGCAAACAATTATGTGTCAGTCTTTGTGTGTGTGTGAGAGAGAGAGAGAGAGAGAGAGAGAGAGAGAGAGAGAGAGAGAGAGATTGTGCATGTATGAGTTCAACCCAATTTGTTCTGGCTTTGTTGGGATAAGAGTAGTTTACCATGGCAACCACATGCACATGGCCACTCCAGAGCTGGGCTCCTGAGGAGAGGAGAGGTGGGGAGGCTGAGGGAAAGAGGGATAAGAGATGTGGTGGGGATTTGTGGGAAATTTAAATGTGCTCAGTGGGCAGGGTTTGGCATGGGCATGGGGTGTGGTGGGAGTAAGGCACATGTGGAATGACAGGAATGTGAAAGGGAGAAATGATTGACAGATGGTGAGCTGAGTCCACTGAGGGGTTTTGTTATGAAGAGGTGACTCCCACACAGCAATAACCTCTCAGAGGTGAAACCTCAGCACTACAAATGCTGAATCAGGATGAGTATATACGTGTAATAAGAACAAGAAACTGGAAAGGTGTGTGAAAAGGACACATTGCAGTTCATGAGGCCAGTCAGTAATAATTCAGATTCACAAAGACACTGTTAAATGTTTTATTCACCTACTTCAAAATACAGAAACTACAAAGAGGTCAAAGATCACATTTTAGAAACTCATTAAACTTTTCTGAGGAAACAAAGCATCGCAAAACACTTTCATTTGTACTAAGGCTAAATTTATCTCCTAAGACAAACCAAAATGCATATATAGTGTTTGAGCCCAACAGCAGATATAAAAAATGCAACAACTGCTGTGTCAACATGATATCAATTGTTAATATACAGTAGATAATGCTAATGGCATTGTACCATCACTTGAAAGCACTAGAAAGCTGACGGGTTTGGCACAGCAGGTCTTAAAGAAAATGAAGACTAATGTGCAGACAAAACTACTTGAATACAATCTCCCACTTACATCAGTTATTTTCAGTATCTTTCACTTACATCTATGACTCGAAGTCAGTGTTGTAAAGTGAACTATAGTGACTAACAAAATGACATGGCTGGTTTTCATGCTTGTTCATCAGTACTGTAAAAATAAGACACCCCCCATTCACCCCTCTATTCATACATTCTTTTCATTTGTTAAGCTTTCATTCATTTTTCTGCCTGGATGAAAACCTGGATGGTTTTTAGTTCCATTGGCAGGAACAGTCCAGAGGTTCTTGGAAGTTGTACTCCACAACTGTGGCGTTGCGAGAGCAGTAGAGTGTGACGGAACGGGTTTGTAGTCTACTCTCGCGGCAGCACTTACAGAACCGGGCATGACTGTTGATGTTGAAGTTGAATATGGTGGCAGACGGACATTTCCCATCACACGAATAGACTGTTACCTGTAAGAGGAGGGAGACATGATGATGGCAGGAGGAGGATAAAGGCAATGCATAATTTTAGGTTTTTCTTATTATGTTTCTAATTTTGTTTCAGCAAACTCAGCCTCCTCATTTTATGTTAGCATGTCTCTCTTCTCTCACCGGTGCATTGCTCCTGCAGTCATCTTTTCTAATGGTAGTCCGAATGGCCACACGTTTGCATGTCTTACCATCCTCTTTACCTACACACATGTTCACACAGAAATAAGATGCAAACACAGAGTAACACTCAGAAGTAACTCCAGACACACAGTACTTTCAGAGAAAAATCCTCATCACAAACACAACATAACAATTAATAGCAGACAACATGAAGATGCAAGTTCAAACATACACAAAGAAATGCGCGCACACACACACACACACAGGTAAACATATGCTCACACACAAACACACTCTTTGATCATTTTACCACAGAGACCTGTGACTCACACAACCCTGAAAGGCCTATTGAGCAGGGCTCTTTGTTGCCTAGCAGTAGGAGCTTGCTTTGATTGACAGTCGGGTGACGGGGGGCACAGTTCTCACAGCAGAGATCTGGCTCTCCTATTGGCTACTGACCTTAACTTAACCTTACTTTTAAGCCAATCAAAGCTGGTCAAAAGGATTCTGTGTAGGGCTGGAATGTGTAAAAAGAGTAGATGATCTCCAACTTTTTCTTATTGTATGAGTTATTGTTTGTCTCAAAACTGGCATGAACACTTTGATTTGATAAAATATTTAGCATTGCATATTGTCTGATGGATGGTTTCACACTAGAAAGGTTAGATGTTGTTCATGTTATACTGTGTTTTGGGGGTTAACCAGTGAGAGAAAGAAAATGAAAAGACAAGACACACAAACACAAAAATAGACTTGCACCACACACATTCACACAAAGCTTGAAAGTGCAAGTGAATGAGTCACTGTCAGGATGCCAAAGAATCATTGTGAGTGGGAATAGTGCAAGGTGGTGGTACCTGTGTCACAGTTAGTACTACCAGTGGGGGTTACGGGATTAACGGTAAATGGTAAAACACCCACTCCAGAACCTGGGAGCATCGTCAGGAGCGCAGCCGTCCGGGTTTAAAGAACGTCATGAGAACACACACATGGTTACGTTTGGTTCAGAAAACACAGTTCAGCGTCACACACAAACACACAGAGGACGGAATCAGTGCAGCTGGCATGCACATGGATTTCACTTCTGTTTTGGGTCACTCCGGGCAGCCAGCCAAGGAACTCAGCCATTTGATGTACTACAAAGAGCAGCTCAGCAGGGCAAACTCCTGAAACATCTCACATCCTCATTGGTAAAACGCTCACCGTGGAGCACCCTGTTTGGCCAAACTGCAAGGTCACTGCTAAAGCAGGCAAGCGGGCGTGGCTGCAATGCTGAATCCCCAGAGAGACAAAATGTCACCACTGCATGTTTATTAAAAAGGTTTAATCCACACAACTTGGAAATATCTTATTACTCAATATTATTTTATAAAGCAGACATGAAGAACAGTTCACAGGTCATCATCTTGAAAGCACAAGTTAGTAAGGAAGTTATGTGCTGACTTAGTAATGACTATTAAATGTTGACTGCAGTCATATCATTCTAATTTTTCTTATTATTTCCTTGAGTTTTCCACCAAATATTCCTTCTGCCTGAATGTCAACAGAAGATTTGGGGACAAACTGGAAAAGCCAGGGATTGTGGGAAATGTAGTGATAGGCCAACATCAGGCTTTATCTCCACCCTCTACAACAGGCCACTCCCCCAACCATTCAGCCAATAAGCCCATCCACTGCCAGGCAACAAGGCGCTCACCCCCTCTGATTGACAGCTCAAAGCATTACCAGAAGCACCTAATAAATTAGGAGACTCACATGTCCTGCAGCAACCGTCCACATAGCTCTGAACAACACCGCCATTCTGCAAGTGAACAGGAAGAAAGGAACACCATTCAAACAACTCCAACGCATCCACACATATTAATACATAGAATGAGTGCACCAATCAAATGTTTTCATATTTTATGCAGCAGATAAAACTTAAATTTGTACAACATAAATCTAAAGACAAAGTAAAAACAGTCTAAAACTAAAACATTCTAAGTTAAACATTCTGTTCATCTTTGGCATTGTATTTTGATTTCATCACATATGATTGTGTATTTTATCCATACAACAGACAAAAACACTAGGGACATATTACTGTAATTATTATGCTTATGAATGTAAACAAACAGTTGTAAGAGTTTAACCTTAAATTCAGATATATAGTAAATTTAGAGGTCCTGACCTGAATACACTCTGTGTCATTGAAAGGTGGGCAAACCACCCCAGAGGCAAGTATCACCGCTCCCACTGCTGTTTCCATACAGTCGTAACGTGTACAGTTCTCCACCCAGGAACTCCCTGCCTGCACACACAATCAGAATCAGTACTGCTCAAAAAGGCAGCATTGAGCACATGGGGATGTGTTTGTTCTTACAGTAAAAAGCTCTGCTGTCCCATTTTCGTTGGTGAAAGTGCAGGAGACATTTTTACAGGAGCCGCAGCACACCTGAGGGTCCGTGGATGTTACGTATACCTGGTGCTAAAAAGATGAGGTGAATGTAGAAGTGAAGGATGAGTACAAGATGCAAGCGGGAAGTGGATATGGCATGGTGTAAAAGCTACAGCTTCTCACTATGATTATGTGATCTATCAAAATGTGTTAAATATGTTGGATACATACTGGGCCACATTTTTGGGAGCAGTTAACAGAGGTAATTTCCATGGCGTAGAAGCCAGAGTCTGGATCTCTGTGATGCAGGCAGTGGACAGTGTAGCACAGCTCTCCTTCAAGGTATTGAACCAGAGACTGTCCTGGGCCCAGCACTGTTACCCCTTGGAAAAGACACACCTCTGCCTTCTCTATACACACACACACACACACACACACATATATATTTATATATATATATATATATATATATATATATATACATATATATATATACACTGTAGACATAAATAAATATCTACAGCCTGTCTATTATCACATTAATGTCAGGTGTGTGTCTGTGAGCTTTCATGCTTGCGTTACACATACGGCATGTATGCTGAGGACAGCCACAGTTGGTGCTACTGTCTGGAACCTCAACCGGCACCTCCCCCTGAGAGAAAACAAAGTGCTGACGTAACTGAATTTGCTCACTTTTTCTTCCTTCTAGCAAAGACCTAATTAGACAGTGATTTGTGATGCAGCTTTTTGCTGACTTACCACCTGACAGATGGGGAGAGAGCTGTCCTCACATTGGCATTCTGGGAGTGATAGAGAGAAAGTTAAAGAGAGAGGTAGCGTGAAGTTTATGCAAGTACGTGACAGACATAACTTCTGAGATTATTCCAATCATCAATTTAACATATGCCAGAAACATACAGGATGTATGTGTATGCAAGTGTGTGTGTGGGTGGGTGTGTGTTAGTGTGAATTAATGTATGTGAGTGTTTTTGAGTGTGTACCGCAGTAGTGCTGCGGGCAGCAATGCCCAGGGACATTAGTTTGAACCAAAGAGAGACCAGGTGCACAGCTCACAGATGATTCAGGGCAGAGGTTGACATCACACACTGCAACAATTGGGAGAATGTATAAACATGACTTTGAAGATACAGGCGCAAAAACACACACACCCTCTCACACTTACCACAATGGTACTGTGGACAGCAGCTGTTGGTGGTGTTTAGATACACAGCCAGAATTTCTCCATGTGAACAAGTTGGAATGGGTTCAATACATGACTCACACACTGCTCAGACAGAAAACAAACAACAAATTCAGTTCTGTTGCTGTAATTGATGGAGGCGTCAAAGATGGAGACATAGCAGATGGCCAACCTCACACCAAAGACTTCCATTTTCAGTTTTAGACTGACCTGTGAACCACAATTAAAACTTACCACACAGGTAAGAGTAGCAGCAGGATTTCCCCCCCCTGACCTCCACTAGGAACTGATCTTCCCTGCAGTTGGGGGCAGACACAGGAGGGCATGCCATGGGGTCACACTCTGAGAAAGACCAGTCACAGCACAATGTTTAGTGAAAGTCAAAGTTCAGGCCAAATATAACATTAAACAAGGAGTTTACAACATGTCTAAAAACTTTGCCGGAAAGAGTGGAGAAATTAAAGTTTGTTCTCACCACATCTGTACTCTGGGCAGCAGGACAGAGCACTGTAACCAATCACTAGTCTGTTTCCGTTATCACAAGGCGGAGCTTCACTATCACAGATGGTCATGTTGCACTCTGACAATTAGTGAAGGAGCAAAAAGGACAGGGGGAGGAAAGATCATTTAATGGGTCTTATATTCACTGAAATTTTATGAAGTTTGGTCTCTGAAATTAGAAGTATTTAGGGATATTGGCTACCTACAGAATTGGTGAACCATCATCAGCAATATAATGTTACTATAAAGGGTGAGACTTAAAGGCGAATAAGAGAATAAAGGGAAAAGATTAAACCATCATTAAACCATCTCCTGAATGCAATCTCCAGATGTTCTAGTTTGGATCAGATGCTTTGCTTGGCAAAGAATAACTTCATTTTTAAATTCACCACAGATCTTCTTTGGGCAGCAGGCTCCTTCTTCTAGCACATCCAGTACATACTCTCCCTCCCTCTCACAAAGCGGTGTAGGGACTGAGTTGCAGTCTGGCTCGACAGCCACCACAGTACCATTCTCCATACACTTGTACAGACAGCAGCCACGAGCAGAGCCATTCCATACCTCGTCCGGGGCCCGGGGGTTACCCTCATTATCTGTGCACACTGGAAAAATCAGAGCCAAGTAAATCCACTGATGATACAGCTGTATGTGAGTGAAGGAGTAACAAAGCACACTCCAAAACTTATTCAGACTCTCTGACAGTGCGGGTTTTTAATCACAAAGGCATGTAATTACTCACCACAGCGATCCTCAGTTACACAGTAAGGGGAGTCAGCTCGGTGCAGGATGGTTCCACTGCGGCACACACACTCCTCTCTGATGAAGGAGCAGGTGGTCTCCTCGTAGTACTCTCTGTTCAGACAGGTGCGGCTGGTGCAGGTGCTCACACATGGCTGATACTCCTTACCAGGGGGACACCGCAATGCTACAGGATGACAGGCACTTAGCAATGCATGAGCAAATCAGAAACACGAGTGAATACATCTGCGTACATGTGTCATTTCTTTGCCTGTGTCTCCTTACGGCAGAAGTTGTGTCGTCTCCAGCTGATGCACACTTGATGTGTGTAGCAGACCGCCACGTACGCCGCCAGAAAGTCACACTGGTGATCCTTGTAGTGTAGGTCTCCCGCCCACATGATGTCGCAGAACTGCTCCGGAGGGACCTGCAAACACACAACCAGGCCAAAGTCATGCAGGGCTTCAACTAATGATTATTTTCATTATTGATTAATCTATTGATTTTTTTTTAGATCACACAATTAATGGTTTAGTTTTTAAAATGTGATGTCGTCAAATATCTTGTTTTATCTGACCAAATCCCAAATCCTCACATTTGAGAAGCTGGAACCACAGAATGTTTGGCATTTTTGCTTGATAAATGACTTAAATTTGATTGATTAATCAGTTAATCAACTTATCTTTTCAGTACATGGCAAAGTAACTAAACACACACTTTAAGATCAAGCTTGTAAAAGGCTGAGTGAATACTGTAGCCACCTTGCTGTGGCATGGTGTGAAGGCTCTCTGGCGGAGCATGGAAAGACAGGTGGAGCAGTCCCCAGTAGTGCAGTTGTCTCCGACCCTGCGTGTGTGTTCGGTTTCATCGGTGGTGTGGACTCTCCAAGCCTGCAGGAAGAGCATCATGTCTCCCACCTCTCTGACCACTGTGCCATTGGGAAGCTTCAGGTCATCCTCTGGGTTCCCATCACAACAACCTGGCATAATGGGCAGACAGATGTTTGGTTTGTAAGTGTGTGTTAGTTATATTGCTGTATTGTCAGTGAGCAATATATACAGTATGCGGAGTGGGATAATGTGTGTGTGAAACAGCCTAATTAAATCAAATGGCTCTCAACATCTCAAATTGTCATATCCCATAATGACTCAAGTCAAAGTGACGCTGCTGTTTAGACACTAAGCCTTTAGGTGCTGATAGCTGGCACTTAGATAAATGAGGCTGGTGCTGATGCAGTCAAAGCTGGTGTGTATGTGTATGTGTGTGTGTGTGTGTGTGTGTGGACTCACCACACAGGCCTCGAGTGGGCACGGATGCGTTATAAGGAGCAATGTACTGCAGCACCATGATGCCAGTGCTGTGATACCATTGTATGCTGACCCCGCCAGGTGTGTGGATCAGGTACATGCTGCCTGTGTCTTCCACATAAAGAGAGTGACGGGAGAATGGAAGTCTAGCAGGTCTGTAGTTTACTGTTACCTAGAGACAGAGGGACACACAGGCACACAAGAACCACATTAGTTGCGTGGGATAAGTTGAACTCTTGGTAGCAAATTAGGTGAAGAGATTCACCTTGCGATCTAGTCGGTTGATAATGATTCTGTAGGAGGAGGTAGTAATGTTCAGCTTCTTAAAACACAGGCCAGATGTTCCACCTGTAGGACTCTGGAGTGAAATTAGAAAATGTAATGATACAAGATAATGTTTTTGATTAAAATGCAAACTTTAGGGAATGATAGGGAAGAGAAGAGACTGTACTCACAGTTCGTCGGATGGAGTTTACACTCTACAAAGAAAATAAAACATTTCACACACAAAAAAAAAATTGTTTTCCGGTGTCTTATGAAACAGTTCATATTTCATTCTTCGTATGTTACCTGGCTGGTCGGACATTTCTCGACAGTGCCAATAATAGTTTCTCTGGGCAGGTTAACCAGGATGTAGGAGCCGTTATCATACAAGGCCACGTTGTTGCCATCAAATGTGATAACACGCAGGTCTGACATCATAGTGCAGCGACCTGGCAAAAGCAAATTGCAAGATCTAACACAGTTCATCAAAGCAAACAATGGATTCTAATCACTAGGCCTGCCCATTACTGAATCACTAGGAGTATCAGATTTTTAACATAAAGAAGCAAACTTACAGGGGCACTGCCACTGTGGACAGCATGGGTCTGTGTTGATGAGGATGGGCAGGCCCAGCAGACTGCACCGGGGTGGGGTGGTGTTGTAACGACAGTGTAGAGAAGAGTTGTGAAGCAGCAGTTCTCCATTGAAACAGATCAGCTCAGCACACTCATTGATACGGTAGGAGTATGGAGGCTGTGTGGACAAAGACAAACATTTTGTTTTACAAAACATGTTTACATGTCACAGCACTTCTTCATAGCACTCCTCTATCTGCAGACGTTTTTCATCAGTAAATGCAAACATTTGCATTTTAGTTTTCAGTCAGTTTTCTTTCCAGTCTCCATATCCACCCATTATTACATAATGCCTACCAGAATAAACAGATTGATTATGGATTCATTACATATGACAATACTATGCATATTGATAATTTAAAAAATTACAGTGTAATTTTTATACTAATATTTGTAAGTAGCACATAAAGCATTTAATAATTTCTACGACATTTCTAAGAATGGAAAAGGCCTTTTTCACTGAAGACATTGTGATGTGTCACAGTAAAAAAAGCATTTCATATAAGTAATCAATTACATAGTAAACTTAGCATAACTGTCCCAAGTTCAATACACAAATTTATCTTCAAGTTGTTTGTGTGCATGTTTATGAACAGTGTGTTTGTGGCTGTGTACTGAACTTTAACTACAACAGCAACACTTACTGTGCAGGTAGTAGTAGGCAAGAGGAAAGGATGTGTGGTTGATGCTGCCTCTGTTATAGGAGAGGTGTCAGGGCTTGTGATTATTTCTGTAGTTACCGGCTCAGTAGTGGGCTCAATGGTTGTAGGAAGTGTTTCTGTGGTTGTCAGAACTGTTAAGGTGTCTGTTGGGGTGGTGGTCTCTATGGCGATGGTTGTATCCGCTGGTGTAGGTTGAGGAGTGGTCACGGTTTCGGTGGTGGTTTCAGGGACCGAAGTGGTGGAGGTGGGGGCAGTTGTGGTGGGTGTTGGCTGTGAGGAGGGGGAGGTTAGAGGAGGTGTGGTGGAAGTTACTGGGGATTTTGGAGATGGTGTTGACGGTGTGGTAACAGTGGTTGAGGTAGGAGTGGAGGGCGAGGTGGTGGAAGCAAGAGTAGTAGGGGATGTAGGAGAAGAAATCGAGGGGACTGTAGTAGCCTCAGTGGATACAATGGAGGGTGTTGCTGTGGTGGCCATTGTAGTGACCCCTGTGGTTACTGTAGTTTGAGTTTGGGTCATTTCAGTCGTGCTGAGAGTGGTTGTCTCTGGCGGGGTTGAGGGAGTGACAGTTGTAGAAACAATAGTGGTGGGAGGAGCAGGAGGAGTTGTAGATGGAGACGTGGTGAGCGAAGTGGTGACACGCTCAGTGGCTGATGTTGTACTGGGAGTAGTGTGAGTGGTAGTGGTAGTTGTGGGCCTGACAGTAGTGGAGGAGGTAGTTGTTGCTCTGGTGGTGGCAGTGGTGGTGGTGGTCGTAGTGGTTGTGGTAGTAGCGGTGGTTGTGGTTGTAGGCCTTGGGGTAGCAGTAGTAGTCATTGTGGTTGTAGTTGGTGGTGCTGTAGTAGTTCTGTTGGACCGCGTCACATATGCAAAGGGAGTCGGAGTTGGGGGAAGGGACACACCTAGTGGAGACAATTAATGTCATAAGTACATATTTTGTATTGATATAAAAAAATACATAAAAGTAAATAATATATGTATGACCTGAGAAAACCATATCTTTTTTTTAATGACATTTTAAAGACAAAACACTCATCCGTTTTACTAACAGTCCTCTGTGTAGACACATCTTCTAGTGACTTCATCAAGGACCATGCTCTTGGGACAACGTGGGAAGCAGCCCTCCACACTGAAACATACAGAAACTATTTCAGCACTTGAGCTAAGTATAGATTATGTTGGTTGTATGCATGCTTTTAATGAGCCAAGCCTCTTACGGAGGCAGGAACTGGCAGCGTGTGGCATCTGGATCACTGCACGTGTGGATACAAGGGCTCGCACAGGCCTGGTAGCGCCACTCACACATCATACGGTAAGGTATCACAAAACTGCTCTCTGCCAGAGGAGAGGATAAACACCTGATTAGTTAGTTGTAATGTAAATGCATGTGTGTATGTGTGTTCGGTACATGCTTGTGCTTCTGACCCTCCAGTGTGAAGCTGCTGCTGGCTTTGAAGCCCTCTGAGGTGTCGTATCTCTGAGCTCGTGCAGCAGTGCGTGTCAGTGTCAGAAAGACTCCAGGTTGGCCTACAAGCTCGAATGAGGTGTGACCTGGCAGAAGCAGCCCCTGGTGCTGGATAAAGGTTGCCCTGCGACTAAACTCTGCCTCTCGACTCCAGAGCTCCAACTGAAGACGTCTGCGCCCTGACACGACAAGGAAATAGTTTGGTCTCTCTGCAGACTCCAGTGACACCACAGGGACACCTGGGAAAATAAGGTAATGAGGGTAAATTTACCCAAAAAACAAAGAGTAGTAGTGTGTAATTGTGTAAATGTGGATGCTCACGTGATGTTCTGTCCTTCTGCAGTCCTGCTGTGATCATGAAATTGAACAGTAGGCCTGGGGCAGGCAACTGCCCCGGTCTCTCTCTCACCAGAGGAAACACTGAGCTGCTGGTGCGATTCACTCCAAACATGGTGTCATTGTAAACAGCGCTCACCAAGGAAAATGGGCCATCGCCTAGTTCTGTGGGTAAGTGAGAGAGGAAGAGAGTGGAAATGAGTGTGGTGACAAGCTAGCAGAGAATCGGCGTGTGTAAGGTTTGGAAACGACAAACAACAAAATAGCTCTCTGAAAATGACTAACCCTCACTCACACATACCTTGATTATAGTATTCACAATCATAGGCTGAAAGAGAGCAAGACAGTTCAGAAGTTATAAAGCATTTCAATAGCTCTCAGGTAATATGTAACTGAGATGAAAAATAGCAGAATATTGACTGATGCAAAGAGGGACCTGTGAAAGTGGATCAAAGAGGTAAGCAGGGGTCACATCCCTGACCAGCACAGAGTAGACCAACGTACTATGAGCATGTGTGTCAGTGTGTGTGTGTGTACTCACGACAGACAGAGGGCGATCTCCAGTGTATTGTGACCCCCTGTTGACAGCATTTGTGTGCATATGCAGCGATGGACGTACAGAGACACTCACAGTCTCCCCCACGGTTACAATTGCAAGTGTCTGTCAGGCAGTTCCTATAGAACCAGGCCACATCCACCTGAAGGGTACACACAGCATGTATACATGGACACGCACGCACGCACACACACACACACACACACACACACACAAAATCATAAAGTGAACCAGGCCAAATCTTGCTGGGAGAAACTGGGGGAGGTCTTGTTTAGAGGGTGAGTAGTTTTCAATAATTCAGACAGAGAAGGAGTGATGAGATATCAGGACAAAGGAATGTGGGTCAACCTCTGGTGCAGAAAGGATGAGATGAGCTCTATGACAGACAAAATGCATCAGCAATGAATTGGTCTGTCAAAAGGTGAGGTTGACTGGACCTCTGTGTTTTTGACACTGGCTATTGTAATGTGCATAAACAGCACACTTCATACTAGCAAAACTTTAATCTGTATTATTATCACTTTAAATGTGAAAAGCACAAATATTGATTAGATAGGGTGCTGCATCCTCGGTGCAATTAAATACAGTCATGTTACTAAAAAGGCATTATAGAGTAAGGCAGACATTTTCTCATTTTTTATATTGGTTATGAACGATCCAAAACAAAAACCTTCTGGGTTAATAAAATCTGTGAAAAGTGGGCAGTAACATACAAGTTAAATTAAGCTTATCCTCAATACAATACTGCCAATAAAAAACAAGTACCTATACAACAAGATGTCTGAATTGTGTTCTGTAGTACAGTACAAGTAGTACTACTTCCAAAGCTGTCCTATCATGCAGATTATACAACAAACCAAACTAACTGAAAGGGTCTTTGCATAGCAAAGACACCTACACTCTCAAATTAAACCAATGTGTTTTTTCTCAAGAAAGCCGAGCTTTAGAAGTGGAAATGTACAGAGCTGGATTCTATCTGACTTCTCGGATGGATGCTTTTCTCTCCAATTACAATATTGAGAAAACTCCAGTTAAGTCACTGAAATAGGGTTGTTTGGCTAACTTCACTGGTTAAATCTTACTTCCCTTACTTCTGTTTTGAAAAGAAATCTGAAGAGCTAGAGTGAATGCGGTAGTCACTTCTCTTGTCTGAACACAAGTGGAAAAACTCTGACTGGATGTGTCATCTAATCATGACCTTATAGATTAAAGCTTCAGAGTAACTGCTACACCTTCAATCTATTTATTTTTGTGAAACTGTTTTTTATTTTTAACGACCCAAGCATTGTATAAAAAAACAGGATCATTGTAGGCCATGATTTTCTCACTACACTATAAAGTACCAATATTTGAATGCTATGGATTACTGTACCATCTAAGTCATGTACATTTTGTTACTTTGGCCTGATAAAAGGGGTAGAGAAATAATATCTCGGAGGAACACACTTAAAAAAGGTTAAGAAACACTTTCTCGAAGTGCACACATCTGAGTTAACTGGAAGTCAACTCAGATGCAACTAATGCTCAATCCCTTAAGAAGGGAAGTACTACCAAACAACAGAAATCCTAACAGTATGAACAATACACCATCATTAATCTAATTATATAAAAACACATTAAATACATCACACGAGAGAACTTTGTAAAAACAAATATGGAAGGATTAGTTCTTGCATATCTATTGTGTTCATCTTTATTGAAAGTGATTAATAAAGTCAAGTAAGTGAACTGGGTGTTCCAGTGTTATCTCTGGCTTCAGTTTTTATGAGGTGGCCCCTGTGCATATGTACATAGCTCCATCTGCTGGCCACATACAGAAAAACTATACTGTAATAAAAATATTTATGTGTGTGTCTGTGTGTGTGTCTGTGCATTTGTGTAGCCTTGCATCTTGTGTAGTATTTAGTATTTATCTCTGAGGAACAGTGTATTTGCTGGGATCAGTTAGGAGTTGTTCCCATAACCCCTCACCAACCCCTACTCCCCTGTTGCAAACAAGATAACCTTTCTACAGCTGCATTCACTCTGTACGGATGTTTGTGTGTGTGTTTGTGTGCACATCAATTCAATGGCACTCACCACATTGTGACAGGGTGCAAAGACATCGCTGTAGAGGAGAGCACACTCCCTCTTGGCATACGGCTGTCTGCCTAAGTCCCCTTCACACGGTCGCTCAACTACATAGTCACTTTCACACTAAAACACACACACACACACACACACACAGAAGGTGATCGAGTGTCTGATTACTCTTAAATATCACAGTGGACTCGAGGGAGACATAAATTACAGAGAGCTAGAGAGAAGTGAAAGAGTGAGTGAGTGGGGAATAGACAAAGACAGAAAGAGGAAAGAGGGTAAAGAGAGAATTAATGGAAGAGAGGAGCTGAGCTGACTCATACCTGTCCCAGGGCCCAGCTATCTCCAAAGGTCTGTGCATTATTGACCTCCATGTGGCTGGAGGTGGTCATATCATTCACTGTCACACTGTCAAAATTTCCACATAGCCCACTGAGGAGGCCCTAAAGGAAGAAAGCAGACACTGAGCCATGTTTTTGGATTCCTTTCATAATAACAGTATACTTACTGTATTTCTGAGGACACTAAAAACTCATATGCAAAATGTACTCCTAGTCCAGACCTTCCACTGAGGTCCAGCTCTGATATGAACAGTTGTCTTGCGGTCCCAGAGGATGGTCAGGTCCTGATTAGAGAAGTGGACCACAGTGTAGTAGCCTGCTTTCCAAAGCTCAAACTCTGACCCTCGACCTACAACGGTGGACGGGCTCTAAGGCAGGACAAACAAAGTAGATTGGTATTAGTAGGAATCACTGGATTTTTATTGATATATTTAATATATTTTTGAGAGGAAGAGACACAGGTTGGTATATAGCTTGATTGCTAGAGATTGTGACTGTGTGTGTATAGTCCATACAGGGTTGCCAGAGTTGTCGGTGAAGTAGATCTTGGTAAGTCCCACGTGAATGACCAGAATTTTCATGCACACAATGCCGCTCTCATAGCAGTCCTTGTTTTGGGCAACAATGGACACCTCGGTTTCTCCTGCACTCTGGTGAGAGGGGAAGACAAAATATTACTCTTGTGAGGGAAGGAAGTCTCATCAGCTCCTCTCATCTCTGTCCTACAAACACAACACAATATTTTTTTATTTGTTTGTTCACAATTTCACCTTTACTATAGCCACAGCAGACAGAAATGCAATATCTGAATGCAACATGGCAGATTCAAACTTGAAATTTGATTCTACTTCTTTAAACCACTTTCCTATCTCTACCAGGAAACAGTGTGATTCTGGAGACAAGAGTGGTGACAAGAAGAGGAAGCAACTCTAGGCTATTAAGACACAGCTCTGACCTGCTTCCCCTTTGTTTTCAGGTCTGCATGGTGGCCGGCAGTGTGTTGGGTCTGAATTGGAATGTCTGTTCTGCTAATTCTAATTCTATATCCCTGGGAGCGCAGGAGCCCTGGGGTTTGGAGTGAACACTGGTCTCTTTGTGTCGCTACAGCTTTGCACAACGTCTGCTAGCATTACCACGGTGCAAACCCACCAGCACACACACACACACACACACACACACACACACACACACACACGCACACACCTTAATCTGCTCTAATTAAAAACCACTCTCTCTTCCAAGATTAGAAATAAGCTTGGATCTTCTTTCCCAGATCCAAATCAGTCTTGGCCAGGAAATGTGGAGGATGCTCCTCCTTAGCCCTTAAACACATACCATCTCTCACACTTCTTTGACATAGTCTAGCACAAGCATTCTGACGCCACCTCATTAGCACTTCAGTGTCAAGTCAGTTACATCATTTTACATCTTTATTTGCACATGTAATACTCAAATGTGCACACCAGAAAGTACTTATAGAGATCCAGAGAATCTACTTACTTTAAGCAGGTAGACCTGACAGTCAGAGTGGTAGTCATACTCAAGGCCATCAAAGGTGTGGTAGTGTCTGTCGCTGTAGACAGTACACACAGCTGGACATGGTGAGTAGCTGCAGTTAAAATAGCCACGGTGACACACACTGAGGAGACGGACAGGTGGATGCAGGAGAACAGTAAAGAGAAAACAGAGGTGGGACAAAAAAGGATGCCACACATGGAAACTCATCGTACTGTGAATTATCCAGTTTTATGTTCTGAGATAGTTTGTTCGAAATGAGTTCTAATCCTACATGGAGAATTGCACACACTAAATGCAGTAAAACATTTATGTGTTAATAATATCATAGTTTTTATAATATTACTGCTCAGTCTAGTGTTTCTCTATCTATGGGAAAATACAAATGTGGAGTACAGTCAACGTGTATACCATTTGTAACATGATGTTTCCACAGCTTCTCCAGGTAGGTATTCAAGGCCCAGCCAGACACAGGGGCAGTTCTCTGGATAGTAACACTCCCCATGGTGCAGCACCAGCCTTCATAGATAAAACATAACTCAAGTACAGGAGGTATAGAACATGCAAACACCTGACTTGAAACCCATATTGCAGTAAGTCAATTTCCCAGTTCTGTGAGTAAAGGCTATGTGTAACCTGAAGTGTGGATTTTGGATACACTTGGGAATCATTGTGTCGAAAGTAAATAACCTACCACTATATACTGTCAATGTGCCAGCTGTATGTGTTTCACACACAAATATGCATTAATATTGGAAGGCAGCAGGTGCTTATTTTACCCAGGAGGGCAGACACAGCCAGAGATGCATGGCGTGCTGGGAGGGCAGGTGAGGTTCAACATCAGGTTACGGCAGGTCGGTGCACAGGCCATCCCTCCTCTCTGCTCGGTGCAGCTGTGGTACACTTTCCCTTCTGGACACTCCCCGACCTCTACGCTATCTGGCTCTACAATGTGCATGCAAACACACACACACACTCACAGTCAAGAAAATCAATGCCCCAGTCGCCTTAAAAATCAAGTGCAACAGCCAGTCATGGGAAACAAGCTACAAGCACAGACATAAGGCTCTTGATTTCAGCAAGAGGGACACAGCCTGAAACGGCACTTTGTTGTTGGAACGAACAAGAGCAGGAACTGAAGGGAGAGGGGGGGCGCCGTGAGGTTACCTTTTTCTTCTGGCACACACTCCATCTTCCCATTTCTGCACAGGCTGATGGAGGAGACAGGAAGAGAGCGAAGAAGGGGTGAGTGTTTGGGAAAGAGAGTAATGTTATCAAACACAAGGTTAGTTTAAGTGCTCTACGTCTCATTTGACAATCACTCAGGCTTTTATTGCTTTCTCAAATGTATCAGACAGTGTGTGTAAGGATGTTACACTGTGTACAGTTAGGAGAGCAGCCAAAGTGAGTTTTCACGTTTCAGGGCAGGTCAAGGCCAGCTGTGACTCACCAGGGGCCAGAGGCGCTGAAGGTCACCTCCCCTGGTTGTGATACACCACCCATGGAGTAACAGTGGCACTGAGACCTGAGGAGAAACTCATGACATTATTTAAATTACATTAACTAATGATGATGCTTTCTGTTTTGGTGTGTTTGCCTGTGTGTGTGCTTCTGCCAAATAGCAATTGATGACATTCGTTAGGGTGATATATGAGGTGGTTAAGTCTTACAGTTGCACACAGCGCTGGCGCACATCGTCATGGTAACTACCATCTGGACAGCCACACCCCTCGGCACAGTCGTCAGGGTTACACATCTCCGTGCTAGACAGAGCACGACAGGACCGCCCGCAAGACGACACACAAGAGTGGTACAGCATGCCTCCAAGACACACCACTCCTGTATACATACACACACACACAAAGTAATACACATTTTATATACTGTACCCCTAAGGAAATTCAATTTGACAAACTCAATGTAATGTATTTTTACTCTATGTGCACTGTGTAAGCCAACAACAAATTTCCATCACCATGTGATGGACAATATAGTTTTTCTGATTCTGAAACAGACACAAAAACCCAATCCATACATATAGCACAGTTTTAATCTGTGACCATTTTGGGTCATACATTTAGAAGTATTTTAAACACAACACAGTATGGATAAAATCAACCCAGAAGACAAACACTCACCGCATTCAGATACTTGTGATCTGAAATTAATGTTGACTCCGTGTTTGGAGCAGAGGTAAGCGTAGTGAGCCAGTGCTGTGCACAAACTGCTGCTCCCACAACGACAGGCCTGGTAGCGGCACTGCTGCTGGTAGACGTTTGGACTGATGTAGCCATGACATGGGGCAAACACACTCCCCAAAAGCACCTCACACTGGGATGCATAGAATACTAGAACATACACACACATATATACACAACCCTGTTTAACAAATATGAAATTGTAGTCTGAGAAAACAAAGATACCCTGCAACTAAAAGCTGTACAACTCACAGTGCCACCCAGGAATCAATGCTATTTAGGATGTCAGGATGTACAGTGCAGTCCGTAGAGCTGCTGGCATTTAAGCCCATGAAGTTTATCTTCCTAATATGAGGCATTCTGTAGCTGGATTTCAGGCCACCCTTCACCCTTACCCCACCCATACTAAATTAAGGTAGACATAAAATGTACATCCAAACTAATAAAAAAAAAAGATGAAGCCATTTTTACCATTGTGCTGGTTCATCTCACATGGGTCCACAATGGGCAGGTTGACTGGAGCAACACAAGCAGATGAAACCTTCCAAGCATTAGCATGAAGCTGAGGAGTGCCTTCTATCATACCTGCTGGAGACCTACACACATAAAAACACACACACACAAACATAGTCAGGTAAAGTGACATTCTCAACATTGATCTATAAGTGGGAAGTACTTGCTCACAGGAAGTCATCTCGTAGATTTCCATTGAAGGTTCCACAAAGGCCCACCGTCTGTCCACGCCACTGGCTGTCTAGCTGCAGATAGACTCGCCCACCTCGACCATCATAATGTAGCCTCAGACCAATCCCTGCCTTCAGCTGTGTAAACACAGAGGTCAGCTTCTGCACCTCCACTGCATCTATACACCCAGAAAGAAACATCAAAACCCATGATCAAAGATGAAATGACTATAAAGGACAGTAGGTGTAATAATTATTTTTATTACAATAGAAATAGGAATTATTTCAGTGTGATCTGTCTGCATTTGACATATAATATAAACCTGTGACGCCTACCATCAACATAGGGCAGGACAGGTGCTGGGTTGACACCAATTATCACCTCCCCGTCTCTGGTCAAAGTGATCTGATGACTCACATCTTCATCCAACACCACTGTCACTGACTGAATACACACTTGCTGATGTAGACACACAGACCATACAGAAGGGTCGGTTACATCTATGTAGAAAGGATACTGCAGGGTAAGTGAGTGTGTGTGCATGTGTGTATACAAGTAATCATGCACACTACCTCTGCACAGGTAGTATACTGCAGCGTGACGGTGAGTCTGCTGCTGCTGCGGCTCTTTGCCAGGACGTATTGACACGCCCCCGGCTGGAGAAACATCCTACCGTCAAATGTCGTCACAAACACATCACCTACCACTGAACACTCCGCTAAGAAGAGAGAAGAGGTACGGAAATGAATCTGAATTCACAGTTTCCCCTTCAGTAACTAATTGTTCTGAAAGTGTAAACTCACCTGTGCAGTTGTTCTCAGTACAGTTCCACACTCCTCCCATGCACACACTAAAAACGAACATAAAGTAGGTTAACAGAACATTGGCAAAGCTATAGTATACGTTCACTGGTGATTACATGTTCACACACTCACCAAACACTACATCCTTGTCGAAGGACATGTCCTTGTACATATGATATACCATGATAAACACATGGACATTGAGAAACAGCAATACATGTTCCATTTTGTAGGATAAGACCTGTGGGAAAGAGGACTGCAAAGTTTAGAGGTCAATCAACTATACATAATTTAACAGAAATTTGGAAAATAATTAAATACCATCAGGGCAGTAGCAGCCATCCAGACAGTGCAGGTTAGTTCCCAGGCACTCTTTCTCAAATGTACAGGTGGGTGGACAGCAACTGATACAGTCTCTATAGACAAAACTCTCTTCACAGCCATCATCTACATACAAACACACAAACAGTTTCACAAAAAAGGCAAATTACAGAACATGGACATGGAATAAATTTTGGCCTAATATAAATGTACATGGTTAGTGGGACATGTCATGTATGAAACAAACTAATCTGTTTTCACTGAGAATGTGGAGCTGCAGTGGTAACTTACTACAAGAAGGGAAGCTGTCTCTCCACTCTCTTACTGGGTATCCAACATGTGAGCAGGCTCGGGTGTACTCAACCAAGGCTCGACAAAACGTTTCCTCATCATCAGATCTGAAAAAAGAAGAAAACAATTTATTTTATTTGAAGACAATCTCTACAACTGAAGCCCTATATTGTAGCTACAGTAGTGATGGAAGGCCAGTTACAGTTATTCTGTAACTGGGCTTACACTAATAACAACACAGAGAAAAGAGGGTTAAGAAAAAGTTACATTTATTAATAATCAGTGCAAGTGTTTTAACTTACACGCAGAGGTCAGACACACAGCTGGCCACAAAGGGATTTGGGTCAATGTTTTCATGACAGGACAGAAATGGGAAGAAGAGAAGCGCACTGCATTTCTCTATGGCATCCTGCAGACATTCACAATAAATACAGCATGGTATGAATATAATGCACATAATATAATAACAGTCATTTAACACACAAGGACCATTCTGGTTCTTTCTGAGTTAACACCTCAACAGAGATGCTAGTTTTTCAGTCTTAACTTTTCTAGTTTTATTCTCTACCAAGCAGTAAGAACTATTTTTATGGTGTACTGTGGTGGGCTTTGCAATGTGTGCATTGCACTGTCAATGTTCAGGCCGAGTGTATGACAATAGTAATACTAAGTAGAAAGAACGCTTCTGTGGTTCTTACATCCATGTCTGACTCAGACTGGCATGGCCCATTGAAGTCAAGATCTACTGAGGGACAGGCTCTCTCATGAGGCAGGTCCACTGCCCAGCTGTTAGCAAACACTGCAGGCTCATCTGTCCGAATGCCTAAAACACACAGCCAACACACATACAGTATGTATGCACACCCAGCACACAAGCCAAAAGAAAAAGATACAGTTGATGTACCATTCAAACATGCACACAATCATTTCTGTTTCTATATTGTCATCAAACACATTTACATCAAACAAACAGAATAGAAGTCTGATAAAAAATAAAATCGGGCATTAAGAGGAAATCTGATTAAATCTGTGTGTGTAAATGCACCGTGTCCATAGTAGCTTTATAGCCTGAGCCTTTCCACTTGTTTACTCTGTTTCTCTGAGTTCATCCTCACTCTACTAGACAGCTCTCTGCTCAAATAATTATGGAACCACAGATCATATTACTGGTCATGTGAGGAAGGGTTCTTGCTCCTTCCAGCCATTCAAAGCCAAACTATCAGTTCTCTCCTGTCCTTCCACTCTGGTCTCTCCAGGTCCCACTGCTACTATAATTGGCCAGAATCAGTGTTGAGTGTATAATAATAATAATTGAGGTGAGTGGGTGCTGAGAGAAGGGATAAGAGGACGAGGGGCCGGTCAAGCCGGTCTTACCACGGGTAGTGGTGAGGTCATCGCCACCAAGGTGGTTGAAGTTCCCACACAGGCCACAGGGGGCACCCTGATGCTCCTCGCTCATCTTCAGGTAGACACCCGAGCCTCCATCCCAGGCCAAAGAGAAGCCAAACACACTCTTCACCAGCAGGTAATCGGCCAGTCGCTCAATGAACACACCGCCTACAGTCTGCGGCAGACTTAACCTGACATTTCAGAGACAGACAAGATCAAGAGAGTTACAGCGAAAGTGAGCTTTTTGCAAATCATGCTAACTATGCTCTGCTGTGACTTTACAGCGGGTGTGAATGGGGTGGTGAATAACTGATTTGTTTTTTCACTTTCTGTTCTTAGGGTTTTGTAGCGAGATGTTTTTTATTAAAGATTCAAAAAATTCTTCTTTTTCTTTCTACAACTTTGCAGAACAAACACACACACACACACACCTGCGGCCTCCCTGGTGGACCTGATAACCAGAGATATGGATCTCCTCCTCATTTGGGAAGAACAGACTGAGAGCTCTTGGGCATGAATACACACTCCCGTCACACACTCTGCTGTTGTGGATCTAAAAAGACAAGAAAAGCGATGGAAGAGAATAGAAGAAAGGGTAAAAGAGGGAAAAGCATGAACATTTATTAACAAGGATTAGCCACGGTCTGTAACCTGAGCTAGCCTTCTGAAAACCACAGTCAATTGTCTAGCTATGATGCTGCCACCAACAGCCACAAATGCTTGTTGTGGTATACTCTCTGAATTGCTGCAACAACTCAATTTACTTACGCTATAATTATCAAACAATGTATGACAGAAGATGTAAGGGATAGACAGAGTTAGAAACACTTCAGGACCTTAATTTTGAAGTAACCTAAAACAATTTAAAACAACTTTACAAAACTTGAAATACTGAATGGTATTAGCATTATTTGTCAAATTAAAGGATAAGGCTGGTGATATTCTATATTTTGGTTATTGTCAACAAATGGCATGAAAGGACCAAAACCAACAACCTGTTAGTCTGTCTCTTAAAACTTTGAAAAAAATGTTGAACTCTTTACAGACAGGTATTGTAGTTATTAGAAAACATGACTCAAATGGGAGGAAATATTGCATTTGTTGAGTACTCAAAATAAACTACAGTGCCAATTTTGATGGTAGTAAAGAAACATGTCATCCAGTGCAACAGTGTGGCTTACTGATGTGATTTTTGGAAAACAATGGAGGTCTACTGCACAGAGGAATAAGCGATATCAGGCTTTGGCTAAACAGGCAATACTTGTTAGTTGACAGATTTATCTGTCTCTTCATGGGATTTGTAGGCAATACAAAACATAGACTATCACCAGACACCCTTTAAATGAGGTCTGGAAAAATCTGCTTTTTAATACGAGTTTTAAATGCAACATGAGATAACTAAAAGAACTCAAAAAGGTTTTGTGTTCTCAATTTTCAACTGCAAAATTATTTAATAGGTCAAGAAGAACATACTGTATCCCAAACACATATAATTTAAAACTAACCAAAGGAATATGACAATTACAGCGCAAACGCACGCAACCCATATCTAACTGTTTGTTAAAGCTAAAGTTTTGGTTGGTTTAAGTAGCTAAATACCACTGTATTTTAGCTTTTTTACATGACTTGTGTATTCTTTTAGTTTGACTGTAAACATGGGGTTATTGTAAAAATGCCCTACTACCCTGTATACATAAAGGTTAAATACTGGTTAAATATTTCAGTGGGTAATTTCGAAGCTCTTACCCACACCGTGTACTGTGGTGTAGCTGAGTGGCAGTCCTGGGCCAGAATGTAAGAGCAGGTTCCAGGGAAATAGAAGTAGATTCCATCAAACGTTTCATAGTGGTGTTGTCCCCATGACCTGCAGATCCCGTCTCTATCCTGGCCCTGGTTAGGTACTGAGAGGAAAATGGGCAATTCACTCCGACAGGTTTCTTGTAATAATGAAGTGGATCAGTTTCATGTGATGACACAAATTAATTTCGACAGAAATTGACACTTTACTAAACTGAGAGGGAAAGTCATACATCCTGTCGCTTTTATCATCTTTCATCAGGTTTTATTTAATTTAACTTACCAGTGGAAAATGAATACCTGGATTTTCTAAAAAGCCCTTTGTTACAGGAAATCCTTATAGCTGGCTATGCCAAGATGTCCCCCAAAATCTGAGTGGGTGGGGGCTGGTGACAGTGAGTCACATCTTCTAATCTTATCAGTAAGTGGCTTGTCATGTTAATAAAAATCCGAAATGGTACATTTTGTAAATGATACTTTCCATATGTTTTACAGGACAGAACTACAGGATACCCATGTTTCAATTAACAAAATTTCCCAATCTGATTTAATATTTTTAGAACAAGTGTTCTGTGGCATCAGCTCTGTTACCCTGATCTTCAAAATTTGCATTACAGCTGGGAAGCTTGATAATTTGTATTGTGTGAAGCTTTTATGATTTTTTATTTTGAGAAACCTTGTTGTTAACCTTGTTGTTTTGGCCCACTTTCATGCAGTTTTTTGTCTACTTGATTTTGATAAAAATGCATATTCTTTATCTTCTTGTAAATAGTCTATTTCAGGATTTCATTTTAAGCCTCAGTTCAGTTACAGGTCCCTCAGGAACTATATTGTTTTCAACATGTGTGTCAACACTAAATTAGTTCATTGAAATGAAAAATGTCTTTACAATAATCTCCTCAGATCTCCTCATATACTGTATAAGGAGTCTGTTCAGAATATAGAAACCAGAAACTCTATCACTCAGCCCTTACCCTATTACCTTAGTGCAAGTGATTTTATAGCTGCTGCTGTAGGAAGTAAAGTCTATGTGTGTGTGTGTGTGTGTGTGTGTGTGGAGGGGGTGGATTTGAATCAACAAAGAGAGATAAAGAGATCTAGGGAAATCTGACTGATCATTAATACTGGAGTGTGTACAGGTAATTAACCTTTGTTGAATGATTGGAGAGTCTCATGCACACACACGAACAATCTCATACATACACTCATCCCTGTATAACTGAGTGTGTAACTGTATGCTGTTATTAAAAAGTTGTAAGCATAGTCCGTTGCATATCAGGAATGCTTGTCCATCAACAATAAGGTTGCCATGTGGATGAGATTCTGACGAATCTGAGCTGACACCAAAGGAAGACATGTAGGTGTGTGTGTATTACTCACTGATCTGGCAGCGGTCTCCCAGTGCCTGGAACTGAGCACAGTCACACACACCGCTCTCCTGACACCAGCCACCATTGAGGCAGCCGCAATATTCTTGGAAACAAATGAACAAACTCAAGTTCATTTTCCCCAGTCTATCTGGGTAAGTATAGTTTTAAGTTGCTGTGAATGCATTTAGGGTCACTTCATAAGTAGCGTATTTACCTGAAGAGGCATCTCTGGCTGTGTAGTTATGTAAAATACTGCGTGACAGAGTACCCTCCGACAGCAGTGGTCTGTATGTCTTGGAAAACAATAAACACTTAGAGCAATTAAATAATTCAAGCTTTAACAGCATCAGTGACACAGTGCTGTACAGTTGGTGTACCTGCTTCTGTAAGTTAAAAGTTGCGTCAGGTTGAGTGGAAGAGAGTGTATGTGTTAGTGAGTGTGTCTCATTCTTTACAAAGACAGCTTTGTGCAGGTTAGGGTGTTGTGCGCATGTGGGTGCCCTGACCTCCTCTGGTTCTCTTAGGTGTAGTGTACCAACCTCCTCCCCGAGGAGATCCCGTTTCCTGCGAAGTGCATTAGCCCTTCTGCACACACACAAACATGCACATTAGTGGGAAGAAACAGTCAGAGGGGAGACTTAAGTGCACTTTACACCACTTGAATTCAAACTCCAAACTACTCTTTACGGAACCTTCACACACACACACACAGAAGTGCACATACGCACACTCATATGCTGTCTCTGTCACACGCTCTAGTGACAGAAATAGAAAGTGCAAATGCAATCATCACTGTCAGCCTATAAAATTATGTGAGGATGACCTGTGTAAAATCATCCTCACAGGTTTTTCACACAATATTACTTATATTTTAGCAACACCATTAATGACAGAGAATCATTTCTTCCTTTTGTTCCTTTGATTTACCTTTGTAGTCTTTCTTCTGCCACTGAAAGCCGGCTCTGACCTCCTAAAGACAAAGTTATACAATTAACATTAAATTGTCAAAATATGTATTAGTTATTTATATGTATAAAATCATCTTTATACTGTAGCTAAAGGTAGATCCAGATGTGTCCAAACAGAAACATTTCAGTAGTTCACATCTGTGTCATTTTTAATGATGTAGCAGTTAGATGCCATGTTAAGACACAACAATATGAAGGGTTAGTAAGGGAGAGCAGTTTTATATAATCTTTATGAAATTTATAAAAGCAAATTATCTCTGACAGATAATATGGATAAACAGAGAGATATGTCACTCCAATGATATTCTAAAAGAACTTGCAATACCTCAAGGGCATTGTGACATAATATAAAGGATTGTTACTAGCTATGGTATACATATTAATATCCCTCTATGTAGTTCACATTCATATCTGTGTAGTAAACATTGTTACAAGACTATTATAACATTTTGGAAAAGTAAAACTGTCAGACTCACCCTCAAGTAACAGTAAGTGGGAGATTGAAAACGACATAAGAAGAAATCGTTTCACTGTCCACTTTAAGTTCATCTCAGAGTCCGAAAGGAAGTCCCGCCGAAACGTTAACGGTGCATCTCAATGGTCCCGGGAGGAAAGGCTTTAGGATGTTTGGTAGCACCGGGAAGATGCTTGGTTGTACCTGTAAAACGTACCTGGTGGCGACAGCCCCCCTGAGCAGATGACGAGTAGGCTACACCTGGTTGGGCAGGTAAGCCCGCACTGCTCTCTGTCACTCCAACATCCTCAGCCAGCTTGGCTGTTCGCCTCTGTGGTCTCTGTGTGTGAGCCCGCAGGTCTGTCGCTCCATCACGGAGGTTTTCCCCTGTAAAGTTACCATCAAATTTCTAGCTGACAAATTACCTGGGTGGGACACTTTTGACGTAGACAGACGCCGGTGCCATTGAGCTAAACAAGGGGCAGGCAATTTGACTCCAGACCGCAAAATGCACTTTTGATAACTCTGGCAGAAACGTTTCATTGGTTTCAACGATTCTTGGGACACAAACCAGAAATAACGTTAACCTAGAATTTAGCTGTCTGCCGACAGACAACAAAACAGTAACGTTAAGCTAACTGTCATAGATGGACCCACGAGAACTCTACAAGAACAGTTACAACATAGACATTAAAGTAGCAGGACTAGCTAAAAACGAAATTACACCATTAATGGTTAGCAAGTAGTTAATTCTAATTTACCATATCTGTGAAAATGGTTAACACTAGCGTAAGTGTAAAGTTAATTTAAGTTGAAAGCGCTAAAAACTATTTCTTCACCAAAAACTGATGCGTGATAAATGTCTGTATTAGCTAGCTAGAGTTAACTATTGTTTTCCAATGACAACTTAGCTGTTAACAATAGTTTGCATACTGTCTACCTTGTAAGCTAACTGATTTAGCCTTATGTTCATCTTTATGCATTTAGCATTAGCTAACACTAACTTAACTTCTTGCCGACTAATGGTTTATTGTAATAATGCTAATCTAAATAAGTTAGGTAGCTTAACATTAAATAACACAGAGGAAAGTATTGTCCATTCTTATTGTATTTAATTTATGTTGTTGAGGGCTGGGTGGCATTAGGCTATATATATTAACAGTAAATATTTTATTCGTTTTTAAAAATAATATTTAGTATTAAATTAAATGAAAAAACTATTAATCTTACCACATGCCTAGGCCATACCTGAAACTAGGTAACGTTATTTCAGCAGATGTGATTTTCTTTGCTTTGGTAAACTATTACTCAGTTGTATTTAACAATTAAATAATTGCCACATTTGGAACAAGAAAATCCTTATTGCTGATTGATGGATAACCATATGCATGGTGCTGACACAATAAAAGCAACATCTGTACAATATAACGCAGTCCAATGCAATATGGCCCAACAATAAAATCACTATTGTGTTAAGCTTATAATGCTTATTGACTCAGTGTTACAGATATGAATCAACTCTCAAAATTATGGTTAGGCATTCCTGTTATTTTGTCCATCCTATGTACAGGGGCAGACAAAATATGAGGGAGGACTATGAGGACTATGAACCTAATGTTGTTTTCATTGATTTCGTTGCCATCTACACTTCAAACTGTAAAGCTATGCATCTCTTTTCTTTAACAAGGAAGCAGTGTGACCACACATACTGTCTACCAATAAATTAGAAAGGATAGGTGATGCTTTACTACTTATTTCCCATGTAAGATTAGGTTATATAAACTTGGAAAAAGGGTTACCGTTCCCATCACATTGGACATAACATAGATACATAACTAAAAACTAAGAACATATTAGGTTATATTTACAGAAGACATTTTGGCATGTCACAGTAGGAGCACAGGTGTAAATTATAAAATTAGTGATGCCTGAATTCTATTTAATTGCTTCAGTTTCAGGGTCCTGGTATTGTGAATGCTGGCTTACTTCTCTCACATCTTACTAGGACACTTGAATAAAACTGAGACATTAACATAATTTTTTTCTTATTATTAGTAATACCTGTGCTTTTCCTACTATCACAAGTCAAAATTTCAGGTGTGAAAAAGGCATATATCATACCTAGAAAAAAGATGGGATAAAAAATGGGGTTCTGACCTGTTCTGCCACTTATCTTGGCATTTCTCTCATTCTAGGCTGTAGTCCAACACCCCAACACCAGTGTACTTTCTTACCTTTAATACATATGTCAGATGTTGCAATGGGATAAACTGGAAGTTACAATCAAAGGATTTGAACTAGCAAAAAGCAGCAGTGAATATTATGAAAGTAGAGTAGAGACATAATAGCAGTCATATGAGGATCTCATTTCATTATCCATTGGATTGTCTCCCTCTGCAGGTTAATCATGTTTATATCAGGTGTAGCATGCATGTTGAACAGCACAGAACAGAAGAAAAACATACAAAGGTTTAAAAAAAATCTCATCTGGTTTAATAGCACAATACATAGTGATACATCTTTGTTTCACCTCCTACCCAAACTCGTTGCAGGTGGAGGGAATTACTGAAGGAAGAAGGTAAGAGTGACTTGGATAGTGTCAAGGGTAAAACAGGGTATTATTGAGTAGATTTACCTAGTTAAGTAGCTTAAAGGGTTTTTTAGGGCGATTAGGGGAGAGGTAGGAACATAAACGGAAGTAGCTGAGGTATATGCTGCAGGGTTTCATAGCCCACTGAGGCCACAGTTTCATTTCTTGTTGGAAATTAGTGCGTTGACTTCATCCTCTGGTTGGATGCTATGCCATTGGGCTATTGGCCTCCGGGGGTTAGCCAGCATGTCTGACCAATGGCATTGCTCACTCCCGGTGCTTTTACCACCGAGCAGCACCTTCCCGATGGCGTCATTCTTCCCAATCTTATCATAGTCCAACACAGTCACTGCTATCTGCACCTTCTATAAATGAAAATGCACACAAACAAAGAAAATGAATGAATTTCTGATGAATTGCATTTGTGTGTGTGTGTGTGTGTGTACAAATAAATATACCTCTATCTGTTCACATGGCACTTCAAAGCTGAAAGACTCGTTGTAGTAAGGGTTCAAAGTGTTCTTCTTTATCGTTGTTTTCTTTTTCTTGAGTCTTTTCCCATTCTGCATTAAGTGGATCTTCACATAAGGGTCTGATAGAGAGAACAGAGAGGGTTTATATCAGAGCAACAGACCAACAGCCTGGCACAGATGCAGTAACTCCATCAGTGAAACACAACATCTATTGTAGTAGCTCGTGATAGTTTCCCCCAAATAGAAACTGCTTGAAAGTGGACACACCACTAAAAAGGTAGTTATAAGCCCTTAATGCTCAACCAGAGCTAACAAACGTGGGCTATTTACGGTGCACCTAGTCATATTATAAAATGTAATGAGACAGGTTTATATTTCTTATTACTTGAAGAGTTTAAAATTATTTTTTTTTAAAACTTTACTTTATTGTGGCACTGAAGTTGTCTATAATGAAAAACTCTAGCACTTTATTAAAAATAACTTGACATGGAGCTTAAACTTAACTTTTGCTGCTTGACTCACCTGATAATCCACCCACATCCATTTTCTTCAGGTTTTTGGCCTCCAAAATCACCACCGTCAGCTTCCCTGCAGTAGGCACATACCTCAAGGACAAACATATGTCTCCAAGCCGCTCACTCTAATACAAAGAAAAAGAAGTGAGTATGTTGTTGGGGAATTGTCTAATAACTTAAGTTTGGCTTCATGATTACATTTAAAAAAAACATTGAAATATTAACATCACAAGAGGCTGCAATCTTCCTCTGAGACAGAGGTGCTTAAAAAACAGGGTGACTATTCTGTGCAGTATTCCTGGCTTAGAAATTAAGTGTAAATATCACAAGGAGAAAGTATTTTACTCAAGCCAAAGAAACATGAAGCATCAGTAACCTTGTTCTTTAAACAAAGGAGTACCTTCAGCGAAAGACAGAATGTCATTCCTGCCTGTTATCATCAACCTCTTTAACTCCTATAAGTGTCAGTCTATATGACCTTAAGTCGATAAACTGGACATTGGATCATTAACATCATTGCAATACTAATAATTGTGCAATATTCTCTGTTTTCAGTTTAAAATTCCCTATTTATTGATATTTATTCATACTTCTATTACTGCTGTGCAATATCCACCGTCTCATAATCATCTTAACAAGCTAAACTTAACTTGACAGTACTCATTATTGCACTATTACTTATTTCTTTGTATTATAACGTATATACTTATCAACCTCTAAATCCACTTTGGTACTTACACTTATTTTAGCTTTTATACTTATATCTAGTTTGTACTTAATTTATCTTACCTGTATTATAGCGTATTATATTTTGATTTGCTTAGTACCTCTATTCCTTCTATTCTCAAGTGTGCTTTGACGTGATAATGAGCAGCTGTAATGAAAGAGTTTCCCCTCGGGGATCAATAAAGTATTTCTGATTCAGATTCTGATTCTGATGAACACAAAGAAACACATCATGGAATAAAAGGAAACAAATTTAGAAAATCGTGTTTCCCACTGAATAGCAGTTTTGGAAAACCAAAAAGCAAATTTTGTTTTATCCTATTCGACTTGTGCATCTCTTTTTCAAGTTCAGCTCTGCTCCCCCTCCCACAGTGTGCTCCCACCTCCTCCTTCTCTGCCTTCTGCAGATCTCTCCACTCCTGTAGAGACTGGCTGAAGTCCACACTGCTCATCGGTATCTTCACAGCTCCAATGGCATCGTGTTTTGAGAAACGGTCGAAGTCGTACACAGTCATCACCAGTGTCTTCCCGCCCAGCTCAGTGTATGGTACCTACAGAACACACATCAAAGACAGTAATTTCAAACATATGTGCTGTTAGTGAACCCAGGAAAAATAACTACATTTTTATTTATTGTTGAGTTATAATATTACCTTAAATGTGAAAGTCTCATTGAAGTTTGGTTCGAGGGTCTTCCTATGAACTTTGGTTTCAAACTTTTTCTTTTTGTCCGGGAGCAGATAGAGTTTGACATAAGGGTCAGAACTACCTCCCACATCCATCGCAGGAAGCTCAGCAGCCTGCAAGATGCCTGCTACCAGCTTGAATGTGATAGCAAAGGGAAAGCAATAACGAGTGATGAGAATCTGGCTAATTGACAGAGAGAAGAAATTTATTTAAATGTGACATTTTAGAGTTGGCAGATTTTAGAGTCGGGCAAAAACATGTCATAGTGAATAGCAGCAGCCCACCGTATTATCTGTGAAGTTGTAGTCTAATGTGAAATGTAGCCTGCCCAGCTTCTCTTCCTCTTTGGGCTCATTATCTGACAGCTCTGTTTCTTTGTTACCTTCATCTTTCAGCGGCTGCACACAGACAGAGACACACATCACATGCAGGTGTAATATATAGCTTTACAAGTAATCAATGACGATCTTCTGTCAACTTGTGCTGTGTTCCTACAGTATATTGTATAGCATTACACAGCCAGAGGCAATTAAACAGAGATAATGTTACCATCTAAAGTGTATTTATTGTTTAAAGGGGATGGGTACATTTTACACCATCCTTGAAGACAGCGCAATACTCATCTCAGTGCAAAACAACTCATCTCAGACCTCAACCTTTTACTACAGCTTGAGCAATGTGCAAAACATCCATTAGTCTTAACACACACTGACAGTTTTACTACTCCTGGGTGACCCGGATGTCAGGAATGTGATACATTGCAAGGACAATACATCTGCAGGGGGAGACTGTGTGTGTGTGTGTGTGTGTGTGCCCTACCTCACTGTAACCTCCATCCATTTCAGTGTCAAAGCCTCCCTTGCCCTTCTCTTTTCCCTTTTTCTTGTCCTTTTCTTTGTCCTTCTTTTTCAAGCACTTCTTCCACACACACACAGCACACGACAGCACCACACACAAACTCACGATGCAAAGGGCAGCAACAGCCCACGATGGCACTGCAAATCCATGTAAAGCACACACACACGCACGCACACACACACAGATGATACATAATTAATTTACACACACTTTTAGTCAGCCACTTGTATAAAGTCTTCAAAATGTTACTCTTAAATTTCCCCTTGAGATAAAACCATTTTTTCCACACTGCTTGAAAACACAGACAGTGTAATCACATACACGAGGAGTGAAAAAAATACCAGAAACACTGGAAAACGCAATGCAATCCAATCCAATACTCCTGTAATAAATACTACTGTAAGAGAGGTGCTGATTCAAATCGGTGGTAAATTTAGGCCATATTTTGTGGTGGTGTTATACTGGATTACAATATATTGTAAGGTGTTATCATTTGTCCAGCTCTTATGTATTCTGCTTGTTCTATAGCGTCATTGAAGCGATATATGACTCATATATTCAAATACAAGATGGCCTTTTGTTGTCACATACAATTTTGCTTACTCCAATATGCATGCACGTAGTGCGATTTACACATCATGCCTAATGGAAAGGAATAACTTCCACACAAGAGCAGCACAGCACTTTCATTCCACCCAATTGCTGCATAGTATGAAATAATACGTTGATGCCTCACATGCTTTACCAAAAACCTGCAGGGTCATACCTGGCTCTGATGCTTGGATATTTGACCCAAATATCTTTCAAGATGCAGTTTTTTAATGGCTGCACCATTACAGTACATTAGCATGATTGTATACATTTATGTTATACCAGACTCGCCTAAAGGTCCATGGGGATGAAGAATGAGTTAGGTGTCTAACTCACTGTGGATGCTCCGCAGTTCACTCATGAACTTCTTGGGAGTGTGGCCTCCAGATTGTTTTTGGCCTGGGGTGGTTGGTTCATTTGACAAGTGGGTTGGGGTAGCGGGGGTGCCCGCTGCAGCCGGGGCAGCTCGACGGTTTCCAGTCATTACTTGAAGAGTGACAGCAGATCCAGAATTAAATTGTCAGTAAAACAGAGACACTGAAAAAGATGGCTCAGCCCTTACACAATAACAACTTGTGCAATATATGGAATATTACAGAAATAGGCAGACCTGTAAATGCCCTCCAAATGTGCAAAAATCACCATCCAAAGAAAACACATGAACACACACACACACACAGACACACACACACCAGAGCAGAGCAGAGTTTCCATAAATGCTATTGATCAGATGTATTTGAAGCAATAATCTGCTTATAGACACTGTATGACCATCAGTGTCAAATGACTTCTCCTGTTTCTGCTGGTCTGGCACTAACACTCAAACACAGGATATGCAAGCCGCTGTCTCTGCCAAACTTGCTGACATGGAGGGAGGAAGAGGAGATGTGTCGAAGTTGAAGCGTCACGCGTGGACCGCTGCTGTTCCACAGTGTGCAGCCAGAGGTGAGAATCCTGTGCCAAGGTCACGCTCCATGTAGGTTAACAAAGTACATAAGAGAAAATTCCCACTGCCAAGACTTGACTCCCAAGTGCAAAAATGTTCTGATATGTTATTTTCTATTCCGCAGACATCACAGGTATTGAGTATCTAGGCTTGAGTCAGCAGATGTGATCTCACACCCAAGCAAACACTGACTTCAGTTTATGTCTGCTTTTTCAGGATTAATCACCAGTTTTTTTCTGAGAAGACAGGGGCTCAAACAGAAGCCACCGCTGATACACCGTAACTAAGTGTTAATTCACAGCTTTTATGTTTTCATATTCCAGTATGAAACAGAAACATTATACAAGCTACTAACTTGTCATCTTTCTCTCATTTTTGCTGCAGAGGTGATAATGAATGACTCGCACCATATGGTCCCCCAACTTCAGTTGTCAAAGCAGCTAAAACGCTTTTTGCACCTGATCAAACAAGTTTGCAAATTCATTACAGTAAATGAAATATAGTGTCACTGCAAGATGAAAGCTCTTTATCTCAAAAATGACAAGTATAAGACACCAAGAAAAAAAGCCTTGTTTTTAGTTTGACATCAGAAATGTTCTCAAAAAGAAGTGAATCTTTCAGTAGAAGCGAAAGAAAATCACTGAAACTGGAGTTACACACTAATAAATTACCCATGGTGATTGTGTTGTTGCACCCCAGCCTGTATCCAGTAACCAACAGAATGACCTGATTAATATTATTGATCTTTTATGCATCCATGGGTTTACACGCAGTTGCTATTCACTTAGCAGAGAGAAATAAATCAAAGTACTTTTGATTGATGAAACAAAGAGAAAAACAAAGGACCCAGAGACATACCTGTATTCAGTCGTCCCAGCAGCAATGTTCAGACTCACAGGTACTCCTTTTCCTTAGAGAGAGGTGGAGGAGGAGGAGGAGGAGGAGAAACGATGGCAGGACCACAGAGAGAGAGAGCAGGAGAGGTGGAGGAAAACAGTGAGGTAAGGAAGAATTTTTGTTATTAGCCAGTTCAAGAAGAGTGAAGGTGTGTGAAAGCTGGATCAAGAGAGAGAGAGAGAGAGAGATAGGGAGGGAAGGACAAGATAGGGTTGGGGTCGGAATAGGGGGAATTGCAGCAGTGTGTGTTTGGTTGAATGTGTTCTTTTCTGTCCATTCAGGTCTCATGGGAGCATTGGTGCTTATTTCTGACACCCCACCTCTTGTGACTTCTGTCACATCGCTACAGGTCACCCTCACCGGGCCACTGATGCATATTCATTAGTGTAGTGACATGGCTTTTTAAAGGCTCGTTAGCATAGTGAGAGTTCAGCAATAGAGGACATTTACATTCAGAGTGGACAGCTCTCAGTGTTTGCGCATCTGTACATCTGGCAGTAGCTGCAGAACTGTCTCATATTGTCTATGTATAGATGATGTTGCCTGATTTAGAAACTTAGGATATGGTTTCTGCAGCAACACAGAGATCAAGTTCTGGCCCCGCCCCGTTCACCTTGAGGTACCAGAGACGCACAAAGATATTGTACAGAAGGGACGAGACAGAGGAAAGAGAGGGGTTAGGGGATGAGCAGGGAAGAGGGAGCTCCACATAACCTCTGTCTGTGTCATATAGAAATATACACTCTGTATTTATTTAGCTTATTTTAGATCAACTGTGATTGTCACTCCTTAAAGTGTGCTGTTTTACTGTTTTTGTGACACAGTCAGGAGGCTAACAGATTCAAGCATATGTTGGAATCTTGAGGTTACATGACGGATATCTTTCTTTTTGGCCTTGACACATTTGTGTGTGTAGAAAATGAAGCTTTATTTATTTATTGAGGAGGTCTCATTGAGATAAATATCTTTTACAAGCAAGTGCAACAGCATCACAACAAGACAGTTCAGTCAGACAAAGCAGACATCACATACACAGACACTATTTAAAACTGTTACAAATATTACGGTGTAGTCCCTCATTCGTCTAGGAATGTTCCATCGTAGAAAAGGTTTCAATCATAGTCATCTGGACACTGTTTTCAGAATCAAGACGTTTCGGCTTGCATCCGGAAGTCATTCTCAATTGTGAAAAATGGTCTCAGAACTGAGTTCTGAGACCATTTTTCATGCTTTCCAAGTTTCCAAGCAAGCCATGACAGTGAGACAGTTTGCCAACATACACAATAGCACAATAACCCTGAAACTGAAACAGCTAAATGGAATTCAGCCATCATTCATGTTATTGTTTACACTTGTGCTCTTACTTTGACTTCTGTGAAAAAGGCCTATTGTGCTGCAAATTTGCTTATGTATTTTTCTTCACCTAGCACCTCTATTATTGGCCCTGTGAAGGCAGGGAGATTATGAAAGTATATATGATGTCCACAGAAAAATTGTTCATAAAAAAATCCAAAGTGGCATATAGAGTGACACAACACTCCATTATGCAGTAAGCACATAGTCACATCATAATAATCATAAATATACATTATGTAATAGTTTCACAAAAGGCCGTACAGCAAAGAAAATCCCTGCCCATTTACTTGGAAATATACAGAATAAACTACAGTATGTGTAACAGCGTTCATGCTTTTAAGGGATAGAAAAACAACTCATACCTCCACGCGCTAGGTGGCAACAGTCATATCTGGTCTAAATTACATCTACGCAACAAACCACAGAAGAAGCCTCGTCTCTAGGATACAGAGGAAGCGTTCCTGGACTGACTGTGAGTTCTCTCAAATTACAGCATTATGTTCTTGGGAAGGAATGTTTTTTTTCCTTCTGGTTTCTGGCAGCTCGAAATGGTGCTTTTCAGTTGTTTCTAGGGTTTAAAATAAGGTCACCTGAGCCGCTGTCGAGCTCACTGCATTGCTTCAGCTAACTACCTAGCTAGCAGATGCTAACGTTATCTACGTAACTTAGCTAACGCAAACATGCTAGTAGTAATCAGAATCAAGTTCGCCGAGTAGCTAGCGTAAGTAAACTACACTGAAATTGGTGATTCGCGCTAAGACGCGCTTATTTATAAGTCAAATGACACGACGACCATGACAGGAGAAGTACACAGCACAGGACAGGTCTTCACCAAAGTGAACACTGAGAACCGCTTGGTATTAACTGTTCTGAGAAACGTAACTTTGTGTAGGATCTGCAATAGAGTAGAGTTGTAGAGTTTTTGCTGTAGAGATGTATTCGTGGTTGATGGACATTATGGCTCAGTGCAGCCACAGTACATACAGCTGGTTACAGGGTAATCCACTGAAGCTTAGTTAAATGTAAAGTCTATATATAAATTGTACCACAGCACTTAAATAAAGTCTGTGACAATTTGTATATCGAAAGCTAACATAAAGTCTAATCAAACATTTGTAATTCAGAAAATACTTGGAGGGTTTACATTTCACCCTTACATTCAACTGTACTATCCTGAATAATGTCTTAGAGCATAATAAAAAAATAGAAATCACTGTATGATAGAGTGGATATATACAGACAAACAGAACAAATTTAAAGGAAAAACCTGAATAAAAGAGTGGAGAAACATATCAAATGCAGATGCTTCGTGCACCAGGGTTCACTAAATGGTTTGGTGAGTTTGAAAGTGATGTGAATACAGCCTTTACAGTCACCAGATCTCAACCCAGTTTCACACCTATGGAAGATTTTGGACCAATGTGTAAGACAGGGCTCTCCATAAAACCAAATGATATAATATAAACTTTAATCTTCAAATATATTTAGTGATGTCTGTGACTGTCTCTGATGCTATATGTTCTTTTATGTCTGGCTATGTTTGTTTATCTTTCTATCTGCTGTGCTCAGGTCTCTCTTGCAAATGAGATTACCGTAATGAGAATATCTTGTGGAGGAATGGTGTTCATCCCTCCAATAGAGTTCCACTGACTTGGCAAGGAGCACTGAAGCTGCGCTGGGGGCTCGTGGTGGCGTGACTCCATACTAAGACACTTCATGTTGGTTTTTCTTTTAATTTGTCACCCATCTGTATATTATACTGTGAACAGATACTACTGTAGAAATGATTTATTATGAATAAAGGATGCTCATTGTGTGAACTGCAGTTGAAAGTCAGGCTGTTTTAACACAGTAGTAAGTCATATTAAAACATGGCTCTTCAAATATAAGCAAATATTTAAAATTGATGGGCCTCCCATGGGCCAAATATTGGTAATGTACAACTCTGCTGCATACACAATATGATTTATCCTTTCATGCCCACTTGTAGTGTTTTGAGCCAATAATATTTGCATGCCTCTGTTATGTTCCTTTCTGCTGCTTTTCACAATGAGCCAAAAACTTATATTTGGACATTGCTTGTTAAGCTGGGTCTGTGGCTTGTTTATAAAATTTCTATTTATTTTTTGCAATTAATTTAAACCTCAGTCTGTGTGCCTTCCAGGTTGTGGGGATGCTGCCGGTGGAGCATCTTAACCTGGACCATGTTCTGCAGACTGTGTGTGTGTTGGAGTCAGTCGTCCTCCGCAGTTTTGGCCCTGAAGGAGGGCAGGTGCTGTTCACCCGAGACACAGGACAGGCGATGTTGAGCCGCAGTGGGACACGCATTCTCACAGCACTACGACTGGAGCATCCACTGGCCAGGTAACACAGACACATCTACTCTTTCACTATGATACTCTTTGTCAGGTGACATTTTTTGATGTATTTGTGTGTTTTTCATTTTAGGATGGTGGTGGAGTGTGTCTTGAAACACAGCACTATAACAGGCGATGGATCCAAGACCTTTATCCTACTGCTGGCGTCAATATTACGGATGATTCATACAACAGCCTGCAAGGAGCCTAATGTGTCTCACACCTATAACTCCAGGGAAGCAGCAGAGGCTGCCACTGCCAGGCACTTGGCTGATGAACTGCTGGCATTTGCATTAGAGGAGCTGGATGATGTCATTGCTATGGGAGTGGTCCCGTATGGATGCTGTCTTTCGTGGGAGGATTTCACAGCAAAAACACCATCACCAGCTCACACAAACAATCACTGTGTTCAAAAGCTGCTGGCATCATTCTTTCATTCACGTCTGGGTCGCACCCACTGTGACTTTATTAGCGACCTCACCTGTGAACTGCTCACTCACTGGAAGTTTAAAAATGACCTACCTTCCTTATCACTTCAGTTTGTAAATGACAACTTGCCTGCATTGCATACACCTGTATCAGGCTTCCCTATTAGTTGTTCACGTTTGATTGAGGGGCAGGTAATTCACAGGGACTTTGCTACGTCCTGCCCTCAGACTGACCACCAGCCAGTTAAAGCTGTAGTTTTCACTGGGTACCTGCAGCCAAAATTGCTCAGTGCAGGAGAAGTGCTGGAGCTGGGATGTGGAGAGCAAGGGATGGAGGGGAATTCAAAGAAGGAGAGAAGTATTGTGCAGTTTAGTGCCTGGGCAGAAAGGTCTCTAGAGTGTGTCATTGCAAACCTGCAGAGTTTGGGTGTCTCTGTGCTCTTTTCTGCAGTCAAACAGTCTGCTGCTGTCCTGGCTTTAGCTGTGCAGGCAGGGATGTGCATTGTGGAGTGTGCCAGTGAAGATGAGCTGTCTCTCTTTGCCCAGCTAAGTGGGGCCACACCTGTCTCAGACTGCTGGATGATTGAACCAGAGCATGTTGCTACACTGACCTTTTGCCGACCAATACTGCTGGGAGCCCATAGGTATGAAAGTGCTTCTCTCTTTCTCACTCATATACTGTGTATATTCAAAATCACATATATACATACAAAGAATTACTTTAATTACTGGTGTTTTCTTCATCTGGTTTGATTAATTGTTAATTTTTTTTTTCTGCTCCACAGGTATGTCCATGTGGCTTTCCATGATTCAGCGGAAAGGGTCATGGTCAAACCCTGTAGTCTGGTCATTTGTGGCCCAGGGGAAGGGCAAACAGACCAGTATGCATGCGCGTTTCGAGATGCCATCCGCATGCTACTTTCAACTTGGGAACCCATGGGAATGACTGCAACTACAGCATCCAAGAGGACCTTTAAGTCAAACAAAAGCACATCGTTACATACAGGCAATCAGATCCCTAATGCACCTCCCTTCCAGCAGTGTGTGTTGGAGCCAGGCTGTGTTATACCTGCTGGTGGGACATTTGAGTTTCTCTTAAACCATGCCCTCCTACAACATAGCCGCACATCAGTTCCTGATGACACAAGTATGGGTATCCCTGCTGTTTCCCAGCTCTTGGCAAATGCTCTACTGAGCGTGCCCCGACAGATTTACTCCCACAGTCTGCGAAGTTTCCTGCAGACTCAAACCAGACTCTTGTGTTTTATTCAGAATCATTCCCACCCTTTCAGCCTTGTATACACACAAGAACACAACACAATCCTCATACAGGGTTGGGGTAAAAATGAATTTCCTCTAGAGGAAAATAAACTAAGCATGCATTGTTGCAGAGAGGCTGTGTCATCCAAAGTTTTTATATTGGACTCGGGCCTTGAATCTGTCTCCTGTAAATACCAGCTGCTTCTGGCTGTGCTGCAGTGTGTCTCAAGTCTTCTTCAGGTGGACACGGTGCTGCGCACGCACACAGCTTTACACACACAGTCACGCAGACTTGCAAACATTTCCTGGGAGGGCACAGAGGACGAGGCTGAGGACTGAGATTGTATTGTGTCCCAAGATGAAAGCCATAAACATATTTTCTCTCAGTACTTACTCCCATTCAAAAGTTGGAGGAAATAATTTTCTCTTTAATGCAGATGGCCACTGCAATTTTTGTATTTATTGTATTTTATTTTGCCTTACTGCAATACTTCTACTGAGATAGTAAATTACATTTCATGGCAGTACTGTTGTGTGGTGCAATTTATAGGCCAATAAAATGTTACGGTGGTTCTGTACCATCCTCTCCTGAATCAAGGCTAGCTTTGGCAATAACAGTAAAAAAGAAAACATCAAACTATTCAGTGTTAATCTCAGTACAGAATGTGCAGTCATTATCAGATAGTTTAGTCTTTATCTACTGTGTGTTAATGTGAAGTAGTGTGAGTGTGGAAGTGTTGATGTTGGCCTCTTTCCTCAATCCTCATCATGGTTCCTATTTTTTTCAACATTTCTCTTATCTCTGTTTCCTGGTCTCTCTTCCCTCAGCCAGTACACATTCTGTTATATAAAAGACATACACACAGAACCATCTAACAAAAATACATATCTTTTTTATAATCAGTGTTATCTCCATAGTGGGTGACGGGTGTCTGAGTGGGCAACACCCGGCTGTCAACAACCAAATCAAAGTGTACTTCCTTGTGCTATAATCAGAGGAACATTCTATTCTCACCTCTTTTGGGGGAAATTATGAGTCATTAGAAATTAACTAGACTCACTACCATACATAAATATGTACTGTTTACTGTCAACATTGTGACCTAGTTGCATTGTTGTTTATGATGGGATAACTCAGAAACAAAGACAGTTCTTGGCTTTGTTTGTGCTTTGAATCAAACTCTACATGAGTCACACTTGATGGTCACAAATATCAAAGGGGAAAGCTGAGGGGAGTATTCAGAATGTTTTTTTTTCCACTGCGCACATGGAAAAAACCCTGAATGTTGTTTTCAGTCTTATCAAGTCTCCCACGCCCTTCTAACCCTTGCATGTCCCCTATATCCTACACAGCTAAATCTAACATGCCAAGCAGAGTCAATTTAATTGTGAAGATTTGCTGAGAATAGGCCTAATGAAAAATTGCAGCTCATCTGACTGTTGCACTGTGTGTATGTGAGTGATTGCCATAATATAATAGCCTCAGAGTCGACTCAGTTAGTTTGGTTTATTTGGCTTTTTTTTTGTCTCAAACAGTGCATATGGTACAAATCAACCCAATCTCTGTAAAATGAAACGGACATTAGAAAATACACCATCAAACCGCATCTACCAAACAACCACCTAAATGTATAAATCTTTTACAAATAAAAAAAAAGAAAAGACATTTACAAAATGTGACAAAAAAATTAAAGATGTTTTTAGAAAGGGTAAGTTAGGACATGGAGAAAGAAAGGTAAGGAACAAATAGAGGAACTGAAATGCTACTCTGATACCAAGCTGGAACAAACCACAGGCACCACAGTTCACAGCTCGGCATTCAACTGGCTACTAGTCGCCATGGCTTGACTTCAGTGTTGTAAGAAAAAGGAATTATAGAATTTCATTGGCTACTGCTGTATTGTGCTGAAGTAGTGGTGGTTGCCTTTTTATGGCCCAGGTCCATGACTCGTCTTGCCAGTAGGTGACTCCAAGTGAGAAATGTGATCAGTATACAATATGATCTTTTGTTTAGATAATTAGCAGTTCACAAACACTAATTTCAATCAAATGACCACTAAATTACACATTTCTGTACTATATTGCCACTGAAGCACAGAGCACACCCATTCTATAGTTGGGCCAAATAACCACATTGCATCTATATAGTCCAGGAAGGTGGGCCCAAGTGTCACCAGCACAGTTAGAACTGACGTATAATGTAATAATCAGAAATACCTACACCCAGCCTGGCTTAGGTTATCCCCCTTGAACAAGCAGTGTTTCTATTGGCAGTGGAGAATCGAATGACATCATGCAACATTAACAAGGACTTCAGTGTGTGATGGTGGGTGTCACACCACCTCCCGAGACTTCCTGATGGCGCAGCACAGGAGCATGCTAAAGATCATCCCAAAGATCTGTAAGAGACAGGCAGACATACGTTACTTGCGTGTTTGTGTTAGCTCATATCTTCACTGTGCTCATCCTCCAGGGCAGTAGACACTGGAATTTGATGAGATGATAAAGTTAAACCAACCACACACTTACCATAACAACACCGATGGTGATGCCCACACCTCCTATTATGTGTAGCTTGGAGTCAAACACCTCATCAATGGCGTCAGGACAGCTCTGCAACACACACGCACGAGTCCTTTCAGTTTACTCTAAACCTATGCTGAACATGACTTGTGGTATGGCACACATAACAGACAGCATGCAGGCTCCAGTAAACCATTGTTGCCATAGTAACGCCGCAAGAAGGCTGAGGGAATTAGTCTGCAAAAGGAAGACTGATAAACTTGTCCCTCGTATCTCTTGACTGAAGTACCTGACAGTGTTGGCATCCAATCTATAGACACATTTGGGGTAGTTGTACCTTAGTAATGAGCACCTCAAGTGGCTCTCCCCGGGGACAGGTGTCTTTGGCAGCATCTATTACAGTACCAGTTGGTCCACAACAGTTCAGCTGTAAACATACACAAAATCATACCTTTAGAGAACAAGATGACTTGCAGAAGGAAAAACACATATGTCTAACTGTGTTTTTGTGGTCATATTATGCTCATTTTCAGGTTCATAATTTTATTTTGGGGTTGTCCCAGAATAGGTTTAATTTTCATAAAACACCATATTTTTGCTCATTCTGCACATTGCTGCAGCACCTCTTTTCTTCCTGTGTCTTGAATGCTCCGTTTTAGCTACCGAGTGACTCATTTCACTTCTAGAGCGGTAAGTTATTCATTTGTAATTAAACTCATTTTAAATCTGCACTGTCTCTACAACACAGTAACAACTTGTATGTCCATTGACTGCCTGGAGGGTATCTAACATTATTTTAATTTCATATGTAGGTGTACCACAATTCGTGCATTATTATGCGTGTTACATAGGGATGCAAATGTTACGGAAGTAAAGGCTGGACTACAAGCTGTTTTCAGGCAGTTCAGGAACCGTGTTTTCTGTGGGAGAGGGTAACTCCCTTTGGGGTGGACTCTGGGCTTTTTCACTTTGACTTTGAAAAACCAAAATACATGCACAAAAAAGATATAAAACACAGTAAAGGAAAGGGAAAAGGCCAAGAAGCATAATATGACCACTTTAAAGGAATAGTTCAACATTTTGTTGAAATTTTAAGTTCCTCAAGTCCTGTTGTCACAGTGAGGTTGCCAGGCAACCAGTGGAGACACAGAAGTACTGGATGCATGTATAAAATGTTCATCAAGAAATAGTTACAGCACATAACTCCATCTAAAACAACAAATGACTTTTTTAACATTACTGTTTGTGCACAGATTCAACAAACAAGATATAACATGTTAATTAGTGAGCTTAGTGAGTGGGCTGGTAGGTGTGTTTTTGACCTTTGGAGGCTAGCTGTTTCCTCCTCCTTCCAGTCTTTATGCTAAGCTAGGCTAACATGGCAGACATGATATTGATATCGATCTTCCCATATAACTCTCACAAAGAAAGTGAATACGTTTATTTCCTAAAATGCTGAACTTTTCCTTTAAAACTTCGCATCATAAACATTATGGATAATACTTGTTGTGGAGAGTTCTGAAAAGTCTTGCTCGGTGACAAAAACAACTTCCCATGGGAATACATTGTATTTGCTTGAAAATACTTTTTGTGCAAAATTCCTTTTAGATATGATCTGAGTCAGTCTGAATTAGAATGAAGCAGAAATGGAGCAGATATCACTCACGCCGGTTTGAATCACTCGCAGTGATTCTTTAAGGCGCTCGTCTCCTGTTGTCTTAAAGTTATTGTAGGTCTGCATGTAGAACGTTGTGATGTCATTCACCACCTGCAACACAGGAGCAAACCAGGAAAAATTAATTTATATACATGATTTTACATACTGCCTTTTAAATCCTTATTGCAACATTTCATGTTCTTTTTTATAGTTATTTCTTTCACTTTGTTTTTCATTGCCGTACATGTCATTTTGTGATTTATTCTAGTTTTTGGCTTGTATTTTTTTCTACCTGGTGCTTTTTCTTATTGCATTGCCTCTAATACACTTCGTTATATATGTTAAGTGCTTTGTCAAAAAGTGTTAAAGTGTAAAATTATCAATGTAACGTACTTTAAACTTAAACGCTACCTTGCTTTGGTTGGAAAATCCCCAGATTCCAGCTGCGACCTCAATGGCAAATATGATGAGCAGAAAAAAGAAGAACTGCAGAAATGAAAGACAAAATTAAACTCATTGTGTGAATGTGTGCCTTCATGCATGCGTGTGCGCATGTGTGAACAAGTAAGGTCATTTGAGTGTAGCTGAACCCAATTTACATAGACTCCTCCTCCTGAGAGATTTAGTACAAGAAGATTAGGGCCAGACAAGGCAGGAGGGAGAGAGGGAGGGAGGCAACAAGTACAGGGAAATCTAGAGACTTCTCAGGCCTCGACTCTGTTCAGTAAACAATGATAAAGGCAGACATATTTCTTATTGAGCCCAAGGTCAGTCCATAATACACACTTGCTAAAGTGGGTTAACAAATCCAAGTGCTGCTGAGTGAGATCACTACGAAAACTTAAAAGACTCAGACAGAGAGAAAAAAAACTTGGTTTTAAAAAGTTGAAATTTTATGTTAGTTCAGTCAAAAAAAGTTAATATCATTAGTTACATGAAGAATAATAAAGTAGTACAAACCAGTCCCAGCATACAGGGGGACTCCTGGATGGCCCCACAACATCCCAGAAAACCCACCACCATCATCAGTGCTCCAGCTCCTATCAGGATATATACACCTACACACGCATACAGTACATTACAGATACATATGAGCATACTTAGTGTTTTGCAGAGCTCACATAATTCAAAACTTTGCTTAAACTTTGCTTAAATGATAATGGATAACGTTCCTGCTCAAGGACTGAGAGCATCTTACCTGTGTAAAACACATATGGAGAGTCTGTTCCTTCAAACAGGCCTTTCGTCTTTGTGTCTAATCTTAGCCACAAGCCTATAGCAAAGACAGCAGTGCCTGCAAGCTAAAACACAAAAACATGTATATTTTCAAATACAGTACTGCAATAACTTATTATAGCACTAAATGTATTATGCACACTGTATGCTTGTAGACTGTCTTTCTATCTGAATAGAAGTAGGACACAACATAGCTCAATATATGTTCAGACAGGAAGAATACTTTTCATACATATGCCCTCTCCATATTTATTCATATTTCCCACTTGTCAACTCAGTTAGCTGATTACGATTTCACTACACCAGTTAACAATTATCTCATCGCTGTCTGAATTTAAAACTCTTCTTTTCTCTGCTGCTTCCTGTTGTCATTTTAAATCTGCATTGACATGCATCTTACAGTTTTTCTGTTCAGTTTTCAGTCCAGGAAGAGGTTTCTGCAGTCCCCCTGTCATATCCAAATCTTCACCAACACCAGTATATGGTCTCCACTGGGGTAAATTCCTATTCTGGCTTTGCGAGGCTACCCATCGCGTATAAGTGATAAACTAATGATGGTGCCTAATCACAAAAGACTCATTCTATACTTCATCAGCAATTTCTATTGTATGTGACTATATATCAAAAGAACAAAACTTTGGTATTTATCTATACACATCACAATTGATTACCAATGTAGGATCACATTTCCAACAAACCCATTGAAAATTACACTCAGTGTTTCAACTCTTGATAAGGATAGGTCTGGAGACAGACATTTGTAACTCCTTAACCAAATCAGATCTTGATACTACAGTGACACTACTACTACACACATTGATGAGGAGCATTATATACTATAATGTGTATATGTGAGTGTGTCTGTGTGAAGTATGTGTGCATGTCCCTACCTAGAAGACAAAACCAGTCTCACAATCAGAGAAGAGAGATGAGAGAAAAAACAAGGTTCCTTCGAATGAATGAATCCATCAACACATAGCTGTATGCATGTTATATTCTGCATAACTGTACTGTTCTCAGTTTGCTCTTTTTACATAGCATGTGAACAAAATAGCATAAAAGTATGTACTTTACACTATAAATGCCATGATGCCATATTGTGTAATGTGCATACAAAGGCACTCACAAGCCTTATCAGCATAGACAGGTCAGTGAATTTTTAACTTGTAACTGTTATTCAAAGGGTGTACCTGTGTGTGTGTGTGTGTGTGTGTTTGTGTTTCTGTTCCTTCAACCGTTTTTCAATGTGTATACTTTCTCTTGTATAAACTTTTTTATGTTCCATGGTATGAACAAAATGGCAGATTAGAGCAAACCACCAAGCTGCAAATCTATAATACTAGTCAAGGAATCTTCTCCACTCCTCTCTCTCTCTCTCTCTCTCTCTCTCTCACTCTCTCTCACACACACACACACACAACAGAATAAGGCACAATGAAAAGTAAAGTACACCTACCCAGAAGAAAAAGTTGAAGACAAACATGAGATATTTCACACACATTATTCCCCCAGCGACAGCCATGCTGATTCTGTCTACACAATGCAACGCTATGAGTGTTTAATAACCAACTTCTTCCCAGGAGGAAGTGAAGCATAATAGTGTCAGTTAAAAAAAGATGGTGGAAAGGGAAAGCCTGTTCAATACCACGCCTTCATACAAGCACCTGATTATACAGTTAGGGAGTGGCAAGAGAGCTCGTTGTGTCTAAGACCGTTTATGTCTAAGTACTGCATGTGTGCAGGTTGTGTAGACATACAGGTTTTTATGATCTGGAAAGCAGCAGCACAGAGAGCTCTGTTGAGGCATGTTAAAATATCTGCCTAGCAGCATGTTTACTTCTCCAGTGTCTGAACTGTTTGTGACTACAGTTAATAGACTGCTCTCAAATATGACTACTTCCCATTCCTACTCCCAGAAGCTGTTTTTTTAATTTAAAGCAAGGTTTGTGAACCCTGCTCTTGACACAATTCTATACACTCTCGTTGCATCAGACTGAGCTGGCATCAGATAGCTGTGTCAAATGATTTGTAGTTGCATGAACAGGGTTATGACCAGTGTGCCACATCTTCACTTCCTGCTTAATCCACCTCAAATGCACTTATATATGGGTGTGAAGTTTGACTCTAAATGACAGACTAGAAATTGTTGATTGATAGAGTTACACTTTATAGTCACCTTATTGGTTTCTTGTGTTGTTCATCACTGACAATGCTGATTTTCTACAAGTTATTAACTTAGTGGATTTTTGCAGCTTTGAATCTTTTGAATATCCAAAATAGGTTGTTTTGCCTGTATCATTTGTCTCTCTCTCTCACACACACACTGTGGGAAACCCCTGTCTGCCCTGTAATGAATGGTTATCCTTTGTTCTATCTAAAGCTGCACAAATTATAAACGTTCATAAAAGGACAAAACATCCATCTGAAACCACACATACACACACATAGATCACAAACAAACGGACACAACAAGACACACCCTGCAGACTTAGTAGGACACAAATAGCCTATATGGGATATCCAGGATTCATTCATTCACACACAGACAGGCTGGCTCCCTGACATCCTGACATGCGCAGCTCTTCACATCACGTAACGTAGCAGAAGTCTTAATTATTATTATATCAGTCACATTCTCCACCACAATAAAGCGCCTCCCTCTCCCCGTTGCAATTATTAAAATGCCTTGCGCGCGAACTCCTGAGTGTAGCCGTGTCTGCGCGGTGGAACTGGGTCACTTGGCCACTGGGGATATTCTTCCAGCCCGCTCGGTCTCCACACGCATTGGGACACTTTTTGTTTAGTGTTGGCCAGTGCCAGAAACATTTCGAGGGTCACCTCAGAATATACTGAGATAAGTAACCGAGGCTGTCTGTGAGCGCTCGGTACGCTTCTGCATCTGGGACACCGTATAATTTCTTTCACTATAGTGACCTACTCACACACGAATGCGCATGCACTGAAAGCTCACACACGTTCACACACAGACACATTAAACACAGACAGGATGTATATTTTTCTTTGAGAACAATACATTGTCTCGCTTCAAACTCACCCAGAATACCAAGTTGAAGACAAACATCAGGTATTTGATGCACATCTCTCCTCCCGACAGCGCAGCCATGGCGGTACTTGAGCTATAGATCACACTTCTGCCGGTATCACCTATTCAAACTGACGCTAGAATAGAGAAGACCTTCTAAATAACAGTCAGTATGCAGAATGAGCGGCACTGCTACGTGCGTTGTGCTGTGCCGCCGGTAGTGGTCCGCCCCCACACACAACGGACTGCAAAGGCAAAACCTCCTGTAGCTTTTTTTCTCACATTATTCTTTAAATTTGTTTTCCCCTTTGTTTATTTAAAATAGCTCTACATTTTTAAAACTCAGCACTATTCTTATATTATTACTGCAGGGATATTTTGTGGGACTTTACGATGTCGACATTCTTTATGGCATTTTCGTGGCATTTTTATCACTGAAATCGAACTCATATTCTTGTATAGGGGCTTGGAATAGGGGCTTGGATTAGCATTTGTGACACTCAGTAGGAATTTCTATCAAGTTTTATTGCACTGCTTTAAATATTTAGTTTCTTCAAAATAAGATTACAGATTACTTTATTTTCAAATGGAAGCCCATAACTCTCATTGCCAAGGGAGCCTATATGCTCAGTGTGTGTCTTCTCTGCATAGTCGACAATTGAGCAGCAATGCTCTGAACAGCAGCCTGCAGCACCCTGGGAAGTGCGATGACGTAATTCTCACAGAATAAGAATAGCACTTTCGCAGATAGAATATAGGCGACTGTACATGAATGAACACGGTGCACGAGCATGCCCATCGCGAGCTACTTCTCTCCCAGGCAGACAGTACGCACGCACACACAAACACAAAGTAACCAACCTCCTGTTATTCAAAACACCAGTTTGACTATTTGTAGTATCATCTATCTTGGTATTTGTGTTGTGTTGTAGGTTTTGTTGTCTGCATCAAGCTTTCTAACCATTCCTGCTGCAGTGTACACCACATTTTACATCCACAGACAGGTAAAACAGATATTTTGTCTCAGCTTAATTACAATGTTTTTATGTTTTGCATTATTGTCATTGAATACAGGCAATATTTAAAAGACACTGGGCACTACTTTCTAATAATGCATACCCATTGAAAGGGGTTTATAAGTTGTAGCTAAAGGCTTTATTAATGGTTAATTATTTACTAATGCTTTATAGATTAGTTATAGGTAATTAATAAGAACTTCACCAGAAAAAAACATCTTTTGACCATTTATATTCTGGAAAAGGGTTGCAGAGCATCTGGACCAAAATCCATATATTAACTCATTAACATTCACAACTTGATAGATTGTTGTAAAATAAAAACAACAACTTTATTAATGGCTTTCTTAACATCATAAACTACGGTTTAATTGATGGTTGTCACTTTATGACTTATTATAAAGTGAGAAACCTGTGAGTATTTATTACTGGATCACCAACATCGATTACCAACATTAACAACTGCATTGTTATCAAATAGAAACATCCAGACATGCTATTACTAAAACGTTTTAAAGGTTCTGCACACACAGGTGTTTTCAGTTATTCTGACCAATTAGACCTCTTCTCAGGTTGGAGGTGGGTCGTGGAGCTCTGATAGTAATTGCATGAGGTCACTGGACTCCATCTACCAGCAACAATCATAAAGGTGTAGTTAGCCCCACCCACACCAACAGGTGCAACAAAGCTAACAGGGAGGGAGGGAGATGTCAATCAAGCACAGTCTGTACACGCCCACACAGTCCTGAGAAGAGGACTAATAGACCTTTTTCACAGGAGACATTTAGGCATGTCATGGCAGGAAAATACAGGTGTAATAAAACAAAAATAAAAACAACTGCATTTCATCTAGATGAGCTAGTTCCATGGTCCTGCTATTGTGCATGCTGGCCCACTGGCATAGCCTACTGGGATACGTGATGGATAACAATCCATAACAAAATTAGTTTCACTTGTGCTTTTCTTGCTGTTGCAAGTCAAAATGTCTGCTGTGAGAAAGGTCTATAGGACTTTTCATAGAAGACCTTGTGACATGTCACAGTAAGAAAATTAATGCAGCTGAATTCCATTTAGCTGCTTCACTTTCACTTCAATTTGATAGGCATATATTTGGACACACAATACAGATGTTTTAGTGGTTACAGATATAAAAGGTTGGCTTGTTTATGTTTGGGAGTGTGACACTGATTGTAAATGTTTGTGTTTTTATAAATGTGTGAGGAGATGTTTTTTCTTTCGTTCTCTGTCTTTGTCTTTTTGTCAGATGATAGGTGAAGTTTGCACCTGAGAGTGTTGATCCATACAGATTCCCAGTGTGTGTTGTGTGTGTGTCTGTGTGTGTGTGTGTGTGTGTGTGTGTGTGTGTGTGTGTGTAAGTTTGGCGCAGCTTAGTCATGTGTTTGTGCATTTGGCACCACCAAAGCAGTGTTATTGCGTGAGATATCTCCAGTAAGTGTGTTTTCCACAAGAATTGTTTGGGTTGGCGCCGATACAGATACGTGTGTGTAGACCAATCACTCAGCCAGGCGATCAGTGGGCATATCCTGGTATTGTCCTGCTCAGTGTGTTTGATGGTGTCAGTCTGCAGGCACAGAGTTGTGGACAGAATGATATTCTGCCCTTTTTGACATAACCTGGCGAGGGGAGGCTTTAAGGGAAAGCCAATGACAGCTGGGCGGGGGTATGTTCTTTGCTATAAAATAGAGCTTTTGGGGTGGTTGAGTGTCTGTATGTGCGACAAAGTGTTTGACCCTCTTCTCAGTTTAGCCTATGTTTGACACAGACCATCACTGTGTCATTATGCCTTGACTGTGTGAGGTCTAAAAGTGCAACATTTGGATTCTCTGATTGTGTTGCCTTTTCTGTGCAACTCTGTGGATTAACTGAGTCTGGAGCTATGGAGGTAAGAGAACTGGAGAAAGGGGGTTTTGAAACAAGCTGTGCACAGTACACAGAGTAATGTGATATTTAGACATTAGAGGATGATGGTGATGATGATGTTACAGGTGATGATAATGGAGAGCATATATATGTATACATATATATATATACATATATATATATATATATATATATATATGTATGTGTGTGTTTCAGGTGTGTATGAGGAGGTATTTGCGAGAAATTTGGGTTCTCCTGCATTTGACAGGTGAGTTTGACATCAGAGCATGTCCAAATGCTTTTTGGTCTTTGCACTCAAAAGTCTTATAAACTATTAATATGTGAAATATTTCATATAAGATCTACCTTCAATTGCATTTTGGTGTATTTTGGGTGTGTCCAGCTTGCGTGTCAGCAATGACAGGGAGATGCAGTCTGTTCGGACGACACTACGTTCACACGTTTGATGGGGTATTATATGAGTTTCCTGGAGACTGCAGCTACCTACTGGCTGGAGACTGCAACCATCGCTCCTTCACACTGCTGGGTGACTCACACTCAGACAATTCAATAAAGAATGAAAAACAGATTTGAAATCTTAATAGCATCTGATGCTCATCCAGTATAATTCAGCGGCTTGTGCATAGCCACTGCCATGGGTTTGATTCTCAATGGAATGTGTGTGTTAAAACAGTGTATGTACTTTAGGAGTACTGTATATGAGACATTTTAAATAGGTTACTCATTTATCTTCCCTTTTTAATTTTCTGAAGATTCAAAGATCATCGTTGTTATTTCAGACTGTTTTTGTTAGTCAAAGATTTGATGTGTATGAGAAGTAAAATACATGTTGTGTTCAATCCGCAGGTGATTTTGTCAGTGGCAAAAGAACTGGAGTCACTCTGTTTCTGGGAGACGCCTTTGAGCTGCACTTGTCTGTAGACGGACGACTCTCACAAGGAGAAAAAAGGTTGAGTAATTTAAGTTGTCGTGCAAAAATCATCAATTATGTGTGTATTCATGTTGACTTGTTGCAAAATCACCCCACAGTTTAATTATGGCGAAACTTGATGTGTGTCTTCTTTTTTTGTAGACTATCTCTGCCCTATGCATCTCACGCTGTGTTTGTGGGCTCAGAGCTCGGCTTTTATAAACTCTGGAGTGAGGAATTTGGCTTCACTGTTACCATTGATATTGCAGCCAATATTGCCTTGATACTGACCAAACACCATGCCAACCACACATGTGGCCTTTGTGGCAACTTCAACTCTGTATCAGATGATGAATATACAGCTCAAGAAGGTAAGATCATGTGGGCAAAAGGGTAGAGTCAGAAGTCTGTATCTGTATGTGAATGTTTGAAAGAGGAACTTGGGAGTCTTCATTTTTACTGGAATCTAGGAAATGATTTGAGTCACCAGCACTTAGCAACAGGAAGAGTAGCAACTCAGTACAGGAAAAGATAACAAGGTAAAAGTAAGCAAGAGAAACAGTTGTGGTAGGATGAGATTAAGGAGAAATCTGTCAACCCGTTTGTGTGTTTTCAGGATTCCTAACAGAGGACAGTTATGACTTTGCAAATTCATGGGCAGTGAAGGGGGCCGATCAGTCATGTCGACGTGTCTCAAATCCCAGCCAATCCTGTAACAGCACAAAACAGACTTCAGGGGTGAGAGGACACTTTACACACACGTACATGTGGACAAATATCAGAATCAGAAATACTTTATTGATCCCCGAGGGGAAACTCTTTTGTTACAGCAGCTCGCCTAAACGTCAGTGCACACAGGAATAGAAGTAAGAGAAGCAAAAAATATAATACACTATAATACAGGTCTGAAAATAAATTAAGTACCAAGTGGATATAAGTATAAAATAAAATAAGTGTGAAGTACCAAGTGGGTTTACCGGTTGATGATAATAATATGGTATGAGGTAATAGTGCATGAACTGTCAAGTTAAGTGTAGCTTATTAAGGTTTTAATGAGACAAAGGATATTGCACAGCAGTAATAGAGGTATGAGTAATATCAATATCAATAAATAGGGAATTTTTTAACTAAAATATTGCACGGGAGTATTACACAGAATATTTCCATATGTCAAGTATTGCAGAGATGTAATGATCAATGTCCAGTTTAATGACTTAGGGTCATATAGACTGACACTTAGAGGGAGGAGTTAAAGAGTTTGATGGCCACAGGCAGGAAGGACTTCCTGTGGCGGTACTCCTTTGTTTGACCAGCACGTCATGGAGCGGATGGGAGACACTGTCCAAGATGGCATGTAGGATGGATGGAAACCGGGGTCACCGGTGCTTTGGCCCTCCGTAGATCCACAACCAGCTCCTTAGACTTTGTCGCATTGAGCTGCAGATGGTTCTGCTCACACCATGAGACAAAGTTACCCACCACAGCCCTGTACTCAGACTCCTATCACCGCTGATACATCCCACCACAGCAGAGACATCAGAAAATTTCTGAAGGTGGCAGGACTCTGTGTGGTAGCTGAAGTACGTGGTGTAGATGGTGAAGAGGAAGGGAGAGAGGACAGTCCCCTGAGGGGCCCCAGTGTTGGTGGCCACGCTGTCTGACACACAGTGCTGCAGGCGCATGTGCTGTGGTCTGCCAGTCAGGTAGTCCACAATCCAGGACACAAGGGGGGCATCCACCTGCATCGCTGCCAGCTTCTCTCCCAGCAGGGCTGGCCGGATGGTGTTGAAAGCACTGGAGAGGTCAAAAAACATGATCCTCACCGTGCTTGCCGGCTTGTCCAGGTGGGTGTGGATGCGGTTCAGCAGGAGGATGATGGCATCCTCAACTCCAAGCCGGGGCTGGTAGGCGAACTGAAGGGGGTCCAGGAGGGGTCTGACCATGGGCCGCAGCTGCTCCAGCACCAGTCTCTCCAGGGTCTTCATTATGTGGGAGGTCAGTGCCACCGGTCTGTAGTCCTTGAAACCACTGGGAAGCGGCGTCTTCGGCACAGGAACGAGGCAAGATGTCTTCCACAGAACAGGGACCCTTTGAAGACTCAGGTTGAAGACATGTTGAAGGACTCCACATAGCTGGGGGGCACAGGCCTTTAGCAACCCGGGGCTAACTCCATCGGGGTCCGCAGCCTTGTTTGAGTTGATATACATGTGAAATACATGTGTTCGGAACTTCTATAAGGTTGTTATTACATTTTACATACCGGCAAACAATCTGAAAATGGACAGAAATTTCTCTTCATAATATAAAACCTTTTATTTAAAGAAGCAGCACAATTTCATAATCTTTAATCAAAAATCTTAATACTTAAAGCCTTAACGCTCCAATGGGGAAGAGACCTCAATCTCATTAAAAAGGAACAGCTGGTAAGCAAACAGATCTGGTGTGGGTTTCAGGTGTGGGTTTCAGTTCTGTAATGTGTATACTGCAGTCTTTGTGGGTGGACTGATATGAAAAAAATCAGCCCGTTTTAGCAAGAACATTTTGTTCCACAGGAACACTCACATATGAGAGAACAGTAAAAATTAGATGTTAGTTGAAACCACCAGATGTCATCAGCATCTCCTTCACTAACTGCAAGTCTTATATATTTCCTGCATCTCTGTCTATAGAGAAGGAAATGGATGCTCTTTCAGTGTGTAACTGAGCTTCATGCAATAACTCCCAAAGTCTGACTAAGTGAGAATATTAATTTAAAAGCTAAAGATATCTTCACCGATATATCTGAGTATTTTGTTGTATAATTTCAACTGTTGCTGTTATTTACATGAGCTGACAAGACATGACAGCTCATGAATACTAACGTTTTCAGTCACAGACAACTGGGGTCTTGTTAAAGTTTGTTTCAGTTACCAAAACCTGTAACCACTAAAAGCAAACAAAAATTAACTTCACCAACTAATATGTAAATAACTATTTTCTTTTGCCTCATGTAATGGAATTCTGCTTTATTTAACCACATCGCTCACTTTAACTTAATTTTGCATGTGTGTGTGTGTTGGCGTAGATTTTGTCCAGCTGCAGTGTGTTGCAGACGTCTAGTGTGTTTCTACACTGTGCCCACCTGGTCTCTCCTGAGGCGTTCCTGTTGCTGTGTCAGGAGGAGGCGTGTCACTGTGACCAGAGAGACGGGACTGAAGACTGTTACTGTCCAATCCTGTTGGAGTACGCTCGCACGTGCCATGCCCATGGGATACTTCTTCGTGGCTGGCTGGAGGAGAGCCAGTGCTGTAAGTTTGTCAGTCAATAAGAAGGAAGTTGCAAGCTATGAAGTTACATTAATATTGTAAATATGTGTGTTTGTGTGTTCAGTTCCCAAGTGTCCAATTGGGATGCAGTACAGTGAATGCACCAAGTCTTGCTCTACAACCTGCCATAGTCTCAACATCCAGGAGGTCTGCAAAGAAGAGTGCGTGGATGGCTGTTCATGCCCTGGTAACCTCCCACTCACTATATCTCCCTCTTTCTCTCTTTCGCTCTGTTACTAGTAGTGGTAACATGGTGTGTTTGTTTTTCAGTGGGTAAGGTTTTGGATGGTAATCGCTGTGTGGAGGTATCTCAGTGTTCCTGTGTGCACATGGGACGGCATTTCCCTCCAGGAGCCACTATCTCTCAGGACTGCAACACCTGGTGAGAGAGCAACATGCATACAGAAACATGTATAAATACACAGATAGAGAAGTACTGCTATATAAGAAATACAATGCTTCCTCACTAAATTGTTTCTTTCCTGCAGTGTGTGCCGTCACGGTTCCTGGGAATGCACCAATGAAGGCTGTCCTGGTGAGAGAGATGTACAGTAGTAGTCAATGCACTGGCTTACACATTCTACTGGTAAAATAAAGTCCTGGGTTGCTCATTTCTGGCGTTATGTCTCTGTGGTCTGTGTGTAGGTGAGTGCTTGGTAGTGGGCCAGTCTCACTTCAAGACCTTTGACAACAAGTTCTTCACCTTCATTGGTCACTGTCAGTATCTGCTGGCAAGAGACTGCACAGATAGCGGGTTTTCTGTCATTATTGAGAACGTACAGGTAAACATTTTTTTTGGGGGGGGGGTGCTCTTCTCTTCCTGCCACTCGCTCTGCTTGTTATCTACAGTATTTTGCCTGTTGGTATTGTGTTTCAGTGTGCAGATGATCAGGATGCTGTGTGCACACGCTCAGTGACGCTCAGCCTGCCCTCTCTGGAAGACATGACAGTGAAGCTGAAGCATGGAGGAATTGTCTCTGTCAACAGCATGGACATCCAGACCCCAATGCATCATGGTATGCCACGTTGGCAGAATTGTGATAAGATCTACATTTTACAGTCCCTCTAAGCATATTACACTGTACTGTATATAGTATTATACTGACAATAAAGCCTGAAGTTTATGAGAGAAAATAATAACTACACTAATTATGTGTTGAAGAGGACAACACATGGGCTCAAAGCAACAACAAAAAGAAACTGTTTCCATCCTGAAAACATAAAAGACATCAGCATCTAAACATCAAATAAATATGAATCCATTTGAATATCTTTGTTGACCTGATATCTTGAGATTGGTCAATTTTGTGATCATGATTATCAGCACAATAATGTTAATCACTGGAAAGACTGTTATTTATTGCTTCAATTGTTTACATCAACCTATATATTAAATTCAGCTAATCAGTTCCCTGTGTATGCAATTTTACAGGCCGTCTGCATATCCAGAGATCTGTTCAGTCTTCTGTACGTGTAATGTTTGGAGATGACCTTCGTCTGGACTGGGATGGGCGGGGCCGCGTGCTTTTAAAGGTACAACAATTATGGAATAATGGATAAAGGTATTTTTTGGTAATAGTAGTATGTAAAAAGCAAACAATTTCTGAATTCTGTCCACCTCCCCAGCTGGGACCACAATGGGCGGGGAAGACTTGTGGTCTCTGTGGTAACTACAATGGTAACCAAGGTGATGACTTCTTGTCTGGATCTGGTCTGGTTGAGGCGGGTCCGCAGGTGTTTGGCCAATCATGGAGGATCAACGAAGACTGTGAATCCACCCACAAATACGAGACTGACCCGTGTGCCAATAACCCCAAAAGAGGTATATACACCCATATACAGTATGTGCACACATACACACATCAACACAAAAAATACAAAAAAATTTACCTTTAATCCTCCTTCCTCTTTTAGTGCATTTTGCAGAAGAGGCATGTTCGGTGATGATGGCAGACGTGTTCAGTCCATGCCACTTCCTGGTGAACCCGGGTCCGTTCCAGCAGTTCTGTCGTTACGATGTGTGTGCGTGTGTGGACGGTGAGAAGTGCCTCTGCTCTGCTCTGTCTGCCTATGCAGCTGCCTGCGCTGCCAGAGGAGTGCTGCTCAACTGGAGGTCTCCCTCACTCTGCGGTAACTCTCACACTGAACTAACTAACATGTGATCATTCATATGCACACACACTAGTAAACATAAAAACATTTAATTCCATTTTTAGACAAAAGACAGCATTGCAGAGCAAATGCAAAAGTCAATAATAATCTGGGTAAGCCATAACTTTAAGTAGGTGAAGATCAAGACATCAGCACCACATACAAATCTGAATATGAATAACAACAGTCATTACAAGCAACAAAAAGCTATCACAATTCCAGGGACAGTTAAGTGGGTACACAGCTTAACTGAGAATCGATCCCTAACCCTCCCCTGATTTGATTTTGTCAGAGCTGGAGTGCACTGGAGGCCAGGTGTATGAGGCCTGTGGGAGTGTGTGTGACCGGACGTGCCGTGCTCTGTCTGGGGCTGAGGCAGGCTGTGAGGGGGAGAGGGTGTGTGAGGAGGGCTGTTTTTGTCCTGCGGGAAAGTACCTGAGCGACTCTGGAGAATGTGTGACAGCCAACCTGTGCACTTGCCTGCATGATGGACAGCTCTACCAGCCAAATGACATCTATGCAGATCACAACAGCATCTGGTCAGTGACTGTGCATGTGGATACTCAAAATAATACTAATTATAATATGCTAATAGACATTGCATTTCATAGATAAACTTTCAATGTTTGTGTGTTTTTTCTTTGCTTGTGTGTGTAGCTACTGTGAGAATGGGTCCATGCGCTGCAGCTCCCCTGAAATTAGCACTTTACTGTCTGACCTCTTTAATGACGATGACCTGGCACCATCCAGAGGTACAATTTCAGTATTTTACAGCATTAACTAACTTCATGTAACCCAACTTCATATTAGTGTTTGTTTTTGTGCATGCAGAGCGCCGGTCAGCGCAGTGCCCTCCTCCACTCGTCCGTGCAGAGTGTGATGCAGGAGAAAAAGGCCTGGAGTGTGCCAGAACCTGCCAGAATCTGGATCTGCCCTGTGTCAGTCTCGCCTGCATCCCTGGCTGCCTCTGTCCACCTGGCACAGTAGGTGGTGTGTTATCTTTGTATGTGTGTGTGTGTGTGTGTGTGTGTGTGTGTGTGATGTAGATAAAGCACCAAACATCTAAAATTGATCATGCTGATTAAGTAGCGGATTGATTTCAGGTACGTCATCGCAGAGACTGCATTGCACCAGAACAGTGTCCCTGTTACCATAACAACAGGCCATATGCATCAGGACAGACCATCTCTGTGGACTGCAACACCTGGTGAAATGATTGTTTGCATACATGGTTCTGAAGGGGAGTACCTGCACTGTACTTGCTTAACAGGCTTTCTCGATGTGTTTCACAGTGTGTGTGAGAACAGGAAGTGGCGCTGCACAGAGAAGGTGTGTGATGGTGTGTGCAGCACTGTGGGGGAGGGGCATTACATCAGTTTTGATGGCCTCAAATATTCCTTCCCTGGCCTCTGCCAATATGTCCTGGTCCAGGTAAGAGACAGAGAGATCCAAAAAGATTTCCAGGGTGGATTGCACAGTACACTGGCGTGAAAACTGAAAAATGCTATATGCATTCATTTAATTTAATCTCTCTATCCTTTTCCTACTTTTGTCTTCTTCTACTTTCACTATCAATAGGATATGTGTAACGGAGAAGAGGGTTCATTCAGAGTGCTGGTGGAGAATGAAGCCTGTGGAATTGTGGGACATCACTGTGCAAAAGCTATCACGATCTTCTACCAGGGAGGGTTGATTGTAATGCAACATGGAGAGGTAACACACTCACAAACACACACATACCCATATTGTACAGTACCAACTCACATACGCACGTGTAGGTAATGGATTTAAAAGACAATAAAAATATAGTTGCAGTGGTGAAAAAAAATGTGAGACATGGAACATAACTTACATATAACATTACATTGCAACAAGCTTGACAAATAAGATGTCACAATAAAGGTTTCCTTCCTAAAACGCAACTCAAGTTTTTTATAATCATGCAACCAGAAGGAATCATCAGAAATGAAGAACATTTTATTAAAACATGTAGCCCTTATTGTATAATAATCAATAAAACATGAAATGGACTTTGTTTGCAGAGACCCTTAAACCTGCCTGTTTCTATAGCTAATGGTGATGTACCTGAACGTAACTGTGAACACAGATCTTTGACTAAATTCGGCTTCACATAAGACTCTGCGCTGTAGTTGTCTTTCATGAAACAGTATGTTTGTAATTTAGGTATGTATATGTACTGTACATGCATAGTAGCTATGCGCCAATGAGCATGTGCACAACTTGAGCTCCTTATCTGATTATTCACTTGTGAGCAAGTGATGCCTTTTGCATAAAATTTGAATATAAACCATAAAAGAATTGCAATTTGTAAAGCAGCAAACTTCATCACACAGAACTAAAGGTCGACCTCTCTGTCAGATGTCTGACACATTCATAACTTATACTCTGCTTTACAGTCTGACAATCTGACTCAGTCTTGTAACTTTTCAGACTTGACCTGTGAGTATCCCATATGCATCCATCTTTCTCTCTTGCAGGTGAAGATGAAGCGGCCGGTAGTACAAGGCTCACAGGTGGAGATTGTGCAATCTGGTCAATTTTACACTCTGCTGCTCGGGAAACACATTTCCCTCAGCTGGGACAAGGGAACTCGCCTCCTGGTTCACATCTCAGCCGCATACAGGGTACTAATGTATTATAACATTACTTTTGACTGATTTATCCTTGTTTATTTTATTTACATTATTTTATATTAAACATGTCCTTGTTGTTGCATACATTTTATTGTGTGTAGAACCGGGTGTGCGGTCTGTGTGGTAATTTTGATGGGAACGTTAACAACGACTTGATGAGCAGTAATAACCAGCTGGAGGTGGACTTCTCACACTTTGGGAACTCCTGGAAGGTTCTTCCCAGCTGTGCTGATGTAACACAGGTAAAGTCCACTCTTACATTAAAGGGTTGGTTTGCTCAAATTACAAAATAGCGTATTTTCTCCCTAGCTTTGGTTTTATATTATTTATATCCATCTCTGAGATTTCTCCCCCACTATGATACAGTGGAGGTGAATGAAATTTTGTTTATATTGCTCACAGCATTTAAAAATTCATTACATTATTTATTTTCAAGATTTAACTGCAGCATGTCTTTCCAGACACAATGTTACACTGGATAAGCAACAATCTTCACTGTGAACAGTTTTCATTGTACCCAAGAAATTGTCGCTGGAAGTTTTACATGTTTCAAACTATTAAACAAAAAATGTATTGCATCCCATAGACACACATTAGAAATGTATTGAGACCTGTCTTGTAGTAGAGTTAAGGATCTGCTGTGAAATTCAGTACAGCCTGAAAAACTGGTAAAGGTAAGTAGGGGTTTAAGAAAATATTGATAGACTTGAGCACATATCTTTCCTTTGCTCGGATTGCACACAAAGTAGTGCTATGATGTATGATGTTACAGGGACTGTGATAAATACAAATGCAGATTCCCCCCGAAAATCAGAATATATCACCTTGCTTACAGTATCGCAATATATTGAATCTAACCCCTATATCATGATACGTATCGTCTCTCCAGATTCTTGCCAATACACAGCCCTAGTGCTATACCGTGTCTGGGCCTGTGAAGGAAAATTTACGGCCAGATCTGTTAATATGACTTAGATGTGGCTATATAGAGTAAGGTTCCATACATGGTCCAGATCTGGAGCACTTAGGACCATAGACTTTTTGTTGTTTGTGGGCAAGTTATAAGTATACCAGGTGGGCTGTCAATGATTTGATAACAAATGAAGCTGACTACATGTTTAGTGTGATGGATTACCTACCTCAGGCAAGTCTGTGACTGTTGACTTTGGTACCATACTAACAGTGGTTGCCTGGAAGGTTTGAGATCATGATTTGGAAAATTATTTGCATCATCATGTAAAGTATGCATGATGTGTGACTAACTAATAACTAAGACATTCTACAGTACATTAAGAAAGAGATAAACACTGTCACACTAAGTTTGTTTGTGGCCTTGTGTGTATAGATACCCGCTCCTTGCAGCGACAACATTGTCAAGTTGGTAACAGTTGAGCAGTCGTGTCGTGTGATCACTGGTCCTCTCTTTAAAGAATGCAACAGCCAGGTAAGTGTAATTACACACTTGATATACCATGACACCACATGCATTGTTAGGTTCATGCACTTGGTCCTCTCTTAACCTATTCTTGTATGTCTCTAGGTGGAAGCACAGCCATATGTAGAGATGTGTGTGGAGGCAGCATGCTCTTGTCCATCAGTGGGCGACTGTGCGTGTTTCTGTGATGTCATTGCGGCCTATGCTCAGGCCTGTTCAGAGAGGGGTGTATCCATCAGCTGGAGATCCAATGATCTTTGCCGTGAGTGTGAAGAAATTCTGTATGATGTTATTGCAACATGTTATTTTCTGGCTGAAATACACACACAAACAGACAGTGTCTCTCAATATATAATAATAATAATTAAAGAATTCTGTCTGAAACACAAGTCATCTCCCGTGCACCTCTGCTCCTTTTTAAACTACTCTTAAAGCTAGTGTAGCTAGTGTTATGTTTTTCAGAAGCATTTTTTGTTATATTTATATTGAGTTGAAAACAATAAAAATTAAAGTAATAAAAAGAGGAAATGATTGGCTGGTCTACCTGCCTATCTACTGACCTACCTACTTACCTGCCTACCTGCACACACTCTGCCTGTTCACTCACTGCGCATGAAACTGTGTTTTGGGGGAGTGGCTGTGGAGGGAGGCCTGAAAGGGGGGTGGGATTTTTTCAGTTGGATGATCTAGCTGTCAATTGGTAGTTTCTCCAACTTTACCTACCCTAGCTTTAATGGTAGAGTTGAAAAAATGTACTTTACTCTCTGCATTTCTGAATAGTTTATTATACAGGTCACAGATCATATTTATCTTGACGAAAGAGACCGATATAGTCAGGATTGGTCAAACGCAGAGGCCAAATTTTGTCTTCTGTTGAACTTTTGTTTCCTTAGCCATGAGCTGTGAGGAGTTGAACCCCAAGAGCCCAGGTTTAGGGGAGGAGTTATGCCAGTGGAGGTATAATACTTGTGGCCCTGCCTGTCCAATCACCTGCCAGCACCCAGATCCCCTCCACTGTTCGCTCACATGTGTGGAAGGTTGCCATGCCTACTGCCCCCCAGGTGCCAAAAATACTCACTGGACATACAACACTCTCAAACACAAAATATTTGCACATGCAATCTCTAAATACAGTACAATACATATAATTGGATACATTCTTGTATATACATTCAAATAGTGTGGGTGAGTTTAACTTTAACCTTGTTTTTCTTAGGCCAACTGCTGGATGAGGTGGCCATGCGTTGTGTAGATCCCTCTCAGTGTAAGGTGTGTATCCATGAGGGTCAGAGAATCTCCCATGGCAACAAGGTCATCCTGAACCACAATGACCCCGACCACTGCAAGATATGGTACTGCTGCATCAGAACACTTAGCAACAAGTCTGGATATTTTGGATTTGTAATTAATGCTTTGAAAAGATTATTTGCACATTTAAAATGCTTTGTTTTTCTTTTCTGAAGTCACTGTGACAACAACACCCTGAGCTGTGAAGTTTGCACCTCCTTCACCATGTTCACCACTCCCACACCAACACCTGCCTATGCCACCTTCACGACCCTTCCCTTCACCACCTTGATGCCTGAGGACACATGTGACCGCGCCATGGATCTGGCATTCCTATTGGATGGTTCAGAAGCCCTGAACGAAGACGAATTTCAGGCAACCAAAGAGTTTATACTGGGAGTGGTTGAACGATTCCGCATGGGCTCAGCTCACACTCGAGCCACAGTGCTGCTTTACCACTCTGGAGTCAAAACATATGACCTGCAGGTAGATAGACATATATTGTATATGCGTGACACAGCAAAGCGTGTATTCTTGCACAAATATGCAGTGCTGCATTAAGCATTCTGTAGAATAATACTTCATTGATCAAATTTAGTTCAGAAATAAGCTGCTTTGCTGACTCACAGAAACTGAATGTCATAGTAAAGGTCTACACCCGGTTACTTGATCTTCCTGTTTTTCTCCCTCATTTATACCTGTAGGTTCAGAAGTGGTTATTTAAGAAGACCGTGCATGATCTGCATTACACAGGAGGAGATGCAGCCTTCTTGGATGAGGCTGTCAAGTATCTCGTTATCAACATCTATGACAAGAACAAGCGTGAGAATGCTGGCCGTGTTGCCATCATCTTGACCGCTAGTGCCAACCCTCGCCCCGTCCGTGCCATCACCAAGATGCTCCGCAAGAAAGCCATCACCACCCTGACAGTGGCATTGGGTCCTGGGGTAAACATGGGGCAGATTAATGACATCACCAAGGCTAACCCAGAAAACAGGGCCTATGTGCTTAGTAGCACAGGTGAGCTGCCTGATCGTCTGTTAGAGCTGACAGATTATCTCTGCACCTTGGGGATGGAGCCCGAGGTGGCAAAACCTCCAACGCCAAAGACCACTCTAGGTAAAACTCGCCAGATCGTGACCACCACAACCTTGGCTCCTCGTTTGGAGCCCAACCCCACACACCACCTCTCCACCACCCCTACGTCCATCACCACATCGCCATCTTCCATCTCTCCCGCCAAGGATGTGACATTCATCCTGGAAGGCTCTGATTCAGTTGGTGAGGTCAACTTTAACAAGTCGCTCCACTTCCTGGAGGAAGTTATCTCACAGCTGATAGAGGAGGAGGAGTTAATTCGTATCACTGTGATCCAGTACTCAGTAACGGTCACTGTGGAGATCAGTCGGTGGGAGCTGAGGCGGCAGAGGACCCAGCTGCTGCAAAGACTGAGGGAGATTCATTGGAGGGGTGGAAATAAGACGAACACAGGTTCAGCTGTCACTACGACTTTTCAAGAAATGGCTACAGTCCAGTCTTCACATGGTCCCACCCCTCCACAGCTGGTCTTCCTTGTGACAGAAAATCCACCTACTGACACAGTGACACGCCCGCCATCTACGAGCACCCACACGCACGTGTATCCCATTGGCGTTGGACCAAAAGTACGTGAGATTGACTTGCTACCATTCAGCTCCCCTCAGCGCCCGCTGATGGTTGATGACTACAACCGTCTGACGACCCTGGTCCATCGTGTAGTCAATATCACACACACCACAGTCAGGCCCCGCTCTCCTACACTGCCACCCCTGGTCCTCCCAACGCTCTCCAGCCTACCACCCTCAGGTACAGAAGACACACTAATTTCAATCATTTAGTCCACAAGGAGTCCTTAGCCTATATTAATTTGTGAGCATATCTTTGCACAGTGCCATGTAAGAAGCCTGTGGATGTGCTGTTCCTGTTGAAGGCTGGAGAGCAGATTGAGGACATGAAGACATTTGTGAAAGCTTTCATCAATAATGCTGACATAGGTAGGTGTGACCCAGCCCCTAAATACCCTACTACATTTTTAATGTAATGTGCATTGTAATTTACTGATGTGTAGTATTTTTATTAGTTCTGCCTGAGACAGATACGCCTTGGGAAAAGAATGCTCTGATTCAATTTTGATAATTACCTGGAGCTGGGAGTGGTGTTTCCAAATAATTTCAAAGTGTATGCCTTAAGGGTCAAAAATGTATTTAGCAACAGCAATTTAGATAATTACTAAGTAAGTGTTGTGTGGTATCCCAGTGTTTTCTAGTCATTTATTTAGATAGTGGGAAACAAGTTAGGAACACAGAGTAAAGAAAACATTTCAGTTGCAGCTAACATGTCGTTTCAAAGGTGAGCTTGAGAACATTTTTAGGATTTTTACATGGCATTAAGATACAGTGATTAAACTCCTTGTTTATGTGTGCAGGGCTGAATGGCACTCAGGTGAGTGTGGTTCAGTATGGAGACACCAACACAGCAGAGCTCACCTGGGGGGATGAACAGAGCAAATCCCACCTTCTGAACCTGGTGGAGAGCATGCCGAGAAGGACCACCGCTGCCCCTGCACTAGGTATTGGACACCAATGTGTGGAAACACATTAAAGCAGACACACACTCACACACAGGCTCACTGTCCTATCTTTCTGCAGGCTCTGCGCTGCGATTCGCTGTGCAGACAGCCATCTCGCCAGTCAGTGGTGGAAGAGTCGGTGTAGCCAAGGCTGTGGTGATGCTGGTGACTGACAAATCAGCTGATGATGTCAAAGAAGCAGCTAATGAGGCACTGGCAGCAGGTAATTAAGTCACCACTGACATGATTAACCTCAGTTCAAAATTCAGTTGGCATTTTTCCATCCTCCATCTTCTTCTGTCACAGATCTGCTGTAGTTTCACTGATAAAAGTCTCCTCCCTCAGGTGTGTCAGTGTTCCCCATCGGGGTGGGACCAGGCTATGACAGGAGTGAGCTTAGTGTGCTTGGTCACCATGGCAACCAAGACAACTCTCTGCACTTGAACAGCATGGATCAGTTGCTGATGTTGCTGACTCTGGACCATGGCTACACAGAGAGAATCTGCAGAGGTGCTTACAGACACACACACACACACACACACACACACACACACACACACATACAGTAAAAATGATTAATTCTAAGAAATAAATCTGTTCTTTAGTATAGTTTCAATAATAATACATTTATGATGATGGTGATAATTAATCATAATGATGATAATGATTGTTATTATTATGATTTGCTTTGCAGCTGGTCCACCAGGACTGTGTGTTGATGATAATGGAAATGAGAGAAAGGTGAGTAATGTCTGCTGAGGTTGAATAGAAGTTACAGCAGCCACCTTTTACAGCTATTACAGCATCACTAATAAATTGTGTATCTCTCTGTTAATGTGTTTCAGCCTGGTGAGTCATGGCTACTGGAGGACGGCTGCCACTCTCTTCTGTGCCATCCCAGTGGGGCAGTGACGGTACAGAACCACAAAGTCAGCTGTGACAGACTGGAGCCGCCAGCCTGCAGAAACAACATGCCACCTGTCAGAGTCCAGGAGACCTGTGGCTGCCACTGGGAATGCCCTTGTATGTACATCAAAAGGATGAAATAGCTACTGAAGTTTCTAGCATCATATTTAGCCTGTCTATATTAAGTGCACATCATTTCCCACTTGGGCTGTTAACAATGAATGCTGGAGGCTTGCATTCCAGTCTATTTATACTGACTATTAACAGATCACATGTTTCTGGCTCCTGTGCAAACACTCTCTTCTTCCTGCCTGGTTTGTGTTGACAGGCATGTGTATGGGCAGCTCCACCAATCATGTGGTGAGGTTTGACGGCTTGGCGCTTAGGCTGGATGGGGAGGGTTTGTGCTCCTACGCACTTCTCACTGTCAGCAGAGGCATCAGTGAAGGGTCAGAGGTCAAACTCCACAGTGGACCTTGTCAGGACTCAGCGAATTACAACCAGGTCTGCATGAAAGCCATGGAGGTGATCCATGGAACGCATAGACTGCTGCTGAAGGATGATATGACGGTAAGTTACGTGTGTTGCTGGTCAGGATACCTGCACTGACACAAAAATTGATCATTATGTGTGAGTCTATAAAGGGTTATTTACTAACTGTGTGTATATGTGTTTGTTTGAGCAGGCAGTGATTGATCGGGAAGAACTTGCACTGCCATGGCGGTACGCTGGCATAGAGTTGGTGCGTTATGGAGGAGTGATGCTGCAGCTTAAGTCAGACCACGGCTATGTCCTGACTTTTACTCCTCAGAGCAATGAGTTTACCATCACACTGCTCAGCTCCTCCACCACTGGCCAAACTGCTGGACTCTGCGGTAATATAAATACAGATCCATTTATTCAAAACTGTAAAAAGAGTCATCCCTGTTTGTCTCTCTTTATTTGCTTCTGACCTCTGTTCTCTCTATATCTTTCTTCCAGGTGCCTGTGGGGAAGAAAAGTTTAACGTCCTTTCTCTCCGTAATGGCAGCTCGACCACTGACCAGCCAGCCTTCATCTCGGACTGGACTGTAGCTGTAGATGACAGTGTGTGTCTGCCAAAGCGGAGAGCATTGTGTGTGTCTGGAGCAGCGATGGGATGTCAGGCCCTGCGATCTGAGGTGTTTGAACCGTGCCATGCGCACATTCCTGTTCAGGTGTTCCTTGCCAAGTGTGAGGAGCAGGCATGTGAGGAGTCAGATGTGTGCGAGCTCATTTCTGCCTACGCACGCCTCTGTAGACAGAGAGGTGTGTGCGTGGACTGGAGGAGCCCCCACCTCTGCCGTAAGTCAGTTTTTGATGTGTGGATGTGTATATGTTTCATTTTACTTGCTGCAGTGGGCACGTTTTAAGACCCAATCTGAGCCAAAACTTAAACTTTAGCCTGATCTCTGTGTTACAGCATTACGGTGCCCCAGCTCCATGGAGTATGATGCATGTCGGACAGGGTGTGTAGAGGACTGTGGTAGCATACAGACGTTGCCAGGCGACTGGTCGGTTGCCAGGGGTAACGAGTCCTCCTGTATGGACACACCTACTGAGGGCTGTTTCTGTACTGGAGGGACGGTTTTGCATCACGGACGGTGTGTATCACCAGAAGCATGCAGGCAGTGTGTAGACCATCATGGACACACATATATGGTGAGACACATGAGAAGACAAGAAAAATATGACTGAATGTGTGAGGGAATGATGCAAAATCTAAATCAACTTCTTAATTAAAGAAACACATGCTAATAGAATTAGATGGGGCAACCATTGAAGTGTTCGCAATTAAAGTGTGCTGTGAGCTCCCTCTAGTGTTTAGCTCTAATATAACCAAATACTGCACTAAAGAATTAACATGCTTTTATTTGTTTGTACAGTATCTGCAGAGTTGGGTACCAGATGAGAACCCATGTTTAATTTGCATGTGTTTGGACCAACAACACATCAACTGCACTGCCCGGCCCTGCAATGACATCAAAGGCAAGCACCCCTTCTGTTACTGCTTCGTATGCTCTCACAGTAGTATCTTTTATCTGTTTTTGCTAAAACATGAATTATATTACCACTGTTACATTATGGGTTTAGATGTAACAATTTAACAATTAATCATCTACAGCTCCAGTGTGTGGACCCTGTGAGATACTGAGGGAGAAGAGAGAGTCTAAATGCTGCCCAGAGTTTGAGTGTGGTATGTAAAAAAAAACTATGTGTCATTACAATGTTTCTATTTTCACATTCAATATTACAATAGCCTCATCGAATGAGAGTGGGAAGAACAGACCAGTTAGTGTACAGTTTAAGCACTGTGTGTGTGTGTGTGTGTGTGTGTGTGTGCATGTGTGTGTGTGTGTGTGTGTGTGTGTGTGTGTGTGTGTGTGTGTGTGTGTGTGTGTGTGTGTGAAACTAATGTCTGATATCTTAGATATGTATAGATATTGGAAGGTTGGTGCTGAACAACAGAATATATTGCTCAAACATCAGAGCCCTAATGCAACAAAATTAAATGTAAAAGTTGATTTTTTGGCATTGACAAATTAATAAACCTCTACCTCCTTAATATTGAAAAAAACATTAAAGCTAATTAGATCTGGATAAACATTTTTCAGTGCTCTGTATTTATCAGGCACTTGCATCACAGAGTGTATATCCTATCCAACAGCAACAAACTGTCTCACTCTGTGATTTTTCAGTGTGTGATCTGGTGAGTTGTGACCTGCCTGAAGTGCCCCGCTGTGAGGATGGTCAGACTGTGGTTCTGAAAAACCCTGGGGAATGTCAGCCTATACATGAGTGCGGTAGGCCATTTACACAGTCTCTGTGATGTTCGAGCTCTGCTTTGCTCTGGCACACACACACAGACATGAAACAGAGCGCACATCCACGTGATCTCTTTTTACATGTTTCTTTTCATCTCTTTTCCCTCTCAGTCTGCAAAAGGGAAGAGTGCCCTCTTCAAGCTCCCCCCGCTTGTCCCGCACATCGCCAGCTGTCAGTGAAAAAGACAAAGTGCTGTGACGTGTTCGAATGTGGGTGCAACTGCCAGAACTCCACCCACGCCTGCCCTGCTGGGTTTGTCACATCCTCCTCTACCAACGACTGTGGCTGCACAGAAACCCACTGCCTGCCAGACGAGGTGAGTGTGTGTTTGGATGCATCAGTTGCATAAATGTTTGTGCTGTTACTGGTTAAACTATCCTGTTTTCTTATTGTGTGTCTCTCCAGGTGTGTGTGGTTGGTGGCGTGGTTCACCCAGTGGGGAGCCAATGGGAGAAAGGGTGCGAGAAGTGCAGTTGCACCGAGCTACAGGACAAAGACACGTCGCTGCACATTGCTCAGTGTACCCCGCCTGTGTGTGATCGAACCTGCCCTCGGGTAAGACACACACACAAAAACACCAAACATACACATTTGCATTATGCGTCTATAACCATTAATTTCTTATATATTTCAGGGCTCCACATACACTCCATCAACAGGAGAATGCTGTGGAAAGTGCACACCAACCAGCTGTGTGGAGTCAGTGGGAGAGATGCGAGGGGACACACTGATTGGGGGAAGCCTCAGACATGTATGTGTGTAGAGAAATCATACATGCCTAAATAATATAGGCAAACCATTCTTAGTTGTTATCCTTTTCCTGTAATTGTCAATGTAGCGACCTGCATGGCAAACCCCACTGCTTTGGTTATGACAAATGTATTTTTTCTCCCACAGTAGAATCTGTAGAATTTTATACACAAGTTAATGTGTTTTTTAAATAACAATCACTCTGCTCAGGCAATAAATTTCTGGCTGTATGTGCAGAAAAAAAGACAAATGTATATTGTCGATGCAGCTGTTTCTCTCTTAGTTGATTTTAATCTCATATCTGTCTGTTTATAGGTGGGAGATGTATGGCGGTCTCCACATGAAAAGTGTGTGTTACATCAGTGTGTGAAAGTGAAAGACGACGTGTTCATCTCTGCAACAAACGTCAGCTGCTCTGGGATGAACGTTCCGTCCTGCCCGCTGGGAACAGAGTTACGTTGTGACACCCAGGATTGCTGCCCCCGCTGCCACTGCGGTAAACACACATACATACACAATTACACACATAGGAAAATATAGGCAGAAAATGAGTTAGGAGACCGCCTTCAACTAGCAGGCACGATTTCAAATGTCTGAATCGTCAAGCTTTCACTCCACTAACTTTCCCTTTAATGATATCGCACACACACTGTTTACATACCAAGTTGCAGTTGCAGTGTCTGTCCAGCAGATGACTCTCTCATATTGGTGTCATCCCAGAGCTGGTTATCCTGATCTGACCTGACAAAGCCTGGGCTTTAATATATTGTGTAATGCAGGCAATACAATATTTGTGATTTTCTTTCTACAGCTCCTATGGATGCCTGTGTCCTCAACCACACTGTGATAGGAGTAAGTCATTCAGAAAAGCAGCACTCTTGTTTCATATTTGAACATTTTGAATGGTGCTTTCAGTGCTCCATCTGGATCTGTGTGTGTTTGTGCAGGCAGGGGAGAGGCTGATGGTGGATGTGTGTACACACTGTGAGTGTATGGTGGAGGATGGTGCTGTGCGGAAATACAGACTGTCCTGCAGAAGAATCAGCTGTCCCACTTGCCCCATGGTAACCATCATCCCGTCATTTTTTTTATTATCACCATTATCATTTGTCATCATCATCATCATGACTAACCAATAAATTCAAACGCCCATCATTTTCATCAAAGAGTCTCTATTCCACTGACCACATTCCCTCCCTGCTCATCATTAAATTGTGGCCACATTGTTTCCCATGATTCACTCCATTCACAGTGGTAAGTAGTGAATTATTTATTTGCACAAAAGGCTCCAGGAAAATGTACGTCTTTGTGTTTACAGTCCTGATGTCTTCCTATATGAACTAACATTCAGTACTAACCACAATGTTTTCAGGGATACACTCTGCAGAAGGAGGAAGATGCTTGCTGTGGTCAATGTGTTCCCACTGCCTGCTTCATGCAAAAGCCAGATGGAAAACTGATCAGTCTGCCGGTAGGTGCTTTTCAGAAAAGACGATTCCTTGCTCATGAACCCTGTCACACACAAAGAATGCAGACATACTGTAGCACTCATTTACTGTTGCAAGAAAACTTCATAATGATGATGATGATGATGATGATGATTATATACATCATCCAGCTGGTTTCAGCACCACACTATACTCTGCAATGCTATACTATACTGTAACATATTATACTATGCTATGCTTTACCACACTACACTACACTACACTATACCACACTGTTATACTATACTATAAAATACTGTTCTGTGTAATGATGTACTATGTTATGCTATACTATACCAAACTAAACTATGCTATACTCAACTATACTATGCTATACTTATGTATACTATGCAATTCTTTACCACACTATACTATACTTCATTATACAATGCTATACTATACTATAATAATCTCTACTATACAAAACTGTACTGTACTTCAATATATTATTCTATACTTTACTGTACTACACTATATGATACTATACTATCCTATGCTATGCTATGCTATGCTATACTATACTTTACTATGCTATACTATATTTTATTATTATATACTATACTGTGCGATAGTATGTTATACTATTCTATACTATATTACACTACTATATTATTCCATACTGTTATGTTATACTATACTATGTTATATTACTGTATACTATACTATACCATACTTATTCCTTGGATCAATAGGGTACTGTTGCCAAAATAAAAAAACAGACATGGTCCTATAATATTTGTCTTCATTCGTATACTGTATTGCATTTCAAAATGGAGAGAACGGCTTTTAAGCCGTAGGGATGGACAAAAATACTGTATGTATGCCTCTCTCCCTCCAGGTGAACACCACTAGCGAGGACGGTTGCAACCTGTATACCTGTGGTGTAAACAGTAAAGGAGATATTGTCCTGCAGACCAGAGTGACCACCTGCCCTCCTTTTAACCGCCAAGCTTGCCTGGACCAGGGGGTATGACCGTTACACAAACTGCCCTCTATCCATCTCACACCTACACTTCTGTATCTGCCACACATTTGTATTAAAATGTTCTCTCCTGTTTGTTTTCAGGGGAAAGTCAGCAAAATTGGAACAACCTGCTGTGAGCTGTGTAAGTAGAGCTGTGCCCTCTGCAAGACTGGTACACTATTTTGAAAAATCTGGACACTCTGATTTTAATAAGAGTGTGTGCGTGTATGAAGGTATGGAGCCAGAGTGTCGGAGGACAGTGGGAATACTTAACTACATCAAAGTGGATGATTGCCAATCAGAGAACCAGGTAGAATTGCAATACTGTGAGGTAAGAGACTACACACACACACACACACACACACACACACACACACACACACACACACACACACACACACTTATTTAAGGATGATTAATACTTTCAACCCCTAGGATTAGCCTACAAAGTTCAATGAAATCATAACACTGTCCCTCACCATCCCACCTTTTCTGTCTCTCCCTGTGGTGCTGTCCATCTGCCATCTGTCTGTCTGTCTGTCAGGGCAAATGTCGCAGTAAGTCCATGTACTCCCTGGAGAGGGCCGCTGTGGAGCAGGAGTGTGTGTGCTGTGCTGCTGTGGAGACGGAGCCTCTCAATGTTCCCGTTCTGTGTGCCAATGGCACTCATAGCCACCACACTGTCCTGTCTGTCACAGCATGCGACTGTCTGTCCAAACACTGCACTTAGAAAGAGAGAGAGAGAGTATATAAATGCAGATGGTATGTGTGTATTCAAGTAAAATGTACTCATAAAAAATAACAACACAGATAACAATAAAACAAACCAGTTTCTGTAAGCACTACTTTTTTTGCCTGTTTTATTGAATATTCCTATTGAAATGCATGGATCGTTTAAAAGTGATACAAGATTTTCTGATTTTCTTTTTCATCAGGTGTCTCATATTACTTACGAATTTGAAACAAATTTGAAACATCAATCTATCACATTTCAATGAAATTAACATAAACAAAACAGTGGTGGAATGTAACTACATTACCTCAATCTTTAGTACAACATTGAGGTACTTGTACTTATTTTCATTTCATGCAACTTTATACTTCCAGTCCACTACAGTTCTGAGGGAAATATTATACTTATTACTGAACTATATTTATTTGGCAGCTTTAGTTACTTTACAGATAAAGATTTTACCGACAAACAAATTATGGGCTTTTAAAATATGATGCACTCTTATAGATTAAACTACCCAACAGTATATAAAATAGTTCAAATTACCCCCCACCTTGACCACTTTCAACACTTACACATTAATGCATCAGTAACTGTTATCTAGTAATATATAAGTAATATATAGATAAGTATAACACTCACATGAGGCATTTTCCTACATTATGAGTACTTTAGCTTTTGACACTTTAAAAAGGCCTACATTTATTTAAGTGACATTTTCAATGCAATGCTTTTACTTGTAATGGAGTATTTTTATACTGCAGTATTTTTACTTTTACTCAAGTAAAGGATCTGTATACTTCCTCCACTACTGAAAAATGCTTAACATTTGGTGGTTGCACTTGCACAAAAGCAAAAGTTCGCTAATAAAAGTTGCTTCTCTCCATTTTAATTAATTAAATGATTTGGGGTTTTGGCTGCTACTTAACATTGATTTGCAGAAATAAATAATGAATAAATCAATCAGTAAAGAAAATAATTTTGCCGCTCTATATGAGATAATAAGCTTATTTTTGCACTGATTTATTTTTTTTGCCTCATCTGAGATGCATGCCTGCAGAGGGTAGGCGAGGTTTACTTTCAAGTTTGGTCACCTGTAAGCTCTTTCTTCCCTCTCTGGCTTACACACACACACACACACACACACCTCTTGCATCGGTAATATGCATCACACCTTCTTTTCCCTCCCGTGTGAAACGGTCAGGGAATTAGCCGCCCTGTGCGCGCGCGTGTTAAGCCAGGGGTTCCGGGAGCGCGCGCGGATTGTCCACCATCTCAGCCCTTCGCCAGGCTGTGCACCTCGCGCGTCTTGTTATCCAACTGCATAACGAAGAGCTGATCCTCCACGAGCACTGGTGAGTCCACTTTTTTTTTTACTTTTCTTTTATCTGAAGTGTAATAAAAGAGTGCTCCCTTGACCTTTATCGCCTTTACTGTCTTATTTAAATTCCCTACTGTTGTTTTTGACGGCGTCTTTTTGCACTCTTGCACTCGTTTATTAGAACTATAGCTGCTTGTGGGCACAGCAGGCTACTCCATAAACAAAGCATGACTACTGCTTTTATTTTTTAACTCCCCGGTGGATGTTGCAGTGGTGCGTGGCAGGGAGCTGTGGCTGTTTTTTCCCCTATCCGACCATCTGGTTGCAGATAACTCTTGAGCGTTTAATTAAACACATATTTGTCGAATAAGCAGCTCCTGACAACTGCCCGGGGATTAATTAGTCAAAATGGAAATTAATTAGTTTGATGTAGCCTAGTCTGTGCTGTATGCTTTTGTCTTGAATTAGCTTTATAAAAATGAAAGCTCGCAGACAGGTGTACTGGTTCAATTAAAGTTTATTTATGTAGCGCCAATTCATAACAGAAGTTATCTCATTGCACTTTTCCCATAGTAGAGTAGGTCTAGACCGTACTCTTTGTAATATTGTAATACTTGTCTACACAGTTAAAATGAGTTTGCTGCAAGTCCATTTGATTCATCACATAATGTCAAACTGAATTCTTTGTTTGAGTTGTATGTTTCCTGTTAGGGCATTAGAAAGGAGCAGGCAGCTGTTAAAATTAGCGATGTGTAATCTGCTGTATTAAAGGAGAGACAGTATTAGATCGCTCCCCTGTTGCCCTCTGCCCCGTTAATGTTAGTCTGAGGGTGCAGTTGGCCCTCTTGCCTCTGCTGTTGAGCTGTCAGCAAGCTTACAGGCCTTTAAGCCCTGCGCTGAGACGCACAGTTGGACGCATTTGCGCACTCTTCTTGTGCCTACTCCAGAGTGGACAAAAACAATATGGTCTATGTTACCATAGATTAAAATTCGACTTCTGTGTTGTGATTTTTTTTTACCCATTCTGGGAAACTGCTATGTGCAAAGGAGCAATTTTGGCAGAATTCAATGAAAACTATTATATCAGAGTCTCGCCATGCAAACCCCAGCCCCATATATAATAAATAGATGTTGTCTTTCCTTTTGCATATAATAACTATACTGCAGAATCTGTTCTTGGCAGAGATTCTGTGCAGTTTAATTATCATTTTCTCTGTTCTTATGGAAAAGAACTACTAAAAGTAACAAAAAAAACACTGAAAAAGTTGGTTGCTGATTTTATTTTTCATCTTTCCTTTATTTAACCAGGTCTTGTTGAGATTAAAAAGATGTTTTCAAGACATACCTGGCCAAAAGGACAGCATAAAAACATTGCACATTACTCTACACATTGTTGTATTTGGTTGTACTCATATACGGAGGGTGAATATTAAGAATATGAAAACAAATCTGTACGTAGTCTGTCTCTGATGTTCTGGTAGATGCTTCATTAAAGTGCCTGCTAAAGTGTGCAGGCATATCGATTAGCATGAGCAATATAAACATTCTTGGAAGCTGCAAGAATATCAGCCATTTGGGGAAAAGGTATCATGACTAATGATCCAAAACACCATCTATAATGCTGTCATCTTGGGACCCAAGATAAATATGAACGATCACAAGAGGGTTAAAGGGATAAGAAACAAAAATATATTCTGTTACATAAAATTATATAACTTTTTGTCTGACTGTTCTCTAAATTTTGTTCTTGTTTTCTAACCCTTAACTGCTAAAGTACATATTCTCTATTTCCATCTTGACTGTGTTTGGTAACACATGATAAACTGGGATTATCATCGATGTGTGCATATGTGTAAGGGGATTGACTGTTGAAGCCCTCTGTATGTGTTGTGTGTGCGCTGTTTGCATAACTGACATGCATGTCTCATGGCTTTCCCCGTCCCCTGTGTCTTGGGCAGCTAGAACATGTCGTTTAAAACTGTAATGGCACACTGTTGATCCCCTCTCTCTTTCACCTGCAGTCACACATAATGACGGAGGAATCTGTATGGCACCTATACTTAGAGGTGTCTAAATAAAACTAAAGGTATCAAATACTAAATGACTCTAATCTGTAGCTTTCACTTCCAACTACCTGATCCCTTAAGTGACTTTAAACTGTGTGATTACTAAGATTGATACCATGTATACATTCATATTTTCTTGATTTAATCAACTCTTAACAGAGAGGTCTTAGAAAAGACTTGCATCACATATTGAAATGTGTAAACTGCAACCATGTGATGAAAAGTGTCTCTATGTAAAATCTGGTATAAATTAAATGAATTTTGTCATTCAAACATGGCAATATACATTTCCACTGCTTGTTATAAGTAAAATAATTTAATTTCATTAACAGTCACTCACAGATGATAGACTCCTATTTCTCTCAGGTGTGAAATCTGACCCAGTGGCAACAATGTCATTCTCACTGATAGAGCCATGGAAATATGACAGATGTGTCCCTATTTATGTTTAAGAGCATTTGTAAGGAAACAGATTTGACGTGATATTTCAGAAAACAAAAAACTATTCACATTGGTGCCAATATTGTCATCTAGTTTGTTACTTCTGGTCTTGAGAAACTGAACTGCAAATTTTTTGGACTAGCTGTGACATTTTGTGCACTTACACTTTAAAAAATGTTCCATATCTTATGTCTGTGGATTCAAGCCTGGGGACACACATGTGCTTCTAGTGGTGTGAGACTTAACTACTCAGTTGTCTTGCACTTCAACACTTCATTCTTCATCTCTAAAGAATGAGCCCAGTGACCAAATTACCCCAACAGATTGTAAACTGTGCCGCTTGGATTGCAGTGTGAGCTTAATCTGAGCCTACAGCTTCATTTGGGTAAAAAAGAGATGAGACAGCTTAACTTTGACTCATAGTTGATCTGCCAGTCTAAAACAGCTACTACTGTGGTTTTTCAAGCACAATATTAAAGTATGATGGTAGAGAAAGTAAAATAAACCTAAAATTGATCTACAATGTGAATCTCTGGCTCGACATATGTAAACAATAAATAACTGCCACAGGGTATTATCGACTCTTCAAAATTAAAGAAAGCCTGTTCATTCAAAGAAAGTTGTATTTGTATGGTAATGTAAATATTAACTGCATTTTCTAGGCTAAAATACTGGTTCCCAACCAGGGGGTCAGCACCCCATGAGGGGTCAAAGATAATTCTGAGGGGTCTCCAGATGTTGAACAAATGGAAGCACATTTCTGCCAGTGGAGGAAATCCACAAAAATACAGGTTTATTTTTCATTATTACTTTTCCCCCCTCATAATTATGACCTATAATTGAAAGGAGAATTATGAGAGAATTTATCATCATAAATTCTGAGATCTTAAGAGATAAACAGAATGAAAATGAGATTGTATCTCATTGTTAGGAAATATATAATAACTATGAGATAGTATCACATACTTGTGTGTTAATAAGTCATAATTATGTGGAAAAAACACTTAGTAGTCAGAAAAAATTTTGGTTGTCCATTTTCTCCCCAAATGGCATTAATGGGCTTCCATATTAGCATGAAATTCTGTTACACAGAATTATATTTATTTTTTCAGACTTTGCTCTGCTTTTCACTTCAAGACAGACATCGCTTTGCTTTAAGGGGTCACAATCCAAAAAGACTGGAACATGGAACATTTTTTTCCAAACACACCAGAGCTGCCAGGTCATCCAAACCTCTGAATACTGAACTCCTGTATTTTCTTTTCATGTAGCAACAGAGGGATGAAACGGAAAAGAACGTTTGCCTGTCACCACAGAAATGAGTGAGTCGTCGTCCATTCACTCGGCGAAGCTTGTTTCATTGGCCCGATCGCTGTCCGGGCTTGGGCTTGATGCCGCCAATGGAGGCCTTATCAACCCCCCTCACAATGACGAGTCCCCTCTTCCGGTATGGTCTCCTCTGAATGCAACCACTCACATCCTGTGGCTTTAACATCCTGCAGCAATATGACAGCTCTCTCTCAGCTCAGGTTTACCCTCCCTGAGCTGACACACATGGAGCTCTGCCTAATTGCCGTGCTCTTACACTATAGTACTCCATAAATTCCCTACTTGTAACCCTCATCACTTATCTCATTAATTACCTGTGTGTGCTTTTGTGTGTTTGCGTAGGAGTCCGGCATTGATCTTGGCCCTGGGCTTTTTTTCGCTGATGGTAAGAGAAAAGTGGACTATGTACTTTGCTACAAATACAAAAAAAGGTGGGCATCCAAGGGTCGCCTTTCCATTACATCCAATGGGAGCATACCAATGCCATTGCCGGGCCGATGGGAAGCAGAAGTAGAGTCTGGGGAGGCAGGTGCACCTGCAGGAGATGTGGAGGAGTCGAAGCTGTCTGAAGAGGAAAAGGCTTTAATGAGGGAGGAGTTTGAGGCGGGACTACTGGAAGCTGGAGTACAGATTGAGCGTGATAAAGAGGTGTGTATCTGCTTTTACAGTGCTTTCACCATGATTATTTTTTCACCTGCTGTACACTGCAATAGACATTTATGGGTCAGCGCCGTCCTTAAGTGATGTGGCCACAAATCCTGTGATTGGACAGCTGCCAAACAGGTGGAGGATAAGACTCAGCCTGTCCCTTGAAGCTGGAGGACATGTCTGCACCCAAAATAAAGAGAGAACTTTTTTAATATCAGTGGTATATTATAGGATACCATAGTAATGTTAACCACAATAATAACAATGAGAAGTATGTTGTATGTCTTTTGTCATGGACTGTACAATTAGTGCAAGTGTGTGTGTTTGTTTTTTGCTTTTGTATTCTGTATGTGTGTGTGTGTGTGCGCATGCATGTTTGTGTGTGTCTGTGTCTGTGTGTGTTTGTGTCTGTGTGTATGTGGTTGTGAGACGCTTGTGTGTTAAATCAGCTGCTGTTTTGGTTGAGGATTAAGACCGCTCACTGTAAGTGTGAAGCCAAAGGCCAGATTATAGGGCCTTATTAGAAAGTGATCCACTACTGAGAAGTGTGCGTGCTGGCACATGAATGTTTGTGGGGGGTGATTGGTGGGTTTAATTTTGATTGAATGGGTAGAACGGGGCGCTCAGTGGTCCCTGTGTACTGTATCAGTGTGTATCTGTATCTGTCTGCCTGTGGCCAAATACGATCAGGCCAACGTTTCGGGAACTGAATAGTGAAGGATTCATTTGAATATTTAGAGTTGTGGATCTGGGAATGAATATGCTCAGTTGTGTTGTTTGTGTAGGCTAAAACATGAATTTTCTCATGAATGTGCAATTAATTTTGTACAATCTGACTTTGCAGCTAAACTGTGGAAATAATCTTCCTCATAGTGGTAAAATTATGTAGCATCCTTTAATCAAAATTCATCTCCTATCAAGGATCTTGCAGTGACTTTGCTTTTATTTATATTTTAATTTCTGACCAGTAGCTTGACAGTAGTGCACAGTCTGGTGACCCTGAAGACGCTGTATTAGATTTTAATGCTACACTAGAAAACTGCTGGAAACACACAACATTAGAGGTGTAGCAGGTGTTGTTTGAGTCTGTGTTGTATCTGCCTTGCACTAAGGTCATAACAGTAATTGCATGGGCAGGTTGTAATTCAGTGGTCCACAAGCTAGGTAATAGCTTGTTACCTTTCACATGATCAGAATTGATAATTGACTATTTTATGGTGGCTTTCAGGAGGAGGATTGGGGGTTTCTGGGCTTGAAATAATGGATTCCCTACAAAACAGCCTCATTATAACACAAAGTAGCATACATACTGGTTTAGAGAAGGCTCATCTAGCTGCATCAGGACAAGTAGCAGGAGCAATTAAATGCAAAGACAAAGAGAGTGAAGAAGACAAATACACAGCAAATCTATCCTATAAGCCTGCAATAGTAACTTTGAAACATATTTTTTCAGTTGTAATCCAAATCTACCAGTGGTTGATGTTATGAAGTTATGTATACAGTATAGTGCTTTTTATGTTCAAATTTCATATTTATCTATGTGTTAATGTGTGTATTTATGTGCAGAGGTCAAACGGCATAGGGTGTATTCGGCTGCACATCCCATGGCCAATTCTCAGTCGAGAAGCAGAGCTTCAGAAGATCAAAGTTGCCGTGAAAAAGGTCAGTAGTTTGACACAGTCATTTGCACACCCTGGTCTTTAATACTGTAGCTTTTTGTAACATATTTTTTAATATTTGCAGAAGATTAATTTGGGTGCACATCACAATCCCATTTTAAGACTAAGCTGTAGAATGTGACATGAATAGTGATAGGACAGATATGTGCAGTGTGGTAAAAACAATGTAGCGTGATTGAGTTGATTTGATCAAACTGTTTTCCGTTTATGTTTTCATTGAGCAGAAGTGCGAATTACGGAAACGGATGGGCATTGCTGGGATATGGGACTCTGTTGCAACCAAAGTCAACACACCATTTCAACCAGACGTCCCTGACTTTGACATCCACAGAGACTCACAGACACACGTCCATTTAAAAACCCTCAAACACCCTTTCATCAGAGACAAGCTCCACCTGTGAGTACCTGGACTGTCACATGCGCACATGTAGAGGAATGGTATCAAAAAACTAACCCACTTTAGGAGTCGCCCTTGGCTGGGGACACACGTCTCTCTGTTCAGTCATGGTTAGTGATTTAGATAACGCCCTAATATCTAAATCACCTGCAGGCTGTGTGCTTTTATCGTCCTTATCAAAACACGGTGGAGCTCTCACATAAATTGAATTTTTACTGTTTACACTACTGAAATGTGAATTACACAATCTGTGTGCTAATGGAACACAGCAGGTGACGAGGTACTTCCTTAGGTCGACCGAATATGTTTGATTTAACAAACACACAAACAAAAGAAAACTCTTAGTTGGCAAGGGTGCAGGTGTCAACGGTGATCCCACCACTCATTAATCCATAACTTTGGTGAACAAGTCTATCGTTAATATTGAACACTCACACTAGGTCTGTGACTGCCTCTTGTCATTTCCTGCAGGTATGACATCAAGTCAACAGAAACCGTATTTGACAATGCAACACGCAGCAGAATAGTGAGTCCAGAAACAAATATCTTCTAATTTTAAGTTATGAGGAATATTTTGTTTATGTTTTGCATATGTGTTTGATCTCAAATACCATTTGGACTATGCTATGTTTGCGTCTAGGTGGCTGAGATCATTTCACGCACTACCTGCAGACATACTTGCCAAACCACTGGTGAGGTCTAACTGTTGCTGTGGTTTTATTCTCCTTTTTTCATACCGTTCACATGCATGCTGTCAGTCAAATTTCATGCTGCCCGTGTTTGTATGCTATCGGTCACAAAACTGAATGTGTCCATGACACTGTGTTCCACTTCCTCTTTGTGTCATAAGGCATCAACTCATTATTGGCTCGGGGTGTCTACGACTCTGCCTTCCCTCTGCATGATGTGAGTGTAACAGAAATAGAAACTTCACTGGACAATGTGAAAGTATATTTGCTCAAAAACAATTCATACATCATATCATGTGCTTTATCTACTGTATCATATAGGACATCTTTGTCAATATATTTTCAGTATGGACATTAGATAAATGGGGAAAAAAGGGAGACTGAACAATTTTAATAGAAAAATACAGTTCCAAACCATTTGCTGCAATTATGATTGTGCATAAAATATGGCATACAGTAAGGCAGTGTGTCTCATATAAAGAGCTGGTACTTTTTTTCTTTAGGGGTCATTTACAAGGAGAGGACAGAAAGATCAGCGAAATGACAGACAGGTGAGTTGAGTGGCCTCTGATGGGTTTTTGACAAATGTGACTGAAGTGTTCTCAAACTAGCCTACTACTAATATTAGTGGAGTCATTAGAGATGATACATTCTTCTTATGGCAGGAGCAGGTTTAGGATTCAAATCGCTGGCATCACGGTTGAGCCTCAGACCTGTCACAAATACATCAGACATGTTAGATTTTTTACAACCAGAAAAAATGTGACACTGTAGTTTGAGAAGTGTTATCTGCAGACATTAGTCATTAAAAGGGAACTCCAATCAAAGTCTGTTTACGCGCCTTGGGGAATACTACTACATATGTGAAAAAAGTTGCATAAAGCCTTTTGTCTAGTATGCAATATATTAATAATCCAAAGCTATGTAGTTTGGTCTGAACACATAACATAGACACCACACATCTTTATTCTGACATTTGTATCCTGTATATATGTAATTATTAACTGTTGATTAATTTGGCTTTTACTTTTGTGTCATGTGCTTGTATGTCCTTCAGCTCCTCCATGAAGAATGGGCTAACTATGGAGTCATGCATAAATACCAGCCTGTGGACCTGATCAGGTGCTGAGCAGTTAGTGCAAACCAAAATAAGAAGTCTAGCTAAAGCTATAGCTTGAGACTGCAATGTTCCAATACCAAAGTGTTGAACTGAAAAAATATACTGATGATTTTGCTGTTCATAGAGATATACTAATATGTAAAGCCTGATGATGGTGCTAGGGTAAAGGCCATGGGGTTTCTTAAAATCTAAAGTAATTATTCCCACAGGTTCAAGCAAATTTCAAGGAAGTACTTCATATTAAATTAATCATTTCTTATTTGTAAAGTTGACACTTTGGCCTGAGAGTGGTTAAAGAAAAACTCATGGAGTGTCTAAAATAGAAAGAATCTATACTCCAAGGAGCATTAAAGTGTAGTTGATGATGGTGGAGCTATACTTCACAGGGATAATCTGGCCTGTAGCTTGCAAGATACGGTTTACTACTCTGGACCAGAGTTGGACCGACAAATCAACCGACTGATTGCCGTCCTTAGGCCCTGTGGCTAGTGGGGCAAAAACAGCTGCCAAACCCAGGCAGCTAATTGATACTTGCCTTTATTTTAACAGGAAGTACTTTGGAGAGCAGATTGGGTTGTATTTTGCCTGGCTGGGTGTTTATACTCAGCTCCTCATCCCTCCCTCTGTACTGGGCATCATTGTCTTCCTATACGGCATATTCACTGTGGATACCAATGTGCCAAGGTAGGCAGAAACAAACTCTTCAAACGTATGTATGCTTATCAAAAGTACATTATCATCAGACATGTGTTTATATTCTCTGTGTTGTTTTGTATATTTCAGCCAGGAGACATGTGATGACAACCTGAACATCACCATGTGTCCGCTGTGCGATGGAGTGTGTGACTATTGGCGTCTGAGTACGGTGTGCTCACTGGCCCGAGCATCATACCTGTTCGACAATGGAGCCACTGTCCTCTTTGCTATTTTCATGTCTCTGTGGGGTAACTACACATTCTAATACACTTTCCTAAACATGTTACAGCAGGTATATTTCAATAGACCAGACCTGGACACTGACAGGAGAAATGACAGTTGGTTTAATTGCATCTGTTTTAATTCATTCTTTATTTATTTAACCAAGATACACACTTTAAGATAGGAAACATGCTCTTATGTGAGCCCTGGCCAAGACAAGACAGCAGAAGAAAAAATGTTGTCACCAAAAAATCATTGCAATGGGAACAATCATGCATAAAATCAATACAGCAATTTTACATTCAAATCCTTGAAGTGGAGAAATCATTGCTCGTCTATCTGAGACAGACAATGAATTTAGAGAAACAAGTTAATGCTGCAAGGTTAAGATAGCGTTCTTTAGTAAAGATGCTTGGGTGGAGGAGTCGGGGGCATGAGTGAATGGATATCAACATCAAGCTGCTAACTGGCATGTAAATGTACTGTAGGCCAACTTTGAGGTGGTTCATGTTTGTATGACTTCTAGTGGAGTTACATTATGTAAGTATTCAGCTCTGAATCCTTTGAAATAGACATAGCCATCACTATCAGCCGCTGAATATTTGTCAATATTGGGTCAGTTAATTTTTTGTTAGACAACCTTAATATTTATGTATTAAAACATTTGCTTTGTTGTGTTTGCTTAACTTTTAATCTGTATTGAACCAGGCTAAGAATGCTCTCATAAAGAGAAATTCTGTTGCTCCGCATATAGTAAGCTCATTGCATTGCTCAAGGGCACACTAAAACATTATTGTACACTATAAAACTTTCTTGTGTGGTCAAACAAGCGGTCAATGATTTTAACATATTCTTTCGGTGCATCTTCTTGTAGCTGCCTGTTTCCTTGAGCACTGGAAAAGGCGACAGATGTGTCTGAAACATACCTGGGACCTGACGAGCTTGGAGGATGAGGAGGTACAAAAATAGATTCAAGAATGCTTCACATGCACAAACTGCGCAATAAACACACACATGCATGATTTTAGAATAGACACAGTCAGAGCCTTAACTGCTTTGTCTTTATTAGTATGAATCTTTGTTTGTTAAAGTGCCAAGTCACTCAAAATGAGTGTTAACCTTATGGCCCGGGTCAATCATGACGACAAAGATCGGTTGTGCGTTTGCCTTGCAGATTATCATTAGTCTAATACAGTAACAGTGCCCTCCCCCTAACACACACATACACATGGCCACCCATGTATACATGCATTAACATAACTCTTTACCCTGTAAAGGGCTGTAATGGGATTGGCCTGTTCTTAAATGACTCAGTAGAGTCGCAACATAAACATTCCCACCCTAATGCAACTCTCTCTTCCTCTGTTTCTCTCTGTGTCTCTCTTCCATTTACTTCTGTCTCTGCTGCCTGAAGGAGCGAGTCCAGGTGGGCAAGTTTCTAAATCCATTAAATGTACCCACATTGAAATGAGAAGTGAATCAGATCCTGGTTTAAGAAGCTGTATTATTTTAGTTTTTTTTAGCATGTATTGGTATTTATTGGAGTATTTATAATCAGTTGAATATCAGATAATAAAAATCTATAATCCCAAATATTATAATATGCAAATATTCACAGTTTATAATACCCCCTTAGAGCTACAGATATGAGGTCATTGAACTCTCACTTGTGTAGGGACAACCTAAAACTGCAAATGTCTTGCAACAGCCATTAAAGTCAGAGAATATAGCTGTGTTGTGTGACTTTGTATCTTTAGGTTACTTTGAGACAGTAATTTCTGTAGCTGTAACTGGTGAATGAAGCCACCATACTGTAAAGTTGTGAATAGCTAAAACAAAAATATAAGTAGTTTATAAGTATTTTTGTCATGGATACATGTGTTTTAACATGAGCATGTATTTGCTGCAGGAGGAGCTGAGGCCTGAATATGAAGAAGCTTTGCAGGAGAAAAAAGCTAAGATGAAAGCACAGTCTAAGAAGAAGGTATTGTATCAGAGCATGTGTTTTTGTGTGTTTCAGAGGCAATTTTATGACTTGTAACACAGCAAGTACACATAGTTAAATTGACAAGTTTTCACTGACACATTTTCCTCACTGTTTTTGCTCTGTTGCAGTTGACTCAAGCTGGGGAAGGTGTAGATGGAGAAACAGACCAGATGCTGGCCTCCCAGGTATCACTGCACTGCTCTGTGTGATAGGGCATTATGTGGACGGAGTTGCGGGGGGGGGGTCACAAGGCTGTTACACTGAGATGATTTAAACTTGCTTCATAGCGAATGCTAACACGGATCTCACTTCTTCAATTACACTACACTCAGTGAAGGTAAATAACTGTTGCTATACAAGCAAATATTACAGCCCATCTTAAGTTGTTCATCTACAATAAAGTACAATTACAGATTAGCTCTGACTGTATGAGTTTATGTCATTGCATAAAGAAGAAACCCCCTTCACCTACAGTGGGTGGTTGAGTCCAAAGCTGCTTACCTGCCTGAGATTAGCCCAGATTACTGATGGAGAGAGAAAAGGGAGGAGGGAGAGGAAGAAGGGGATTTCTGTCCTTTCAGATGGCAAACATGCACCTACCAGACAGAAAACATAATGTGTGTGTGTGCAGAACATGTGCTCAGCATTACTGCACATCACATACTGTACATGCATTAAAGCGTATACCAATGTGTGTGTGTTTTTTTTCTGTGTACCCAGTGTAATATGCATGTTTTTCTTGACAGCGAGAGCCAGAGTCCCTGGACATTGAGGATCACCTATCAGGTTATCTCATCAATGTGTCGACCTTACTATTTCTGGTACTGCATTTATACTCTGTTTATATTATCACTTTTCTCCATCTGTCTTCCTTGTTGATCTCATATCTTATATCACGATATGATATTATTTATTCATTTATATGAATTATTATTATTTTTTATTAAGAGATCGGGCATTTCACTGAAATCAGAAGTTTTTTCCTTCCGTCTTAATCTAGCGTCAACACTAGTGACCCTAAATTTGTACTAGCAACATCAATCAATTCACTTTATTCCAGACAAGGTCCATATTAAACAAAAATAAAATCAAAGATATTAAGATAAAACAGTGATAATGATAAATGATAAAAAGAAATCCATAGATGAGAAGAAGAAAAAGATAAACATAGATATTTACATGTACCAAATATTAAAAACACACCATCATCAAAGAAAACAAATCCTTCTACACCAGAGTCTTGTCATCTAACTTTTTAACATTGTGGGCGTGTGTTGTGTGTGGTCAGATCTTCGTAACCTTCTCAGCGGTGTTTGGGGTGGCAGTTTATCGCATCTGTATGTTAAGTGTGTGGTCCATGAACCCTGATCCTGAAGCCAAGGCCAGTGTGAGGATGACCGTCACCACCACAGGCATCATCCTGAACATGCTGGTCGTTCTGGTGTTGGAAGAGGTCTATGGAGCGATCGCTGTATGGCTGACAGAACTGGGTATTGTATTTAATGCTGTTACAAAGTAGAGTATTAAATAAGGAATCCTTACCACAGAATGTTAGTTCAGCACTTTTATGTTTGGGCAGAACAAATGTCCAACTGGAGACAGAATGTGGCAACATGTTGGCAGAGTAAAATGACCAGCTGACTTTTTACTCCATTAAAGACAATGTTTGAGTGCCTAGTATAATAAAAAAAAATGGCAAGTAGAACAATAGCTTTTTTTTTATTAATGTAGACAAGGCTGCAGCTTGAGCTTTTTAACACTGCTCCACCCCAAATAAAAAATATTTTATACCAAATGGGCACTGAAAAGATATGAAATCCATAATTTCAGCATTGCATTATAATTTAAACTCAGTGTTTACAGTAAAATGCAATAAGTTTGCAGGATCGATTAAAGTGACATTTTACATAAGATGCCTCTAATTCTGTAACTTAACTTACATAACTTTAATGTTGTCTATTCTATCTTGCAAGAAAGTCATCTTAAGCCTAGTGTTTTTCTGCTTATATTTTTTCTTTGTATCACAGACTTTGTAAAACTCTTTTGCTATTGTTTTTGAGACATGGCAGTAGTTCTCCGACCAAAAAACCCAACAGAATTCATCTTAAACTGGTATCATAGATATGGACTTTATGATGGTAAATGAGCTGCATAGAGTCTTGATCTGGCTTGGTCTGAGTACTGAGCATTGGTTGAGTTATTGTTGGGGATCATTTTCTGGCCCCTGGTATACTGTGTGTTAAGTTGCAGTCCAGTTCATTTTTAGTTTGACTGTATGCATTAGATACTATAGTTTCAAAGCACAGACATGATGAAATAAACTGTAACACAGGTTATTTCTGCGTGAAAGGCAATGTTACTGATTTCGGAAGCACAAGTTTGGATGAAAGTCACACATTGTGATTCAAACACACCATTATGAGAGTGTGTCTAACATGTTTACGACTGTTATGTCTCCTTCCCATAGAACTTCCAAAGACAAAAGAAGAGTTTGAAGAGAGGCTGATCTTTAAGTCTTTCTTTCTCAAGTCCATGAACGCCTTTGCACCTATTTTCTATGTGGCCTTCTTCAAGGGCAGGTGTGTGTCTTTTATAAAATCTTACTTCACTCACTTCTCACCATTGTCTTTATTCCTTATCATGTGACTTGGTCCTCTCTTCATACAGGTTTGCTGGGCGGCCTGGCGATTATGTTTATGTCTTCGGAGACTATCGCATGGAGGAGGTTAGGTTCATTTACACACATTAGTGCTTATTGTTTGTGTATGTATATAAATCCAGTAAATGTGCATCCTAGTCTTGAGTAAATGTGTGTTTGTGTTTTTTTCCCACAGTGCGCTCCACCAGGCTGCCTCATCGAGTTGTGCATCCAGCTCAGCATGATCATGCTCGGAAAGCAGCTCATCCAAAACAATGTGTTCGAAGTTCTCATACCGTATGTATATATATATCTATTTTTTACTTCTACAAACATACATTTCTTGCAAAACTGCTTCATTTACCAAATTTCCAGTCTATGCTACCTTTGCTCTGACTCTATCCTCTGTTTTTTTTTTGCAGTAAACTGAAAAAGATGTACAGAACAATACAGGAAGAAAAAGGAAAGAAAAGAGCAGCAGAAAATGAGGAGAATGAAGAAGAGAAGAGACCAAAGCAACAATTTGACAAAGATTTCGCCCTTGAACCCTTTGAAGGCGTGACCCCAGAGTACATGGAAATGAGTGAGTCTCTTCTAGTCTGTTGCTAACTCTTTCATTCATGTCTGCAATCACTCACTATTGCAATCACACAATGTAATTTTTTAACTATGTGTACCTGTTTGCATGTGTGTATTAATATTTACAGTAATCCAGTATGGGTTCGTGTCTCTGTTCGTGGCCTCCTTCCCGCTGGCGCCAGCGTTCGCTCTGCTCAACAACGTCATTGAGATTCGCCTCGATGCTGCAAAATTTGTCACTGAGATCCGACGCCCTGATGCTGTGAGGTGTAAAGACATAGGTACAGATCACACATGAGAACATGTTCACTCTGTCAGTCTCTGTGTGAATGTGAAATAAGCTATCCTGGAACTTTTAATCACTTTTTTTCCCTTTGCTCCACTCTTCCCCTCCATTTTTTGTCTCTCCATGTCTGTCTGTCTGTCTGTCTGTCTGTCTTTCCTTTACACAAATACACACACCATACACACTCGGACACACTTCCTTTTTGTCTCCTTTAATGCACATGCTATCTCCAGGGATTTGGTACAACATTCTCTGTGGAATCAGCAAGTTCTCTGTCATTACCAATGTAAGTGTGTGAGTGAGTGTTTATGTCTACTATGATTGACTTCTGGCAGAGAATGTCTAACCTAAGTGATGTGCACAACAATTTACTTTTAGTTATGAACACTGACATCTCAATGAGTTTGATGTTACAAATGAAAAGTTCATCAAGTCTTTGGAATGGATCCTGCAATGAATCCTCATCATGTGTTGCCCTGTGGAGTTTTCGTGTAAACAAACAAAAATATTAATGACATTAATGTAGTTGTAGTAGGTAAATGATATTTTTAGTGTACAATTATTTATTATGAATGAAGTTTTAGCCTATAAGGTTGAATATAGCTGATAACCAGTTGATGTGCCTGCAGTAATTGGTACATGATGTATCATAATACAGTATTGTCATTTTCACTCGTTTGTCTTCTCAGGCATTTGTCATCTCCTTCACATCAGAGTTTGTTCCACGAATGGTTTACCAGTACATGTACAATGTAAATGGCACCATGAATGGCTACACAGAGCACTCACTGTCCTACTTTAATGTCAGCAACTTCCCACCGGGCACTGCGCCCACCACCACACTCATCTCCGGAGTCTCCATGTGCAGGTGAAAGTGACTCTCTTAACCTTGACCTACCTGGATTTTCCTTTAAATCCATGAGCCCAGCAGCTTAACTCTTACTTTACCTAAATTCCAAACTTGTCTGCATTTTTTCTGTAAAATGTGGCATTTATAGAAGGGTTTTTACTGACGCAAGTGTTTCTAGTAATTACCAGATTTTTCTTCAACCATGTTTATTCTTGTTGCTCCAGGTTCCTCCTTGCTAATACTCACAATGACTGTGTTTTTCAGGTATAAGGACTACAGAGACCCACCATGGGACCCAGATGCCTACACCTTCTCTAAACAGTACTGGTCTGTCCTGGCTGCAAAATTGGCCTTTGTAATATTCTTCCAGGTATGAAAATAATATTTACAATTGTGGTTATTTTGTTAATCTCAAATCCATGAACACCTTTGCACCCATAAGATATGTGGCTTTCTTTAATGGCAGGTGTGTACATTTAGTTTTAGCACCCTGCTTCGCTCATTCTTCACCACTGTCTGTCTTTATTCCTGGCACATTAATGTAATATTATAGATAAGTAGCGCTGTGCCAATCAAGCTTTTTCTCTCCTGACACAGATTATTGATCCGATGGCAGTGCTTTCTTTTTCCCAAATTTAAAATCTGTGCACCTCACTGGGCTCATTGGGATCATTTTTATGTATGTCTGAAGTCCGCCGTGACTGAATCAGTGTACCCGTAATTCAGATGTGGATCAGTCATGTTTGGCCTATACCCAATCATCTTAATAAGATCAATATCACCCCTATACCAATCTGGCAGAGCTGTAGATTGGGGAATCGTAAAGACCAATTTACCCTCTTATGTAGCTAATTAAACCTAGAAATGTTTATCCTATGTAGATTATCATGTAACTAGAGAAGCAAAAAACAAACAAACATTTCCTTGTCTTCTTCCCTACAGAACCTTGCCATGTTCCTCAGCATGTTGGTTGCCTGGATGATCCCAGATGTACCACGGTCCCTGCGGGAACAGCTGAAGAAAGAGAACATGATGCTGATGGAGTTTCTGCTGAATCAAGACCAAGAAGCACGTGCCAAATCTCACACCTCAAAACACTCCATCCCATGCTTCCCCGCCAACATAGACATTGTGGTGGAGGCACCACCAGAAGAACAGGAGGAGCAGCAACTAGAGGAGGAGGAAGAAGGGGTTGAGATCAATCTGGATGAACACAGAAGGACCAGTGACAGTGATCCAGAGGTTGGAAAGTCATTCGAAGACGTTGGACTGGAAGAAAATGGACAGGAAGAGCGAGGAGGTGAAGGAGAAGATGAGGGTGGAGAGGTAGACAGAGGAGAACAGGAAAAAGATGGAGAAGTAAATGAAGAAGATGGAAAGAGGGATAATGAGCAAGAGGGAGGAAAAGAAAAAGAGGAAGGAGGACAAAGAGAGGAAGAAGAAAAGGAAGTCAAGGCAGATGAGCAGGAGAATTTTACTGTCGATCTGGACGCTTTCATGAGCGAGCTGGGCCTGTTAGGTGAGAGCCGAAAACTTAATGTATCTCTATCTACTATCTACTATCTATCTACTTTCTTCAAGATGCACGGCATGTTTTATCATTTGTCATCTTTTCTGTAAAGTAATTCTGTATTGTTTGTGTCTTGTGATTATTTTTTCTATTTCTTGTCATCTAGATGAAAAACCCTCATCAAGCACAGCAGATACAGCAGACACAGGAGATACAGACCTTCCCCACTCAGGCTCTAAAGAGGAATTCCAGAAAGACCAGGAGCCTCCGTCACATCCATCATCTAAAAGAGGCTCGTACCAGAGTCTGAAGAGCTCCAGGGCAGAAATTACAACACCAGATATTGACACTAGGCTCTTCTCACTAATTGCTCCTCCTCCCAGAGAGCCAGGCTCAAGGGCAAAGGCCCGCTGCTCCACCCTGCCTTCCCGCCACAGAGGGGCAGAGGCTTGTTACAGCCTGCCACGGCCCAGCCACTCCACCAGCCTCACAAGGTTCCAGCAGATGGCCACACTTACTCCCCTGGTTCCACTGGGCTCTTCATTATTGGCCTCATCCAACCCATTCTCTCCCCCACACACACCGGCGTCGCCATCATCTCGCACACAGTCCCCCTCGGCCCAGCAGCCCAAAGCCCCCAGTGAACTATTCGCGCTGAAAGGCCCTCCGTCACAACAGCCTCGCTCCAGGGGCAAAGCCCGGTGCTCCACCCTGCCTGCACGACAAAGAGCCCCCGTTCCTGAGGAGCACTCCACCAAGCCTAGCCATTCTACCAGCTTTACAAAGCTGGGAGACCGCATCCCCCCTTCTCCCAGTGAACTGAAGCGTAACACGCCAGTATGAGGAGAGCTGGAAGGCAAGGGAAAGGGACTGAGGGTGGCAGAGGGAGGGGGGAGGACTATCCAGATTAGCCTCTCCTGTCTGTGCCAGGAGCCTCACCCCTCCGTCTGTCCTCCCTGTCTGCATACATAATACCTGGGGTCTGAAGTGAGACCATCCAGATCAACTTGAACGTCCTTTTTATCCTCTTAATCTTCACAGAGATGTTTATACCACTCAGTGGTTTAGGGCTGACCCTGACAAGGGGAGTGCTGGACAATTCAGAGAAAGAATGCTCTGAAACTCTACCTGCCATGTCAGAATACCACTGGAACTTTAACTATTTTTATTCCTTTTTTTTTGTGGTTGTTGTTTTTTTTTTTTTGCTGGTTTGTTTTTGCCCACAGACACAGCTCAGTAGCTACTGCTCCTCTGTCATTTTCAGTCCCACACATGCAGCAGTGCTGCCTCGTAGACCTGAGGAAGATGGAAATATATACAACACAGCTAGTATCAATAGTTATGCTTGTAGATCTACTGTTTATTTTTAGAGGTTTTGATATATAAAAAATGTAAAATGATAATAAAAGAAGGAAATATTTTTGATATCTGTTTTCCGGGTTGTTTTATGTTGCATTTCAGTCAGTTTGATTACTGACAGGAAAGTTGGAAATTGGAAGTATTATATTTATTGCAGTCTATAGTGCCTTTCTAGTCTTACGACTACTCAAAGCGCTTCATACTACATCACATTCACCCCATTCACACACAGATGAAATCTAACTAATCATTCACACACACTGAAGGTACAGCCATCAGGAGCAATTTGGAGTTTAGCGTCCCTTAGACATGTGGGCTGGGGGAAGCCAGGATCAAATGGCCGACCTTCTGATTGGTGGACGACCCGCTCGACCAACAAGCCACAGCCACCCGTTGTCAACATGACACCAACTACACCACAACATTTATAACATGTCACTAGTAAATCCTTATTGAGAGATGGTGACAGTGTCAACACTGATAGGCCTATTGTGTTGACTCTGTTGCCCCCTTCTGGGGCATGGTGAAACACTAAGAAATTATTCAGTGTTCTGTATTGTAATATAGTTGTTCAGTGATGTGTTGCGTTACTTTTGTATCCCTCTGAAACCTGACATTTTCAAAGTTCTACTGCAAAAGTATAAAAAAGAAAAACCTTCTAATTTCCAGAAATTCCAGTTTTCCCAATAGAAACTGAGCATGGAAAACAGTTCATTTTAACTGAGGTCACTATTTGTATTGATATGTTTGTTATTAAGCCAGGCAGCTATTTATACAGAGGGATGTTTCACTGTCTCTCTTTCTGTGTGTGAAAGTCCTTTTTTCTCCTCTATCCATAACCTGCACTGGCTCCTCCTCCCCTGCCCCACCAGTGAATGGGGCCTTTGTGGGGGCTTTCCAGCATTCCAAGGGAATTCTTACAGGTGAGGGTACGCAAACAATCCCACACTCAGACAACTGCTGCAGCTTACCATTTACAACTGAAAATACAAAATGCTCCAAGGGCAGATAGGGGTCTCCAGTGCTGAGTTGACCTTACTTTAAAGGAGTTGCTGCAACTACAAGGGTGTGATCACCAGACAAGACAGAGTGGGAGGGAAGGATCCCATTCTTTCTAATCAGGTGAGCGTCCATACGCATGCTCAAAATTCAACATTCTCATTGAAGCCTGTTGCCTCGCACATAATGAGGTACATCGTACAGATTAGAGAAGATTACTTTTTACGCTGTCTTTGAAGAATAGCCTCACAACAGATGAAAGAGTGAACATTTAGGATCTATATAGGGATGTTAACTGATAAGTGCAGCACATGAACTGTGTGAGTAGCAGGCAGACTGGAAAACTCACTGTACGTCTCACAGTGGGCATACTGAAGGTGAGTGTGTGTTTCAGTGCGTGTGTGTGTGTAAACATGTGCATATGTTAATGGCTGAATAACTGACATGCAACATAGGACTGAATATGCAATCATTTAGACATTTGTAGGCATGAAACTGGACATTTTAAAATCAGTTTAGGTTTCGCACAATGTTTTTCTTTAGTTTCATTGGATTTCTGTATCCACCTTGTCTCAGCTTCCCTCTCTTCTTTTGCAACTAGTCAAGACAACACTGCTTGCAGGTATGTATGCTCATTTTCCCATGCTGACTCATTAACTTACATTGGGGTTCAGGGACACACTAATATATATATATATATATATATATATATATATAGCTATACTGTAATCAGTGCATCACAACAAATATTTACAATAATTTATGTTTGTTTAGACAGCTTTGATTGCACATTTTGAAAGTAGTTTTTCTAACTGCTCAAATGTTTTGATCTACACTAACACTCTGTTATGGGCAGAGTCCACAAGAGAATGGACTATCTAATCTTTACCTCCTTCCTCACCCTTCTTTATCTTTCTTGCCCTTTGATATCTCTTGTATTTCTCCATCTCCATGTTATTCACTTCCTTCATGATTGCATGTCCACAGAGCAGTTGTACTGTCAGAGACCAGTAGGAAGTAGTGGCAAATCATAGTAGTGGCCACAGATAGAAATTGGCACTGTTGATTCAAGACAAATAAGTGGTGTATTTTTGGCTGTGAATCCATGTGGACCAGAGCCCTAGCTGCTTCAGCATGCCAGTCTGTGTCCAGTGTTCAGTTTATTTTTAAAAAACTGGTTAGGCTGCCACAGAATTACAGTGAACATGCAGTTACTTTGGCCAGCTGACATTGTTTTTTGATGTTGTAATTGGAAAAATAAATATATACACTTTAACAAATATTTAATGTAGTCTTAATCAAATTTTGAGACTTAAAATAAACCAGTTTTTAAAGGCAAATGAAAAACATCTATCCATGTCATATGACAACTTCACTAATTTCTTTGATATCAGTGAACTAATGTTCTGTCTTGGAAACAAGTGGACTGAATTTCTTTTTTATTAGTATATTCTGTGTTTCCCAGCAGCATGCTGCAGACAGTGAGTGAGTGGCTGTGGTGGGAGCGTCTGTGGCTGCCAGCAAAGGTCTCCTGGTCAGATCTGGAGGACAATGAAGGTCGTGTTTACGCGAAAGCCTCTCAACTTTACGCTGCTCTGCCCTGCGCCCTCTGCCTGCTCCTAGTCAGATACCTGTTTGAGAGGTGAGAATATACAGTCAGTATGTGAGTGAATGTGCCTGTGTGTCAGTGAGCTTAGCAGCACAATTGTTTTGTTTCAGAATATTGGGATTATGTTGCACAAGTTGTGTGGAGCAATGTTATACATGGAACTCCAAAGAACCAGGCCACTTCTGTTGTGTTCAGAAGGACGAGACAAAGCTGCGCTGTGCCAGATAATTTGTTATACACTATTTAATTTTGCTTGTGTGCTGTTGCAGGTACCTGGCCACACCACTGGCTAATGTTTGGGGAATCAGGGATAGGGTACGTCTCACAGCAGAACCACATCCCATCCTGGAAAAGTACTTCTGCAGCCAAACACGGTTTCTATCACAGGTATGTTAAAAAGGGCATTTCACTGAAAAGCAAAGGTGGTTTGTTGTTCACATACAGTAATCTCAATCAACAGTCATATATGGCATACAGATTTATTTAGGTACAGCATTTTGTGTGGTATTAACAAGAATGAAGTTGTTCTCTGTAGGTGAGGAAACTTATTTTATACAGTAATGAATGCAGCACTGTGAAATGATTAACAGTAAAAAAAAGTCTCATAGTGGTTCTTCATAGAAATTCAAAACATTTCAGAGCTTTACAACAAAATACATTACTAAATTAAAGACATTAGTTTTGTGAGCAAACTTACACTGGGAGTTAAATATATGTGAAATATCCCTCTAAAATACATTGGAAACACAAATGTTTGATCATGCTTTGATGCACAGTAAATGAAATGTTCTTTTTTGCACCAAACGTTGCTCATCAGAGAGTAAAACTTAATGCTGGTGTATAACTTCAGAAAGTGTGCATCCTGGGGTGGAACGAGTGTAACAATTGGATCGTTTCCCTTGTGTCTCAGGCTGATGTGAGGTCTCTGTGTAAGAAGACCAGTTGGCCAGAAAGGAGAGTGCAACTCTGGTTTAGGAGGAGGAGGAACCAGGAGCGTCCTGGGCTTCGCAAGAGGTTCTGTGAGGCCAGGTGTGTGTTTGTGTGTGTGTGTGTGATTATACACTGATGTGGGAACAAGCGTGTATGTATGTGACATTATTCTTGTCTGTCAACAGTTGGAGATGTGTGTTTTATATTTTTGCATTTGTCTGCGGAGTCCTGGCTCTCTATGATGTAAGTACTGTTTGATGTTTTTCCATGCTTTATCACAGTGGCTGTTTCTATTACAGGATTTGTCTCTTGTGTCAATCAATTTTTCATTGCACAGATTGTTTGCTTTGCTGCTGCCAGATATTTCTCTCTCTTCATTTTGTCTTTCTCTCTCTACTTCTCTCCCTCTGTCTCCCTATTTCTGTGTACCACTCTGCTTTGCTGTAATGGAGTAAAGTATGTGGAACTCCTTGTCTCTCCTCCTATCTCATGTCTCTCTGTGTTGTGGTTTTTCTAACATTCAGGCAGTTGACATAGCAGACAAACATGCATGAGCTTGTGGCCCTTGTCGCTTTTTTCAAGGCTATTCTCCAACCCCTGTCACACTCCTCTCTGTTTTTGTTGGCTGTAGAAACCGTGGTTATATAATCTGAAGGAGGTTTGGGCAGGCTTTCCGAAACAGGTAAGTGTTTTTGCCATTGCTATAAGGATGACTTGTACAATATTGCAGTATACAGTATGATAAACATCTATATACATGTGTCTGTGTTATGTGTCCATGCAGTCCATGCTGCCATCTCAGTACTGGTATTACCTCTTGGAAATGGGCTTCTACCTTTCTCTGCTCCTCAGCCTCACATTTGATGTGAAACGGAAGGTGAGTGTAGTGATGTGTGCAGATGTATAAAATCAAAGTAAAGTACTGCACTTATTCAAAGTGTTTCATTTCATCTCACCTGAATTCTTGATCAATATGTATCATAAAACTTTCATTTTGCAAGAACTCATCGTATTATTTTCGAATATCAGTCTTAAAACAAAACTTTTTTTTTTGCCTTTTATATTACAAAGATGCACTAAAGTGGGGATGTCTATGTGTCATATGCATACATGGTCACTTCTCGTGTGTGTGTAGGACTTCAAAGAGCAGGTGATTCATCATATAGCCACACTGACTCTTCTGAGTTTCTCCTGGATTTCAAACTACATCCGTATTGGAACCCTTGTGATGGCAGTTCACGACTCCGCTGACATACTGCTAGAGGTCAGTGCATGTGCAAGCTAATTGATGTGATATCCATTGTCATACTGTAGGCTGGTATTAACAGATAACTGTGATTTTGCATTGCCACAGTTCTGCAGCAACAGACTGACTTAAAGCAACGGTTATTCCCTATCATCAAAAAGTAATTTAAGTTTACAAAACTGTCTTTCTACATCTTCAAAGAAAAGCATAACAATAAAGGTAGAAATGTGGCCTAGTAGTTGTGTCAGTAAATTGATGCCTGATGACTGATTGATGACTGATTGCTTCTGACCAACTTGTACTGCCCTTCCATCCTGCATGAACATTGAGTTGAGTTTGAACAGCAGTGAATGTGAAATGTTCTTTTTTTTATGCTAGCTCCTCAAATACATAAGACATCCTACTCAGATGCTAAAGTAGGAGAAGGAGATTGTGTGCATGAGACTGGATGCTCAGTTTTTATTTTAAACAGTAATTATCAAGGTAATGTCACTATTAATTTAACATTTTTCTTGAGACTGTATCAGAGGAGCAATATTATGACATTCATTAACGCTGAGTTGGATCAACACCCCTTTAGGCTGCAGTTTTTGCAAAAATAATAATACAATGCTGTTGAATTGCTGTTGATTGTACAGGTATTCATGATATTATGTCAACCTCCTGTATTAGCATAGGAAAGAAATGTCTTTCTTGTGTGGGGTATGACTATAATTCAAACTAAACATCAATAGCAAACATGCCTGCAGCGACTTTATGGCTGACTATGAACTATTAGTTTTAAACAAAAAACTGAACCTGATTCTTTTCCCTGTTTTTATCTCACAGGGTGCAAAGGTATTCAACTATGCCAAGTGGCACCAGACTGCTAATGCCATGTTTGTGGTATTTACAGTTCTCTTTATGGTGACAAGACTTGTCATTTTTCCTTTCTGGTAAGTGTGTGAAATGGAAGGATGCAGCATGGTGCATGATGATGATCTTGGTGTAATGTGTGAAAATATTATGTGTGCATATCTTCTATCTACAGGTTGATCCACTGTGCATGGGTGTACCCACTGGAGGAGTTTGCTCCCTTCTTTGGCTACTATTTCTTTAATGTGATGTTGTTGGTTCTACAGATACTCCACCTCTACTGGGCTGTTCTCATATCACGAATGGTTTATAAGTTCATCTTCGGCAAGGTGTGTTTACAGGTGTTTCTATGTATATATTAATTTATGTGAATGGAGGAATATATGAAACCGTGCAAAGTTACATGTCTTGTTGCTTCTTTTTGGTTTACCCTCATTTTCTACCTCTTCTCTGTGGCTCATCTTCATCCTGTAGCTGGAAGGGGACGACAGGAGCGATGAAGACGAGGATGACAGTGACTCACTGAAGGAAAGAAACCACAAAATGAGTCACATAAATGGCTCTGGAGCCAGAGGCCGGGCCAATGGTCACTGACACGTACAGACAGACAGAAACAGAAAAAAGAAAATGGATAGCAGACACATGGACATATTCAGTCTGGATGGCAGCTGTTAGACTCGCATTGCATATAAAAAAGACTAAAAAGACTTGAGCAGAGAAATTATTTTTAAAGGAACTGTGAAGGATTATACATAAACTGATTTGAATCTGCATGGTTTCTGGAATTCTTTGAATTCAGACCCTTTCACAATTTATCTTGTTCTTTATCTTATCTAATTAAAAATATAGGAAGACTCCTTTAATACGTCATATTTTTCATTTTTGTATGTTGTTGAGAATAATGATGAAAAATGATGACATGTGAGTCCCACATGTGTGGGCATTAATACAAAGTCAAAGCACTACAGGGAAATTTATGTATTTATGACTGTGACTTACTGTATGTGTGTGTTTCTCTTTTTAAAACTGTATATGTGTCAGTATTGTTTTCATGAGCTCGTCCTGCTGGTGCAGGAAGCAGAATGTGCAGAAATATCAATCTCTGACTGTCTCTGGATATCAGTGGCTGTACCAGCACGCCCTCTCGCGACAATCAGCGAGAACTAACTGAAAATGAAACGTCAGTTCCTCCGTTAGCATCAGTTACCATAGAAACCACAACACAAGCCATCCCCAAGCTACATTTAACAGGTCAAACACCAATAGTAGATTAAGTTGTTATCGTATTAGTACACACATAGTCGTCAGTATTAGTACCAGAATGACTTATCGCACAAATGTGAGAATCGGAAACTGGAATGAGGACCTGCACTTACAAGAGGTTTGTTTCAGAATAAAGCTCTCAAATTTAAGCTAATTTAAAGGCGCCCGTTACACGTTATCGGACACAGGTAGCTTGGCGTTAACTCATTCGTCTTAGGTAACTATGGTAATTATGGGCCTGCTTTTTTATAAGGGCTTGAAGATGTAAATATGATAAGTTTACAAGGGAAGTTGTTTGCACATGCTTTCACCTATTAGAGAATCACTGAAAACGGATTTGAAATGGATATTCAGTCTGATTATCAGGTTACCCATCTCAGTTTACCAAACTCTAGTAAGCAGAGCAGCGCTGTGAAGTTAAGAAAGTATAGAATTATTAAAATACTTTCACAAGCAGGTTAGCTACTGGCTGTTTATTAGTTAGCGATAGCTTTTAAGTTAATTTTGTTCTTCTATGGCGACAGCCTACAAAAACAAACAATAGAAGGAAGGATAATAAGGAGGGATAATAACTAACTGAAAACTGTTTTTACTTTATTTGGCAACTACATTGGATATTTTGAGGAATACAAGGGATGCCAACATCTAGAAGAAAAGGATTTTATGCAGAGCCAAATGTAGTCATGTTTTTATTGTTGAATTGCAAATTCCTATTTACACAGACAATAAACATTTACATAGGGAAAGAGAAATGCTTTAGGGCCCATTCAGCAACAAAGAACAAGATGAAAGAGGAGGGCAGAATACAGTATTTATCATACTACCAATATAAGGGGTTTAGAGCAGGATGACTGAAAACGTACCTAATAATGATACTTTTTATGCTTTAATATTAAAAAAAATCATCTTATTCCACTTTGTCTGACAGTATCATATATATTCTGTATTGGCTTTGTTCAACTCTTCACTGAAGCTATATGATGTTTACCCTGAGTGAAATATTAAAACCCAAGACTCTATGTTTTTTATGGCTGCACCTTTCCATCAAATAGGAACATACTATATGTCTTGTGCATCATTTAATACATATTTCCCTAAAACTTTGGGATCTCTGTTAGAATTTAAAATAAAGTTATGTGGGTGTGAACTATAGACTTTGTACAGTCTAAGGTTTGAGCAAAGTTTGTCTGCACAGCATGAGTTTGTCTCATGTTTGACTCACCCAGTTGGTTAACTTGCAAATTGCTGTTTACACATGCATTAAACAGTAACACAAGGAAACAGAAACACTGTAGGGGTTCAGTAACAAAGAGCAAACTTACAGTATACAACCAGTAGTGGAGGGGTCATGGGTATTTATTAAAGAATACACATTGTATATGCTGATGTTTTTTCCAGGATGCGAAGAAAGAATATCTGGAGAAAAAAGAGAGGGGTGAGCTTGCTGCCCAGAGAGTAGACTTCCTCAAACAGAACATTTTGAGACCGGTAAAATGACTTTAAGCTAATTAAGAACACCATTAACAACAACAATGAAATCACAATGATGATGGGGATGGTAATGATAATGATGATGGCATTTGTTCATGTGTGTAGGTGAATCTCACTGTGACAAATGATGGAAGATTGCACTTTGGGGATGTTGTGATGTTGGTAAACACGGGAGGAGAAAACAGGAAGTGCAGTGCAGTAAGCATTAATGCAGACATTAACAGTTTGACGAAGATTCCTTCGCCTGGCATTCAAGCCCCATGCGGAATCAGTGCAGGAAGGGGTATCCAGGCCTGCACACGCACTGCCTTCGTCATTACCAGGTACACACACAAACACACTTAAAACTTCATCAACATACACCTCAACACACCTGGGAACACCCGCAGATGTAAACCTGTAACGCTGCTTGTTTGACCACAGTGTAGATGGCAGTCCTGAAGGATCGACTCTGAATTTTGAGCAAAGTTTTGCCCTGAAAACAACAAGTGGCTTTGCTAGGGGGGTAAGTGAACTAACACACACACACACACACACACACACACACACACACACACATATATACAGTATTTAATTAGATAGTTTACACCAAGACTGATTTCTATAAAAGGGGCTCTCCTCCATCCTCTGTGGCTGTGAAGGGAGTTTTTGTCTAAGTCTAAGAAAATAACCCTGATGATGGGTTATTATGGATAAATGTTATCTCAGTTGGGCTTGGAGTTTTGACAGAAAGACTGTTACAAACTGGGGGGGGGAGTCTGAAAGAAGAGGGCATTTACCTAAATAATGATAGATGCAATTAAGATGCATTATGGGAGGTGTAATAATAGGGACAAAGAAGTCAGGACATCTCTACTTCAGCTGCTTTGATTTTGACCATTTAAAAAAACATGTCTCTCAGAGTCTCCAAATGGAAGTGCAATACTAAACTGGTGGAATACACCTTTAATATTAAATAAAAATTAGAGAGCCTTTTTACCATCAGTTCTTCAGTTCATCTGAATGTCATGTAATTATTAATGTTTTAATCATTTAGTTTATTGAACAGATGTGTTCTCTTTTTTATTAGAATGGTATTTTACATGCAGTGAAACACAACAGGCTAGCATGATTGTTATATAGTGATTTTTAAACAGCAAATGTGGTTCACTTTGCATTGTGCCTATCAATACAATACTGATAAAACAAAAATCTCATCTTTAGTGTGTCACTTTGTGTGTTTACATATTTTCTCTTCCTTTCTTTCCTCAGCTTTTCTTGACGAGTGACCTGCAAAGTTTTCAAAAGGTAGATCAAGTTTTAACATTAATCATTAATTGAATACCATCAAGGAGAATACATTATACTGAACAACCACCAACTGTGATGAGACATTTTAACAAAGCAGAAATGCAGAAAGCTTACATGCAACACAGTTATGTTTCACTAGATTTTCTACTACTGTCAATCTCATATTATTGTGACCTCATTTAAAGTGTGCGAAGAAGTCCCGCCTACAGGAAGTAAACTTGGATGAGGGTGGTTCCTTTCTGTCTTGGTGGAAAATAGTGCACTTTGACCCCCAGGAGAGGCTTGAATATGAGGGTCAGCCTGTTCCTGTAAGTCTGCTGTATCTTCATGGTTAAATATTCCACCTGTTGCAACACCAGCATTGTTTACATGTTTAACTGAAGCCAATATAAAGAATGCTTTGTGTTTCTTTTGCTTTCCTTCACCTCTGTTGTACTGAGAATTTCCATGCAATTATTAATAGTCTTTTTTTTATAGGCTAATGTGAAGGTGCTGATCATACACTGCAAGACAAACCAGGCTCTTGCTGTTCTGGATGATCAAGTCCTTTGGTATTTTCTATTTTCCTTTTATAAGTAACTCCCAACCAAGGGGAATAGTACATTGCTGTATTAAATGCAATATTCAGAAAAGGCTGTTGATTTGTGTTGCTCTCATGTCTGATGTCAACTTGGAGGTCCAAAATTAGGTTACAGTCACATAAAAACCCTATCTCTACTCCCAGTCAACTCCAAGGCAACTATGAGCTGTACAAGAATCAGCTTTCTTAACCCAAACAATCTGTTGTATCTATATAAAAATCATCAGTTTCCGGTCAAAATGTTGCAGAAATACACCATGTAGATTCACTTCTGTTGAAACGGTCAGGTTGTGCATTCAGTTGCAGTCAGCTCTTTACAGCCACGTGCTGTCAAAAGATGAGGACCTCCAATATGGCAGCTAAAAGTCATGTTACATCACCTGCAAGCCTGCTGCTGTTTTGTAGGTAACAGTTGTTTTCCCTGCAGGACCACATATGGCAACGAGTATGAGGTGACGGCTCACACCTTCTTGGACTGCCACAAAGCTGAACAGAAAAGCAACCACTGGATACTGTGCACCTCTGACCCTGCAGGGAACGGGCTTTTACTTCTCAACTACCCACAGTCAACAGCTAACAACGACGAGGTCACACAGGCAAACCCTAATATCTAAAAGTAACCCAATTCACTCTCATGCTGTAACATGTGCAGATAGGGCAGACAGATGCCACATAATTAATAACACCTAAACTTTTAATAAATAAATAAAGGTTGTTTTTTTCTGTTTGGGTCACTGATTTTTTCTTCTTGTGGAAAGACATTCCAGGCTGGACTCCAACCAGGACTCTAGCCAAGCCAACAGGACGCTCTGTAGAAAGAAGCATTTGATATGTTTCTTCAAACAAAGAGGGAGTATAGGGAGTTTCCATTGTTCTAGTTAGGCAATAGCATAAGAAACCGAGTGTGATATTGGACAGTAGGATGATTTGGCCAGTTTCCAGTGCATTTGGACTTTCCCCTGAAATTAAGTTTATATGAGATTTTGATGAGATAAGGGGAAGAAGAATGGACTCTGTCATAAAAGGAGCAATGAATTCAAGAAAAAAGGACATAAACAGTCCTTGTTCTTTTATGTTGTGGCCGCAACAGCGTAGCTGGTATTGTTTTCACCTTGTGAGCCTGTATGTGTGTGTGTGTGTGTGTGTGTGTCATCATGGCAAAATGTGATCCTTGAGACACCTACTGTAGCGGGAACTACCACAGAAGCGGTTTTGAATACTTTGTCTACACATACTAGCATAGTATTTTGCGCAAACATCTGTTGAGAACAACCATTAGATCCTTAATAAAAAAGTATTATTTAAGGAGAAGGCGCATTAAACCGCCGTGGATGGTGTGATCCCATGGCAAGATGGTCTCTAGTTTATATTTAGATGTTTTTTATGATGTATTATGTTATTCTGTTATTCTGATGATTGTTTGAAGACTGTGATGCGAGACAAATATCCGTGTGAATGGAATAAAGTGTTATCTTACCAGCTGATTTAATGTAGTCCTTTCATCTTTTTAGTGTTAAAAAACACGATGCAATAGAGCCCTGCACCGGTAACCGAACTAAATACAAGCTAAATACAAGCTTCTAACTAAATACAAGTATTGTACACAAAATCTCTCCTACTGGGGGCCTGCCTACTTTATTTTTCAGATTCATCAGTTGCTGTATATGTCTTTAACACCTGTGTGTGATGTGTGTTTGTTGTGTCTGTGATCTGTGTGTTGTGTCACTAGTGTCAGGTGTGTGTGTTGTGTATGTGTGTGGGTGGGTGCGTGTGTGTGTCTTGTGTACAATATACTGAAAGCAGAGATTCAACTGTATGGAAGACTTTGAGTGCCAATACATGTATCACATTCATGAAAGATTAATAAGGTTAAATGTAACTTAAACTTCATTGCTCGGTTATACAGATGCAAAATGCAATTAAAGCACATCAGTACCCATCTCCTTGGGGATAGATGATGGTTATGAATCTTTTAATGTTAAGGTGTGCTCTGGGATCATGGTTTCACAGGTGCTATGGATTATTATGGACAGGTGTGGACCCAGTCTTTGCCAGCTGAATGGCCCTGAAACTTTAGGCAACATCCTCTCTCACTTACATACAATGGGTTTATCATCTATCATGCTCACACGGTCTATCTTGGTGGTGCAGTTGTAATTGGGAGTCAACACAAAAGTAATATCACACAATGACTGTTTAAAGCGAGACTATGTAACTGCTGAAAGAAGAAATACAAACTGCTTAAAAATTTAATTCATAAGAAATAAAACACACACATGTGCAATTCAATACACTCAGAGGTTTGCTGCTACAGCCTTACTTGGTCTGGTATGACCAGTAGTTAATTATGTAAAATGTTAACTAATGTTAGCAACTTTAGATAGATGTTACAGTATAACTGACATTACTGAGTCACTTCACTGACCTTGTGCCTCTTCTGCTACTGTTACCTTACATTTAGCATGTCACACACACAATTCTATGGTTTTATCACAAAAGTAAAACAGGAAGTAAACACATTGCACATCACCAGGAGACATTTTTGTTGTGTCCTGCTTGTGGTTCCCCTGGTGTCTTTCTCACTCAGGTCATCTTAATGATGGTGTGTTTAAGCAACTAGCTCAAGACAAGACAAATAAATAAATTTACTTTTTTTTAAATGTTAAATTCAATGGTCCATTTTCCTGTAATTGCAACTTACCAAACCTGAAGTGAAAGTTCCATACATATGCAATGCCTAAAAATGTTCAACCACTTCTACAACTGGTTTGATAGCCCTTGCCCACCATAATCATGTTTTTTGATTTTTCCAGTGCCTCCTAGTGAGAGACAAGCTGACCGAGATGAGGGTGGACTCAGACTTGGTGACCTGCATCATGGACTACCTCACGGGGAGACCACAGTATGTCAGGCTGAGGGACTGCTCCTCTGAGACTGTGGTCAGTAGCACTGGTGCACCACAGGGGACTGCTCTCTCCTGTCTTGTTCACCCTGTACACTTCTGACTTCAAGTACAACTGACTTATGCCACATGCAGAAGTTCTCAGATGACACTGCGATTGTGGGGTGTATTAGGGGTGGACAAGAGGGCAAGTACAGGAGCCTGATGGAGGACTTTGTGACATGGTGCAGGCCGAACCATTTAAAGCTGAACACCTCCAACACCAAAGATATGGTGGTGGACTTCCGGAGGACCAGGCCCCATCTGCAACCGGTCTCCATTGAGGGGGTCGATGTGGAGGGCGTCAGGACCTACAAATTGCACAATAGACTGGACTGGTCAGCAAAACATTTGCACTACCTGCACTGTTAAGCACCTTACATTTGCACTATCTCCATTGGCATATAGTGACTGCTCTCTGTAGTAGTTCTAGTGGCTAGACTATCACTTCACTGTTTTTCCCCTTGTGTTTTTATTCTTATAGTCTTACTGTATGTGCATTGGTGTTTTGTATATGTGGTATAAGCTGCTATCTACTTGTCACTAATTATGCTGACATTGAGTGTGCATGCATGTTTGCTGTTTTTGCACTTTACAAAACCTTATTCATATTCTCGTGGGAAAAGTTTTACTCCGTACAGCCTGGTGCCATGCTTGCACAACACTCGGTGCTGTGCAGGTAGTGTCACCTTTCGGGCATCATGCATCTGCATCCTTTAGGCTAGTAAACCATAGACTGTATACAGTGAAAACCGTCTTAGCGTCTAGGGTTTAAACTGGACATGATAGGCTACTGCATTTCCTCGTGGTGGGGAGGACCACGTGTGGCCTGTGCCGGGTTAAAATCATAGTCTATGGTAAAATATAATTATGAAACAACAGCAGGTATCTTCTACCATAGATAGCGCTGTCAGTTATTATGCTCCCCGTCCAGGCTGCGTTCAAGTAAAAACTGACTTGACTACCCTGGTTTGCAACGATTTCGAAATAGCAGCGTTTAAACTACCCTGCTACCTTTACACCTTCAATTTGAGTGTCATCTAATAAAAATTAAAGGAGAAACCGTGGCAACTACCAACCGTTTGCAACAGCACATTCGACACACCGCCACTTCTGTTAAAAACGTTATTCTACGCTTTGACAGCGCTGAACGCGCTCCCAGGTGTAACGTTTCAGAGGGAGCCCACTAAAGAGAAGTGGCCGGCCGATGATCCAGCACCTCATTGGAAGCGGCAGATGCGTGGAAGAAAGGACGTCGACTCCACAGAAAGGTACGTAACGTTGGCCACCACATAGGAAGACAATACACAATGTCATGTTTCATCCTTTGGTGTCTAGGTTAAAAACACAAAATCGTCATTGTATAATTAAAATAGTTTCAGTCTTTTGGCTTGTTGGGTTAATATTAGACGTTTGTTTTTTACTGTTTACTGTTTATAAAGTTTGCAATTAACTGTTAACGCTATCTAAAGGAGGACTACTGGGGTCTAGTAAGCAGCTGCGCTCTAATTTCAGCCTGACTGAGAACAAATCCGTTTATCTAAGCCTGTGTTCAGAAGATAAAATCAATATTCAATATATTGATATCCGTATAGATAACAATTTAACGCTATGTATCCACTGATAATGCCCTGTTGTGAATAATTATACGTCTCTGTCGTGTCTGCCCTGTCTTCTAACCGGTAGTGTAATGCCATAACGTTATTTATAAGTCAAACACATGATTAAACCTGGTACACATAAAACATGATGATAACACAGATTTAATCAGAATTTTACAACGTGAGTGAAATAACTAAGCAAGCTAAATAGAACTGCAACCAAATTACTAAAGTGATAACATAACACACAACTATTTAGATTTTAGAAGTTATTTTAATTGTAGTAGTTCTTTCAAGGAAATGCTTCGGAAAATAAAGTGGTAAATAAAAGTGGTAAACTCAAACTAAAATAACTGCCTCAGAATTGTATTCCCTACACTTAGTACTAGATTACATATCTCTTTCCAGGAAAGTGCCAATGAATTTACTAGGAAATTATGGGCCCATAATTTAAATGAAAGCGTTTAATATTAAAACTATTTCCCAACTCGAAGGTCAACTGTTTCAAACACCCTGCTAGGAAAAGAAATTATGGTCGAGAAAAGACTAAATCCTGGTGAGAAAATACTGGCTCTTAACTGACAAATCCACCCTCCCCCCCAAGTTTGCTAAAAACCAAATTCCCAGAAAAATTACAGAGGACATGACATCAGGATCCTCAATGGTAGCCTGACCCTGGCTACATGCGTTTTATCTATGTGGAGCATTCCTGGGCGATACCCCCCTTTAATCAGCTATTTGTTTGTTTTGGGTCACTTTACATAACTCTAAGGCAGGTGTTCCCAGGGTGCACTCTCTTGCTCTGACAATTCTCACAGCAGAGGATGTGTGTGCTACTCTCTATTGGGCCACCCCACACCCCCCTGTTAGACCTTATGAGGTTTTACAGCCTTGATGTGACAGAGACTTGGTCGGTCAGGATTGCTCCCAGAAGCAAAGTGCTTGTTCAGGTATTGCCATGGCTCTATCAGTCTTAAGTACCATCCTATCAGGTGAGCTACTGTATACGTGTTTTGAAGATAGGTCACATTGCTTTTGCATAAGTCTTGCCATGCTATGGTTACCCAGTAATGATGCGTGTGCTAAGTGAAGAGTGACTTTCTTCATCAGCAAGGATTACTAAGTAGTACAAAATTTAGTTTAAAATGAAGTTAAATGTTAGGATTATGCTACACCCCAGTTTAAAAAAGGACAACAAGAGTATATAAAGACTTTGCTGAAACTTATTTTGCGTACAAGAGGTGGTTATACAGTCAGTGAGTGTGCTACTGTATATGCACACTGGATGAGTGGGGGAGGTGTATTGCTTTTTTTAGTGGTGCTTCCTGGAGATGGCAAAAGACAATAGTACTAACTCTCATTGGGGGTTATAGCACAACCCTATTACACGTTTTCTTAAGATTTTTGACTGCAGCTAAACTAATGATAACATTTATATACTTAAGTGTACTTATTGTGTTTTATATGTTATATGAAGGACTGTGTATTGTGTAACCAGACAATCATGGCAGTGAATGTCCCTGGACTGGTGGCCATTGGGGTTTTTTTGTTTTTTTTATAGATTGTCATCCTGGTAATTGGGATCTGGGCATCTTGAAAATCCAAGAAAGTGGAGAATACATGTACTGGCAGCAAGAGTGAAGTTACCATTGTCGTTGGGCAGCAACATCAATGTCCTGGTCGGGGCTTTTCCCCATGACAGGTAGAACTTTTATCTTTCATGTCTGTCATTTAGTAATACTTGACATGTGTTCCTTATTGTGTTTGCTCTATGCACCGTTCACTGTGTTTTGTTGCTAAATTTCTCACTTGGTTATTTTCTGTGCTTTGCTTTTAGCAACATGGGTTGGTGGAGGTTACATTATGGGAACTGTTGAGGCTGTTTATTCTCCTACTCAAGGTCTTATCTGGGCTATGGGGCCTCCTGCATATCTTATCAATTTTCTTTTGGGTAAGTAGCTTCTGTATGATAACACACAGCTAAACAAGATTATTATACCGCTCCAAAAAGTTATCTGACATTATGACAAGGTTTTTTCTTGTTTTGAGTAAGTAGTAGCACCCTGGGGTAGTATTTTCAGCCTCACATACTCAAGTGTCACAGGATGTGATACTTCACCTGTGCTTTCGAGTTTGTGTGCATCATACCTTTTGCTGATACTCTTCAACAGTGGTGCTGATCAATGTGCATTGTCCCTGAAAATAAATAAATTATCTAAAGGCTGTATTCACAATTGAGTTTAGTATATGTGTAGGCTATTGCCACAACTGCACACAATGCTAATCAGATCTTAGAGTCATCTGAGGACTTACGAATGGTCAGATGAAGCAGATGTCAGATGAGGTGGGACTTATAGACTTGGGTAATATAGGCTATTTTATAGGCAGGGGAAGAGAGGGGATGACATGCAGCAAAGGGTCTGGGCTGGATTCAAACCCAGGCTGCTGTGGTAAGGACTCAGCCTTGATACATGGTATGCGCTCTACCAGATGAGCTACCGGGGCGCCTGCTAATTTAGATCCTAAACATATGGAAATTAACACATTCACACAAATTAAATAACTGATAATCCTTGCCAATCCTTGCATTGCTCAAGAAATAAAATGCTGATTTTTCGCCTGTTGTTGCACCCAAATGCAGCACAAAGCTTAGCTTATGTTAACCAACATGGTTAATGAATAATCCACATGTATTGAATTAACTTTCCTCGAAGTAATATTGTCAGTGTTAGCCATGCAAAAGAGGGACATGCTACAATGCATGTGCAAGTTATTGCACTTGTTCAGGTTAGCAGCAGAAACTATAAAGCAGCAGATGCTATAATAATTACTAACTCACAGACACAGAGTTTGATGTATTCCAGCCGGGGTAGGGCATACATTGTACTTTAACCTACTCATATGGTGCTAACAGCTTTCACACGTACATATTCACACCTACATACAATTTTCCACTTCATCTAACCTGCTTCTTCTTGGACTGTAGATCCAAACCCACAATCTCTATTCTGTCAGGTGACAGCACTAACAACTGAGCCACTGTGTGAAGAAAACGGATTTGACAACATTTCAGCTCATACATAATTGGCAAAAGCAAATTGGAAATTTTTTAATATCTTTATATGTAGGCTACTTTAAACTAGGGTTGCGATTACTGTCATTATCACTTAATCTACTGAATATTTTCTCGATTAATCATTTGGACAATAACATATCAGCAAATATTGTAAAGCCAGAAAATATTCATATTTGAGTTGGAACCAATGAATGTTCGCTGAAAATGAAAGTCATTTTTCTCTTTAACGGTTTTGTTTTCTTTGTATGCTCTCTTTTTCTTAAGGAGGATTGTTTTTTGCAAAACCTATGAGGTTGAAGCACTGCGTGATCATGTGACCCATTTCACCGCGACACTATTGCTTCGGTCAGTGATGCCTGCATCTTTGCTGCTTTGGGTAAGTAACACTTCATGCCTAAGTCTTTATCAACCAACTTTTTTTTGTATTTGATAGTGACAGCTGAAGAGAGACAGGAAATGTAGGAGAGAAAGAAATGGCTGTGGGTCGGATTCAAACCTGGGTCGCTGTGGTAAGGACTCAGCCTTGTACATGTGGTGCACTCTCTACCAGGTGAGCTACTGGGCGCCCCATGTACCAACTTTAACATGACATCTTAATGCTATGATTCTGCCATAATCCATCACATTACATTTTTGTGTACCATTTAATGTTCTGTGTGGTTTCCAGGAGAAACGATGAGCATAATCGTTGGGCTGTCATCTGCCATCTCCATCATTATCTCGGCAGCTGTCTCCATCATCTACACATTTTTAGGGGGTCTCTACTCTGTTGCGTATACTGATGTCATCCAGCTTTCCTTCATCTTTGTCAGCCTGGTGAGAAACAGAGGAGGCACGGAGGGAGAGAAATACAGAGGGGGGCAATAAAGAGAGATGGAGCAGGATGGAGGGAAGGCAACAGAAATACTGGCTAATGACTTGATTTAATAGATAAATACATTCATGATGAAATATGATAAGAAATGTAAGTTATTCAATGAATTTGCTATAACAGCTGTTTTTTTTTCTCTGTATTCCTTTTTTGATACGCAGTCCTGCAGTTACTGACATCTCACAAATAGTCTACCTCAACCAATCAAATGGAAACTTGTGGATAGGAGACTTGGAGCTGGCAGATGCAGGAAAATGGGGGGATGAGATGCTGTTATTGGTTAGATTTTAAAATGTATTATGTTTCACTGTGTGTGTGTAGTGGAGTTAGTTTGATTGAAACACCACATGCTTAGACGGTGTAGTCCCTCATTCATCCGGGAGTGTTCTATCGTAGAAAAGGTTTCAGTCGTAGTCATCTGGACACTGTTTTCAGAATCAAGATGTTTCGGCTCCCATCCGGAAGTCATTGAGAATCCGGAAGTCATTGAGAATGACTTCTGGATGGAAAACAGTGTCCAGATGACTACGACTGAAACCTTTTCTACGATACCACATGCTTAGCTCCATCATTGCACACATGCAACCACAGAATGTACTGTATCTCTACTATAGGCTTCCCATACATCCTGGAAAACCTGGAATTCATCAGCTTTTCAGTTGTGGACAAAATTTACCAAAATGTTTCAGAAAATCAATGTTGTCTATTAGAGCTATTTATGTGAACAAAATTGTCATCAGTTGACTATATGACCTGTCATGACCCATGCAACTTTCTCTGATGTCTTTGTATCTGCTGGCAGCTGATTAATTACAGCTGTAGTCGGGTACAAGGTAACATTGAAATTGTATGGAATCATATTAATTGAGTAAACTTAATTATTGAAATTGAAATCAGCTGTCCACTGTAAATCTGGATTTGCTGCCTCTAGTTAACAGGCCTTTTTGTTTTCACAGCAGACATCATTTTGACTCGTCATAGTAAGAAAAGCACAAAAGTGTTACCAATAACATTAACAATGGCTGTGTTCTATTCAAGTGTCCGAGTAAGCCATGACAGTGAGTCAGCATGAACAATACCAGGACCCTGAAACTGAAGCAGCTAAATGGAATTTGGCCATGATTCATTTTATCATTTACACATGTGCTTTTCCTGCTGCGACATGTCAAAATGTCTTCAGTGAAAAAGGCCTATTGAAATCACAATTCAGTTTTAAGTTCAGGATATCTTGAGCCATTTTAGCTGGGCTGGTCCTCTGGGCTCAACAACCTCATTGTTACTCTATGAAATCCTGTAGTTAGAATAGACTTAAATGATAGAAAGGGAGGATTGCTTTGTGTGCATATTTGTGTGTTTTTCTACATTTTTGGCATAGCAGTTGTAGCTCCAGTGACATTTATGCCAGTGGACATTTGACTTGTCATATCAGGAAAAGCACAGGAGCAACCAGTAACATTGATGATGGCTCTGTTCCAGTGGAAGGAAAGGTTTGCAATTTTCCAAGTCAATCTTAATACTACTGTACCCCCATGTACATTGAAATAGTCTCTCTTCCTCTCCTTTCCTCTAAGACTGGAACCAGACCTCCTTTTGAACGAGGGGAGGCAGGGAAGATCCTGCCACTGGCCCTCCACTGCCTCACACCCACCTGGTTGTCAGTATTAGGCATTGGTTCTGTGGCTGCAGCAGTTATGTCCTCCATGGACTCTGTGCTGCTGTCCTTAGCATGTTTACAGAAAACATATACAAGGCGACTTAGAGGAAGTAGGTGTGTGTGTGTGTGTGTGTGTGTGTGTGTGTGTGTTTGGTTCCGCATTAAGCAAAGTAACTTTCCTCTCTCCTCCTGCAGGCCTCGGAGCAGGAGCTGCAGCAGGTGATCCGTGTTAGCGTGCTGCTGGTGGGCCTGGCCGGAACAGGCCTGGCCTTTGGTGATGACAGTGTGTTCGCCCCCTGGCTGCTAAGAGGGGACCTCCTCTACTGCGTGATACTCACGCAGCTCATCTGCGTGCTGCACTTCAGCTGTGCTAATAGCTACGGAGCTATCAGTGGCTATCAGGACTGCTGCTGCATGAGCTGAGCGGGGAGAAACTGCTTGGGATCCCTCCTCTCCTCCTGTATCCCGGCTGGAGGAGGGAGGGCAGAGTTATCGCACAGTACTTTCCCTAGAGGACCCTGGCCATGCTTTCCTCTGTTACATGTGTTATTGCAGTGTCCTGGCTGGTGGAGCTAGGCTTCTGTCACCAACTCGTTCCTCAGTCCTGGGATTTACTGGGGGTGTTTGATAAGAAAAAAGAGGCAGTACCTGTTCCTCGGGAGGAAAAGAACAGTATCCTTAATACAAAATTCTAGGCTTAACTTTAGTACAACATCAGCACACACAAACCTCTTTTTATGCAAATTCTCACCAACCTTCTTCTCTGCACAGACTATTTACGCACAGTCTTACATGTACTGTATACTACACATGTTTAATACTGAATGATGTACATTATATGCACCAAACTCTGACCAGCAGTGTGTTGAGAGTGATTCAGCTAAGCAGTTGAGACATGGTGGGTGTCTCTTTCTAACTGAACAGGTTTAAGGCCACATATGAAGGCCTCAAGATTCTGATCTTAATGTCAGAATTAAAAAAATGTTTTCACATGGTCCTAATCCTATTCAAATTAAAAATTAATTGTTAATCACAGATAACACAAGCATTTTTTAAAATCTTTTTTAGTAAATTAAGCTCAACCCAGGTGGTGTTATTTAATTATTTAATCATTAACCCCGTTGTCATACTTTCTAAGAAGCAGTTTTGCCTCTGCATAAATTAAGCACTGAGAGGACAAAGCAATGTTATGGGAGATGCAATACTTGAGATGCTGAGGTTGAGGGTTCCTCAGAAACAAATAGTCTAGACATGTGTTTACCGTTATTGTATGTTTTAAAGGGATCATCATTGAAGGACCATCAAGATATAGAATTATAATTACTATTTTATAGATGTTTTATGATTGCAAGTGTTAAAAATGAACCTAATCTGGCTCTAATCTTTGCATTTGATAGAATCTGTGTCTTTTAATGTGTATTTGTGTGCGAAAGAGAGAGAAGGTTTATTTACTATACATAAACTTTTTTTATACTTTACCTTTAAACGACAGTGCACCTTTTTGTGCAGCATTTAGTTTCACCACCTAAAAGTATTTGCCTTTGTTGCCTTTAGAGCAATGATTTGACTTTATGTTCAGGTAGTATCTGACATATGCGCTAACTACACTGCGTGCCTGTCTGTGGGATTTGTTGGGTCTCTGTAATATTATAATTAGAAAGAGTACGGTCTATTAAGACGGTGTAGTCCCTCATTCGTCCAGGAGTGTTCTATCGTAGAAAAGGTTTCAGTCGTAGTCATCTGGACACTGTTTTCAGAATCAAGACGTTTCGGCTCCCATCCAGAAGTCATTCTCAATTGTGAGCAATTGAGATTCTGATTCTGAAAACAGTGTCCAGATGACTACGACTGAAACCTTTTATACGATAGTACGGTCTATTATAAATATTATAAAGAGTACGGTCTAGACCTGCTCTATAGGAAAAGTACAATGAGATAACTTCTGTTATGAATTGGCGCTATATAAATAAAATTGAATTGAACTACAATGCTACCTTTTGTAGCAGCAGAGGGCGACACCTAAACACTGAAAGGACCGACACAGCCTGAAGCAGACTGAATCTCACGAGATAGTGCTTCCCAAAACAAATCCGCAAAGCTGCAGTTTGAAAGTACAAAAGCCAGTTTTTCACATCGAGCGGAGATGCTATTTGGTTTCTTGCACTTGCTTGGCCACTCACTTCACCGCGCGAAGTCTGATGACATTTATGACCTTACCCAACGTAATCTTAAGTTATTTTTATTTTCACCGCAAAAATCATGTCTCAATTACCGCATATTCGCCACTGCCGTCAAGTCTTCTTCAAAAACATTGTATGTAAATGAACAAATGACAGGACTTGTCTGAAGTAATATAATAGCCTACTTTGATACATTTTAAGTATGAGAAACGGACATATCTCAACATTTCTTTAAATGTTTTTAAATTGACTAATATTTACTAATATAGAGGAGGTCGTGGTTAGGTTGGAGTATTCAAATGATTCGTGTAATATTTATTCTGATTATGTCAGAGTCTTAATCGTCTAGTTTCCCGTTTAAAATTACAATTAGGTCTACAATTCTTTAAATCGTTTTTATGATAAAAATGGTAAGGAAAATTTCACACAATAAATATTCACGTGAGTTTCACAAGTAATGTGGTAGGATCATTCAGTCTACCAATTAAAAACACTTATCTGAAATGGGGGGGGGAATTAAATATTGTCTCACGCCAGTGAAATGGCATACCGTCACTACAATGTAAAATGCACCTACATGCCTTCTGATTTTATAAACCTGCATCCAGGAGCTTCAGAATGAACAGCGACGGCCATTGCACACTGTGTTGCCACTGCTGCATGTGTGGGATGAATGAACGATAAAGGCAGAGCTGGCAGTCCTCTCTTGAATGAGGGCTCCATGTCAGATTTTAGTTTGGGCCAGTGACGATGGTGAGCAGTGTAACCTATGGTGCAGCCCCAGTGCACAAAATAGACTTCATGGTATTGAAGGTTTGAACGTTGGCATGTTCACTCCAGAGGCAACAAATCCTATAATAAACTTTTTTAAAAATCAGTACAAGGACGACTGTTTTTAAACATATTTTTTAATTGATAAAAGGAATTACTCCTCTTTGGAATAAAAACAACACAATGACATAAACTTATCATAGAACCTAATCAATTAGGAGAGAACAATTCATACAACTCTTCTTTGTGGTTAAAAAAAGACTGATAGTGGGTGTAATTATTTTCCCCTTAATACTGCAGTAATTTAATAGTTATTTTATGGTTAGAGTAATGCTATATTTCCATTTATTGCTAAAACACCATTAAATTAACCCGAATAATGTAAAATATCTCTCTGGTGAACCCTATTTTTACAATTTGTGGGTCAATGCATAGTCTACTGGAAAAGTCCTAATTTTAGATTATGTCAAAACTGATTTCATAATCCTAGGCAAAGCTATTAAAGATTTGTAACAAGAAAAATCTACAATTTTAAAAGTAATTAAACATTAAAGGCCCACTCCTCCCAAATTGTGTGTGAAGAATCCCAAAATAGATGCACACAGGTGCTGACCTTGGTGTTCCCCCAGAAACATACAGTACATACCACATACACATTCAGTATGAAATAAAAAGTTGAATTCCAAAAGTTGAATGAAAAATTGTCTTCGTCACCTACAACCAACCATTTTTACAAAATAAATCCAACTATGGTCAGTGATGATTATTTACCCCCAGTTTGTCCAAACCACACTAATACTGTATAATCTATTCCCCTGAGCACCACCAGAGGTAAACAGTAGTTTAACAGCAACATTATTTCACTCGCTGCAACAAAAAAGAAAAAAAAGCTATAATAATTTTTTATTAATTCAAAGGATTCACTACCATTTTTGTTGCCTTTTCACCTTCAGTACAGACAATGTAAGCTGCATAAAGTCTCACTTGAACATGAAATATTGTCATATAACTTCTATTCAAATGTAACTCATTTTGAGCATTTTTGTTTATCGTTGCCCATGCTTTTTTGACAGTAAAAAGTTAATAAAACTGAGTTATTCTGAAAGGATGATAAGATCAAACTATGTGGACAAATTAAGTCAAAATTCTTCAGAATAAAAGTCTCACATTCATTGTAAACAATGTAATCATTTACTATGATTACATCCTAATCAAACACAAACACAAAGTTATTCAGTCAACAGAGGACAGCCATGGAAGAAATAAATCTCAGACAGCATGGTCTGGATACAGCTGATGCATTTCCCAACAACGTTAAATTTTACCTCAACTAACTTGGCTACAGCAGGACAGGATGTAACACACACACACACACACACACACACACACACACACACACACAAACCAAACAGTATTCCTGTGCTGGAATAATAACGCACGGGTTTGCTGTATGTCAGTTAGTGGTGGAGACTTTAATTAAACACAAATCTCTTTAAGAATATGCAACATGTAATATAAACTAAAATATGAATGATATTAAATCTATATTTTGACACAGGGTGCCTCTACAAGATCTCAATAAAAATCCATTAACCACCCTTACAAAGTATACCCAAAGCTTATAATATCAATTATTGCCTCACAGACAGTTGGTAATCCAGACAACCATTTTTTTTGCATGTGACCCCTTACTACAAAGCAATGTCTAGACCCCTCGGTACAGGGTGCCTGTCTATGAGGTGTAAGCACAACAATTTTCCCTTCTCAGACTGTTTCGAGACGTGAAGATGTAAAACTACCAAGTATTTCACACAATAAATAAGCATAATTTTGTGTAGCAGAATTTAGATTTTCTTATTTCCTAATTTGTTTCACAAAAGCAATCTGAGATTCTTCTTACACGCAGATTGCAAAATGGCGGCAGCATCCCGTTTCACAAATGATTGTCACTTACAAACTGCAGATATACATTTGCGAGTCCTGCAAGGCTCTCGTGTGGCATTCGTTTTGATGACTGAAAACATGTCAAAATGCATGTGAGAAGAAATGATCTGATGTTGCAAATTGCAGCTTACATGTTACAGATTTGCTGAAATGGGCTCCAGGTAATCATCTTGTGACCATTCCTGGGTGCAGACCCTCAGGTTGGGAACCACTGATTTAGGAGATGTAACTCTATGAGTGAGGCAATAGAGACAATTGTGATGAACTTTACAGCCATCCTCAGTCTCTCCCACCAAATACTGAGAAATTGCCTGTGGACTAATAATTGGAACCATTGATATATGATATAAAGGGAACATATGGTCCAAAAATGGGATCCATCCAGGTTCTCTAACAGAATAAAGAACACATTAAGTTGCCTCTGCTAGAGATGACGTTTATATATATGTACTATTGAAAATTATACAACTTGGAATAAAGCTACACCAGCATATCCTAAACCCCAACATGCACCCAGAGACGCCCAGTCTAACCAGCATTACCCGGCCCTGGCGTCTTTTATGGGGTGTGTGTGGGATTTTGGGAATCCCCGGGTCCCAATCCACTCCGGTTTTTCCGCCCTGCTCCCGGCCACCTTAGCCGTACCACTATGTGTTTCTGAGTGAGAAGCCGACTCTTGTTTACAGCAGAGATTCCACGGAGGAGCGGAGATCCACAACCTGCGTTAACCGAGGGGCGAACCGTAGGATTTCAGCCTCTGGAAATAGGCTACACGCGACGGGAGTTTTTGTTCTCTCTCCCCCCCTCCTTTTTTTTAAACGAGGATAAAGGCAAAACAAGAAACATTTGTAAAGGGCAACTCCTTGGACATTTTCTCCCTCCTACCCTAGCCGAGGTCGTCTAGCTGGAGAGCTGGAGACCCATTCTCTTGCGTGGCACAAGTCTGGTATTTTCTTTCAGCTGCAAATCCCGACTGACGGCAGAGATAAGTCCGAGCCGAGGAGCTCGAAAATTGGTTTAAAAAACGACTTCTCACTGCCAGGATTGCTTGCTGGGGATCGAGAGCCTGTGCTGGCTGAATGGCATAGGCAAAAAAAGGGTTTTCATTCATTTTTCAACCACCCAGCCACCACCCCTGTGGATCTGGACGTGTTTTCTGCCCCACTCCTCCCCTCAAACACAGTCATTCACACGGGGGATTCTTGCGAGTGACACTGGCGTTAATTTATGATGGTGGCATAGGCTACTAATAATAACATTTAGCCTGATATTTTTATTGTTATTACCAGGTCCCGATCGCACTGCACACGCACTGCTGTTTTCAAGCGATGGAGACTGAAGATGGGGATTACCATCATTTATCCAGTAAAATCACTGGCTCGTGTGCCATACCAGCCGACGTCAAAGTATCCTGTGATTGGCAAAAATAGCAGACTGTTTTAGTATTTGTTTTTCCTTCAAAGGAATTCCCTGTTCTAACAATTTATACCCATTTATTTATCTATATATTTTTTTTTAGAGCAAATCAGGGTAGACAAGCAAACCACGCATTTGCAGGCTACCATACAGTAGCCTTTTTGGGCTACAGCCACATTTATTTGTCCTTGTATTTTAATATTAAGGTTGTTTTTCTTGGGAGCTGGTGTGTACAACCTTGTTATTTTATTTCAGTTTATTTTATTTTTTTATTTTTTTGAGAGGAGAATAATGTTAAGGAACATGAGATCTGACACACCGATGGGTAGCCCGACCTTGTTTTGGGGTCTGATGCTGTCTGTCTCCACTATCTGCATCTGGTCCACATATGGAGAGAGTAAGTATTTTTTTTTTAAATAATAATTTAGTAAAGTTTATTGGTTAAATGGGAGGCCTCAGTAGGCTACATAATGTGATTTTTGCAGCCCAGTTTAGCCTTTTGTAAAACAGCCTTTTGCTGACTGGTTGTGAATAATGTTGAAATGTATTTATTGAGAAAATCAGGGGATTTATATAATTATGTTAAGACTCCGCTACTCAATACAACAAACCTAGAGTGCAAACAGCGCACCGACGTGTCTTTTACTTACAGCTGAAGACCATGTGGTATAGCTGCCAGTCAGTAGGTGAACACACTTCAGCAAAATCCGCTTTATTGTGCGCAATATCGCCTCCTTTGATGAAGCAGTTTCGTTTATTTATAAACAGGCAGCTATACTAGGCACATGTCGCCATAATCTTCACGTTAGACATCCAGAAAGCAGAGGATGAATCCTGGGACCAGCGTTTAAGGTTGCTACGACCATGTGGCCATTTTGCATTTCGTGGTGTGGCGTCGCTGCGCATTAACAACCTAAATCAGACAAACCATTGCTTTTTAAAAGGCCATACAGTCACAAAACACACAAACAGCAGGTAAAAGAGATATTTCAGCCGACTACCATGAACAGTCACCATGATGAAAAAAAATAAATTTAGGCCTATATTGTTGGAGGTAATCATTATTTCCAGACCCCATTTTCAGTAAACCTACAACTACATACTCTGTATACAGCTATGTCGTGTTAATTAATGCAAACCTTACATTTGAGGAGCACTTGAGTTCGTTTCCAATCCAGTCTTAACACCAGGCTCTTTCACACTGATGGAACACTTCAAATGATACATGGCACTTTGTATAAGAAACATGTAAAAACTTTACAGTTCAGTCTTGACAACATTTTACAGATATGGAAAAAAGTAGGTGAGATTATTTATTTTCAATTTTGAAAGTTTTATTTTCTCTGTTAGGTTTTCCTTTTGAGGGTTTTATATGCTTTAGCAACCAAAAAGATATGCTTGTATTAATGATTTCTCATGGAATTTCCTAAAATGTAGGAATGTTTGCTCTGGCTGTGATTTCAGTGTTGTTATTTTTTGTGGTTAAAATTTTTTGTAATTTAAAGTGGGCTCATAAATGCTTCAGCGAGCATATTTAAAGTTTTCTCATCTAATCTAAAGTAATCTTATCTAATGCACTGTATATAGTAGCTGGAATAAAGGGTTTTTTGCTATTGCCAAAATAACAAAATAAAACAACTGTGAATTAATGAGGGTCAATGAGGGTTGCTTCTCTTTTCATTGGTCGGTATATACAGAAGTAAAAATTATTTTCTGGTGATGATGTGCAGTATTAGGCTTTTCAGTGGAATCTCTCGAAACACTATGTTGGGCAAAGATAATACCTAATCTGTCTAAACAAAATCTTTAGGCCAACACTAACTGGATTATAGAGATGATTTAGCAAATTCCTGCATTTTGTCTGTGAACTTAATATTTAGCTCACATAGTAAAAAAATAAAGTGATAAGTTATATTTAGCTTCCCAGTTAAAGCAGGGACAAGAATGTGGTTTACGTAACCAAAAAACATTGTTCTTTGTTTCTCTGGTTGCATTTCTGTCAATAATCATCATTCTTAGGCAACTTCCACTGTAATACTTCGTCAAAGTCATGATGCTTTTGAAGTATGAGACGTTTCATGTGTTCATTTGTCACACAGCAGAAGTTTAACACTTTTTTGCTGGTCAGTAAACTTCAAGACCTCTCCAGGTGCATCTTTTCCACCTTGAGCACAGAGGTTGTGATTGTGTTTCTGCATGACTTATTTGTGTGTGTCTGTGTGTTTTGGGTTTTATGTCACTTCTGTTATACTAATTTGTTTCCTGAGAGGATATGTGGCATGGTGGAGACAGCTTGACATGGGAAGGAGACACGTAGACTGACCTCTGTTGGCATTCAAATAGAAGAGAAAACTTAATTTCAGTCCTATTGACCAGTGGTGTGTTTCTTTGCACCCCACTGAGCCAGTGAGACACCCATGAATGCAGCAGGGGGCTGGGAGACAAGTGGTTGCTCTCAGATCTTGACGCTCTGTGGTGTAGAATGCATCAGGCTTTTCAGAACAAAGAGTTCAGAGAGTGCGGTGAATATCAAGACAGTGATGGGTCTCACCAGTTTATCACTCGGGGATGATGTTTACTACACTGGGCTGTAAAGGGTCAGAATTTCCAGCTTCTATCATCACTTAGTGGAAAATCACAGATATCCAAGAGCTCCATTAGGGGTTGAAAACTTTTTTTGCTCTGTTCGTTTTGATAATCTGTCCACACCAATAAAATGCAATTAAGCTCCCTTTTAACTCTCACCACAGTAAACTTTCCATGCTATGGCTTCCAAGTATGCAGAAAACAACTCTTAAAGGGAGAGAGAGAAAGAGCGTGTGAGGGAGATAGAGACTTGGTGTTTGCAAATAGAATGTGCAAAAATACACTTGCAAGAGAAACAGACTTGGTTTTGTTGATTGGAAGAGTAGAGAGTTTGTGAACTGTTTTATTGGCTTTTGCCGTTCACACCGAGCGGTCTCCTGTATAGACTGATACGCTTAACTTCATCACTTGGTACCACTACTATTAAAATTATAAATAGATATGTCAGAATCAAAATCAGAAATACTTTATTGATCCCCGAAGGGAAACTCTTTGTTACAACAGCTCGCCTTTACGTCAGTGCACACAAGAGAAAGTACTAGCAAAAAATATAATACAATACACTATAAAACACTATAAAAAAAAGGTCAGAAAATAAATTAAGTACCAGGTGGGTATAAGTATAAGATAAAAAGATCACCAACAACATTGGCGTAGGGGTTGTGTGAGTACAGACACCCTCTGTCCCGTTCCATGAGGACCCATCAGTGTTCCTGCCCAGATATTTATGAAGGGACATGTTGCTCCGGAAAACTTGAATGGCGGCTTAAATAATCAAACGTCAGCGAGCATTGTGTTTGACAGGCACCCCTCCTACCTCTCCCTTAGGGGTATGGCATGTTGCGGTACAGCTCTCCTTCTCGTGACGAGGCAAGTAGCTCAGATATGACTGCTGTCACTCTCCTCCAAGGTGTCCCGCTCCATCTTGTGACTGGGGCTCCCCTCCCTCCACCACGCGTTCCCTTCCCCCACTCCTTGCTTGGCTGGATGTAGGAATGCCTTGTCTCACCCCCGGCGAGAAAGTGTAGTGAGTGTTCGTACCCCTATGGTGTGTGTGCAAGTGTGCGTGCCTGTGAGTTCATTGTGCAGCTCTCTCTGTGTGTACTGCAGCAGGACTCAGCGTGACAGCCTGAGTCAGTGGCGTGCCCTCGTGTAAGGATGTGAAAGTGTGTCATTGGGCTAGTTTGTGAGAGTGCAGTCAAACGCTGTCCTACAGCTCCTCCAGGCTGCCAGCTGAGGTTTACAATGCTTAATTAAACACTTTATTTCAAGTGGCTCGTCATTGGATTTGCTCAAATGCAGTCTCTGGCCAACTGCACATGCATCATCATGGGCTGCCGGTTTAATGGCCCGTGGAGTATTGTACAATTTGTGAGATGATTGTAAATGTTAACTCTTCTAATGGATGGCACTCGCTGTATCAGTTGAAAGCTGTTCATCAAGCACTGAATGTGGAGAATTCATCAGCCAGAGACTATTCTCAGAGGTGTTTCCAGAGTCTTAGTGAGAAACCCTTTCCTTGTTTCATGTTAACCATTCTGTCATCACTTGATTATTTGTGTGCACAGGTGCATAAAATATAGCAGTGAACTGTCATAAAAGGCACTAGGCTGATTTGTTTATAGCTTCAGATTAAAGCTGAAGTGAAGCTCACAGTAAGTGTACTATAACACCTGAATTTGTGCTTTATTATTCACTTTACTCTGTTTTCTGTTACGGATTTAATTCACATACACACATGCCAGAGAGGCCATGGAGTAAACCTGATAGAAACGTATTTTTGGGGGTTGACTCCAAAAGGATCTTATGCTCCAAACTTACAAATAAAGGATATAAATTCATCACGTTTAAATTTAAACACTAATAACGTCCCTCAGTTTTTACTAATCTTATTTTGTAAGTTTCCCATAGGCTTCCAAACATCCTTACAAACCTTAACCCTTTATCAAACAAATCATTTCATAATAATCCGGTCACTGCAAACCATATTTTACTATAATCTAACAGTAAATTTAATCTGGTGTTTTTAAAGGAATATAGGTTATAGTGTGCATGTAAACACAGAGTATGTAGCCTCCTGCCCTCTTCCCTCATTTCTGGAGAAGGGCAGTCTTTCTGTGAGAGTTGTTATGATGGGGAGTGTAGTGTTACTGTTTGGGGTTTTGGTGATATCTGAGCCACAGTGTTTGAAGTAAGGTCCACTGAGGGGAAGTGGCCCACCAGACCACTGGTCAGATGACTTCCAGTATGCTGGGGATTAGAGCCAGTTGATGTAGCAGGTGTGAGGGGATATGACCGCACAGTGACCAGCTCCCTCACTGCTTGAACTGGATTGTAGTGAAATTTTTTTGATCCTAATGCTGGTTATTATGGTTCAAAATTGATACCAAATGCCAACATGATACTTGTCTTAATTTTTTGGAGTTAATTCTTTGTTGTGTAACATTTGTTCATGCCATTGTATGCATCTATATGCACCTCTCATAAATAAAAGCAGATTGCTTATGAACTAGAGCTAAATGTTCAATTGGAAAATCCAATCGAGTTTAATAAAAATAAAAACAAATGAGCAAGATAGGATATTTAAATTTGTATCTCTTTTGTACAAGATACATATAGTATATTTAAAATACAAATACAAAACAATACTAAACCACAAATTTTTAGTCAAGTGGGGACACATGATGTGCAGACATGAACGTGGGATATTTGTTTGATATGTTTTTAATTAGAATTTTTGTTTTAATTATAGCATCTTTTAAACATAATCCACAGAAATGGGTGGCGCTCTCAATGCTACAGAATACAAATATACTCAAATTGAGTGATAAAAATATTTGACATAACAGTGGTTTTACTAATTTCTCCAGCAGATATGCTAAACATTTACAGGCTCCATTGAGATAATTTATAGTTTTCCTACATTCCATATCATAATCGTAGAGTAATCGAAAATGAATACAGTTACAGCCTGGCTTATTGTAGATTCACGTGACACCTCTGCAACTCTGTGGAGGAATCTTCCTAATAACCTTCCTGGAGTTTACAGCTGGATGTCTGGAAAAGGATACAATTATGTGCTTTCCCACAACGCTCAGTCTGTGGCCTTTTGAGCATGACATGTGATCTGAAAATCCAGATTTCAATCTCATGTTTCTGTTAGCCAAAACTGAGATTAAGTTTATTTACATACAAGGTATGTTTACTGAATCTGAATCAGAGTTTATGTGAAGTTAAGATAAACAGTGACCATTAGCCTTGGCATAATTTGGTGTGCAGGGTGCTCTTGTGTTTGTGAGATGACATTTCCATGGAGGGCCAGGGCAACGTTTATCAATCATAAACATGAGCTGATGGATCCCATTACGCTGTGGAGATATGTGTGTTTACTCAGCAGTGTGAAGAGCAAGGAGAGACAGGAGGGTGAGACAGACGCATGTATGCAGGCTTATCCCTCTCTGTGGACACTGGCGCTAAAATATCCACATCACTCCTAGGTCATTATTGTCAGCGCTTTAATTTGTCAACACTTCTCCCGGTTTATGTAACAACGAATAAAGGGTTTGGTATGCAAATCTTATTTAAGCATTGTTGTCTTCACAACAAATGGGTTGAATGGTGAGAATCAGAGAAGCCTGGAGGCTTAGTTTGAGGCAACATCCTACTCAATCCTTTTCCAAGGAAATGATTGGAATTCCTGGTACTTAACATGCCTAATGAGTAGAACAAGGGAATCACAAAGAGGAGGTTTTTCTTTCATTCTTTTCTTTCTATTCTCCTTCCTTTCTTTTCAGCATTTTGAGTATAAATCAATTTCAGGTAAAGATAGAAGAGGCAGCAATATCTGATTGGCATTTACAACGCCCAGAAATACATTTAATGCATTTAGCGGTTTTGTTTGTCGTGGTTTTACACCAGTAGGATGGCCTCAGATAGCTACGCTTGGCAGTAACCTTATCTCTCCCTCTTTTCGCTCCCCCCTTCCATTCTCTGGCCAGACGCCCGCTGATTTTATTAATGCCCTCATCAGGAAGTGGGGCCTAGAGTTTCTCTTTACTAACAAACAAATTAGTCTTTGTATTTGAGTGGCTCCACCCCTCCTCCCTCTCTCTCCGGCTGCTGGAGAAGCTGGAAGAAAATTCTCAATGAAACAAAGAAGACATGCAGCTCGATGGCTCACAAGTAGAGCCCAGGGGAATTGGTGTTGATTGTAGAAAGCAAATACTATTTTCTACTGGAGTAATCGTTTCCGTTCTAAATTTGGAGAAGTGAAACTCCCTGACAGGAGCAGACATCGCCCATTCATCCCTATATACAATGCAGCTTCTATTTTTGGCAGAATAGTTTGAACAAAGAACATCAAACATGGCCTTTTTTGTCTCTACAGAAGAGAAGTTAATTTACTAACTGGGACATTTTGAGAACCCATAAACATCATTTGGTTGAATATATGCCAGAGAGAGGTCACAAACGTCATTTTTGAATGATGCAGTCATTTTCCCATTTTAGAAAGACAATCTGGTGGCACAGTGTTTATTTTGGGACTAGAAACAGTTTAGCTCTTTGCTTACCCATGGTCAGTGTTTTGACAAGGATCTAAGACTCTTATTGAAAACATGCCTGTGTGTCTCATTGGACAGGCGCTGTGATAGTGTTGCTCACTGCGACAGTATCCTAAGCCTCTGTAAGAACATAACAGGTTTAACCAAGGAGCTCATATGTCAAGGCATTTCCTGTGCTGACTGTTACTAATGTGTAGCCTGTTAGTTGCAGTATGTGCCAATTTCGTAATTATATAAATAATTTATTGTTTCATAGATATTTAACACACAGTAGGGAGTTTAGAGATTTTTATCTGTTAGGTTTCACAGAAGAACTTTTCAGCTTTTTGGCTGTTACATTAGAGCAGTAATTCCCAAATAGGAGTACCCCAGTTGGTTGGAGGTATGTGGAATGTTTCTGGAGTAGCTCAACTCATTTGAAAAATTATGATTTGATTAAAAAAATAGACATATATTGAGTCAGCTGTAACACCTGAACACTATGTATTGCAATTGAGAGTGCATGAGAACAAGTTAGCAAGCAAACAGGGAAGTCTACAGTTAGCTAAAATTAATGGATACACAGTTGAATTAGTTAGCTAAAAGTAATGGATAAATGGTGAAAAAGCTAAATATATTGGATAAATGATTAAAATAGTTAGCTTAATGTAAAGGATAAATGGTGAAAAAGCTAAAAGTATTGGATACATTTTAAGTTTAAAATAGTTAGCTGAAAATAATAGATGGTTGAAACTTCTACCACTCCAAGTGGTACGAGTGCAGATTTTACCAAACTCACCTAAACCTTGACAGTTCACTTGCATGAAAAAAATATTGTAACGATATCCACTTTTATATCATTAATAGTGTAATATAACATACCGCTTAAAATCAGTTCATATAAACACATTTGGAACATGACGGGTGGTGTTGAGGTTCAAAAAAGGTTATGGAACCACTGCAGTAGAGCACAATAACATTATGAGAATGTCATCTACCATTAATTCCCAGGTGTAGTAATTGATAGGCACGATTAGAGGGAGAGTTGATTGTCATCAATAATAAATGGGATCTTTGTTGTTAATGTTTTTTGTGTGTGTGTGTGTGTGTGTGTGTGTGTGTGTGTGTGTGTGTGTGTGGTGTTGGAGAACGCTCCAGGCACTGTGGTTTCAAGTGTTGTTTTCCGAGCACAGAAGAATGGCTTATTCAAATGCCAGGGTTATTTGAGGTGACACACACAACATTTTATAGAGAAATGCGGGCTTTGCATCTGATATGATGGATACAGAAGGTGTATCAACATGTTAACTTGTGAACCTCAGTTTGAAACCAAATAACAATTTCCCCAGTCAACTCTATATTAAAAATGCCTTCACCTTAGCTGACCCCGATGATAATATCTCTCCCTTGTTATAATTGAAATGCCTGCCTGAGAGAACACTCAGAACAAACATGAACTTCTTTTATACAATGTAGAAACATGGTGTCCTAGCACTGCATGCACTTCTTTCAGAGTGTTTTTCAGAGCTCTGTATTATTTGTATGGATGACATATTGCCAGCCTTACCATCTTGACTAACAGGATTATGTGCTTCAAGAAGATTATTACAATTAAAATCTTTTGGCAAAAGTAATCTACATGCTGATCTATACGTAGCATTGCTGTATTCACCATCAAACACTTCTGTTATATTAATTTCTGATACAAAAGAAAATCTGTAATACTCTGTTGTACATGAGAATGAAGATGCATCTTCATGTGTCGTCTCTCTGTGTCCTCCAGTTTGTGGTCCGAGTATCGACATCCGAAATGAAATCAGTGAGTTCAAGCGGCTGGAGAACTGCACGGTGGTGGAGGGCTACCTGCAGATCCTCCTCATCAACGACAAGACCAATAACATCCACCAGGAGGTCTTCCGCTCCCTCAGTTTTCCAAAGCTGACCGTCATCACAGACTATCTGCTGCTGTTTCGCGTCTCGGGCCTGGACAGCCTCAGCATGCTCTTCCCCAACCTGAGTGTCATCCGCGGGCGCAAACTCTTCTACAACTACGCCCTGGTGATCTACGAGATGACCAGTCTGAAGGACATCGGCCTGTACAACCTGAGGAACATCACCCGGGGAGCCATGCGGATCGAAAAGAACCCTGAGCTCTGCTACCTGGACTCGGTGGACTGGTCTCTTATTATGGATTCTGAGTTCAACAACGTTATCAATGGGAATAAGAAGGCAAAGGAGTGTGACAATGTGTGCCCAGGCATCATGGAAGACAACCCTCTTTGTCAGAGGACATCGTTCAGTGATAACTACATCGATCGCTGTTGGACCTCCAACCAGTGCCAGAAAGGTAACCTGAGTTCTATGGTGTTTTATTTCATACTTTATCCCAGCAGATAATGTCGAGAAAGAATATAGCAAAGGATTCTTTAAATGTGATGTTTGCTAAATACATTTTAATAGCGGCAGTGTTTGTGTGATATTTTGCGATACAAGTACAGTAAATGCAGACGTGACTTTGATCTAGGTAGGTGGTTTCCAGTCTCATAAACATTCTGAAATTGTGCATTTTTTTCACCAGCAAACAAATCCCATGAATCTATGCAGTGTTTTTCCTTCATTTCCGTCAGGCTGCAGGATTGTCCACGGGCCAGTGCAAACATTTCCTCTCTGTTCATTATAGAGACCTTGTCTTTAGATCAGGTTATTTGTGGAGTGAAGGATGGCTGCAATATAGAGCACCAGGTATTAGAAAGACATACTCAGTTGAGGTTAAAGTTGCTCTGCCAAGAAATGAGCTAGTCTACCTGTCTGGACCATGTCAGTTAAATATTTGCCTTAGGGACTTTTTGCAATTTATGAAAAGGGGTATATTGAAGAATCTGGGGGAGGGTCATCCTTGTTTAATTTTGGCCCCGTGGTGGGGTCATGCATTTTTAAAAACAATTCAGAGGAGGGTCTATATATATAGGGTCTATATATATATATATATATATATATATATATATATATATATACAGAGTAAATAAAAGAAATACAGATAAATGTTTTCCTCAGAAAAGGATCATGTCAAACTTGACTCTTGATTTGGCAAGAGTCCCTTACTCTATGCCATTTTCGCTCTCATCTGTGTGAAATAATGGTGGGAAAATGTTCCTCCAGCCCTTTCCTATTGAAGACCTGTGTGCAGCTCCCATAGTCAGTTGGACGTCGCAAACACCACCCTCCTTCACCCCCAGGGTGCCTCAGAACAAATAGTGGAAATCAAGTTTGCGTCCTTTCCCTAGTGACCACGTCTGTCTCTATAGAAAAGCTATGGTGTTTATTGTTGTGCCTCTGTTTATTCTTGTATGTACTGACCTGCCGGAGCTCCCTGCATGCCATTATTGATTGCTTGAGCCATATACAGTTGGCTATGTGAATTTAAAAAAAAGTTTATACGAATAGTTTATATGAATATCTTTATTCAGAAAACTAACTTTCCTCAATTTTATTTATTTATGACATGCTACACTGTGAAAGGTGAAATCTCATGCTATGACCTCCAAGTCATGTCTGTTCTTCCCACAGTAGATACTATGTAGTGTGTTGTGGTGAAACCCTTTGTTCTCACATGTCGGACTTGAGAGGCAGAGCAGGAGTATTGTTTGAAGCAGTTCACTTCTCTCTGAGGGTCAGGGTAAATGCATTCATCTAGTAGGCCTTGAGGTCACAAGGCTGCAGATAAAGGCTTTGGGGAGCTACACAGTGGAAAGAAAGGAGGAGTTACTGAAGCAATAAAAGAACAGAATGAAGCTAGAGCAGGTCTGTGATGTCTGTTAATATTCCAGGGTTCATGCACAGATAACATTTCTCACCTCTTTGTTTTTTTTTAAATCTTGATGTGTCTCTCTCTGTCCTTCCTGCTTAAGATTCCACTCTCCTCCCTCCACCCCTCTGCATAATTGCCTTGTTTTTCTCCAGTACAGATGTTCCTTCAAGGGCATTCAGTGGTTTTCTAGTCAATACGGCCCAGTCTCCTCTTTAATTACACTACATGAGGAGGGAGTGCTGTCTGCCTAGCACATACTTTTGCCTCTGGGCCTTCTAGTGCTTCATGGAGCAACAGCAAAACTGCTCTTTCCACATGTTCCATATAACAGTTTGGGGTGTATTAGATGAGCCTCCTCAGAGGTGAATGTAAATATGATGCTAGGCAGAATAAGCCAGGTTAATACTGTACTTGTGGCTGTATGGAAGTGAGTGGGAGAGACCGTGTAGGGAAGTGCAGATTGGAGCAGAGGTTCGGGGTGCTTTTTAGTGGTAGGGAGCAATGCGTAGAGAGGCCCTGACTGAGGAGCCGTACGCGGGAGGAGGGGCACTGAGGGGAAATGTCAGACAAATGTCAAGTATACAAGCTCAACGGCAAGCTCTCGCTAAGGCGCATTGAAAAATGCCTTGTCCCTCCTCCTCCTCCTCCTTCAACCCCAAATGCTTCCTCATAAATCCTGCCTGCCTTCCTTGCTGCTGCTTTCCCCTCCTCGTAGACGCTGTATGTCCGTTTCTTCATCACTAGCGTTCTCCACTTCACTTAGGCCCTGTTTATACCCGGCATTAATATGCACCTAGGGTGATCCAATCAGAAGTGGACAGCTCCAAGTACGCCAGTTCATACCTGGCATTTGAATGCGTCTCGAGTGACCACTTGTGATCGGATCTCACTTCCCTGCTTTATATGCAAATAAACACGTTCATCATTTCTGTTTGCAAAGACCAAATGCATTGTTGTTTTTAACCTGAATTTGATGAATTTCAGGCCACAAATGAGACAAGAATTAGGTTGGAAAAACTATAGGTGCCGGAGCGGAGTGTTTCTGGGGGCCAGGCCTCACTGATTACTGTACAAAAACACAACTTTATAACTTTATTCACTGATTTTGGTGATGTCCCCAGGCTGCTCTGCCTCAACTCTCTGTGAGTTTCCTGATGGACAAATAGCTTTCTGCTGCTAACTGTAGCTACTGTTAGCTAGTTAGCTCAGTTAGCCATGCAGCTAGCGGTCCTATTAGCTTTAAAGCTTAATTAAAGCTTTATTAGGTTTTTTAAACCTCCCCCTCCTGGCAGGCTAAAGCTCCTGTGCTAGCGATGTAACGTTAAACACCAACACTATCCCAGTGCTCCAAGCTCCCAGTCCGGACAATTAGCAGCAGTTAGCAGTTACCAGTCTATGGCAGTTACTTTAGCAATAAGTAAAGCTATCTGTCCATCAGGAAACTCTAGAAATTTAGAGTTGAGGCAGAGCAGCAGAAGGACATCGGACAGCATGTTTCGTGTGTACTCCATCCACGAGAATCCATTTTGCCAATTGTTGTGGCTTCTTCTTGTTGTTTTGCTCTTTAGTGCGTACTTTAATGCTTACGCAGAAGACGTCAGCTGAGAAGGCGGTCCTTCAATGTGGCCTAAGGACACCTCCGTATGTGGTCTGAGCGATCGTATCTCAATGCGTCCTCAATGCGTCTTGGGTGCATTCACACCTATACTTGGAGCTGTCCACCTGTGATCGGATCACCCAGGACGCATGTTAATGCCAGGTGTAAACAGGGCCTTAGCTTCAGCCTGGATCTCATCTCTAATTGTCCTTGTCAGTTGTTCTGCTGGTGTTTCCTCTTTTATATTCACCTCCCTCTTTTCTGCAGGGCTTATCAGGGGCTGTTAACAGCTCTGGCTGTCAGCTATCTCTCCACTGTTTACTTGTTGGAGATATTCTCTCACCACTGCAGTGGTCACAGCCAACCGGCTTATTTTGGGATCCAGCCCTGGATCCTTTGACATATCACCCTGTTTGCTTTGAGTTTTAGGGGATCCCGTGCCTAAGAAGTGGCTGGCCTGCTCCTGCCTCCTCAGGTCTCTGTGTTTGCTGCAAACAGGCCTGCCTTCTGCCCCTGTGCCAAAGCCAGATAGACAAAAGGTTTTTAATGTTAGGCAGGTGTCTGTGTCCATGCGCAGTCTTAGGGTAGGTAAGGCCTCATAGCTCAACAGGGAGGCACACACTCTCACACTCGCTAGTCCTTACATAGCTCACGTCTCCTTTAAGTGGCGTTATTTTTTCCCCACCTGTTTTGCGTAAGTCCCGCCCTACTGTGCTGTGATTGGTTAGCTCGTTACTTTGACGCAACCTTATGATTGGACGCTAGCTCCACTAGTTTTTCTGTCAAATTTTCAGTAAGTCCCGCTGGCAACACTAGTGACACTACTGACGTTGACGATAATGTAATAATAATACCGATATAAATATATTTTAAATCCTTATATCTACAGAGGGGATGCAACTCAATTTAAGTCTACGCAATTTAACCCCTTGTTCATATAATATTTGCTTCTCAGCAAATCATGTATTCATAACCATAACTTTATTTAATCAACATATTATGCTCAATCTTGAACCATGTGTTGCCATCGAGAAAAACAAAGGGTTAAAGAACTGTATAAGAAAACAAAACAGGCAAAATTATTTAAAATTATAGCATTTCATTTAAAATAACATTTGTTATTTTATCTAGGGAAAAGGCTAAGCTTATTATCTGAACATATGCCCTTCAGAAGTATTAGTGTCAGTGTGGTAAATTAACTGATCAGATCTTTCCTATTTTGTAATAAAGACCAACTAGAAAATTAATGCAATGAGTCGCAGGCGAAGGAGCATGTAGGATCTCTGTCATCAAGCGTTCAACGCCAAGCATCCAATTACAAGGACGCGTCACAGTAATGAGTACTAGCCACAGCACAGTAGGGCGGGACTTGATGCAAAACAGGTGGGGGAAAAAATAAAGCCTTTATGTGATAGAATATTAACTTACAGTATGCTCTTCACAGGAACTCTGGTCTGGTTTCTCAACCCTTACCTCCTAATACTATCTTATTTTAAGGAATATCATGTTCTGAATGTTGTATTTTGACATTGATACAGACAAAAGTCAAGTCTTCCTGTGAATGTTTAATGAATCGAAATGTCCACTTACAGAAACTGCCTTTGCTTTTTGAGAAAGCAAAACTGAGGTGATGTGGTGTCAGTTTGCATTTTAGCACCTGAGCTATAGTTGTGTAAGGTGAAATTTGACTTAAGGAGACCTGCTGTCCTGTTATGCCACATACAGTCTGTGCTCTGTGTGTCCTTGTACTGAACCCAGAAGAAACACAGCAGAGCGAAAGCATTTTGGAGCCCTGGCAGTTGGGAGAGCTCTCCTACGGCCCGGGAAACTTTTGCATTTGATAATATGTTTACTCCCTCCTTGCCAGAGACCCACTTGATATCTCTGGTATGAGTGCACTGACCTAAGCCCACTTCACAGCAGGGTAAAACACACTCTGTTAGAGGATGCAACTGTAGGGTAAGCAGGTTCAGACGGGCAGACAAAATCTTATACTGCAACTATTTGCAGATTTCTACTCTTTCTGCTGCAATTTCTACTGTTTGAGTTTAAAGGACAAGGCTGGCTATTTTTTATTTTTTTATTGTCAACAAATCCTACGAAAGCCTGCCTGTCTCTCGATGCTTTCTGACTTCCCTACACTGTCTGTGGCACTCAGCCAAAAGCCCATTGGTTCCTACTGAAGTTCCTACTATTTGCTAGTGTTTCTGAAACACTAGCAAGTATTTACGGCACCAGAAGAGTGTTTGTGCGATCGACTCTGAATTAAATTACAGTGCCTATGTTCATCGTAATGAAGCAACATGTAAGCCAGTGCAATGGTGTGGCTTATCTTTTAAAACGGCACAGTTACATGCCAACTAACTGTTAGATATTTTTCTTTATTTCTATTTTCACTGTTGGTTGTTTTTCTGGCTCTCTGTGCTAATTTATTTAATCAAAAAGTTATTGACAAGAAAATTCAAATTAATCAGAGAGAAAACAGAATGCAAATCCTCCTTTTCCCTCCCCCTAGTAAATTGATTTCTGGAGCTACCACATAGCTCATACTTCTTGTTGTCAAGATTAGTTGCAGAAAGATCGAACTGTGCAGAAATTATGCGCCGTTTGTGCTGGCTTAGAGCTAGATTTATTGGTACTTTAGGTATAAGGTACGTATGTTAACTTGGGTGGAATGAGTCTGCCCCTTTAAGTATATAAGGTAGAAATTCCTGCTGGCTTAGTCATTGCAGTGGTGAGGGGATAAAGAGGGGGAAATACACAGCACAGGCTGTATGTGCAGACTACATGTGCAGTGATACAGAAACTATTTGTTGGCAATAAAAAGGAGCTAAACTGATGTTGGTGATGATACAGATGTAGGTTAGGTCTCTTTTGTGTTTGTCTTGTGTTTGGGCCGAGTTCATATGATCATCAGTCGTTTTTGTTTAACCAACATCCAAAAGCAGATGCAGGAAGCTTTTAAATGTTTGTTGGCTTTTCTGAAGCTTATCAGAGTCCTGCGGTTATAGGGATAGAAAGCAGAAAAGGGCTCAAATTCCAGTCTTGACAGTCTGGTGCTTTCCTGGGGGCACACTCAGTCCCATGACTCAATGCCCATACATCCGATGTTTCCACCCGGCATGAACTACTCGCCTGCACTCTCCTGCTCCATTTTGTACAAAGCTTAGGAAGCGTGCCAGTGTTAGTGCCAAAGAGAAGGCACTCATGTCGATCAGACTCATCCGTTCCTGCCCTCCCACAACCACCAGACTAAAGATGGAATAATCTGATGCATCATGCTCTCCACTACCATGATTAGTCCATTCCACTCAGATTTTCTTTCTGTTCACCGGGTCGCCACAGCATCCTGGGAAAGGAGACAGTGGGCCTGTGCCTGGTAACTCCCCAACATTTGAACACATTACTACCCTCGAATGGCATAGACCTTGTAGGTAACTTCAGGAGGATATATTCAACATGTGAGACACAGTTGTGCTGTTCAGTTAACTCTGGCCCTGCTGGCACTGTGTGTGTGTGTGTGTTCACGCCCTTGTCTCTATTATTTCCCCATAGGACTGTGGACTATTGATTCCCAATGTTACATCTCCATGGTGTCATTGAAACAAATACATTAGAGAAAGCAGACAAAGCTCCCTTCAAGGCAGCCCTTCGTTCTCTTTGTGTTTTCAGATGCTTATGTCTTTTTGTGGTCCAAGGGCAAGTGAAGCGAAAACAGGCTGTAAATAGGGTTCTGTGTGTGTGTGTGTGTGTGTGTGTGTGTGTGTGTGTTAGACAGAGAGCGAGCGGACACAACAGCTTCTCTCATCATTCCTTTACTGCTGCCACTTCAGCTGTGGTATGTACCTCATTGGGAAAATCTCGGAAACATCAATTATCTTTTCATCAATTATTGATTTTCCACAATATTGCCTACACATTCTGATACCCAGATTTAAGTCATTAGTGTATCAGTAAATGAGTAAGTAAGTGGAAAGTAAGAAAAACTAGCACATTCTTTTGTAGTTACATTAGCAAACAGGCTGTAATGTTAATGTTATAGCTACATTAGCAAATCATATTAGCAATTTTTAATGGAATAGTTTAACATTTTTGGGAAATATGCTTATTCGCTTTCTTGCAGAGATTTGCTAGTACAGACCTGAAGCTACAACATTACAACAAAATAAGAAACCACAATTCAGTTTTTAAAGGATTAAACAAGCATATTTTGTTAGTTTGTGAGCTTTCGAGTTTCTGGTAGGCAGAATTTGTTGGTTTTGTTTTGTTGATTTGGACAGAGCCAGGCTAACTCTATTTCGCCCTGTTTCCAGTCTTTATGCTTAGCTAAGCTAACTCTAAGTCTGCTGGCTGTAGCTTCATAATTAACAGACAGATGTGATAGTGGTATCAATCTGCTTATTTAATTCTTGGGCAAAGAACCTGAATAAGTGTATTTCCCAAAATGTCGAACTATTAATAGTGAGTAATACATTTTTTATGTAGTACTCATCTAAACCAGAGTTTGAGGAGTGTTTTATAGTCATGAAATAGTCAGCAAATTTTAGTGGTATTAACATATAGTACATGCTACACTATTATAATCTGTAGCTATATAAGCTAATCATATAAGCAAAAGTTTAACTCAGAATTTTAGATCAGAATTCAGTTTTCTGTTCATCTAGCTATCAAAGATCTAATAGCATATTAATTACACTCATTTGCTGTCAACTTTAATGTGAACAGAACATACTAAAACTGTCTGTCTGTCTGTCTCTGTGTGTGTGTGTGTGTGTGTGTTTCTGTATCAGTACATTCCATCTACATCCCTGCACCCTCCCTCCTTCCATCTCTTTCCCTCTCCTGGCCTTTGCCACATTTTCTCCCATCTAGGTCACATTCATAAATGTCATTCTTGGGAACTGTTAGCAGCCGATATTAGTACACTCACCCAAAACAGAGACCTTCTTCACTGAGTACCCAGAACCTGAGCCCTCTTAAAGCAAGGGGAAAAACTCTGTTTGGTTACAAATAGTTTTTCTGCTCAATTGATTTTATTGGTTGCCTTTGGAGTTTTGAGAGGCCTGGAGCAGGAGTGGCGTGCGTGATTGGTCAGAAAGGAATTCTCTTTGCCTCACGCTTTAATTTGTTTTGAGTTCTTTCCAAACGCAAAATTGTAACATATTATATTTGCCTCGATGCTTGAGCAGAGTGTGGTGAAACTCATGAAAAGCCACAGACACGTGTCGACTGCCGTTGCTAACTTTTAACAGTGTCTTTCTCTGCATAATTTCAATTTGATTGCAAGTTAGCAAAGGTCATTCACAATGACATGGTTATACAGTGTGTTATTGTCCATGTATGAACAGCAGGGCTTATTGTTCATTGATGGCCGGCGCTGTGAGTTTATCCGACTCCTGTCCTCTGTGGCCTACAAAGGACTCTCTCATAGCACTGACAGATTGGCCGCTTTTCCTAGGTTTCCTCTCATAGACTTGATTGACCAAAATAGGACCCGTGTGTCATGCTGCTAGCCTCCAAAGAGACTGACTGACACACTTGCACTCACATCCAAACACACAGGTCCTCATGCACACACACATACACTCCATCTCCTCTCTCACGTGCCACCCCACTTGGTTTACAAATTTTCCTCAACTTGTGCCCAGGTTGCGTGTGCCCACTTGTGACTGTGCCTGCTGTGTTCGTGTATGTGTGTGTGTGTTTCCAGCTTGCTTGATGCCTATTTGAGCCACCCAATCCCCAGTGATAGACTGCCTGCTGCCTTCTGGCTGTGCAGCTCGGAAGCTGTGACTCATCCTTTGCTCTCACCACTCATTCATAAATCTGCGTGAATACTATAACTTCCTCTCACAGAGCTATGGGACCCCCTGGCTCTGTGGTAGGTTCCCCTCAGCCCAGCTCTAAATGGCAGGAAGGATGAGGGCTATCTCCACCTCTTAGTGACGCCTTTCAGAGAGGTGAGAGCGATGAGTGCCCACGCCTGCTGCCTGTGCCTGCCCTTGGTGCCTGAGCCGTGCCTCTGTCTACCTGCCTGCCTGCCCCAGCTCTGTCCCTCCATATAGTGCAGGCCAGACCAGCCATTTACTCACTGCTGGGCTGGCTTGGCAGTGCTTCCTGGGAGATAATGTGCCATGCCTGCAAGTAAGCTCAGAGAGCACGGGTTAATGCCACAGCGGGAAAAAAAGAAATCTCCTGCTGACAAATCTCTCCTGCAGAGGTGAGGATGTACGCTGGCATACCGCAGAGAGAGGAGAGTATCCCGGTCTGCCAGAATAGTTAGTCAGGTTCACTGAGGTCACAGAAACACTGCTCCTCTATTTTTTCCCCTGCTGTGTGTGTGTGTGTGTGTGCGTGTGTGTGTGTGGTAAGGAGGCAAGGGGGTGTGTGGGATTCGATCTACTTCCCCTACCTTTCCCTTCACACATGGCTGAAATGTGTGTGTTTCTTTGAAAATAAATCCACTTCCCAAGGGCATGTCAGTGTGTGTCGATGTGGGATGTGTCTTGTTTTAAAGCTTTGTGACCAAGTGGTTTTGGTACTAAATAAGCTGACAGGTACACACAAAGTCTGAATAGCGTTACATCTTATATCAAATATAAAATATTATTGTACAATGGCAAAAGAACAGTTACTGTTCCTGCAGCAGCTTAGCTCAGGATGAGTCATGGATCTAATGGATGTGTTGTGTGCACGTACACTATCTATAAAAGAGATATCAAGCAGGCCTCAGCGTGCCAACAGTGTTTTGCTGTCTGTTCTTTTTTCCGAGCATGTGCACAATGAGGAGATGAAAGGAGATCATAAAATTACAAATAAAATCTCATGAATAACACAGCTAAATGAAATGTGTGTGACAACCACACACTTCCCATCAAACTCTTGCTTCAAGTTCCCTGTTTGCCAGCTTGAGGACTGACATTATATTAGCTCCAAACAAAGTTTTGATTATATCAACTCTTTACAAATCTTCCCCCATATAACTTTCAGTGTCAACAATCCATAAAGCAGTCTGGCTTGTCTAATGTCATTACTCTGCTTTCTGTTAATGACAGAAATCACCTTGACCCTGTCTGGTCCCTCCCCTCCACTCTCTCCTCAGCTTGTTTGGGTGGGATCCCCAGGGCCTAGTGCAGTTGTCAGCACGCAGCCTAATGGGCACAGGTGGCCAGGGCTCCTCTGCCTTCTCCAGCCCTCTTGGCATGGCTCTCTTGGCAGAATGGCAGCTCCTTGGCGGGCCGCCTCAATGGGCCACTCCAGTTGGTGCTTTGTCAGCATCGGGGTGGCCCAGGATGAAATATGGCTCTCAACTTTGAAATATGGCTTGTCCTGTAGAGAAATCCAGCAGCGTGTGAAGCGCCGTCGATGAGCTATACAATGACAGAGTGAGGCAAACGCGAATTTTATTCATGATAGTGATGACATGTTGTTGGGTCATCCCCGGTTCCCTCATCACTGGCAACAGAGGAGCAGAGTCCGAGGGGGGGGGCCTGGAGAAACTGCACAGCTGTACTGCACCATGCAGCAGTCAGACTATGGCTTGTTACTGTGTCAGATAAATATAGAGCTCCCCACTGCAGCTCCATCTCCGCCTACTGCTCGAAGGGAGGGAAAGGCCGCGTCACCTGGGAGCTGCCACTATCCTCATTCATCCTCACTAAATTGGCTTTAGACTCACAGGACATTAAAGATTATTGTGACTCTATGGTGGCAGATAGGGTAAGGTAAGGTGACAGGATAATTTTGTCACTGTTTTCTTGTAATGCCACAGGACACCTGCATGACAACACAGTGCTGGCCCATAATGAGATCATCAGAGAGATTTGTCATTTAGGCTAGGGCTGGGTGATGTGGTTAAAATCAATATCATGATGCTAATACGATTTTTCCAATATTTGTCACAAAAAAACTGGACACATATTATATGGTCTTCATCAGCTAGAAAAATCTTGTACATAGACGTTGGTTTGGTATTTATTTCTTGAATGTTATTTGAATAAAACCACCCTTTGGAATAGTTTCTACTGTCATTTGGACAATAGAATTTTGTAAAAAAAAATAACATGCCAATCATATCATCACAACACGGTTGCACTTAAGGATGATAAATGATAATATTGGATAACTGCTCAGCCCTAATTTAGGCCTGCTGGATGTATGCGTGACCTTAACTTGTGATGGATCAGTTATTCAATAATGAGCTCGCTTACCGACTTTAAGAACTCATTGACCCCCACTGTTTGTCTGTGTCTTTTTTGTCTGTGTGTTTCGATATCTTCCTATGGTAGCCTGGCTCCTCAGGTCTGCTGCTGATAGAGCAGAATGGATGCTTGATGATGGAGGTGGAGGTGCATTAGCACTCCTTTCATCTGTTCCATCCTCTTGTGTCTGATGAGAGCGCATTTGTTGATAAGCGTCCAGCAGGCCTTTTGAAGTCCCAGTCTGGACTCGTCCCCCTTAAGTCCAACACCAACCCCCACCACCCACTCCCATTAGTGCATCAGTTACAGAGACAAGGCTTGTGGGGCTTGTTTGCACTTGAGTGTGCGTCAGGAATCGCCTCTGTCTCTGTGGCTGTGTGATTAACATGACAGACACTAGCCCACAGCTTGAATGTAAACACCGCCCATTCTCATTCATATTTTATTACTCACACTCATTTACTCAGCATAGCCTCTGCAGGCTGGGCCCACACTATGCTTGTCAGCTTGCTTTAGCTTTTGTTGTTACACCTCTCTGTTTAACTATGATGTGGTTTGAAAATGCCATGACTTGATGTTGATGAGTAAGTCAAAATCCACCATCCCACCATGATACGGTGAAAAATATGAGTCAACACTTGTGGATTTGCTGTGTTGTGGAGTTTTATACAGTCTATGGTTGTGGTCCGTGTCTCAGCCTTTCCCGGTAGTGAGACACTGTTCTGTCTTATATGTAGTGTTGTTAGCACTTTTCCAGACCAGACATGAACTGGCTTGTAAAAAGCTTGTTTTTGCATTCCACCTACCTCTCTACATAATATATGGTATTATCTTCCAATCCTTTTCTTTCCTTCTCCCTTCCTCCGCCTGTTTGTGGGGTATTGACACCGATGCTCCTATTTAGGAAAACCCTGGAACTTTGTCCTGCTTTGACTTTCTATGTTGTTTTCTCAGCCGGTAATAGAGGGGCCGCAAACTTTCAGTTTATCTGCTTTTTACGCTTGTAGCTACAGTATGGACTCACAACAAAAACATCAGTTTTCAGTGGCCAGGAATGATGCCTTAGTGCGGTAGGGAGGCAGAAAAAATGAAAAAAAGATGCATGGTCCAATTTACATACATTAGCGTGTCGTTCTTTCTGTACATGAAAATAGCCTCATGTAAAGAGGAGAGCCACATTCCTTATACATATCCAAATGCTACATTAGTGGAAGCCCGTTTCTGTTTCTTCTGTTACGGGTTAACAAAACTAGGAAGTCTTTTGTTCCTGACGTCTCTATGAAGGCAACACTTTTGTTGCCTTTTCTGCTGTATGTTTTATTTACTATACAGGGTGTAGTGCTATTTTTTTCTTTTTTTAATCTCCTTTTTAATGCAGCAACTTCCTGTTTAGGAATAATGCAATAGCTGAGCTTTAATCTGAATGGTTGTTTTGAAATATTTACATTCCAGACATGCTTTTAACATTTTTGTGTTTATAAAGCTTTATCCAACTCTGCTTGAAAGTCATAACTCATAGGGTTGAGAGCTCAAACACAAAAGATCGGTTTTCACCATGATGGCACGGCAATTTTTTAAGGGTCTGAGATTAACTTGAAGCAAAATGATATGCATTTAAAACCCAACTCCAAGTGTGTGTCATCATGAAAATGAATCAAGGGCAGGGAGGTGTATAAGAAGGGATGTGTGTCACTGCCTCTCAGCATGTGTATGGCATTTACTCTATGTACTGTACGTAATGTGTGCATGTTTGTAGCGTGCTCAAAGTAGCTTTTGTTCAAGGTACTGTAGCTTTGTGGCGCTAATGTTTTTGCTCTGCATATGCAAGTAATTCATCCACACTGCAGAATACAGTTTCTCCTCAGGCTAAAATTTATCCATGTAGGGGATTTTTTTCCCTTTCTTCTGCTCCATGGCATTTTTCAAATGAGTGGCTAAATTTGTTTACATCAGAGTCATTAAGGAGTGTGATTAGCTTGCCAGCAAGCCAGTGGTCCAGGCCCAAAATGGACAAATGGACAATTGTAACAAATGGTTATCATTAGATTACACATGAAACAATCCCCCCCCACTTACACCCATTTCATTATTTTTTGTTAAGCACATGTTCATTCATTCAGTGTTACCCTCTTCAATTACTGTTTGTGGTTAAACAAGGGCTTTCTCTGGGACAATGAACATCCCTTGAATGTATGATGAATTTCATTCTAAGCAATCACTCACAAAGGCCTACAGTGTGTATACCAATTGAACATGCATGCTTGCATATAGTGACAAAGGCATATAAACGCATATCTGTGCTCCTTGTATGGCATGGTGAAAGTCAATGGAAGGTGATCCAGTGACAGTCGAGTAGACAGAGAGCTTAGCCTGAAGCTAAACAGAGAACGGACGACATCCACATGCCTGGTATTTCCCTGTGTGGTGGTGGGCACAGAGTGTCCTGGCCTGCCCAAAGCATCACATCACAACAAGCTCCGTTCATAGCTCAAGTGAATTCAGATGGTGAGCTTAGGCTCTCGATTTCTTTAGACCCAAACTCCCTGTAGATATAAAATAGATAATACCAAATAGCATAATTGTATTTTTATGATAAGCACAAAAAAAAATCTAGAAAAGCGTGTTGTGATTGGATAATTGCATGGAATATTGCAAATTTTTCCAAATATATTATGCTACATTGTGCTAATGTAAAGTCATCTATAGCCTTATATAGCCAGTTTCAGGTTATGCTGTAGCTCTGCAAAAATGTAGTCTGACATCCTGTGTACACTTTAGCGACTGAAGCCAAATTTTGGTCTCGATTCCACCATTTTGGCTGTGACAACACGCCAAATTTGCTCTCATTTGGAGCATACCGCCAGGTTTACTCTATCAACTGACCCTCAACTGGCCGTAGCCTGCTTCTCTGACACACTATGACTTTGTATGTGCATGAGAGCAATAGAAAGAGAGAGTGTGGGGAGTAAAGAGAGCATGAGACAAACTTCATTTTATCACTGGGGTGTGGAAAGGTCTGTGATTACTGGAGAATCCATAACTCATCTTGAAGTACGGCGATGAGAGCAATGGGTTCAACAGGAGCTCTTCTTTGGATCGTTATGGATTATGGCTGAAAATGTGAACTCTGGCTGGTAGATTCATGTGATGTCAGAAGAAGGACTCTTCTACATGTGCTTAAAGACTGGGTGTACGGGCTGTGTGGATGAGTCAGATTGTGAGCCACTGGGTTGGCACCAGTGGCATGACTAGCACATAGAGGAACAGTTAGATATGCTGGACTCCGGCCTACTCTCTGCAGCCGTGGTATTATTAGCATTCTGTGCCTCTGGAGGCCTCCTGGTCATAAAAACAACCCATCTGCCCCCCTCGGTCTGGTGAGGGGCTGAGGTACCATATAGAATCACAAACCTGGAATGCTCTTGAAGTTTTTACATCTTGTGGTACACTGGCCAGTGTTTTCATTAAGTGAAAGCCTAAAGTGGCTAGGGTAATTACACATGCATGATGGCCTAAGTAAAGGAAATATTTCAGACCACCAGGGATGCTTTTGAGACTAGGACCTTTTCTAGTCTCTGCCTCCACTGCTACTTGACTTGAAGGATTAATAAAAGTTTTTAAGCTCTTGGAATTTGTGCTTAACCATTTTTATTTTGTTTAGGTAATTTTTTTAGAAGCTCTCATCTGTGCGATTTTTCTTTTGGCATATTTTGTGGAGAATCAACATTAAAACCTCTGTTAATGCAACACTTCTCAATGCAACACAGTCTCAATCTGTGTCCACAATTAACAAGTCTTAACATGTATATTAAAATCAACTAAGTGATCTACTACAATATTTGTTTCTGTTCAAGTCACATAGCAACGCACACTAGCCTTTTGTGATTTTTCATTGGAGTGTATGTAAATATCAAAGGGATTTCCTAGCATGTAAGTACAGTATGTGCTCTGCCCAACATCCTCTGTGGTGCTGCCGTGGAGACAGACACCTCTGTATTCGGCACGTTACTTTGTGTCTGCGGGTGTCAGAAAATTCTGCACACAAGTTTAAACTCTTGGCTCTGGTGCAGTGGGAGGAAGTGGCCTCTCGGGACACAGCAAAGAAAAGCAGCGCCGCGTCCTCTTTTTAAGTGCAATGATGGAGACGCAGCTCCTGATTTATGGAGTGAGTATGAGCTGGGTCGGATCATGTCCTGCCAGAGAGGCTGGCTACTGGAGGAAGAGAAGGAGAAGGAAAAAGTCAAGAGTGACGGTGGAGGTTCACATATCCCCACCCAGCAGTGAGGTCACATCCACATTGACATCTATATAAGTCAAGATCAAACAAGATCAAACCACTCCCATGGTCCCAGAAATACCCCCACAGCTGTGATCTATGACCAGGCTAAATGGTAAAGCGTCCTCTCAACTAATCACCACCAGCCTAGGCTGCTGAAACAGTGAGTGGACAAGTAACTGAAATGTAACTATAAAAAATCTAATAAACAGCCAGAAAATGGGAAAATCTGTCCTTCAGTTGGCTGTGTTTGTTTTTTGTGTATATGTGTAAGTTGTGTTTGTGTGTTTATGTTTGACTGACTGAACTGTAGAAGAGGGCTGTTGTGTGAGGGTGACACATAAGAGATGCCAATGAAAAGCATCACTGTCTCTGTCATTTGTCGGTATTTGCAACAGAGGCATTGTGCTGGGAAGTGTGTTTGTCTGTGACATTATTTCTTTTGCTCTCCTTTCATTTTTTTCTGTCAACTAACTGACACACCCATTCCAAGAATCTCTGGTGGTTTTACTGACTTTAACTTTCTCATGTAAATACTTATCCTCTGGATGGCCCAAATTAGGGTTATCATAATGCAGATTGATTCAGTATATTGGCGACAGGCCACTGTGGGGATGGTCTGCAGCGTGGCATTTTTTTGACACAGCTCAATGGAGGAGGTCTCGGATGTCTGCCTTTGTGGTGGAGAAGGCTGTGTTTGTGTGTGTGTGTGTGTGTGTGTGTGTTAGGAGGTGGAGTAGGGGGTGGGGGGAGGTGGGGCCTATAGAAACAACAGGGACTGCTCTTGGGTCTGTCGCCTGTTCCCTGCTTCTTGGCAGTAAACTTGATCAGCGAAGAAAAATACACGCTCTGCTTTTACAATGCAGGCCTTTGTCTCTGGTCGACATCGGAACCGTCAACCATTTTGGAAATAGTTTCCAGCTTATTAAAATACTTCCAGACCGTGACTGTTGAACCAGTGAGTTTTGCAGTTAATTGCTTGGCATCCTTCCCCATCTTAGGTCTGTTGTGGGCATCTTCAGAGTAAAGGCTTTCTGATTGGAATTACAATGCCGAGGCTGGTGTTGTCATCTCTTCACATGGAGCAGGACATCTCTGATCTCTGAACAGAAACACATGTGCTTTATTGTTTCAAGTTTCTCTATTGTTCAGTTGTCTCCTCTTCTCATCTCTCCATCCCCCTGCCCCAATGACTTTGATGAACTGTGAAGATCATGAGTTAGTTCAGGTGTGGCCTCATACCCTCATCAGTGCCCAGTGTCATTGTTCTAACTAAGCTGCGCTACTCAGCAGAAATGAATTAGCCTTTTTGTGCCAATGGCCTCTTACAAATGGCCATTTATGGTCTGTTAGTTTAGTTTGGACTCTTTATTTAAGTCAGTTAAATCACAGACTCTATTAGGCAATGCTGCGATTCTAGAATCATTACACTTGCTGTTAATATTGGACCCTCAGCATCTGACATGGAGCTACTTGGATTAACACGAAAGCCAAGATAGCTCCTCATTGTTTTCTAAATTGACAATGGAATGGAGAAAGTAATTAATTTGTGTGTTAAAATATAAACACAGTAGTGTTTTATTTAATCTGAGTATCGGTTATCATTGCTGCTATCACTTCTAAATTGATCTCTTCGAGGTAATAGGTGCATGGCCTCTGTGCTATTGGATCCAGTGCTTTTCATTGCTCTGGGCAGCCTTTAACTGTTAACTGTTCTTCTTTCTTCTCTTGCAGTTTGTGTGCCTGTGACCACGGGCTGAAGGACCATAAATCTGCTAATTGAATTTTCTAAAGTGTGCCGCTCCATTAAATCCATGGAAGAAAATGTCTCAACTAGGAATAAACAAGAGCATGTGGATGTTATTGAAAAGAAAAGCCTTTCCCTTGATTTTGTTGGGTTAATTTATTTCTGCCCAGTGAAACATTCTGAGCCTTGACTGATCATTAGTGACTTCTGATGCCCTGCAATCTGTGACCTGCTAAGGTATCTCTGATTACTGATAGACTTCATAGTTACCTTGACAGAATACAAATCTACCTCACCTCACATTCACTTATTTTCTATGAAATAACATTTTGTAGGGGGACTCTTGAGCTTTACTATATCTATATTTTGGCTGCCCTGTAACATTTTACTTCCTCAGCCAGGGTTACTTAAGTTCATTCCTGTGGCTGGTCTCCTTGCTGGCATTCTTGTTGCATACTGAAGATTCCTCTGTAAGGAGAGGAGATACAACAGTAATGAGGAATGGGCGATGCCAAAGAGGGAAGTCAATGTGCAGATTCTGTTAAACAAGCCAATTAGTATTGACTCAGGCTTACTGTGTCTTACATATTGTCACAGTGTTGGTATTATTCCCTCAGTGATGTCATGTCTGCCTCATGAAATTGTCTGTTGTTCTTAATGCCCGGTATACGCCTTAGTTAAAGCTTGTGTAACACACAGACAGTGCTTTGCTTTAAATGCTTTTGTAGGACATAGCATGTGGGGGGTTGTTCTTTTCACTGTCTGACCCTCACAGGGAGAACTGGAAGAATGCCTATTGTTTCCTCATCACCTGCTTTGTCTGATAAACTCTAGACCAACTCTATGCTGAAAGCTGTTGACACTCACCAACTCTCCTTCCCATGTTCTCATCCAACCCCCATCCCATACAATTTCTTCCTCATTTGTCCTTCTTCTTTCTGGCCTCTTCCTCCTTCTCATCCTCCTGCTGATCTTCACCCGAACAGCTGCTGAGCTGAAAGACCTCCTCTCAGCCTGTGGGCACTGTTGGCCTGCTTACCGAGGATAAAAAAAATGCCTCGGCCTGGACAGGGATTACATAAAAGACTACTCTCTTTGCTGTCAGTACAGTTCATTTCCACTGTTACAAAAGGATAACACCGGTGCCTTTATGTAATGTCACAGACAGAAAGAGGACGTAACCCTGTCCTCTAAAAACTTCTCAATCCACTACCTCTCGGCTTGTTCTGGCCTTTGGCGGCTCAACTGCCTAGCTTTCCCTGTAACACCCATTCACTGGATCAGTACAGTTAAACAATGTAAGCCAGCATACATACCGGGTGACTCATTACTTTTTCCTTGGGTGGATGAGTCCTTGAAGGCTATCATGTTAAGTTTTCTTCTTTGTGAGGCTTTGTAACAGCGGATGTTGGCATTTAGCACCATGCACCAGACCAGCAAGAGAGTCTAAGGTAAAACAGCTTTTGTTCAGTTCTAGCACGACCCAGTAATCCTCATTTGGAGACCCATTTCCAATTTAACCCCCTATTCCTCAGCATTCCTTTGTGAGGTTACCTAAGGCAATCAAGAGGGACACAGCTCAAAAAAAGAATGCATGACGGTAAGTGAACCACTGAAACGTCACTTGCACTCAGCTTAGCTTCTTCAGAATGCAGTGTTTAGCCTCTAAGACCCCAACAAATCAGGGTATTTTTAGAAAATTCCACTCCTTCTTTTTCCTCTTAACAGTGATTAGCCAGTGACGACACATCTGTTATTTTTCCTCTACTTAGGTAGAATTATTGAGCTGTTTTGTAAAAAGCCATGTTAGGTTGGTACACAGGCACTGCACAATCTGCGTGGGCATGCTGTTTAGTGGTGTCGCTTTTCCTGTAAATGAAATGTTGTCTTTTCTCATATTCACCGCTGATGTCGCATTGCCTCAAGTTTGGACTGGTTCCAATTCAGCGCATCAGGCCTAGTGTGTGTGTGCTTGGCTTAGAGTTATATGGACTGCTGATGGTTTCTGTATGATGTCGGAATGGTCAAGCTGTATTGCTGTTGTTGCTCTTGGTTTGGTCACCTACATTCTTCCCTAACCCCAGAGATATACGATCATGTTCTTTGGATGTCATGCCACTACGGCGTCTACTACTAGGCTACTTACTGTCTCTTGAAGTTAGTGCCCAGTTGCCTGCCTTTCGGCTATTTCCTCCAGTGTAAATAAGAATTAATAAATGTAGATTTCTCTATCTCTAACATTCCTCACACTCCAGGTTAAAGTGTTGTATCTGTTTTATCACAGGATTGATTAATGGGCTGGAATTCAGGTCTACTTGCAGGTCAAGCGCAATTTAGTATGTTGAATTCCACACATTTTTACAAATGTTTAGACTGTTGAACCCTTTAAAGTCCCTGCAGGGTTGAAGAGAAGCTTTTCTGTTCTACTTGTGTTCCGAGGATAAGTAGGATCGATGCCTTGGAACCATTTCCCTTGTTTAAATCTGTAAATGGATTAGATGTACCCTCTGGAGAAAGGTTCCATAATGATACAGCGCTGCTGCACAACAAAACATGCAGGCAAACCGTGCCTAAGATCTCCCAGATGTGTGGGTAAGGTCATGTATCATGGCTGGACACCTGTGGCTCTTTTGACACAGGTGTTCATTGCAATGCTCCCCTGCTGTGTGTATGTATTTCATAGACTGACTACTTCACAGCCTACCCCCCATGGAGAGAAGAAGACAGAGGGAAGAATGTGTGTGTATGACCCAGAGATAGAGTGAGAAAGACAGAGAGGAATGTCTCTTCAGTGAGCTGAGGAAACAGGCCAGAGTCCTTTGGGCCGTCCTGGACAGCTGCAGAAATCTTAGAGCCTGAGGTAGAGTTGTGGTTGCTTATCAGGGGGCTCCCTTCTGAAGAGACGGGAGAGCATGAGACCAGACGCAGCCATGTGTATATCTGACAAAGTGGGGTTAAGAGGCTGCTGCCATGTTTCATTATGAGCTTCATTTAGAGCAGGAGACAGTGGGAGCACAGGGACGAATCGCCCATCAAGCGTGGTCCAAACTTTGCAGATTTTGTTGTTTCTGTAAACGTGTATGCAAATACAATTTCACACTGGCACAGAAATTTACACAGTTGTACAAAATGACCCTGTCCAGCACACACTGTTCCCTCTTGTGAGAAGGTAGATCCCTAAGCTATCAAAGACCAATAATGTAGTCATTCATCTCGCAGCACTATCTGGTTAACACCAGAGGAAATGTAGGATGGGGGAGGAGGGAGAGCAGGGGGACAGCTGAGAGAGGTCTAACAAACTATCCCACTAAGTGAACCTGCTCTTTGCCAACCTCAAATGACAAGAGTATGGAGGAAAATGCAGTGCTGAGGCAGAAACACACACACACTGCAGGATGTACTAACACCCACTCTTTGCTGATAGCTCCTGTCTGTCACACCTCAGTGCTGCAGTGTAGTACTATTTAATACTGTGTGCTTTTTGGTTTTGATTGGATTGATTTTTGGGATCTACGAGACACTACATCCAAGGAATAACATGTTAAAGTGAAAACACTTATTTCTATGGCCCCAAGATGTTAAAATCAAGACAGGGAAAAACTTACATCCATATTCATATCCATGTTTTGATGGGTTAAAGTTGTAATGAGGGAAGCTGAACACAGGTTCTATGCTGCTGTTGTGATTTGATTTTGGCGGATGGTGCAGCAGATGGGAGGGGTGATTGAAGGTTGGAATGCATTTGGTGCTCCCTCCTTCAAGTGGGTGGGTGTGTTTGCACGAGGTGCTCTCTGTCTTAAGGCAGACAGACAGTTGGTCAATCAGGCTTAGGAGAGCAGTGGGCAGTCTGGGCTCTGACTTAAGCCCATTAGGCCCTCTTTACTCCTCATTGGTCAACAGCCCCAAGTTTAAAATTATTTTGATAGAATTGTGGACGGGATGCCAGGTGGAGCTCCATGTTCATTTGTCCAAATGGTGGTCTGAAATCTTTCTGTGACGCAAGAAAGCAAGCGATACTCCAGAGAAAACAGAAAGCATTTATGTTTTCATGTTTTGCTCTGTGCCAAAGTGTTTTCAAGTCTGCGTGTGTGTTTTTGTGATTGAGTGTAACGGGGTGCGCTGTGAGGGTAGGGGCCCCCTCACCCTGCCCCTCTGTGTGTGCTGTTGTGTCATGTAGCACGTAGGCTTGTGGAATGCCGGACCGTTCTCCCGTTTCCCTCATGCCGGGTGGCCTGGGTGGGTGGAGCCAGCAGAACGGGCACCATGAGGTGCAGGGGTGACACAAGGATCGGTGGAATTTGCTCTGGAGTCGATATTTGTGTGTTTGTGAGACAGAAATAAAAAGATTTAATTTCACGCACAAACCTACTTTTTTTTTTTTTTTTTACCTTTGAGACATTCTTCCTAGCACTTTTAGTCCATCCAAACAGACAACTCAGTTAGGTCAGTATCAGGATGTCATTTATTAGCTAATGTAATACAACACTAACCATGGCTGTCTTTGTTACCCTGTACTGGACAGAGAAAATAGAACACAACATTGTATTACAGAAGAAGCACAAGGAACAGAGGAGAATATTGACTTACACAAAGGTCTGATTTTATTCCAAGAAACCTGTTTATCCAATCTGACATGACACTGATATACCCCTGACTGGAGAAATGTTTTGCTTTTATTGTTGTCTCCTTTGCCATCTGTATCACTTCTCTTTAAATACAAGCCAGCAGCTGCTGGTCAACCAGACAGTGCTATTTTATTTGAACACTGGCCCTACTGTGGGCACCAGGAATGCCTCAGAGTTTTTTGAGAGCAGACACATAATTATACCATTACACTGACAGTGATGCTCACTGTGAAATACTGGTGTTTTATTTTGCTTGCTCTAATCAAAGCTGATCTCAATTTCTGTTTTGGGGGGCTGCAAATGGCTGTGACATCCGGATCGTGCTCTCCTTCCTTCCCATGCTCTCCTCCTCCCTCTGTGTGAAACCGACTCATTCAGGCGCCTGGTCAAAGCACACATGTGCTGACGTCACGTGGGCTGCTTGTGGGCTGACGTCGGTGTTCAGACTCGAGCCATATCAGAGGGGCGAGTGGGCCCCAGTCAGTGTGGCTGCCTGGTAGCGCAGTCCACAATGGCTCCTGTTCAGACCTCATGTCCCACAACCGCAAACAGCACTCGTGTGTGTGTGTGTGTGCGTGTGTCTGCGCTTGCATCAACTATCTCATGCCAGTCATATCTGATGCAACAGCAGATCAAGGGATCAGTATGTCGTTTCTGAGAATACTCTTCCCTATCTGTATCCATTCACTGTGGAAGAGGCATAAGTGTGGGATGATAGAGCCAGATGTGATTAGATTAGCAGCTGTCCACAGCCTCTATTGTCTGCCGCGTCATGTCCAGTGGCTGTAAGAGCCTGACATAGACACAAGGACAATAAGCAGTCATAGTGATAGAAGGAAAGAGGCTGTAAACTAATGGACAGACAGACAAGTTCTTCGGTCATTCGAACTTATTCTGGAGGAAAATATCGAGGGCCTTCTTCCCTTTCTTCCCTCGCCTACTCTCCACCTCTACATCTGAGGGAGCTCAGCCTAGGGATTGATGATGTGTCATTGGATCCTCTAGTGGATCTATGGGCTTGTTGCCCACTGGAGGCCGGCTACTGGCAATCCATCATCAGGGGTCACAACACATTTAGCCCTGTCTCACAAGCACTCATTGTCATTCAAGTGCCATGGTCAAGCAGAGGGAGGAGGAGAGCAGTGTTAAGTTATGTTAGTTGGCTGGCTGGCTGAGAGCTGCGTGATTTAATCTTTGAAGCCTCTGATGGGGCTGCGGCCTTAGCTTGTCAGAAGAATGCTTTCTACCTTAGCCAATCCATTCCATGACTCACCCACGCAGCTTGACCTGGGTCAATGAAATATTTATGTCTAAAGATAGTTCCAGAAACAGATTAAGTCACCACTGTTCGTTTATTTGACCTAAATTTGCATTACATTGTTTGTGAATGCGCATTTACTTACATGTGGTTGCTGTTTTGTTTTTTACATCTAAAGGAACAAAATGATACTTCACTTGAATTCACTTTTCACTCTCTACCACAACAACCAATCATGCTGCAAATATTTGTCCTGTTGTTCCACTTCAAAGGTGAATGTAATCTCGTCTTTGACCTTGTCACAGTAGAAGTAACTGTCACATAAATGACAGCACAGTAGCTCTGCAACAGCAGAACCTCCACTGGGTCCAGGCTGCCACCTTTCAGTCGGACTGCTGACTGTCCTTCCTCTCACATCTGGATCCAATAGGAGCGGCTTCCTTCTCTGAAGGAGGGACACATATAAATAGCCAGGCAGCCATAACCACACTATGCAGCACAGTCTGGATATTGGTTCATTCGTTTGCTGCTGTCCCTCTTTTGCACTGCCAGCTCAGATACGGCATATGATGTTGCCATCCCCCTGCTCGTACCCCACCCCTATGCCCCTGAACTCCATCTCTGCTCCTCCGATCGCTGTGCTGTGGTGTGACTGACGCATGTACACTGAATGTTCAACGCACGTCCACACAGTTCTGTGCCCATCTGTGGAAATTTTGAGTGGAGTGGGGCCAGGATTGAAACACAGGCAGGCAGAGGGTGGGTGGTGGGTGGGCTGAAGGTGGCTTGCGTGGGCTGAAGCCTGTGGGCTGAGGAGGGGAAATGCAATATCCTGGTTATAGCTGAACAACTAAATGTGCTGCTTTTTATGAGATGCGAAGCACAGTAACAGTTCCATTACTAATACAGAGATTATATAACCAACTCATACCTTTTTCTTTACAGATATGTACATAGTTAAGTTTGGTGTCCTCATTTAGATGTATGATGTAGAAACAAGAGACATGTCATTTCTGAGGAGCTGTATGCAGCTCCTCTCTTATCCCAAGACTGACCCTTGTCACTGTGTCTGCCATATGTGTTTGTGTATTGTGTGTGTGCATGCCATTGACTAAACATATGCCCCTTTTGTGTGGCACATGTGCATGTCCTACCACAGAAGCCCAGACCCAGCCCCACCCTCCCAAATTAAATCTCATTCCAGCAAGAGGTGGGTCTGTTCGGCCTCGCTGTGGCCCTGCAATCCTTCCGTCCCTTCCTTCCTTGTCCCCTCGTCTGCTTGCAGCAGTACGAGAGAAGAGGAGAGGAGGAGAGGGATGGATGGGGGGGTGCTCTTGCTTGAGTGAGTTTTAATTTGCGTGCTTACAGCAGAAGATGGTGCAGAGTGGCGTAGTGGGGGGAACAGATGCATTAGCGCTCATGCACTCATTCACCTCAGACTAGATACACACACCTCCTCCACACGTACAAATACACACACAGTGACACTTATTATTGCACCCTGTGGTGTTGTCTGAATGGTTCTGGCACTGTAGTCTTTGTTTTCTCTCCTGAACCAAAGCCTGGTGTGCAGTCATTGTCTGACTGATCAGTTTATAAAACTCTGTGGCAGGCTGGAATGAGCTGCTCAGGGACACAATCTATTTGCTAGATTGTCCAGCCTGCACAAATACCACCTTGTAAAATGTTTGGGTATAAAAAGACAAAAAATGTCCTCCTATTTCTGGACTACAAAGAGTGGGGGAAAAAAAGAAAACGTTATAGCAATGAATCTCATGTTGCTTTGAAATCAGGCCTCGGTAGTCTGCATGTGTGTGCGTGTGATGTGGTAAAACTGCAGAAACATGGAGGATGTGTTCCAGGGATGGAACTTGAGAATGTCCCTGTTCCCCTCTCGCTGGCCTCTGAGGAGGAGCCACCAGCGCTTGCTCCTGCCTCCGCTCTGCTCTGCGCCTGCCTTCCCCCGGCCAGACACATAGCTTCAGTTTCCCTCCCAGGCCATGAGGGTATCAGGTTTGTTTTGGAGGGGGGGAGAGGAAGGGGACAGGGATGAGGAAGGCTGGCATATGTGAGGATGAGAATTAGGCGCACAAATCTTAGTGTCGGTGCGGGATGGAAACAGTTAGACAGACAGAGAAGCGCACATGAAAAGATGGAAGGTAGGGGAAAAATAGAACAAACAAGTCCCTCCTGGCCCGTTGCTGCCCCTGACCCCTCATCCTTAAATTCCGTGCCAGCAGCTGGAGTTGTGAAGCGGCCATTTTATGAATGAGAGTGGGAAGAAAGAGAGCAAGAGAGGGAGAGGAAGAAGGAAGGAGTGAGAGGGGAGGCGGGTCAGGTTGTGTGTTGTGTATGTGTGTGGGTGGATGAGACGCGGCTCAGAGGCGCTTGTGGTGGAGTTGGTTATGTGTATGTGCGTGTGTGAGTGACTGTTCAGGCTGAGGAGGAGCCTGGGGTAGGCCCACACACATACACTCTTGCCTCTTCACAGACTTTGTGTGTTTGTGTTTTGTTCATGCCTCTGCTGAGACACAGCAGTCTGGAACAAAGGCCCAATTTGGGCTGTGTTTCCGCCTGAGGCTGCTCGCTTAGCAGCCACAGTAGATCAGTCCTCAGAATGAGGAGTAACAGGCACACCTCAACACTTTCATAAAATCTTCACCAGCTTCAGTGAAGAGAGACTTCCTGCTTTTGAGTTGCATTTGTTTATCCGTGAGGTGTGAATTGTCTGTAAACATCATTTTTATGCTCCCCTGTTGCCCCAGTTGCACCATGAAATCTACCCCACTGTTATTTTAAAGTAGAGTCCCAGGGGCTCACCAGACAAGTACACAGTAGTTTATTTGCACTTATATTATTTCATTTAAGTGTAAATACAAACAACATTTTTCTCTTCCCAATTGGAATATTCAGGTTGTTTCCTTTCCTTGGAGGGGGTATGCTGGCAAAAACATTTTTTCATATATTTATTTCTAAAAGAGTTTGAGAGACCGTCTTTCTATTGGTATCAGAGACAGTATTAGTTTTTATTATGAAATGAAGCAATCTTGAGTGGATCTATTTCCTTCCAGTTTCTCGCTTTCTGTTTCAGGATGCAACAGTCAATAGAATTTAAGTTGTTTTTCAAAGTCTTCAAGAAAACTGTATCCACACCAGCGCAGATACTTTTTTGAGTAAACACTGTCACATTCTTCTTTTTGATCTCCTTTTCTGAGGCAGTATATTACATGGATGCACATGACTTGAGGCGTTGAGCTGCCAAGATTTATTGATCTCTCGCTCCCATCGCTAGCTGACTTGCGCCAACACAATGCTGGCATGGCCATCCTCGGGTATCTGGTGAGTTAAGGGTGCACAGCTCCGATTGATGTATCATGGGACAAAGGGGGGTCTTGTGTCAAGGGAGAGGGGTTGAACGTTGAGGCCTGCTCCACCCTTTCCATTGTATTTCCCCTAGCGCTGTAGTGCTGTCCAAATAACTTATGCCGTTGGTGAATAAGTCGACAGGACCTTTGTGAAGGCAGTGAGGCAGACAAGGATTGCCACAGGGAGACCGGCTGTGTGGAGGGATGAAAGTTTGTTTTAACTTGTTCCTATGTTGGCAATATTTAAAAAAAAAAAAGTTTTTGTTTGGTGGCTATTCAAAGCATATCCCCTTATTTCTGCTCTATAAACTATACATTATAAATATTTAACACACCAAGAAACAAAACTGAAATCGGTTTCTTATGTATTATCAATTAATAATCGATGGCTAATATTTATAAGAGCCAGCCTATGTGAGCTAGGTCAGGGATAGTGCAACCTCTGCATTGTCATGGTGATCCCAGCCCCCTACTGTCATTCATACAGCAATAGGTAGCAGGTGCCATTAGCCAGTCAATCACTCAGTCAGTCAGTGCTGGTCGTGTAGTGCTGTAGGTAATGAGAGCTGACAGAGTGACAGTGCAGACAGGAGGACATGCTGTCACTGCGGCTCAGGGACACAAGGACGTCCTCTGGTGTTGTTTACTCCTCAATGTACATTAATTCTGCTGATCCTGTCTGCGATTGCCCCCGAGGCTACAGAAAAGGAGCAGCTTGGCTTGGAGACAACTCAAAACTCTGTTTATGCGTTGGACGTGCTCTGCGTCCAGGACACATTGGGAACACAGTGTAAGAGCTGGGTGAGCTCACTTGCTCTCGGGGCAACTCGGTGAACTTGTGTTTTTCCCCCTCGAGGACAAGCGATGCAGTAATAACATGCTTCAGGTGTGCCTGGTGTTGCCTACATGTAGCAGGAATGTGCTCCTGCAGGCATAATGGGGCTGGGAAGAAATGGTGGAATGTTCCTTTGATCTGGAGGGCTGTCTGGTTCTTTAATATTATTTTAAATTGAAAATGTTTGGGGTTTGGACTGTTGGTTAAACAAAATGAGCGATTTGAAGATGATTTCTTTACATTTTATAGACTATATAAATTATTAATCAATTAACTGACATGAGAAAAAAAATGTTAATACTTTATTTTATGGGATTTGTGATTTGTCTCTGTTTTCTCTTCCTTTCCGAAAAACCTTTTTGAGAATTATTGCAAAATTATGGACCCGTAAAATAAAGTGTTACCAAAGAATGAAAAGATTACTCAATAATGATACTAATCACTAGTTGCATCCCTACTCTGATGTTTTGTGTTCACCTGCTCACTCTCCCCATCTTTACTTCAGGTTCCAAATAGAGAACACAAGTGTGCTACTATATGATTGCCACCGCCTCCGTGCTGGCCTTTTCACAACCCTTTGCTGTCTGAGAGCTCAGCATAGTACAGTGAGGCCCCGCAGCAGTAGGCTAGTTAGGATAGCACATAGCTGTATAGGACACACACACACAACTCCTCTGGGAGGGGTCAGGGCAGAGTAGTAGTAGCTCTAATAAAACCACCATAAGACAAAGCAGTGCTTTGAAATTTGGCCATGGAAAAAAGCCTGGAGCCAGGCCAGCACTTTGATGGCTTTCTTTTGAGTGGTAGCTAAAGGATATGGTCTCCTGTTTCCTGTGTTTGCTCCGTCTTGCTCGTGTGTGTGATTGATGGCTCATTGATTGAGCAGCGTGCTCCCATTCCCTCTCTCAGCCAGCTATCTGTCCCATGGCTGTCTGTAGCCAGCCAGCCCAGCACCGGCTGTTCGAAAGTACGTGAGTGTGTGCACATTCATGTTTGTCTAAGTGCATTCTGGAGGAAATCGCTGATCTAGCAGGTGTGGATCCTCTTCTCACTCTGGTCGTTTCTCATGGTCTCATTGTTCAAAAGTAAACTAGATAATGTTTAACTCAGAGCACTTTCAGGCTCAGGCAATATTTAACATCAGTTCATCTTAGTTAGTTAGGATAATAATATATTAAGAATTTAAATGTTACAAAGGGGGCTATGTTTCATCATCTGCATGGCTCTTGGTGCAGTTAAAAACTAGAATCACAAGTATCCTCTGTTACTATACACATTTTTTAACCAGTTCCAGAGCTGCAGGAGTGCTACCGTGGAACAGTAAATATAGCCTGAGGCCATCCATTTGTTACAGTTTATGATGTGCAATTTGGCTGCTTTCAGACCAATAATAGTTAACAAGACATCTATGAAATAACTGCAACAAATTACTAGCAGGGATACAGTAGTTTTCTAGTAAATATAGAATCGGCATCTTTGCATGCAGTGTGTGCAGTTGATGCAGTGTCCTCTTTCTGCAGGTTCCCACATGTATGTCAGAGGAACAGAGTGATCTCTTAAGAATGACAGAAAACTGATGTAAAGTGATCTGTTTGGGGAAACCCTCAGGCTGAATGAAACTGAGCTGGAGGAATGATAATAAGTGAAATATTATTATGAGCAAAAGATCAGACCGTAAGAAAAGATGAAAATTGTTTGTAGTACTTTGTGGTTCACATGCTGTATTTTATATGTGTTTTGCATGTGCACTACTGGTTGAATAAATAGAAGAAGAATCTTTGTATTCAGAAAATCCTCATTCATTCATTTAATCTAGTGCTGTACTAATTGTTTCCATTTTAAGGCTGACATTGCTCACATTGATTATTCATCAACCATTTACAATACAATAGATTTTGGGTCATAACAAGGGAAAAAAAGCTCCCCAGACTTGTGTTTGTTGTTCTCAGTTGATGTGTGTAACATGTCTGCAGTTCAGCATGCCTTCCTCCCATGTCTTAGGCCCCCTGTTGGTGCTCTGACATTGACGCAGCCCTGTCTGTTGAGTTGTGTGAGGTCTGTAACGACAGGAAAACAAAAGCATATTTTTCTGAGCGGGGGACTCCCAAGTGGGCAGCAGTGTTGCGGGCCCCCGTCTGTGCCCCAACTGAAGGAGAAAGTTGTCAGTGGCCTTGAGAGGGAGATAAGGAGAGGAGGGGGAATATGGCCCACTGTTTTCAAACTGTCTTTATGTCTCCCCTGACTGTGAGCGTGCCACAGTATTTCACAATGGAGGCCATTGTTTGTTTGGGGGAGAAAGTGTGGGTATTTTGTTTCAGTCATTTCTTGAAGTCTTATGTTTGACACAGTGGGGGCTTAGCACTTCCTGCAGTTGGAGGCGGGCTTGTTCTCTGTGCCCATTTCCCTGCCTCTCTACTGGTATCTGTCCTCTCTGCCCTCTGTGTCATCCTTTGAATGCTCTAATTTACTGTATGTTCACACCTGTGGAGTTTTTCAATGATGAGGCTGCAACTTTTTGGATTATCTTCATAGCAGGACAAGCTAGATGGGAGGGAGTTTAGAGCTATTGAGTTTAATGTCTAGTCTTTGTGAGTCCATGCAGAGCAGAGCAGAGCAGATCCTTCTCCATTTGCCTCAGTGCCAGCAAACCCCTCTGCCCCATCCATACACCCAACTGAAGCCCCCTTCATTCCTCCCACAGTGCTGTGATGACATTTCACCTCTCCTACATGCACTGACTCCTCCTTAATCCGACTAAGAGCTAATCTTTCATGGAGGGATGTGATCCTGGACTGAACACTGCATCTGACTGTGACGGAGCAGAGGAAGGTCAACTAACTGGCTGACCTACACACACTTGTCACCTAACCCTCCATCCTTCAAACTCCACCCTCATCAGACATGGAACACCTGTCTGGCGCAGGGATCGATCCCTGTGATTAAGACCTCCCCTAACAGCTACATCCCTCTGCTACATGTCTGTTTTAATACACTGGATAAATAGATGGTCTGATTTCTCTTTTTCTTCCAGCACATCTTTTATATATTAAGCCGTTATTTCCCAATGTGCCTCTTCCTAAGGTCTCTTTCTCTCTGTGTGTCTTTCTCTCTTTCCCCGTGAGCATCCTTTTGTTTCATTACAGGAGACATATCACAGTGCAGCTCAGCTGGTAATTTAGTGAGCTCTCTGCTAGTGAAAATGTCAAACCTAGACTTTCACAATAACATGGTATGAAGCACAATGCACCAACCAAGACTCTTCACTTGGCTTATGTTGATTAAGAAAGACTTGTTTGAGCCTGAAAAAAAAACATAGCATTATTTGTGCGTGCGTGCGTGCGTGCGTATGTAGTGCTTTCATCCTTCTTTTGTTTTCTTGCTCTTCCCTTCTCCTGAACAAGAGTGGCCATGTAAGCTACTGAGGTCCCTAAAAGGGGCAAATGAAGCTGAGTGTGCGTGTGTGTGATGTAGAGAGAGAGAGACAGAAAGAGAGCAATGGCCTGGTTGAGTGGAGAGAAAGAGAGGAGGAGGAGGAGGAGGAGGAGGAGGAAGAACTGAACTCTCCACCCACCCTGAAAAGAGGAGGTGAAAAGTGAGGATAGAAACATGATGTCACTGACAGCCAATAGGAAGTGTGGGCTGGGGACTGTTTAAGGCCCGTCAGCTGTCCTGCTCCATCCACATCGGCTGCCCTCTTTTGCTGTTGGTACAGTAAGGCCAGGTATGGCTTTATCCATAGTCTGCCCCATCTCTGGCCTTTGGCCTCCAGCCTTTGACCTTTGACCCACGTGCCTGTTCTGGACCCACATAGCTAAACCCCCTACTCCCGGTCTCCCATGCTCTTGAGCCCAGCTCTCTGTAGTTGATACTGTAGGTGATTTGCCACCGAAACTCTTTCCCTAAACTAAATATGGTAGAGATTAGATTGGGGACTGCAGTGTCACTCCTATGGTTTCCACGCTCTCTATATCATGATTGTACAGCTTGTATTTGAGACCAGAAGGGAATGGGAGACCTGCGTCATGGTAAAATCTGATTAACACCGAAACCTAGGTTGAAACTGAGGAGTTGTGTCTGTGCTGAGCCTGTGAGTGAAACTTACTGAAGTTGATGTAACCCCGAATTTGTTCAGAAACTTGTAAACAGTGACGATTGTTACACTCCACTGTGCAGGCTTTGTGCAACTGCCATATTTGGTGCTGTTGTTACCCAATTACTAATGAGGACATGCTGTTATGAGTTCACTGTTCATTGCACTGGCTTTTTAGTGTAATGGTGTCTTTACATTTACATGGTAACCCACACCGGCTGTTTGATTGTCACCTTCAACCACTTAGAATAAAGGAAATGTTTAAGGTAATATAGCCCCTACTTTTGGTATTCAGGCACACTCTTTGAAATAGAAGGATCAAGCAAAAACCAGCGCTTTGTTAAATGCCAAGCATTTCCCATCATTGGTCCTTGTTGGGCTTATCAGTGTGCAAACATGACACAAAGTCAGCAGTAAGTGCCTTTATTCTTCTGTGTGGTTCAGCTGTCCATGCAAACTGCAAGCTTTTAACTCCCTGAGCAGATAAGAAATTGGCAAAACAAGCACCAGGTTTGTGTATTTATAAGGAAAAGGTAAACCCCTGACAGACCTCTTTCATGTGAAATGAAGCTTTGTATACAACAGGTACTGGATCAGTACAAAACCGTTTTACTGTGATACCATCTGGGACTGTGGTATCTTATCAGACCGTTACACTTGAAAGGACTAGCCTAAAGTCTCAGTGCAGGCCCTCCAGTTGTAGAGAATAGTCTCAGTGTCCTGTCGTAACAGATGTTAACTCTGGGCACTACTGTCCCTGCTGAACCCGCAGCTTGTCCTTTTTAAAGAATGAGTGCAGCCTCACAAAAAGGATACTGTGTGTACCCTCAAGAAACTCGCTGTGAAAATTAAATTAAGTGGAGGAAAAAGGAAACCCTAAATCCAGATGTCGGATTTGAAGTGGCTAACAGGACTGTACAGAACCTCAGGCTCCACTGAGGTGGCAGACACTGAGGTGTACATCCCAAAAAGAAGACGGAGATGCACTGGAGAAACGGGCTGAGCAACGCCATTTCACCGCAGTCTGTCTGTGTGTGCCAGCAAACAGCCACTGTCATCTGAAAGACAAGGAAACTGCAGTCAGACATACAGACTGAGACTGCAGTATAAGCTATGTGTACGATATCCAGTTTGGATACATAGGCCTAAATATGACCCCCCATATACACACACACATGCAAACAAACACCAATCCTTACACGCGCATATAAAATGTAACCAAATTGAGGTGTAATCTCAGGATTTACAGTCCACTGGCTATCAGCTCAGTAATCGACTAATGGCCTTCTCAGTGTCTGTGAAGCACTCCATTTTAACCTGGTATGAATGCTTGCAATGAACATACTTATCCTCATCAGCTTTTTAGCTCATGGCAAATGTTGCTATGCTTAATCAGGATTAGGGCCTCCTTGAAGTCAATGTGAAATAAAGATATGTCATTTTGAATCCAGACGTCATGCCAGGGAGAATGTATGCCGGATGGTGTGCCAGGATGAAGTCTGGGCACCGTGCGCCGCAAAGCTGCAGATGGTCATCTACAGAAATAGGCCTTGGCAACAGAACCACTACTATTCTGATGCTCTGATGATGATAGGCTATGTTTGCCTAAGTTTGGGTATAGAGTAAAAATGTTACACAAAGCACTGCACATGGTTGCTTGCAACATTTCACAGGTGCTGTAATTCAAGAGTCACATAAAAAAAACAACAAAAAAAAAAAACAAGGTGTCTATTGAAGTGATGTGGAGTCAGTTTGCATGTGTTGAGAATCAACATTGGTCCACATGGCTGGAGGTTCTCTCTGGGTAGCCGTAAATCTGAAGAAGAGCGGTAGCTCGAAACGTCATTGCAGGATGTGCTAATAAATTGCACCTAAGGGAGCTACAGTGTGGGGACCCTTCTTCTTGTTTTTTCTCTGGGTAGCTGCCTGTCTAAGGACAGGTGGGTACACAGCCAGGTGTTAGACTGTGCCTGCAAACATCCCAGCACCTGAGCCAAATGAAGCAGTAAGTTGTTCATTTTATGTATACAGTTTATGTTTCACTCCAGTGTTGCATAGTAAAGCTTATGTTTGATGGATACCATATATAGTTTATATAAGTAAACAAGCATTAGTCTTTAGTGTTTGTCTTCATGGGTGTCTCATCTACATTCACAAGAGGGATTAGAGTCCAATGTGTATGAGGCTGAAGGGATGTGAGGACTTGACAAGCTCTCACTAACCCCAACCAGTCACCCAACTAGCAAAACAGCCAGCCAACACAGCTTGCCAGCTAGCTAGCACAGCACTGCCAGGAAACACACTGTATTTAATGAAGCAGATCTGGGAAGTCAGGTATTTTTAGAAGCCACTTTTAGTGAGAGGAAACACCTCAGAATCTGTGAAGAAAAAGAAAAACATTGTCTGAGTTCTCCCCAAAGTTGCTTTTCCCATATTAATGCCTATCTTACATCTTAGCTATGCAGCCTGTCACCTTCAGTGCCTGCAACTGACATGATGATCTGTGAATGTCATTATTGAGCTTAACCAGAGGGATGAAAACAAGAAAAACATTAAACTGGCCATATTATGATTTGCCCCTGCTAAATAGATTGATTATCACACTGAATTTTTTGCAGCAGGTGATGCTCCCACTTGCCATTCATTGGGTAATAAGAGTCACAGAGCAGGCATCTGTATAATAATACTTGATTTAGATGTGTCATTCAAAGTGGGGCTAAAATAATTCTGGGCCATAAATTAGAATGATAACTTAGTGGGCCTGTTTTTTAAAAACCCTCCAAGTCATGACAGCCACTATGAGTGAGTCCTCAGAGTGAGTTGGAGAGTTGCCTGATTTAATGAGAAATTGCTGCAGAGGCCTGTCGTTATGCTACAAATATGACTCCATGGGTGTTTCTGTCGAGGGATGAAATGGGACTCTGGGACTTCGGGCCTACTAGAAGTCCGGCCTACAGGGATTCAGAAATTCAACTTGGGCCCAGACTTAGTTATGGGGTTTGACCCCACTGATCAGCTCTACACACAAACATTTGGATTTCCAGTGAAGTAGCCTAGTTCTTTTTTAAAGGGACTTGAGCGTGTTTATTTGCACTCTAATATGAACCTTCATGCTAAATGTCTTTATATATCTTTCTATACATGAATTTAGAGCAAAAAAAAGTATTGTTTATTAATTGGCAGATTATGTTTTGTCTATAAAGTTTCAGAAAATAGTGAAAAATTCCCATTACAATGTCTCACCCAGGAGACCAAGGAAAGCTTTATATTGCTTGTTTTATCTGACCAACAGTCCAAAACCTAAATATATTTATTCTACTATAATATATGACAAAGAAAAGTATCAAATCCTCAAATTTGAGAAGTTGGAACAAGCAAATATTTAATAATTTTGCCTGAAAAATACAACAACAACTATTCAACACACTATTAGAATAGTTGATGATTTATTTTCAATCATTATACCAGGATGAGTTAATAGGACATGGTGTTTAGATACCTCAGTAGTGTGGTTAATATTAGTGTACCTATGATATTAGTTTCTATTAACCAGAATATGGGCTTATGACAGCTAATACTTAATAATTACTTGCAATGAATTATACCAAATAATATTTGAATATTCATGAATGTTGTATTCGTCATTGTTTTAGTAAAATACCAGTTAAAATGGATCTTCTTACTCACTGTTTTAATGTGTCTCTAATAGCTTTCAGACCATCCTCTACCTCCTAAGTGAAAAAACACAAAGTGTTTACACATGTGACCGTGGTGCATACCTGTGTCCTGTTAGTAAGTGCAATCAAAGCGACAACAACAACAGCAGCTGCTGCAGATTGGGCTGAGGCCTGAGGGTAGAAGGAAGGTGTGTGTGTGTGTGTGTGTGCGTGCGTGTGTGTGTGTGTGTGTGTGTGTGTGTGTGTGTGTGTGTGTGTGTGTGTGTGTGTGTGTGTGTGTGTTGTTGTGACTGAATGCGAGTGAGAGGAAATGCCACGCATGCCTGAACACACAGACCAGCACATAGTTGTGTGAAAAACACATTGCTGGTCTTTAGTGGGCATGGGAGTGGAAGAGACCCAGAAACACTGGGACGGGGAGGAATGGGATCACGCAGGACTGAACAGAGATTTAGCCAAGCTTTCCTGAGCCAGCTGTCTGCATGAGAAAATCACATCATGACGCTGTGCAATGTTCCCCTTCTGAGAATAAAACCCTGATCAGCAGATTGGTTGATCTTGCCGTACATGCACAGCCAGACCTGAAAAGGTGAAAAATACCACTTTAGATTAGATCAGTTCGTCCCGGCACTTGAGACTCTATCTCTGTAGACAGCACTGGAATCTCTGATGCGGTTTGCATTTGGCTGTGAGTGGAGGAAGCATCCTCTCTCTGGCCGTCTGGGCTGATGTGGTTTAAACAAGTGTCTGGAGTGATCCACTGGGGGCTCCCAGGGAGGATCAGGTTGCCGGATGAGGATGTGGCCTGATGGAGCTCAGGGAGTTGGGGGGGCGTGGGGGGTCGGCCTGCGATCCGGCCTGCAGCAGCCCCTGATAGGCCTGCTGTCTGCTACTGTATTCCTGTTCAGCTACCTTACTGTCTGCTACTGCTCTCAGCTCTGGTAACCTGAGCTCACCGCCTCTGACTCTGCACAGAGTGGGAGGCTTCACTTCCCCACAGTGCAGTGGATTACTGTAATATGCAGTAGAGTGAATACTTTGGTATTTGGAGGTGATGAAGAGATAAATTTAATCATGTCCTAATGGACCTGTGGCCCCGTTTGTATTGTGGAGCAAGGACAGGCAAGGAATGACACTTAACGTGCAGCTAGTACAGTAACCTCCTCTCCTTCAAAATCATGCAGTCATCATGTTAACATCATTATCACATCATGACCCATCATGCAAAATTAAAAAATGCACAGTTTTATCTTAACTATATTTATACTCTTGCCTTTAACTAAACTGCCTTTAAAATCACAGTCAGTTGAAATGTATTGTTTCCTGCAGAATACTTTAATTTGAAATTCATCCTAGCTTCTCTATAGCCCAATCATGTTTTGTTATTTAGCTGATGTTCCAGTTAAGGGTCAGCACTATTTACAGGAATAATGTGTCACTAAGGCTTGTTGTTGAGTAAGCTACATCTGTTCAGGTTTTCCCATAACTTGTGGTTTCTCCGAATCTGTGGAAAAGCCATGCTTAATCACTATGGTTACGACTCCCCCTCCCAATGCCTGCTCAAGAGAGGACTTGTTTACCATCTCTGCTCCAAACTCAATAACATGTCAGTCATCAGGATTAGAACCTCCCCTGCCCACCTGCTATTGGTCGAGCAGATAGCTCCCAGTTTAACCCCCACCCTCCTCTTCCCCGACACCCTCCTCCCTGCCGTCCCTCCCTTCGAGCCCCACTGTGAATAATGAATGATTTCCCAACTGCACGCTTCCTATGTATCTTCAGTCAGTGACACAGGGAAAACATTCTGCGCTTTGATGTGCTATAAAGAACGAAATATTTAATCTTTCATGAGATCATTTTTATGTTTAACTATGGCTGACACATAGGATTTGTTAGGGATAATTTTATCAATTTACCAAATTCCTTATATTTTCGCACCATACTTCATCTTCAGAGGTGGCTGTGGCCTGCTGGCAGTAAATGTGTCACCAGCCTCCCAATGTAAACAGTGTAGTAGTCTACTTACACAGCATGCTCTCTAGCAAACAGGGCATGACTCGCATTTAGATGAGGAGCATTGCTGCACTGCAATCCTCTTCCTCTCAAGCAACGGTGTTCTTATTCAATAAAGTAATGCATTTGTTTGAGAATCCAACTTTGAACCCTCTCACCCATCCTCTTACCACACACACACACAGTACACACACACACACACACACACACACACACACACACAGTACACACACACACACACACCCTTCTCCAGGCAGACAGTGCTGAAATCTAGCCATCTTGTTATCAGATTGAAACAGCTTTTTTTTGTCGATAGACTATGGGGAAAGGGGAGGGCTAAGGCATGTTTGAAGGGCTTTGGGTCACATGACTCTGAACCCCCCTTGCGTGCTGCGCTTTAAGAAGGCAAGACGAGCCTGATGGAGGAATACATTTGATGCTTGCTGCCTTTTTTGCTCTGCTGTAGGCTTTTCGTTTCTGAAACTGATACTTACATCCTTGCATGTTATTTTTATTTTCAGCTATATGTTCCTCTTTTCTCATCTCACATTACACCTCCATGATCATGTTTGTTGCTGAAAAAGCCTCCTCTTTTCAGGTTTACATAACAATTCCTGAAGTTGTTATTGTGTTGTCGCAGCGGAACAAGGGATTAACATTCTCCCCCTTGAATCCTCTGTGGCCTGAAACATTCTGCAGATTCTTCACATAGTCCAGCAACTGGAGGATACCTTTAGAACAAAAAACAAACAGTGCACAGCACTTGTCTCTCTCTCTCAGCCTGTTAGTGATGCCTCTTCCTCCCACTGCTGCTTTATTTAATGGCAGTTGTAGGGATGCACCAGCTGAACAGAAGGAGACTCCCCAGTTCTGACTGTTGTTTCGTTTACTAGTGATGAAATGGACCCGGCCACTTTATGCGTCGCAGTGCTTGGGTGAACAGCAGGGGCAGGCTGGTGCTTGGCTATGGTGTCTGACCTGACTGTTTGCTCAGGGAAAGAGCAGGAGGGAGGGGGGTTGTGTAACTACTGTATGAGAGGAACAACATCATAAACCTCCCTACCCCCACTCCCAGCCGTTTGACTTATTTGACTCTGCAGCCTCAGATCATTGTCAAAGTTTTTGTTTCTACAGTTTGTTCTCTGCAATCTAGTTTCAACAGTTGCTTAATGTAATACAGTATGTACTTAAATAGGGTCAAATGCCAACCCACTGATGCTTCTAATTTATTCCTGCTCATACTAAACATCCCCTCAGGGGACTACAAGGATGGTGACAACTTATCTCAAGAGGAACCCCTTGTTTGGTAGTCCCTTTCGTTTGAAGTAGTGGAAACCCACAATGCCCTGCATAGCTATGTGTAGAGAGCAGCAGCGTGGAAATAGGGCCACAGTAGGAGCATCTATAAATAGAGGATTGTATCCTTGATACCACGGGTTGTTTGGTCACACAGTGAAACCGGGTCGACTTATATGGATTTAAGGCAGCAACCTCCCCTCCCTCCTCTTTCTTCTGGCGGAAGGTATGCATGTTTGTAATTTCTCTTCATTGAGGAATCTGTTAAAATGAGGCAGAAGGAAGGGGCCTCCAATAAGGCTCATTAGAGTTTGCCTTGGCTGCCCCCTTTTGGTAGGATTCCAAGAAAATGAAGCCTCACTGATGTGTTGTCCCCCCCATCTGCAAATGTGCAACACTGATCTGCCTGCTTTAAACACACTAATGTCAGCATCATATTTCCAATCAAATCATAGCTGTCATGTGAGAACCTGTGTGTGTTGGCATGTGATGCTGTAGTTTAAAAAAGATGTTTGCCATTTGTTTTGGATCAGATCCAGAATAGTTAGAAACACTATTCATGAAGTACCACAGAACCAGTGGTTCTCCTGGTGTGGCAGAACATAGCTGTACACAGCACAGGAAAAGCCATATAGCTAAATACTCTACTTATACCATCATGAAAAGCCTCATGCACGCAGTAACTGCTGAGTAATTTCAAGGTCTGTCTTATCAGGAGAGAATTATTAGAAATTCCTGAGGTACTGCAGTGTGTTGAACAATAAAAATATTTTATCAGGTCTACTGAATGAGATTAGATTACTATTATTTATATATTTTTTTTTTTGAGGAAATAGCCAGAGGTGTTTTGGTTTTTCCTTTGTCATAGAATCTTAAAGGAATTTTCCAAACAGACCTTTTCACCTTTTCTGCACTATTAGATTTGACTGAATGTGAGAAAGAATGGCAAGTATTTGAGAAACTGTCAGGAGTGGGAATGATCATTCCCCTTCCCTTGTGAAACCAAACTGGAGTTGGCACTCTGTAGTAGTGTGTGTGTTTGCTCTGCAGTATTGCTGTAGTGCACCGTCACGTTCTTAACCTACACAGATGTTTTGTAAAGCAACATGAAATATTCATCAAGAGATTAGCTCAGCAGCCGGCTTCATTTTCTCGACTGATTCACAAAGCGAACCACTGGTGCTCCGACACACGCGTTTGATTTAAAAGCAAATAAACAAGCAGAGCTTGTTTTCCTCTTTCTCTCTGGCACACACAAATATTCGCATACCAACATGCATGTGCACACATGTCTCACACACACACACATGCACACTCATTCTTCATAATGTGTACTCCTATACATGTATCTGTTATGGATGGTTGAAATAATTGACACTGATGACAATGAAGTATAAAGTATTTGTAGTGTCACAGTCTTGCAAATTATAATAACACGCATGAAAGAGAGTGGTGAAATGTGTGTTTTTAGTGTACTTTTGTTGAGTGTGTATGATTGTGTGTGTGTGCACATTTCCTTCCAGCTCTGGCTTTGCACCAGGAGGTGGTTGCTAAGGAACCAGGAGTGCTGTGCCTCTTATTTCAGTTCAGTTTCAGTGTAGTTCAGTTCAACTTTATTGCCCCTGTGGGGAAATTTGTTTTGCAGCAATAACAAAGAGCATAACAGTAAATAGTAAACACTTAAGGCCCTAAAACACAAACAACACAAGGGCGTGGGGGGCAGGGCTTTGCTGCCTGCACAATTTCTAATATGCAAAAAAGGCAGATTTATTTATTTTATTTTATTTATTTTTTTACAAATTCTGATTTCTTATCAGTTACACAGTTTCCCAAGGAAACCTGAACTTATGACTCAGCCTTTCCCTGAGCAGCTCTTTTATCTTGACAGAGACGCCTCAAACAGAAAACAATCATTAGCCAAAAACACCTTGTCACCGGGCCTTTCACAATCATTCATACATGTCCACACACACTCCAGGTGCTTTTTCTATGGAGTGGACTCATATGAAACTAGGACACCCCTGCCTGCAGTGTCTCAAGATTAGTTAGCAGTGGGAATCATCAGCTTTCTTCCCTTTACATCTGCTTCTTCAGAAGTGCTCCTCTATAAATAGGCTTAAAGCTTTTTGAACATTAAAAACTGATGCCTTCCATTCGCCATTTTCATCTGTGTCACTGTTCATTTTAGATTGAAGCCGATGAGATTATCAGAAGTAATTGGTAAATCTACAAACAAGCACTGATCTAATTTTCTTGTGTCTTATTACCTGAATAAGTATTTCCTGGTAACTTTTGTCTTTTCTGTGTCAAAGTTTGGATTTGGAAAGACTTATTCTCTGGAGTTGAAGACTGATACATTAATGGTAATTTTGTAAGCTCTGTTAGATAACTCTGACAAACTGTCTGGATGCACAATCTATCAAATGTACTATTTATCTTTCCCAAGCAACGGTAATATGCTATGTGTTATTGATAACATATTGTTAAGGGTTTTGGTTTCTCAGTGATGTTCAGTGAAAAGCGAGGAGCTTCTATTATTCATGTTGCTCAAGCTTAATTTGAAACACCCCACACAATAATTTTTCTGTCGATTTTTTTCTTACAGCCTGGAATGACAATGGTTCTTTCTTAGAAGCTGTAATTGTGGGAGTGATATTTTTGTTCAAATTGCAATCGTCTTTTCTTCCATTATAGAAAAATAAGATAATATATTGTATTTTTTTTCTACTGATAAACTTGGTTGCAGATTTAGTTCAGATATATATATATATATATATATATATATATATATATATATATATATATATATATATATATATATATATATATATATATATATATATATATATATACTACCAGGAATTTGCTTTTCAAATTGCTGTCAAAGAATAGATGATAGTATGGGTGATCATATTAAGTGAGGCCAGCACTGCATTTTATTAGAACAATTGGCACAGATTTTTAACCCTGCTGGCTCTCCGGCTCTGCGGCCCTGCTGGTCTCTTCACTTCTTCTCTTCACACAAACACATTTAGACATTTGAAAACACATCTTTTATCTTCTCAATCAATCAATCAGTCCTGTACATGCATATTTACAGACACATACATATATACACTCAGTTGTCAGTTCATTAGGTACACCTAGCTAAACCGAATGTGGTTTTAGAGAGGTGTTAATTCAACTTTATGGTCATTTTTGAGGCTGTAGTTTGTGGTGCTGTTGAATTGTATTGCATTACACTGACATGTTTTTCTATTATTTTGTCCTCCCCATTTATATCAATGCTAAATAACAGAAACACCTCTCTGTATAATGCAATACAGTTCAACACTGTAGAGGTGTTGAATCAACACCTCTTAAAAACATGTTTAACAAAAACTGAACATTGTAATCTTCATGAAGGAAGGACTTATTGCAGCACTGTTGTGTTAAACTGCATTAACTTTAATAAACTAATAAACTGGCAACTGAGTGTATATATACACATACTGTGCATGCACACTGACTCTATACTTCTCTTTAACCTATTTATTTGGTTTCTGGCCTGTTATCAAGCAGATAATAACAGTAACACATCTAAATAATCTTTGCCTGTATTTCATCATTGGCATTTAAAACACAATCTGTGCTTTATCAGCATTAGTTTTGTATCTCTTTGACCTTTATCATCCTTGACTTTGTTGTAATAGTGTCCAGCAGTGCAGACTGTTTACACCCACCCAAAACTGACCTCTTCCCTATCTTTCTCTTTCAGTATGCCCAGAACACTGCAAGCTTGCCTGTACAGACAAGGGGGAGTGTTGCCACAGCCAATGCCTGGGCAGCTGTACTGAACCGAACAATGACATGGCCTGCTCCGCCTGCCTCCACTACAACCATGAGGATCGCTGTGTGCCAGACTGTCCCCCAGGCACTTACAAGTTTGAGGGCTGGCGCTGCATCAACATGGACCTGTGCTCTCAAGTGCACCTGCCCGGTGACACTCACTTTGTCATCCACGGGGGAGAATGTATGCCTGACTGCCCATCTGGCTTCACACGCAATGAGACTAATCGGTAAAGACGTACCCTTCACTTCTAGTTTAGGTCCTGATGATTTGGAAATGCCATGCCAGGTGACACTGAATGTACAAAATATTAGGAAGAGCTCCTTAAACTAATCATTTTAAATTATGTCTAATATTTCTCAAGGCTTAAGTATTCTTCTTTAATGTTCTGTATTTGAATTTGTGCGGGATCATACCCTAACTCACAGAGAGAGCCAGAGGTGTTAGTTTTATTTCCTGGCTAAATTCTGTGAATAGCAGTGTGGTTTCTCTTCAGTATTCACAGACACTTCTGCATAAAGAATGAATTTGCATACAGTATCCTTGAGCTGAACTTCACCTGACCTGGTCCCTTTCTTAAAGTAGGTCTCAAAGCTAGAAGTTCTAGAGGTTAAGAGTATGTTGGACTATTAATCATTCAAGTTTAGACATCCCAGACAGTTTAGAAAAGTGAAAGGTGCTCAACATAGTGCCTTGTTTTCAACACTCACCAATGGTAGATTTTACAGATAAATACTCAGCGGTTTTAAGAAGAGACTCAGCTGAAATGTCCACTTGACATTTCCTTTGTTTGACATTAACCTAGAATAGGATAACTTTTTATGCAACTTCCCTCCCTGTTTTGTCTCGTCAATTCCCAAACTTTCCATGCCGACTCTCTGCTGCTTTATATTTTTTGGCCTACCACTGCTGTTTTGTCTCTGAGGTCAATACAGTGAGTCACTCTCTCACGAAACAGAGTTCAAATGAGGGCCCATAAAAGATTAAACTCTCCGTGTGAGAGGTGACCTTGTATCATGCAGTGAATTTATTTGCCTGAATCCTTTGGAATGCTTGGGAGCTAGGGAGTGGACATGATTTCAGGGTGAGGTAGAAAAGTTCACATAAGATTTTACTCATTCTTTGACAGTTTTTCCCTTTTTTCCCCCTATGTCTCTTCTCATTCACTCCTTCCTTCTGCTTCTGCTGTATACAGTATGTTATGCAATGCCTGCGATGGGCCGTGTGATAAGCCCTGCACATCCCCTGTCATCGACTCTGTGGATGCTGCTCAGACCCTGAAGGACTGCACCGTCATCGAAGGCAATCTGGACATCAACATCCGCCGTGGAAGTGAGTGCAGCTACGCAGAAGCACAGTGCTCTTAACACTACACATACTGTAAATTTTGCAGTGTGACTTAGCTTAGTAGACCTTACTACACTACACTCCAGGAAATTTTAGTGGACTAAACTACAACATCAGCCGCAGCTAAGCAGATTATAAACACTAGCAGTTATCCGTTCTCAAACATGTTGTAGCCAGCACAACACAGAATATTTAATTTGGCTACAATCTGTCGTACAATACTCCATCGCAATCCTTTACCAACTACAGTATACTAACTTTACTATACTATGTTGCACTTAACTGCCCAGCAAATGTTTACTGTGATTACTGAGACAGATAAAGTAGAAGAGCTTGGTGGTCTAAGCTGCTGGGATGCACAAAATCAAAATTACATCTGCTTCCTGCACTCCTAACACCAGTTATCACATTGTGCTATAATGCTGTTTATTTGCTCTGTTGACACGGTGGCTCACAAGCTAATTTCTACATATAAAAAAAACTTATACAATTTAGCAGTCACTGGGATGCATTAAGAGCTAGTCAGGATAGTAACAGTAGATGTCCCTGTGGATTCTTTAATGTGGCTTTAATGCTGATTTGTATTTCTGTGTGTGTGTTTATCCCCTGTCCCCAGATAACATAGCGTCTGAGTTGGAGAACTTCATGGGATTGATCCAGACAGTGACGGGCTATGTGAAGATTCGACACTCCCACGCACTTGGCTCGCTGTCCTTCCTCAAGAGCCTGCGTTACATCAATGGGCAGGAACTCATCGACAAGTATGGCTTGTCTGTGCTGCTTTGTCTGTTCTTTTTTGTCTGTGAATGTGTGCTTGCTTGTGTGCGGGGACTGAGGGAATTAGAGGACATGAGCAGACCGCAGCCTAGCAGGGGAGGTTGCCACCAACATATCATTGAAGTTACATAAATGTCAGAGTGACTTCTTGTTGAAGTAGTGTCTGCCCTGGGTGGTGGATGTGTACATTTAATGTAAATTGATAAATCTCTATAACAGTGTCTAGTGACTCTGTTTCCAGATATTTCACAGTCATGTAGATATAAGTCATGTAGACAGGCCAGATAAATGAGTGTGGCTACAAAGCTGAATGGAAAGTCTCAGGTCCATCAGCCTTTACTGTGATATCAGCAGCAGTCCTAGATATGAGGGAAAGTTTTTTTTGGTAATAGTTAGAGGGGTCATGAGAAATCCTTTCGCCCTTCTTGTTGTCGTTTCTCCCAGGGTAATGTTTCACTCCGAGGAATGCTCTTGAGGATGGCAGACATTCCTTTCGCTCTAGAGGTGTTCTACTGCGTTACTTGAACTGCTAGAGCTCAGAGTGTTAGCAGGACACTGTTTCTGTTTCATGTCCTCCTCTGTACAAACCCAAGCTCATTGTCCGACAGACACACAAACCTGAGCTCATGTGATGTCCCCCTCTGTAACTACCTAACGCTGCCACCAGGTGGCAAAAAAAGCTCTTTTTAACCACATTTCTGACGACTTCAGCGTCCATGAAACATGTTCATGTACAATAAAAAAACATTTTGTTGGTTGTAACCTCCTCTTGATCTCCTTCCATTATCAGCATGTATTCGTTCTCCGTCATCAACAACCAGCACTTGCAGTATCTGTGGGACTGGAGTCAGCACAACCTGACTATTCGGGCTGGACGTCTCTTCTTCCGTCTGAACCCCAAACTCTGCATGTCGGAGATCCGCACGATGTGGGATAAGACGGGCATAACTGTGAAGCCGGAGGAGGGTGACTTCCGTAACAATGGTGAAAGAGCCAGCTGTGAGTATATTCACATGATCCACATTTTTGTTGCGAGTGATCTTCAAAAAAGAAACAATCTTTTTTTCAGTCATTCAGTGTGTAGGGGCATTTAAAAAAGCCACGATGCGTCGTTATCATTTTGTATATGTGTCTCATTGAGGGTCCTGCTCTGCCACAACAGGTGAAAGTCATATCTTGAAGTTCAAGTCTAACATCACATCAAGCCATACGATCAGGCTGGCATGGGAGCGCTACCGGCCGCTGGACTACGGAGACCTTATCAGCTTCATAGTCTACTACAAGGAATCGTGAGTATTCAGAAGACAAACAACTCATTATTCTCAATAACACGCTATCATTATAAAATTAACTCTACATTGAGGTGGAGTGGGTATGGATGAAGGTTTTTTTTTTTTTTAAACAAAAAACTATTCTATTTTGGACATGTTTCTTGAAAGTCAGTTGTTTCAAACACAGGATTCCACTCAAAATCAGCGCTTCTTTATGGAAAAACAAAATCTTATCTGTTTGATTTTGCATATTTTACCCCCCAAAAAATACTAACTGCGTGCACTTCATATTACTGGCAACCATTATTTAAAGACAATGTTTGAGCTTTTGTATCGATTTCTTGCCTTTGAGGCACTCTGATTTCAGAGGACAAATAGAAGAATTCCTCTAATGCAAAACAAACAACCTAATTCACAACATCATATTCACAACTTCCATGTCTGCTTATTGTTTGAGATCTGGGTTTGATTACCTGTCAGATTTTCTTATAGAACTGTTACAAAGTGAAACAGATGGCTGCCTTGAAGGTAGGTAATCAAAAATTGCATGGTATGCTTTGGAAAATGGTTGGCAGTAATGTAAAATTCACAACATTTGTAAATAATGGGCTAAAATATGCGAAACCATTGTTTGTTTGTTTTTTGCGATTAATCATATCTTCAAACATGGCCTAGAATGTGTTTTACTTTCATACCAACAATCAATTTTGGTAGGAGTAGATGTAATTTTTTTGTAAATGGTGAATATGTAATTTTTTAGTGAAGTCCTTTTTTGTCAATGCACAGCCATGTTTTGTGTCTTTACCAGCCCTTTTCAGAACATCACAGAGTTTGATGGCCAGGATGGCTGCGGCTCTAACAGCTGGCACATGGTAGATGTGGATTTCCCTCAGGATAAAAACACTGACCCAAAAGTCAGTCTTCAACACCTCAAGCCCTGGACCCAGTATGCTATTTTTGTGAAGGCCATTACCCTGCAGGTGGAGGACAAACACATTTCTGGGGCAAAGAGTGATATAATCTACATTCGCACACGGCCATCGCGTAAGTCTGACCATCAGTCTGTTGGTAAATTACTTGTGATGGTAATGCAACCTTCTCAGTAATTAGTGTACGTAACCAGGTGAACAACATTTTAATGCAACACAACATGTCTTTGGCCCTGTTGCAGTGCCGTCTATACCCAAAGAACCCCGTGCATATGCCAATTCCTCAACCAAGCTGATGGTGAAGTGGTCGCCTCCAGTCTTTCCCAACGGCAATCTGACCTACTACCTGGTCCGCTGGCAGCAGCAGCCTGAGGACAGGGAGCTCTACCAACATAACTACTGCTCTAAAGGTCTGCATTACTCATTCTACAACAGTAACCATCTTTTTATTGTCTGAGCTTTTCTACTGATGAGCCCTTCCTTGCCATTGAAAAAAATAGTTTCACTTTTTGGGGAAATACGTTTATTTGCCTTGTGGCCGAGAGTTAGTTGAGAAGTTTGATACACTGAATGTTTAATATGCAGCTACAGCCAGCAGCTAGTTAACTTAGCTTAGCATGAAGACTGGAAACCGGGGGAAACATGTAATTTTTAAACTTAGATTTTTGTATGTGTTAATTAGTGAGCAGAGTCTGGCTAGCTGTTTCCACCTTTTTCCATTGCTAAGCTAACTGGCTTCTGGCTGTAGCTTCATATTTACATACAGACTTGAGAGTGGTAGCAATCTTTTCATGTTAGTCTTGGCAAGAAAGTGAAATAAGTGTATTTCCCAAAATGTTGAACTATTCCTTTAATATTGAAACAAAACTCTGAGCTGCTCTGGTAACGCAGAATGCTGCCCATTGCTAAACCTTCTTGGTTTCTCCTTAAACAGAGCTGAAGATCCCAATCCGTATCCCAGCCACAGGTCTCACAGACATGGAAGAGAACACCAAGCCCACCAAGTCAGACCTGGCAGGGGCAGAGAAGGGCCCATGCTGTGCTTGCCAGAAGACGCCCGAGGAGAAGGATAGGGAGAAGGATGACCGTGTCTTTTTCAAAGTTTTCGAAAACTTCCTTCACAATGCCATCTTTCTGCCGAGGTATAGTAAGCCACAGATGGAATGGAGATATAATATCAGCCTCACCTTAAACTGTTTACAGCTCCTGCTCTGTGCTTCCTTTCATTCTGCGGAGATGGCCATCAAAGAGCTGAACTTGTTTGCCGTGATGGGTCAAAATGAGGTGGCGGCCCGGGTGTGATGGCTCTTCTGTGGGGCTGACAGGATCCGAGCATGGCGGGCATAGATGGACCACGCTGGGGCTGAGCCGGCCCGCTGGGCTTGGCCATTTTTGTTAGGCGGAGCAGATGAGGAGACATGCTGAGTGTGATCCAAAGCCTTCTTAGTGCTCTTGTGGCTTTCTGTTGCCGTGGCAACGGTGGCACAGGGGATGTTAAGACCTAGCAGGCAGCAATTTAGGCAACACAAACAAACCCAGGAGAGAGATGTGATTAAGGAGTCTGAAGGGCCTAGTTTGGCTGCATACTCATAGCTGCTTAGGCTTTTGTTCTGCACAATAGGGACTGACATCTGTGTTGTGTTATCATTTAACTCGTGGCTAAGGATGTTTCACTGTTTTAGAGACTCCCGCTCTGTTCTTCTCCCACACTCCTTTATACACACAATCTATGCATTTGTGAAATGGTGCAGTGACACTCACATCTCCAACATCCATCACTTTAAAATAAAATATGGAGTCCTTTGTTATACTTGTTGCGTCTCACTAAGAAGACTTAGCATGTATCTTATAAATCCATAGCTTTAAATGATGCCTCTGAGCCTCCAAGGTTCATTTATTCAAACAGCGTTACAGCGTCCTTCTCTTTTTCCTCGCAATGCTCTTGTGGAATTGGATCGATATGTCTTAGGAAGAATAATAAAACATAGCTTTCTATTGTAATTGAACTCATATCTGACCCCCCCCCCCATCTCACACTGGCTGTGTTGATTTGTTATAGTATAGCTGTCTAGGAAACAGGCTCATGGCAAGTCCCGGGCCTGCAGCGGAGTGCTCAGCCTGTGTATGCACAGACTCTCCACTGTAACAGAGCCAGCATTATTACAAACCACTCCAGGGAAAGGCCTCGAAAATCAGGGAGGTTTTTTCAAAAGTTCAGGGTTTAGACCCAGGGTGAGGGGAAAGAGGGCGGGTGAAAACAGAAACAGAAAGAAGAGGAAATGTTTTCCATTCTGTCCCCCTCCACTTGCCACTCCACTCTCCTCCTCCCCTTGCATGCTCTCTTTGTCCGGGACTTGTTTTTTTTCTGGAGCGAGACAGCTGCCAGGAAATGTACAGTGAATCCATCTGGAATTTAACGATCCAGATGTACGATCCAAAACCTGTTATCAGCTAACTGGAGCATTTATTTACTGTAATCACTTGCTGTTGAAACCCATGATGAAAACATACAAGATGAATTGATGAGGACTGCCTGAAAGTTACCTGCAGTATGTGTTGCTGCAGTTAAGGCCAAGCGCTTATAATGTTCCCTACTCACCACAGACTAAATGTGTAGTCACGGCTTTCCTCTCTGGATTCCATTGCGTAAAGGTAGATCTTTTTTTAGCCGGCGAGGTCAGGACACTAACTGTAGTAACTCACTAGTTATAAGGTCATGCTTCAGTCAGCTGATGAGCCTTCTCACAGTGTTAGGACTGCCCTGCTTAACCCTAACACTCTGATTGCACATACAGAAATTAGATCCCTCAAACTTTCTTTCGTCTGGCCTCTCAGTAAGGTCTATCCATCTCTCTTCCTATCATTATATCGCTTTTAATACAGGTTAGCTCAAGATTTAATAATCAGTGCAAATCAGAGTTATGCAACTGTCTTTACACTTCTCCTGTCAGTTTTCATATATTTTTTTAATGTATTTTCAGTAGCAACAGTAGCAGTTTTCGAGTGCTGGACTTTGGATTGTACCGCACCAGTTATAACTGTCAAGAGAGGAATGTTGACATGTCAGTGCGACCCGGTCTTTCCCACGGATCTGTCTGTGTCTGTACACTCCATTTGTAGGTGTATGTCTGTTCAGACACAAAAGATGCTTGACTGTAGCTTTGCTTAGTTAGGGCTCTTAGTTTAGCATTTTATTACTCCAAAACGGTAGAACTAAAACGATTAGTCGATCAGCAGAAAAATAATCAGCTATTTTAATAATTGATTTATCACTTGAAGTCATTTTTTTAACAAAAATGCCAAAAATTCTCAGGTTCCAGCTTCTTAATTGTGAGGATCTGCGGCTTTGCTTTGTCTTGTTGGATAGTAAATTGAATATCTTTGGGTTTTGGACAAAACAAGCTATTTTTAGGCATCACCTTGGACTTTAGGAAATTGCGATGGGCATTATTCCCATTTTATAGACTAAACAATTAATCAATTAATTGAGGACCAAATCGGAAGATTAATCAACAATGAAAATAATTAGTTAGTTGCACCCCTAATTCCCAGTATACAGTTTGAATCATTTCTGAGCTGATTCATATGCTGTAATAAAAACCTAGCCACCTGTTCATGCTCTCCTCATTACATTTCCAAACAACCCCTAAACTTTTCTCACCTTGCAAGAGCTCTGAATAGGATCCATACACTGAATATGACACGTTGTCACCTGCTGTCAATACAGCTTTCATTTTCCAACTCACTTTGGACTCTTTTCTTTGTCTGTCTGACTGACTCAGCCAATGGCCCTGTAGGTTTCACAGGTAACTGTGAGAGGTAACTGTAGGCTAGTTGCCCTGTGGCATCTGTTGTGCCTCTGCTGCTGCTACAGTCACAGCTGTCACCGCCTGCTTGCCCTCAGTAATGACAATGTCCAGCTCCAGGTGGCTCCACAGCTTATCATCTGCACTATGAGACCACGTGTCCGTTCACCGCAGTGCTCTCAGTTTGCCAGCTGAAAATCAGTCATTATGATTAAACAGTTTGGTTCAGAATGTTGATGTCACAAATATCTTCCCTTTTTAGACTTTTTCATTGTTGATTGTGATATTTTGGACAGTAAGGTTTTTTTTTCTTTTCTTACTGTGGAAAAATCTTTCTGTGTCTGTCTTTCTCTGTCTGTCCACCTCGCTGTGATCTGTCTGACCTCATCCTTCCACACAGCTCCACAGGGAGTAGTATGTAGCATCTTGGCAATATGGCACACACACACACACCACCCAGTTCAGCGAGATGCTTCAGTTTTGTGTAAAATGCTTTTGGGGGTTATAAACCCACAATTATTTGTTACAATAGGATTTCCAGAACATACTTTATACATTTTTGTCTTTTATTGTCATAACAGTGCTCACTATACTTAAATCAACTTTCTTACAGCTGTTGCATCCATTTGTCCCTCTGTATTTCAGACCTCCAGATCGTCGACGTAGAGATGTTTTTGGAGTGGCTAACAACACACTGTTGCATGAGAGTGTTGGTAGAGGAAACAACACGCTTGGCCCGGGGGACAACAGTACAGATGGCATTCCTCCGATCAAGGAGTACCCCTTCTCAGAGGACAAGAGTGCAGCAGAATATTTAGAGATACACAACCTGCGGCCCTTCACTGTCTACCGTATTGACATCCATGCCTGCAACGAGGAGGTGGGGCGCTGCAGCGCTGGAGCCTTCGTCTTCTCCAGGACCAAACCTGCAGGTTAGAAATTGACCAAGATACAATCTCTGCTGGAAATGTGGCACAGTATGCTTTAACACCTTCTCTTACAGCACATTGTAGACATGTTCTTGTTATAATGTTGCGTGCGTGTTTGTTTCCCAGTCAAAGCAGATGACATCCCTGGAAGGGTGATCTACGAGAGGAGTGACAAGGTTGAGGGTTGTGTGGTGCTCCACTGGCCAGAGCCCATCATGCCCAATGGACTCATCCTGATGTATGAGATCAAGTTCCGTCTGGGGACTGAGGTGAGCCAGGTTGGGTATAACTAAAGACCCTCCTAGACATGTTTTAAGACGTATATCAAAATACTTAAAAAATATATGAATACTGCTTGGGATATTAGTTTGTGTCTGATATGATTTTTCCACAAAAAAATTCAATCAAGTGTTTAGAAATTCTTAAAATTACACCTACTTCTTCATTATTGAAACAAACAAAATCTATGAATATGCAAATATTGTTGATTTAAAAAGTTTATCTGCGAGACGAAAGATGTTAAACTGGATGTGAAAACAGCCTTCTAGTGTCAAACTCTGCACATACATCATTCTGCACAGTGAAGCTCAAACATCTTCACACAAGTGAAGTTAACAATAACCAAAACACACTTTTGAATGGAGCGGGACTTTTAAAAGTGATAGATCTGACAGTCCCTATACTGACTTAAACATTTGAAAAACAGAGCGTACAATACTGAGTTTTACGCTCCTTACCTGACCCCGAGTGTTGACCTTCACTGTTCGTCTTTCAAACAGTAACCACGATGTGTTTGTTTCCATTCAGCCTGAGAAACACGAGTGTGTGTCGCGACAGCATTACCGCAAGCACAGAGGAGCTCGGCTGACCAACCTGGGCTCAGGGAATTACTCTGCTCGTGTGCGTGCCACTTCACTAGCAGGGAACGGCTCCTGGACGGAGAGTGTGTCCTTCTATGTGCCTCCACCCAAACGTAATGAAATGCATTAAATACTGTGTATTGACCATTTCTCTTGACTAATTTAAAGTAGATAAGAAATTACACCTTTTTAGTCCGTGCTGATCACTTTTATTTTTCTGTTCTGTCTGACAGGAGACGATGGTGTTACGTTCTACTTGGTCATCATAATTCCTATTATAGTGACACTTTTCATTGCCAGCCTCACCACGATTCTCTTCTTTGTGAACAAAAAGAGGCAAGTATCTTTATGAACATGCTTTCCACATTGTCAGACAAAGTCTCTTGATAATGTTGTTCTGCCTCGCTATGCTCATGAAACTTAATAGCCAGTGAAATGTTAATTACAGTTAATAGTTTTTATTAACATTTCCAAGTCTACTCTTTACATTGGTAAAGATTAGACTTCTCATAGAGAATTACACATCCCATCCACATTTAGAGCTGCTTGCTGACTAACTTAGCTGTCTTTGTGTCAACAGGAATAGCGACAGATTGGGGAATGGAGTCCTTTATGCATCTGTCAACCCAGAGTACTTCAGTGCTGCTGAGAGTAAGAATATTGAATATCTTCTCAATTTTTTTCACCGTTATATTTCGGTGCGTGTATGTGGTGTTGACCTGCTGTCCGTCGTGTCGTACCAGTGTACGTCCCGGATGAGTGGGAGGTGGCCAGGGAGAAGATCACAATGCACAAAGAGTTGGGCCAGGGCTCCTTTGGCATGGTGTACGAAGGCATCGCCAAGGGAGTGGTCAAAGATGAACCTGAGACACGAGTGGCCATCAAGACGGTCAATGAGTCGGCCAGCATGAGGGAGCGCATTGAGTTTTTGAACGAAGCCTCTGTCATGAAGGAGTTCAACTGTCACCATGTGGTAAGAGGGACACAGCCTAAAATGGTTACCATCAGGCACCTGAGTGAGAAAAGCTTGAAATAAATGCAGATAAATCATCGCAGCTAAAAATAAACCAACACATTGTTATGTTGAACCCAGTTGCAAGACGATGGTCTTGAGTATCATTATTTCCTAATTAATCTGCATAGATGCAGAATAGTGAAAGGTGTCAGCAGGTCACAAGTGCTGAGTACACTGTGGTTGGCTTTACTCAGGCAGCCTGAAGCAGGGTTCAGCCTCCTGGAGACTGTGTACATTCTCTCATCAGCGGGATCACAGCCTCGTTAACTACGTTAAACGGATGTGTTAAAGATTTTCCCTTTGGAAAACTGCTGTTACAACCTTTTTATCAAGTCTGGCTGCTAAAAAGCCAAACACTTAATTATTAAAATAAACTTGAATAATTTAAAGGAAATTGATTTTTTTTCTAATCTTCAAAGCAAGTTAAAGAGAAACTGTTTTTTCTAACATAAATATATGTGAAATATGAACACTTGAACAGTTTTTGCTTGTAATCCACCTACCTTACTACCTACTCAATCTATACATTATACTAATCTTTGCAGTTTGTTGTTGTTTTTGCAGTTCGTATGCGAGAAATCAACATACTTAACTGTTTTATACTAACAGGAAATTATACAATACATGGGCCATCAGATATCAATCAAACTGTGACTTTAGACAGCCACTTCCAGTTAAACTTCACAGACAGAAAGTCAAATGTTGTTCCAAAAATGTAATAGCTTGTTCCTGGAGCTGTTTCACCACCTTTTGTATTGTGGGAGAATTGTATCCATCAACAGGAGTATGCTTTTAGTATGCTTACTGACTATACTTTATCTCGTCACCTTTCCTGTACGAACACACTACATACTCAAAACCTGCTTAGATTTAATGTGTCGTTTGGATTTGGGACACAGCTTTTGACTGATCCCACCTGACCTCTACTGTATTGTGATTGGTGTAGGTGCGGCTGCTGGGCGTGGTCTCTCAGGGACAGCCAACCCTCGTGATAATGGAGCTGATGACCCGTGGAGATCTCAAGAGCCACCTACGCTCTCTGCGCAAAGAAGTAAGCAGCTTTTCCTCACACACTCACACACACTTTAGCTCTATATCAGATGCTGTCTCTCTCTTACAGAAATAGGTGATGGTGTGAATTGTCATACACACACGTGTGTCAACACACACACACCTCCTGTGCCCCTTTTTTCTGTCTTTCTCCAACACCCACGTGCACATTTCCACACATGGCATCCATCCTTCACTTTGTAATGCTAAACTGTAACCAGTGTTGTGGAAAGCAGAAAAAGATGACTGAACAGTGTTTTTTCATGCTCTTTACCCTCTCACTTCATCCCTCTCTCACTCTGCCACAGAACTCCACCAGCCAGGTCCTACCCCCGCTCAAAAAGATGATCCAGATGGCAGGGGAAATCGCCGACGGCATGTCGTACCTAAATGCCAACAAATTTGTCCACAGAGATCTGGCTGCCAGGAACTGCATGGTAGCTGAGGACTTCACTGTGAAGATTGGAGGTAAGTCAAGTTAATACGATGCCTCCCCTGGTTGCTCAATGCTGAATCCACTCTACCGGCCTCGAAAATAAGTGTTTGTATTTCAATGAGTGCCTGAGGCAGTGGAGTCTTAATGTAGATGGACAGAGGGAGGGATGAGAAGAGGGAATGGATGAGCTCTCAGGAGCTACCTCTCCCACACAGAATGAGTGATGTTTAGTGGCTTCCCCAACCTCTGTTTTAATTTTTCTCTTCAGATTTTGGCATGACCAGGGATATTTATGAGACAGATTACTACCGAAAAGGAGGGAAGGGTCTGCTGCCTGTCCGCTGGATGTCTCCAGAGTCGCTGAAAGATGGCGTGTTCACTACAATGTCTGATGTCTGGTATGAGAACACATCACTCTCTACCTGCCCTAATCCAGGGAGCTCACAAAGTATTCCAGAAATGTCTACATATTGTGTGTCTTTGTGCGTGTGGATACACTAAAACATTTCATGCTGTGGAGTCTAAAACTATAAAAACATATAGATCTATCCTCTCTGTGTATGCTATGACCGCTAGTACTTCCAAAACCATCAAAATCTTTTGGTTTCAAGCTGGCTCTCTGGAAATTCCTCTCTGTGACAGAAGAGTATAGAACAAGATACCTTTTTTATGCCAGCTTGTGGTGAAATCTCAGTTTACAGTTCTGCTGCATTTTTTTATCTGGAGTGATATTGTTGTAGAGATACAACATACAAACAATATAGATACAAGTGTTTACTAGCTCCCTAGTAAGGTCCCTTGCAAGTTTTTGTTTCGCAACTCAGAATGTCCCACGGGTCAGTTCCTAAGTGGGCTTAAACTGCTCCAGATGTTCTCAAATGATAGGTTGCAGTGCCAGCACAAACCCACCTCCACATTTGTTAACTATGTCTTCCTCTTTGATGTTGTACAGATGAAGTTTAGTGTAAGAAAACCCATTCTGGGCTCCTAAGGAATCCACGAGTAGGTGACTTTGTCTGTCAGCACAAGACTGTTTCAGCCAGTTATATGCAGTGTTGTAATGAGGCTGTTTTATAGACTCATGCCAGTGGTGAAAATATAACAAGCAAGAGTGAACAAATATTGTGGTCTTTGTTAGTCAAGTTAAGAATTTTCTTCATGAATAGTTTCATAGTAATCTCAGTGCAAGGTAGCTTGAGGTTAAACAAAGGTGACGTTTACTGTAACTACTTTTCTACTGAGGTTTGTCGTGAAGTAAATCATTGTGATTCACTGACTGATACACAGCTCACATTATTCTTAACACTTAAACTGCCAGATTTTAGGTTTAACATGTAGATAAATTAAGGAGAAGTATCTGCTCAGTGCTGGTTCTCCAACATTCTCTGCTCAGTAAAAGTTGTCGGGTTGCTCCTGCTCTGACCATTACATTTTAGTTAACGGGTTACTTATACTCTATTTAACGAAGGAATTTAAAGTTGCAGTATTTAAAGCAGCATTAATCTGTTGTTTTGGCCACTTAGGGGCAGAAATCCACAACAAGCTGAACATTACACATACATAGTTTTTCAATTTCAATTTAACACAAGTTTAGAAGACTATTTACAGAAAAAGTAAAAAAAAAAAACACTACATCATGCTTTGAAAGATGGTTAGCATTAATGAATGGTATACAGTACGTGATTTGTAAAAAAAGAGGGAAAGTGAAGAAACCACATAATTCTGCACACAGTCGACCACTTGTACTCACTTCATTAATGATGTTTTGGCCCTCAGACCTTCATCAGGCACAATTCAGTAAAGGAATTCAGTGAATTTTACCCGATAAAGGTCAGAGGCCGGAAATGTCCTTAATAAAGTGAGTACAAACGAGCAACAGTGTGCATGATTGTTTAGTGTCTTTACAGTGAAGAGTTTTTGATCCCATGCACCTGTCAATAAGACGTTGTGTGCAATAAATGTGTTGTAATAGACACATTCTAGGAAAGGACAATTCAAAAACACTAGTTTGGTCCTTTTAAATGTAAGATTTATTTAGAAGTAATAAAAAAAAACTGCTGTGCTTGGTGGCCTTAACTATAGTAGCCTTCCACTTTTTCTGCTGTTGCACTGAACGTACACAGCACTGAATTAGCATCAGATAAGAGGCAAAAATGTAATTATGTTTCGTAAAATTGTTGTCATCTCATTTCTTACCGCAGGTCATTTGGTGTTGTGCTGTGGGAGATCGCCACCTTAGCAGAACAACCTTACCAGGGCATGTCCAATGAACAAGTGCTGCGCTTTGTCATGGAGGGAGGACTCTTGGACAAACCTGACAACTGCCCCGACATGCTGTAAGTCTCCTTATATCTGTGATCAATAACTGTAATAACACCCATTTTAGGCCTGTTTATGTTACAACACCCTTGAAGGATGTATTGTTTTATCCTCTACTGCCAACGCTTCACACGCCTTCTGTCCCAATAATATTTTGCCCAGCGTCTATTTTAAGTTGTGGTTTTAAGTGTGTAGGATATCATGTGATGTGTATGCTAAGGCAGAGCCAAGATGAGGCCTGACATTAACGTCACAGGTTAAATGTGGTCCGTTGACGACATGGCCCCGGTGGTCAGCTGGCAGTGAGAAGCCTCCTCACCCGTCAGTGTCGGCCCATAGAAGGGATGCCACGACCCGCGTGTGAAAGATGCCCCTCATTCCTGCTGCAGACAACAGGCATGAGGAGGGACAGAGATAGAAAGAATTCATTCATTCATTTATACTTCATTAATGAATCACCCTGGCTGTTAGAGAAGAGAAAACACAGCACAGCCTGCTTGTCAGCATGCAGCGCTGCATATATGCATTCGTCCCTCTCTGACCTCAATAAGAAGGCATTCTGCGCTCTCCCCTCCCACTCTCCATGGCTGACCTCACCTTAGAAAGACAGAAAGAGGGCCGAGTGTTGTGCAGACACAAACCTCTGGTTTCCATGGCAGCCTGACTGTTTTGTCCTGATTAAAGTGTGTGGATTGTGTTAGAGGTGGTGCGGTGGGGGGTTAGCCTCCTGGTCTGTGAGCAACACACAGGGAAGTCAGTCTGTACAAAGACTGAATAGAAAGATACACGAAGAGAAGGTGGGCAGGATAACAGACAGAGGGATAAGTCAAATTTGGAGAGCTTTGAATGTCTCCACCTTGTCTCCACCTTGACTTTCCCAGGGTCAGGTAGCTGTGGTTCACTGATTGGATTTCCCATGTTTCTGTCTAGAGTTTCCCTTTAGACAAAAGTGCATTCTTTGGGTTGGGCGAAAATGAACGCACACTTTGATCATATTAAACGTCCTGATTTAATGTAGAATGTGCAGTATCACTTACAGTGCTATTGTACATCAAGGTTTCACCACACTGAGGATGTTGCATGTGTGACGTTTTGCAGTTCTGTTGCAAGAGATTCCTGTTCCTGTTCCGTAATGTTTGGAGACTGCTTTGCACTCACACTTGGCCTGAAAGTGTGCCTGTTTCAAGGTCTTTTTGTCCATCTCTTAAATTTTGTCTGCGTCTAGACTAGTACAGAACTTTTTTTTTAATAAAAGCCTGACTGCCTCCAAATTTCATTTTCAAGCTCAGTAAGTGAAGCTTTACTTATACAGCACATTTGGGTTGTTAAAATGGAATTGAATGTACCAAATGTAAATGAACACAAGTGAAAAAGACAGTAACATTTTTAAAATAAATAGTGAAACAGAAATTGTTGTTTGGTCTTGAAGAGCTCTTTTCAGCTGAAGAACGAGGCGAGTTGTTTTTATACAGTACATATACATCTCATGTACCACTGTTAGCTGTTACATGTTGCTAACATCACTGATGACAGGTCAAATATAAGTCAATTTAGCTTAATGGCATTAGCATGTGTCTGTGTGTGCCATGATTGGCAAGATGCTGACAGGAAGTCAAGATTTACTGCAGTGTTTGTTTTCAAAATTTGCATCAACCAGCCTCGTGCGCAGCAACAGATGGTGGGGGAAGAGTTTTCAGCAGGCGGGACTATGCAGACAGGTTACCCTGGAGCACCGGCCCGGCTCCAAGCATTACACGTCCTTTCGTTGGAGGTCTTTGCTGCCTGGGTTTGAACATCTGAATGTCAACTTTAAGGCACTTGCTGCGCTGCTGAAAAACAAGCCAGAGCTGCCCCCCTGCTGCCTCAGAGTATAAAGCAGGCGCGTGCTTAGGAAAGCTCTACCCATAATTCCTCTGTGCAGAGAGGAGCTGGCACCCAGCTGCAGAGGCTCTTGTAGGCTACAAAGAGACCACTGGGAGAGAAAGAAAACAAGAGAGAGAGAACAGCACGAGTGGGGAAGAGATGACTGAGGTGTTTGTCAGCGGGGCTTAGAGAGTATTCTTAGCTTGTTTGTGTATAATTGAAGTTGTGGTGTAGCACCACACACAACTGTAATAATTCTCCCTTTTATGATGTTGTTTTGACATTCCCAAAGCTCGGCTGCTGGCCTGGCATAGTAACCTTACGTATGATTTACTGTGCTGCTGAGTATATGCTACATTACTGATCTCACTGTGTGTTGTAATGTAGCAATGAATAAAACTATAATGTCTCATTTGAACTGCCGTTCAAACCTGATACATGTAATTAAAAGCTACTAGCTTACCACATGATTGGGACATTTAGCTAATGTAGCATTTCACTGGACAGTATTAAATGATAGTATGTTGAATGAGAGTTTTACTGTTCTGAAAGGCACAGAATGAATTTCCAATCAGGCAACAGGAAAATCTATCTGTTGATCAAACAGTAAACAGTAGTAATACAGTCAATAGCAGTATATTAATCTAGTTTACAGTACAATATTAATGTACTGTACTGTAATTAATGTGTCTACATTGTTTTTTTTTCAAGATCAATATAGTGAACTTAGTTTTAGTGCCAGAGTATTGAAATGGGCCTAAACTTCAGTGTCTCCTGCCACCTGCTGGTAAGAAACGTGAAGTCTTCCCACTCTAAAGTTTTAAAGGATAGGTTCGCATTTTTTCAAGTCTGTCTTAACACATTACTCACATGCCCATATGTACATTGAAAGAGTTGTTGGCTGCTGTAATCATTCCTCTTGTCCATACTGGCTGTGAAGTATTCCCCTCCTAGCATAATTACACTCGGATATGGGGGACAAAATCCACAGTTCTTGTTTTGTTCGGCCAAAGTTTATACGAGGCTTCAGCAGTCTACAGTAAGTTAGTCAGATTAAGTTGGTATATGGTCTTTTTTTAACTTTAATAACAAACACCTAAATGAAGAATCTACTGTACTGTGCAGGTTTGAGCTTATGAGGATGTGCTGGCAGTATAACCCCAAGATGCGTCCGTCCTTCCTGGAGATCATCAGCAGCATCAAAGAGGAACTGGATCCTCCCTTCAGGGAAATGAGCTTCTTCTACAGTGAGGAGAACAAGCCGCCAGACACCGAGGAGCTGGACATGGAGGTAGAAAACATGGAGAACATTCCCTTGGACCCTGCATCCACCAGGCAGCCCTCTGCTGCTGCCACCCCCTCGTCGGGGTGTACAGGAGGCACGCCGCCTCCTTCTACCCAGCAGTTATCCCCCATGCAAGGCCCGAGTACTCCATTACTGGGACCTGTCTCCCCCTCCTCCCCGGGCCCGGTTGCCTTGGCCTTGGCATCTCCAGGCCAAGCCTTGGACAAGCACTCAGGACATGTTTTGGCCAACGGGCCTGTGGTGGTGCTGCGGCCCAACTTTGACGAGATGCAACCCTATGCACACATGAATGGGGGCAGAAAGAACGAACGGGCGTTACCACTGCCCCAGTCGTCGGCCTGCTGATATCAGACCAGCCCCTCCTCCTCCTCCTCCTCCTCTTACACAGGGTAACACAAACACAAAGACCTCTCCTCCATCCGAGGAGAGGATGGAAATGACTTTCTTCTACTGTGTGCCAGTAGATGGTCTCTCCACTCCTTCAAGGTCAAACATAAACTCTAAAAACTGAAAAATAGCACAGAAACTTGCTCAAGCATTTGGAGTTTGGTGGCTCAGACTCAACACTGGGGAACTCCTTCCTGTGCATCCTGTATTTCAGTCTTTGTTACATAAGTCCTTCAAGAAGGAAAACAATACAGGCATGTATCCTGATTTACAGATTTAGACATGAATTTAAAGAAAATCATTTTTTTAGCATATCTGCCAGCAAATTCAACAGAAGAGCACTTTTTTCCTGATGATTTCAGAGAGGATGTTGTGGATATATGAGTGTGTATTTATACAAACACGTGATTCTCTCTATATGGTATAGCTCCATTTCTAAATGACTTTCCATCAAAATTACTTTGTTTGCATGAGTGGACTGGCTCATGTCATGTGAGGATGCCTCTTATCATTGTTTCATTTTCCTGTTGATATTTCTATGGGTGTAGATCCCGTCAGGAGCGGGTCAAAATGGAAGAGGAGGGCCTATTGTATCTGCCAAACTATTGCCAAATCAAGTCGTTTCTTCAATTTCACACAGGTCTCCCTTCTTGTTTAAGGCTGTGATTCAGAGTTGAGATAAGTCTGGGAAATAATACCAGAATGATATTCAGACTTAATGCTTATCTTTAGTACTAACTGCTGCTCCTGGAGCAGTTGTGTGTGTGTGTGGGGGGGGTTTATAACAGTACAGAATACAGTGTCACTGTTGAGACGGGCTCCATCCACACCTGCAGTCAAGGTTTTCTCAGAATATGCAGCGTCTGCATTGGGGGTGGAATAAATGTAGCAAGCCTTGTGATACTTTGAGGGGAAACACTGGTTTTTTAAATAAGTGATAATAACCAACAGATATTAAACATTATGTTGTTAAGTAACCACTAACCGGTTCATACCATTAAATGATGACATCAAGATTCTTAGAAATCTATCAGGTTAAAATCCATATTTGTGGCATAAAGCATAATTATTCTGAGAATTATGATCAACTGTGTTCATAGGACACCCAAAGAATAACAGATGATCTGCATTAGACCGTGGGCATTCTTCACTATTTTCTGACATTTCATATACCAAACAATTGATCGATTAATTGAGAAAATAATTGTCAGATTAATTGATAATGAAAATAATCATTCATTGCGGCCCTATAGTTTCCATATAATAACATTTGAAAAGCCAGCATGCTGTTGCTGGTGATGGGCTTAACCAAAATGTTCTGTTGCACCACCAAAGTCCATTCAGATCCAAGCATAACTAAGATGTTCCACTTCATCACTTCCATCTTTTGAACATCTGAGGAAAGTACACGTGTGACTTGAGTCAGCCAACTCTGAATCACAGCCTCAGTCTGTCCTTGTTTTAATAAAAAAAAAATTTAAACAAAACATCAAATCAAAGCATCATAAAGTAAGTCTCACACTGCAAATCACTGAACTTCACTATCAAGGGATATGACTCTGCCTCCACTTTCATTTATTCAAACCGTGTCTGACATTTTTTTAAGTGTGCATTTCATGTGGGGGGTGAACATTGTTTGCTGATACTGCTGTTCAAATGAAATGGCACCAAATACACCACAACAAACAAACAGAGTAGCAGACCTGAGACAGAAAACGAGAAGGTGTTGGATTGGATTTTAGTAGCCTAGAGACAACTTTTGAATCACAGCAGGTCTCTTTTGGAATAGTCATTAGTTTCTCTACATTTCAAACACATACAAAGGTCTTACAGTTGTATTTTAGACTGCAGGATCATTTTTATACACATCATTGGTTTTGTCACTTTTCTAAACCTTTTTACAGTTCAAAATGTTTGCCTCTGTCTGTACAGAACAAAGCTGCTATTTTATTCTTTTTCTCTTTTGGATGTTATATATAAAGAAATCCTTCAGGTTTGGTATTTTATAGTCTCCACTACAGTCCATTTCTAATATCTTCGAACTCTGTTTAAAAAAAGAAAGAAAAAGAAAACAACAAAAAATAAGATGATTTAGATATAAAACCATTTTTTTTTCTGTTGCCCCAAAAGGTTTTCTGTAACACTATATTTTGCTCATTGCCTTTTATGTTTATGAAATATTTCCTCCTGTATTTGTTTTGTGGATGTCTATATTATTATTATTATATTATTATTATTATTATTTGGAATGGACACCTTAGCTCGATGTGTGAGTGTGTACTTGTTGTCTAGCACTGCGCCTAGCATTGCCCTCTAGGTGCAACTCAATCTCAGGTCAAAGTAAAGGCTTTGCTTTCTCCACACATTCTCATGATCGTTCTCTACTTGCTCTACTTTTCTCAGCTTGTCTTTCTCCTTCCCGCTGGCCCCTCACTGACATACCCCTCTACAATATACTGTACTCGTTTCCCCCCCGGTGCCTGCTTTTGAAGTCAGGATTAGTTCCAGTATACGAGATATTTACTTTATACCAGATCTGGTATTTTAACTCATCCATTTCCTGCCTCTTCTTGACTTAATAGGGGTAATTGGGTTGTCTTGTTTGCCTTAATTATGCCAACAATTCAAAATCCAAATTATTATTATTTTCTTTGTTTTTATTAGTTCAGCACTCTCAAGCGCAATACAACGCCACTTCTGCTAATGTTACTTCTTCAATGTCTTATTGTTTGTCTTCATAATCACTGCTTCTGAAAACCAAATAAAGGATGGGTTAAAGTCCAGGGAAGGGAACACATTTCAATATCATGAATGGAAAAGGTCTTAAAATGGAGGCTGAGTAGTGAAAGTGTTTTGAAGGATTTCTCCTCATCTTTTAGAAATGTTGCCTGGTGATTATTATTTTTTTTCCTTTCTTTGAAGTTTTTTTTTCTTTGTAAGTGTGTTATTTATTTATTTTTTTTATTTTCCTTTTGTGATATCAGTTTAAATCACTGTATAAATGGCCCATGATTCAGTATAAAGTTGGATTTTTTTGTATGTATTTTCTTTGGTGTCATGACTGGGTGACTTAAACTTTTTTTGTTTTCCTTCAAGTATATATCTACCTCACTCTTTAAATATATGTATGCGTATGGAAAACAAGTACATCTCACTCTCTCATCAGTTTGTTTAGAAACCTCATTATCTGGATAAAACCCACTGGGATCTAGATTAACCTCACAAAGTGGTCTAGGACAGGAGATGGAATATCTGTGTGGAGGTTTTAAGTGTTGTAAGTTTAGCCCACTAATTGCTGGCCCACTGATTTAAAAGGTTTATACCTCTGAGAATACAAAGGAAAGGACTGTTTGTAGCAGCCTTCAGTACCGTGCAGTTTTGTTTTCTGCAAAATCACTTTAAGTTGTTGTTGGGTACTTATGTTAGAAATTATTACAGAATTACATCAACCTACAAATTAATTTGACTGGATATTTTACAGTGTGACAAGGCTTAGAGCAGGTGCAGCGCAGTACATGATAAGACAAGAGGCCGGACACAACAACAACATCAGACATTCCATCTCCACTAACTCCCAACATATTGTCACAACCTCAAATCCTCAAAAGACAGAAACCTTAATTTTCTCACCTAAAATGCATTTATATAGAAGTCTAAACATGTGGAATATTTAAAAAGGGAAAATGTTTTTATTGACCTCCAAGAAAAAAAAACGTATTTGCTGTTTGCCTGCGGCCTGTAATGCTGCAAGGTTACAGCACAACCCCACACCTCACAACTTAAGTTTATTGCAAACATCCAGACGTCATTCACACTCAAAAAATACATTCAGTTATGTGTATGGATCAGTGCTGTGAATGTAATGAGGCCATTCCTGTACTTTCTACACAAAATCTCTATAGAGATAGCAGCGAATCCACCACCTACATGTTTCTACCTTCAGTCCTAAATGGACAATTATAATTGTTTATCAGTCAATGTTGGATTAGATTTCATCGGATGGGGGTTTACCCCGTAAACTCTTTTTTTTATGTGAACGCCATCATCTCCCCTGTCCAAGTCTACCTGCTGAATGCCATGATGTTCTAGCTCTAGTGATAGCTAATTTCCATCAGGGTGAATCTCTTAGTGACCGTTTTTGGGCTTTTTGATCCTTTGGAAGTAAAGTGAACATGCCTGATGTACTGCTACTTACACTAATGCTGCTGGTTCAAACAGTCACCTCAGTGGATCTTATATTGTCATCAAAAATGTTGAGTGTGAAGGTGGCAAAGGAGCTTTTACAGTGGCTACTTGGAGAGTGCTGTCTCAGTGCAAGGGGCTCTTGGCCGGAAGCACAAAATCATTTGAAATAAAATTTGTGTTGAAATTACACAAAAAGCAAAATATTAAAAAAAATGGGATTATGAATAGGCCATTGGGTAACTTCTAATGTGAAATCTGGGTGCTCAATCTAGGTTATTCTTAAGCATTTTATCTGTGCATGATTTAAGACAATAACAAACAGTGAAGAGTGAACAATCTTTTGGTTGAAAAACAGTCTGATTGCTGCTGAATATCACATTGGTACAGAAATTACCACTGACAAGCAAACAGCTTGTTACCATATCTGTGCTTGTCTTTTTTCTTTTTTCTGTTTGGATGTATGTAATGATAAAATATAAACATTTAATGATATATTTCAACTTTTCAGTTCTGGGACTAGACATTACATTGACCTGTTCTGAGGTGAATTACTAGTTACCATTAGATCACAAACCTGTCATAACTACAGCATTTAAATAAACAAGTGGACATATATAGGACAGGGATGTAGATTACGGGTAGTCATGGTAAAGAGTAAACAACATGATTAGAAAAAGACGATAGGTTTACAGCTTCATACTAGTTGCTTTTTTGTATTACCAGATTGCAGCGTAAATATACAATAACTAAAAAAAACAAAACATTCAACTTAGTCATCTTATCACTTTAATTCTTCAGAATGTTCTTCATGCAAACCTCAGGTTCATGGAGGATGCGTCAGTGCATTCAAACTGCAATAATACGTTTGAGGTTTATCATTGTCATGCCTCTGTTTTTATGATTTGCATTCCTATACCTTCTGAGGGGGCCTTGGTCTACTACTATTATTTTATTACAATACTTTCACAAGATCTCTGTGTTCAATACCTGACTGGGGAAAAGAAATAATCTGAAAAAAAATTCACTTTATTCAAACTCTGTATCTGAGGCCTCAAAGTTTTTTCACACCTATAGCTGAGATGGTGTATTTTTGACATGCCATCTCCAAATGTATATCTCAGAATTTCTTGTATTTTCTTTTTTTTCCTGAAATTTTGAATAAATAAATAAATAAATGAGAACTATCACTGTGTTTGCTATTTAATTCCCTCTGAGGTCTCATCCACATCATCCAGTGATTACGGTGTCTGTTATGTGTGTCTGTGTGATGTGAAATGTCTTTATCAGAAGATCGACCTCACTGTGACTGCTGGCTTGAGGAAGTCTGCAGTCATCCTCTCTTCATCCTCTTTCTGAAAGGTCCTCCAGCTGGTCGAGCATGGTCTGAATGAGGGTCTGCAGCAGAGGCACCAGTCTGTCAGCTGAGGTCAGGCTGCCAGATGAGGGTACATGGATGAGGGCTGCTCTCCTCTGACCATGATACAGCGAGCAGTAATATGCAAAATCACACAGGTACCTGAGAGGAGGACAGAAAGCATTACCTCATATTCTTGAGTGTCTGTCAACACAGTGCAGGTGCAGATGCCTACCTGCCAGCATCTCTTGAATAAATGACATCCTTCCCTGCTTGTTTGAACTCTCTGGAGATGGCCCTCATATTAATGACTGAGTCCAGTTTCTCTGGTCCTCCTTCCACACAGCAGTGACTTTCAGGACAGAAGCCACGCACATCTTTGTCGCTGTATCCACTGTTCTTCCCTGTTTGCTCCAGAATGACGACATTTGATGCTCTGGCTACGCCCAGATGTACAGCCAACTGGGACACACGCACACAAACACGAGGCTGGTGAGATACTCACCTTCTCATACCATAACCAGAGTGTACTTATGCGTTTCAACAGTTAGTATCTCGACCAGCACCGTAGCTACTATTGAGGACATGTCCTCTGTAGTCTACACTCTCCTAATAAAAACTAACAGGTGTATAGGTGAATATTTATGGATTGATTCCAGTGTCAAAATATATTTAAATTAAACTTGTTTTAGGTTAATATACAAATGAATGAATAAAAGATTCATTATTTTATTCCTGGTGGTGTGGATTACTCTTTACTCAGCATTTAGACCTATATGTTGGGAAATAAAAAAATTAAAAAATCAATATAATTGAAAATGTAGTATTCAGTAATATCAGTATTTCTAATAATCAAATGGCTACGGCCCTGGTCTTGACTTGAATATTATTTTTTTACCTTTGGAGTAAGAGTTTGCCAAAGCTCGGGGATGATTTGCTGAGTCTTAACATAACTCACTGGTACCTCCTTGACGTAAACATCAGTCCGCTCTCCCAATCCGACCAACTTCAACCTCTTAAATAATGAAATATTAGACATTTTAAGTCTTAATGCCTCACAAAGGGCATTTCACACTGACCGGTAGTGTTTTTTTCAAACATTACCTGGGCTGCTTTCCAGCTGGGGTTCACTAAGAACTGTCTGAAAGGTCCAAACCCTTAAAAACGGATTAAAAATCGCACTTCAAAATGAACGCCGATTTCAGAAGTTCGTATATTCATGACCAAACACTTATTACTTTACCTGTAACGACCACAATTTCGCCTCTATTCATAACGTAGTCAGGTTTACACAGTCAGTAAGGAAGGATAGGTGTTACGCACTTCAAAACAGGACACTAAAAAACAAAAAGGCTTATTTTGGCTCCCGCAACTCACCTTTTGTTCGCTTGGGGGAGCTATTCCCCGACAAATAAATGATGAAAAACCCCGTGTGGAAGTGATACATTCAGGTGCCCCCGGTAAATTTTGATTTCGAATTACAGGTCCAAAACAAGTTACACATTTAATTAGCCTGATAATAAGACTTAACTGCCGTTTCGTTTTCACTCCATTTTTTTTAACATTTACTCATGTTTACTACATACTTTTTAATAGGCTACTTAATTATTACAATTACAATTACTGAAAAAAAATCAATGATGTGGGTGGCTATTCTGTGGCCTGAAACCAGGCTACATTCATTTTAATTTTCTCGGAAATAATAAATTACAACGTAACAAAAAGCAGTTTTCTTTGCAAAGCACTCATCAATATTTTGTACTCTACCCCAAGTGGATTCAGATCTTTACTTCTTTTTGTCATTGTTTTGGCAGAATGGTTTTAAAGATTGTATTATTTGATTATTCCTACTAGATATTGTTTTGTATGTGAAATCTTAAGTGTCAGGCAAATGTAGCGGAGTATAAAGTACAAAATGGAAGTAATCAAGTACAGAAGGCTAGAAAATGCACGTTTGCATTCCACCACAAATGTACTAACAATTCAGAGGGAGGGGTAGCCTGAATGTAAATTAGGCATGTTGCTTTATTAAAAGGGGGTAAAAGGCAAGACAAAACATGAATACAAAAAGGTAAACATATATTGGCTATAAAACAATATAGAAATTTCAGTAAAAGTAGCAACTATAGGCTACAAGACAATCATTTTGACCCATTATCCTTTTATTTTATGTGTAGGCTATACTCTATTGTGCAGTTTTTTCCACGTCGTTTAATTTAATGTTACTGCACGACACATTTTCAGCATCTGGCTTTAGTTTTTAGTTTACAGTCTCACAGTTATATTTACCACATCTTTGGTTATTTCTGCGAGAGTAATATTTCAGACAGCACTTAAATGCAGCACAACATCTGCCAGCGCGTTTGGGACGATCCTGTGAGGCAGGACCCGCCTCCTTCTCCTGCACTTGTCAAAGGCCACTGATCGCCAATTACATCACAGTTGTGCCCACAGACGCACACGCAAATAACACCGGGACAACCTGCCTACTGAATTCATATACAGACAGGCCATTTTTTAAGCTCACTTTAATTAGATGCCACAATGTTGCCTTTCAAGAGAACTTTTGAGAGCGAAAAACAACAGCTGCAAGAGCTCAACAGTAGACTTGTTCAGTATCTTTCAAGAACGAAGCAACTGGAGCAGGAAAATGCACATCTTATTACTGAAATAAATAAACTCAGACAAGCGAAGACGGCGGAATGGGAGCTGAAGTACAAGGAAGAGATGCGGGATCTGAGGAGAATGGTGGGGCAGCTGTCGTTAGAAAAGTCCCAGGCAGAGATGGAGAAGGAGAAGCTATGGCGGGAGTTGCAGATGGTCCAGTCTCTGTGCAGCGAGCAGACTGAGGTGTGCAACGACATCAGTGGCGAGCTGAAAAGCTGCGGGAGGGAGCTTCACCACGCTCACAAGACCAATAGTGAACTCCAGCAGCGTTTATTTCAACTAGAGAACGAGTATAAATGCTTAGAGGATGCGCACAGACGAGATAAGGACCATCTCCGGCGTCAGATGGAGTCCCGGGTGGTACCCATCATCACGCAAACTTATCGCGGACCTCCGGCGGCCTCCATGGAAGAGGTGCAAGAGTATGCCCGCGGTCTGTCCGAAGGATGGATTGAGACATTTGAAATGTACCAGCAGAAGGTGGAAGAGATGGAGCAGTCGATTAAAGCGGACCAGGCGATGCTGAGTGATCTGCAGAGGGAAAAGATGCTGTATGCCTCAGAGTTGGACAAATTACGCACAGAGGCGGAAAAACAAGGCCAGATTCAATCGCGTCTTGAAGAACAACTGATGCACATGCAGGAAAAATTCCGGGTGGAGTTCGGTGATTATCAGGTGAGGAAAAGTCCATTAAACAGAGTAGACAGAGAGAGCCCACATTATTATATATTTCAGAGAGACTGAAGTGACGCCAGAGGTTATGGTATTTTTTCCTATTTTAAGAAATCTCGAAATACAAATGTGATAAAAAATTAAAAATACACAGACAGACTAATTTCCCTTTTATCACACTGAGCCATAAGAGAGGGGAGAGGCTACTCCCTCTTGTCCCTGCCACACCCACTATCCTTAAAGGCACTGATGCAGCTGCAGCTGTCAGTGGCTGCTACAAATGATCAAACTGATTCATAAGCATTAACGATTGTCTAAATAATTATTATATCATCACAATCAAGGCTGAAATTTCTAACAGGAATAACTATGATGACATCCTGTAACTAGGGTCATTCTGGCTTCAGCCTGTCCTAAAACATACACATGCAGTAGATGTTGCCAACCCCCATACATAATGACATTACCAACATTAAGTGGTGCCTGACAAGTGTTCCCTTAACTGTCAAAAGCATGGGTTCTTGCGTGCAACATTTGACCTCAGTAGAAAAGGATTGAATAGCTTAAATGGCATTCTACCTCCCCAGTACTTTATAGCTGCTAGATTACACCAGCCACTTAAACCAATTAGCTGTCAGACTGACAAATCCTTATTAGCCTCCTAAAGATGGAGCCCTAAGCAGGTCGGTCAGTTACAAATGATTACACTGGTCACACTGTAGGGATGGCTTCAATATTGTAACAAAAACACATTTCTCACAGTTTAATCCTGTGGTAAAATTTAGAATTGAGCTGTTGTAGGATGTTAAATGTTATTGGAAAAGGCACAAATGCACAAATGACAGAAGCATTCACCGGATTAAGTGGTCCAAATGATTAATGCAGTCTGTTAGTGGGATCAGACTTGATTTTGACTTTGACAAGAAGTGTTTAGCCAGTTCGCCATCTTTCTGCATTAGAAGTCAATACAAAAAAAGTGGTGGGAACTCAAAACAGAAACAACACAGATTTACAAAGTTAACAACACTGTAGGCTGCAGTAAAATAAAATGTGGTTACACACTTTATGGTTAACAAGGGAGCAGAATGATTACAGTATTTTCTCAATAGACAGACCATAAACGTAAAATTAAAATATTGCCGCAAGCGGCAATTCTAGGTTTCAAGCCAACACAGTCCGTTAGAAGTTTAAAGCTTTTAATCTGGACCTGGTCAAATGTGGCCCAGACGTGACAAAAGCGGTGAAATATCCCTTTTTTGCATTTTCACATATAGACCGAAGAATACCACACACACTTTTTGCCCTTATAGCGCCCCCTAGCAGTCGATTTGAAGGAAACTTTCAAGGTATGTTTCTGGTACTTCTGGGGACATATCCTGTAAGTTTTGTGATAATTGGACAAACAATTTCTGATTCAGTCTGATCTGTCTTATGCCACGCCCAGTTTTTTGCATTTGTAGCGCCCCCTAGTGGTCGATTTGAATTAAACGTTTAAGGAATGTTTTAGGTAGTTAAGTGGACAGATCCTGTAAGTTTTGTGATGATTGGTCCAACAGTTGTTGACTTTGGTCTATTTCTGCACTGAGCCACACCGCTTTTGAAGTTCATTGGTCAATATTCCGAAAACTAAATAAGATATCAACAAGCTTTATACAACTTTTGATAAGGTTCGTCCAATGATGATCCACTGAAAATTTGGTAGCAATTGGACAAACGGTTTAGGAGGAAAAAATGTGTGTCAAAAATGTGTTTTTCAAAAAATTCAAAATGACGGAAAACCTAATTAGGGGGGACTTTAGTGGTCCAAGAGGCTTTTTTGTAGAGCACATTGAGCTGGACTTGTAAGAGAAATTTGAAGTCATTCGGACTTACGGTGTGAGGGGTGTTTCTAGCTCATTTCCAGCTCATAGGAATTTGAGCCGAAGCAGCAGACAACAAATAATAATAATAATAATAATAATAATTAACCGGCGCAAACTATGTGCAAAGTGAAAACGTTTTTTTTTCCCCTCCAGATGATTATTGAGCAGCTGGAACACGAGAGGAACATGATGGCTGACACTATTGCAGAAAAGATGCAAGAGCATCAACACCTTCTCCAGGTTAAGATGGATCTGGGCATGGAGGTGGCTACCTACAGGTGATGAGCTTATTTATTTTGTCATTTGTCCAGTCAAAACAGATATTTAACTGATCACTTTGAGTAGAATAGACCTTTTTCACAGCAGACATTTTGACTTGTCATAGCTGGAAAAGCACAGGTGTTACCAATAACATTAACGATGGCTGTGTTCTATTCAAATGTCACAGTAAGACATGATGGTGTTACAATGCACAATACCAGGACCCTGAAACTGGAGCAGCTTAATGAAATTCAGCCATCATTAATTCTATTATTTACACCTGTGCTTTTTTATACTGCGACATGTCAAAATGTCTTCTGTGAAAAAGGCCTATGGAGAGTGTTACTATGTGTAACAGAGCAGAGTTTGGTGCATATAAAAACAGCAGTCCTACACTTCTTGTTAACGTGATTGATGAAGTATTCTCAAACTGTCTTCACTGACCAAACCTGAGTTGAACCATGAAGTGATAAGAACTGGGACTATGATTTTTTTTCTAATGGTGATGAAAACATACTTGTACTGAGTACATGTGAAAATACACTGAGAACTTTCTGGATTAAAGTAGTAAGATTTTTTTTGTAAATTAAGAAAGTCGGCTAAAATTTGAAAGGTTCATCCTTTCTTTTCAGTGATATTTCCATGCTTTCAAGAACAGATTACTGGTTAAACCAGCCCCCCCATTGCCTGAAGTTACTCTTAACTTAATTAGTCATTTCATCAAACACATTAGAAGAAACCAGCTTCCTGCTGGTCTTGGCACTCAGTGCACTCATTTGACCACTCAGTTAGATAAAAGCTCATATTTACTGTATCTATACTATATCTTATAAATACTACAAATACAGCACATGCATTTTTAATAGAATTGTTTAATCTTTCTCTGTGGTTTATTTTAAGTGTTTATGAAGCAAGACAAATTATATTGGGCATTTCATATCCTGTAAAAGTATGGCATGTGTAGTCTTCATAGCCAAAAATACGCACGTCACATACTAACAGACTATTTTTACTGAAAGGCAAAGTTATTTATAAAGCAGTCAATAAACATACTGTATTTTCATATTTGAAGGAAAATATCCAGTTTATTTTTTTAAAGTTATCCTTGTAACATCATTACCTCATATCGCAGGACATCTATGGAGTCTTCAACAGTTGTTGAATTTGTTAAGGGATTCCAAAATTTTATCAGTATTAAGCCAATTCCCAGGAAGTTCTTTAGAAGACTTTCCACTCCAGTGTGTCTGTATATGGCAGACTCTTCACTGGCACATCTGGTTTGTTTTGAATTTTTGGAATAGACAGAATGTTTGCTCAGAGACGTGGCGGTGGCATGTGTTTTTGTATGTGCTAAGAGTCAGCTTTTGCTTTGGGATTCATGGGGAAGTGTGGACAGCCCTGCGTTGTAGCTGTTATTTTTAGGTCAGTCTTTCGGAAGGCACTCTTCGGAGAGGTTGTTCCATTGTGAGGCACTTTGGTTTGCTGTTATATTTTTGTTGAAGCATGGCAAAGGAGAGGTGAGTTGTTAAAGCTAATTATTATAGACAGTGGCTTGTTATGTTTTTGATGATTACCACCCTATATGGCCAGGTCCTGGATTCATACAGTCTTGTAAGCCTGTTGCATTTAGTTTGAGAGGGTTGAGATGGCAGAGCTGACTGATGTACACCGTCTTGTGAGGTATTTGTCTTTGATCTTTTTTTTCCTATATATGGGAAAAAATTATTTTGTTGAAATAGGAGGATAAACAGTGATTTATAATGACTTATTTGCCCTTGTCTTCAAATGTATTTGGTCTTGTCTCTTATTTGCTCAGGGCACTCCTGGAAGGTGAGAGAGTGGGTCTGCCAGATGCTCATAGGAAGGTGACTCAACATCAAAGAGAAAGAATAATAGGTATTGTATTTAAGTATTTATTGTTGTTACATGTTGATCACAAGAGTACACTGTAAGACTAGTTTTAAAAGTTAGAATAGCAGTGACTTCCTGGAGTCTTCACTGGTTGCCTGGCAACCTCACAGTGATGACAAGATGAGAAGCTAAGCTGCTGGCTGCAGCTTCATATTTTCCAAACATATATGAGAGTGGTATCAATCTTTTCATCTACGTCTTGCAAAAAAAGAGAATAAGCATATTTTCCAAATGTTGAACTATTCCTTTAAATCCCTAATTATTTGTGCTAATTCATTCTCTGTCTCAGATATCAAGATGCCTGCCCATCCCTACACTCCAAGAGCTTCCACCTTAACCACCAGACAACATAATGATATCAGGTACAAGGCACTGACTTCAAACCTGAGAAGATCCCCTGTGCCTCCCTCTGGGTCTATAAGTCCCTCTAGGGTCATTCCTATTTCAGTTGCAGGCAGAGCTCGGTATCAGAGTCCTGCATCCAGAAGGGACATGATCTCATTCACCAAAGCTCAGGCTGCCACTTCTGCCCCTGCAACCAGTACCGCCACCAAAGATAAACAAATGGGCCAGAGTGAAAACCAAATTATTCAAAATGTGCAGAAAACAACAGAGGAGAAAACAGTGAAAATCAAACAGGTCTATCAGGTAGAGAACCAAGTCAGTCCCATCAAGTCCTCCGCTACAGAGACCAAATCAGTGAGAGTGGTGTCACCACCAATGATGAGCATGAAAACTGAGACAGAAAGCAAAAAGAAAGTGTCAGATGAAAAAGAGAAAGATAATGTTTATGGAGACGAGATCAAAGATAAGGGGAAAACAGAGTCTATGATAGCCCCAAGTGAGAAAAAGATATTAGACTCTGTGTCTGTGGAGGAGATCATTGAGAAAGTGATAAAACCAGCAGGTTTGGAAGCTCAGGTTTGCTCCTCGGGAGAATCGAAGGTAAGGTATCATGTGGAGAAAACTGAGCAGGAAGATGGCACGACTAAGACGCAGATTGTGCTGGAGTCCAAAGTGGAGGAAGAGCTGGATTTTTCTGAGGACTCAGCACTGGAGGAACTACTGAGCCAAGGGGTTAAGATGGTGTCACTGGAAGACATCAAGGACACAGCAACAGGAAGCATGATCAAGAACCTGCTAAGTGGCCTGCAGGGAGGCGAAGGCCTGGAAAATAAGTCTGTCAATGTGGAAATCATTGAGGAACCACTGGAGTCTCACAGTGATGAGGAGATTGAGGTTGAACAGAAGTCCATATCTAGTTTTTATGAGCCCTCCTCAACATATTTCCAAATTGAGGAGCTAGAAAATGTCCCTCATGATGCTCAGTTTCAGAGGAGTGATGGTGATGCCATGAAAACCTCCATGACAGATACAGATCATTGCAAGGGTGGATCTGTACAAGTTCAAGAGGTTTCTAGAGAGAGTGAATCTTCATATTTCTCCCATGACCAAGAGCCTCACGAGTATTTTGTCTCCACACCAGATGATAATCTTTCTGAACCCGAGGAGGGTAGTGGCATTACCTCATATGGCCATTATGGTATCGTAGATGACCTGTCAGATGAGAGGTATTATCAAGATGAAGACCTTCCCCCGAAAAGAGTGACAGTAGAGGAAAGTGACGAATACAAGTTCATGTCAGGTGATCACACGTTTGTCAAAGAGAGTTTCCCAGAGTGCATCATTGAAGAAGAGGTCCGTGTCTCCCCTATAGTGCAGGAGTCAATGCTTGAATTCCTGAGAGAGGACTCTTTGGAGCCCAAAGATCAGCTGAAGGGAGCTCTAGAGAAGCTGCAAAGCTCAGTGTCGGGTCCACTGAGGGAGGAGTTGGTTTTCCTCACAAAAGTGAGTAGTGAAAGTCCACAGAATGTGGCTGTCGATGTCAAAAAAGTGCAACAGTCAAGTGACAATGGCACCATGACTATAGTTGCAGAGTTGAACGTGTCTCAAACCCTGGAAGACTCTGGGCTGCTGGAGGCAGATATCAGATCTTCTGACCTAGGGCTTGAGAAAGCCTTCCAGGGTGGGGCAGGAGAAGGATACAGCTTCAGAGTCTCCAAAGAAGAGGATGTTGCATATGGTGAAGAGTTTGAAGTCTTCACTCACAAAGGAGAGTCTGCTTCTGAAATAACTGAGAGACATATCAAACTGGGGCCATCAGAAAAGTCCTTCACCTTCCAGATGGACGTACAGGGCAGCCATGCTGAGGTGGCCTCAGAGCAAGAGATGCAATCTCAAATCTTGGAGACCCCGGTGAAGATTTCTCAAGAGAAAAGAGTTGCAACAGTTTACCTTGAAAGCCCGACAGATGACTAAGAAAAAATTCAGTCAAAAATATTTTCAAACTCAGTACTTGCCAATGTTACTTGTTGAGGTGCACATACAGAGGTTGCTCTGACGCAGCAGGCCACACACATGGCATTAATGCTGTTTGCAGACACAGTAATAATGCTTTAAGTTTTGCAGTTAAACATTATATATCTAATTGATTTTGGTGCACTCTTTTACTGTACCTACTTAGAGTGTGTCACCTAAAACTTGGTGTACCTAACAGCACTTCACGATTCAAGCAAAATTCAGTTATTCAGTTAAAATGACCAGAATAATACATATTTTTATGGTATTAACGGTGGCAGTACTAATATTAAAAAAATACTGAGTGCTAACTAATATGGACTAGCTTAAACTGGGATTGTAACATCTACATATTATAGCAATTTCTTATCTTGGTCAATACTGATGGAGTAGTGCACTGGTATGTGTTAACCTTTTTATAGCTTGCAGTTTATCTTTGAAGAGATTTGTTTATTCTCTCTAGATTTCTCTATTTTTGTATTAACCTGTGCTGTACACAGCTTAAACAGCCCATTCTGCAGTGTACAGCTTAAACAGCCCATTTCTGTAGTTTACAGCACCCCATCACATCAACCATCACATCATGGCTGTGTCTGCCACGTTGTTGAATCTACTTGGTCCATATTTAATGCAAGCCAACATATGACAGTTTAAGTTATGAGGTGCTGTGCACTGTTTGCAGATTGGGCCTTTAATTTTTCTTTTGACTTGGGCACTGCTGCCAAATGGAATGGTTTTAGTATATACTGTGTTCTGGAACACCATAGTTTATTTTACAGTAGTCAGTGATGAGTACAGAATATAGTTAAGCTTGAAGCTGAGGACAGTGTAGTGGGAGTGGAGAAAAAGATAGTATTTTGTCTTAATTTGCAGGAATTTGCTGAAATCAAGGTGTAGTGCAAGTAAATGCGCACTTAAAAGTGGTTAAGTAACTTTCAAAGTTAGGTATTTTCAGATTATTTAATTTACTCACAACTAATGGTACATAACACATTTTGATTAATTAGAAAATAATTGCCAATTATATAACCAAAGCCGGGTTACATGATCAATGTAATCAATGTGAAACAGTTTTGTAAAATGTGTATCTTTACATGGTATGTGTCAATACCATACATTTCTAATTTCCCAAAAGTGAACATTTTGATCTGAACATGTGATTAGGGAATTGGGAATTAAAAAAATCCAAAAAAGGGCTGCCAATTTGAAAAGCGAATAGTAAGATAAAAAGAAAAGAAGTAGCATGATCTTAATTCAAAGGATTCAGCAATAGTGTTGTTAAAGAAAATATAATCACATCCAATTTATGTACAGTATGTATGTCTTGTCTGGACGCCTTTTGCTCATATCTGCTCGACATTTGCTGGTTATCACAGTGTTGGCTTGAAGGATTCACCTTTGCTCTAACATAAGAGTGTGTTCATGGCTGTGACTATTTTTGGATCATCAGCTTAGTGGCACTGACTGTCCATTAGGGTTTGTTGTGTTCTAGTTGCAAAGGTAGAAATGGTCCACTATAATTACAGTCTGGTTACATGTTTAGCACATTTCTCTAAGTGGCTGCAAAATTTACACTTTAACTAACCTACTATTGAACAATGTCTTCACAGATTAGCTTTTTGGCAAAAAATGTGCAGAAATGCAATGTTTAGTGTATATGTCATGCTTTTATGAATATGTTCATTGTTAGAAATCTACAAAATGAAACCTTAATTAAAAAGATCTGTTGCATTTAAGTGCCCAGATACAGCATATTTCCATACATGATCTCATCTGCAAACTGCAATAATATAAAACAATATAATAAAAACAAAAACACTATTACATCAGTGCACTTAAATAAGGAAATCTGTGTTAGGTTACTGTATATGTATGTACACAGTGTAATCTGGATACCATGTGCCATTTCATAGCATAAAAAATATGTACATCAGCATACATAAAATCTATTGATGTATAAAGATTGTTTATTGAGTCAAATGTTCAATAAGTGTTTGTCACCATGGACAACCCAACATCATTGCTTTTATTGACATAATGATTTCTACTGAACAAATGGCATTATTGCTTTGGTTAAAAAGGTTCCAGCTCCTGTTTGGGAATTGATTCATATCTTAACCCAATTAAAACCTATTGTGGGTATGTTTTCTGAGTGTGAGTTTTTCTTCAAAGCTAACTTATTTCACCTAATGCACAAAATGATACAAAATCATGTATTGCCAGTGGACAGGACTAGTGTAACTGAAGCTAATTTTCAGAAGTGGCAGCCACCTGTATTATCTGACAGACAGACACATTTCAAAACAGTATGTCAGTAGTTCTTAGTAGGTGCAAACCTGCAAGGTTATTGTAGTGACAAAAAAAGAACATTTCAAGAGTCCGACATAGAGTTTCCATCATTGCCACTGGATGGTACAACTGAAAATGTGTGAGGTTTTGTTTTCCTTCTACCTTGCCTCTGTTGTCTTTCAGCCACCTCTGGTGCACTGCAAAACATACAGTACATGGTTGCATTACTGAAACATGTCTGTTATTTCAACTCACCTTTTACTCCAACTTAAAACTATTAATACTTACTATTAAATAAAACCAGTTGACTGGCAATTTATCACCAGAAGAATCAAATATTTTAATTTAACATACAGTTTAATTAGTGGTAAATATAACTCAATGTTCTGCAGATTTACCGGGCCAGCATGTCCACAGTTTTTTGTGTAGCTTTTGTCTTCTTGTGCTGAGGACCGTACAACAAACTCTGGATCTCCAGGCACTAAAATAAAAAGAAAAATGACAGCAGAGTGAATGGTCAGTGGAAGATGAGAGGTGCAACTCATACTCAGAGGGGAATAAATACTTCCTAGCAACATGTGAATGCACTAAACATCCCAAAATAACCACTGTAGCAGTCCAAGGTTTAGATAACACCTGTGCTGACCACTCGAAGTGTCGGATCAACAAGAGGGATCTGCTAGATTTATTACAAGGACTCCAAACCAACAACCCAGGAATCTGAGGTAGTTAACTCAACAAATTTAAGAAGCAGTCTGAGTCATTTTCCACTCTACATTTAGTTTGGTCAAATCAAATGAGAGGAATGAGCAATGGCTGCTTAGCTCTATGACATTGGAAAAGATGGTCTAATTTAACAAAATCCAGAAAAGTCTTTTTAACACATGTATATGATTACACAGCGCGTGTACACACACAGTGACACAACAGACATGATAAAAGCTTGGCTGCATTTCTGCAATCATCAGAAATAACAAGATGTGAAGAGAACTTTGTTAAAGTCAGGAGAGAGGGAGCGAAAAGTTTCCTTTGTCACCAGGGAAAGTAAAACACTCGGTAATCTGGAACAGATCCATCTGGCCTCTTGGATGTTTTCACTGTTGCTAAGGTTGATGTAATGGAAGGCCTTTTTTTCAGCAGCACTACTGAGGAAGGGGGAAATATCAAGTGTATGTCTTTGCGTGTGCCATTGTTCTCTTATGTTTTTTGAGTAAGTACTTTATCTACTGTATGAGCCAGGCTTCCTTTGGAAAAACAAAAGTTACTCAATCAGAGAGCGAATAGTGTCATGATGACAGGAAAAAAATGTCCTGACATATCTGCTCTGTGTCAGTGTATTTCAGAAAGGTTACCAGTCGGATGTTGTGTAAAGAGAGTGAGCCCTGACGTACCCTGTCAGTGGGGGGACTTGGACCCCCTCTGCATCATAACAAATCAACATAACAACCGGGCTCCTTTACTTACAGGCATGCCATTACTAGTAGAAAGAAATCCCCTTTTACTGGTGTATTTTAGTATATTTGATGGGTGGCAGAACTGAGCTCATACGGCAAACATGTGCACACATACTGTATGTGGAAAAACAAAAACACTCATTACATAAGGAATAAAGTAAAACCGTAACAGATATAGAGGAGGAACATGGTTAAATTAACTAAAAGGCTACTGTTTATTCAATACATGTGTGCTGAAAGGGAAGTCACTTTTGTTTCAAACGACAAAATGGCATGTCACACTAATTGGGGTCGGTGTCCCTTTAATTGACAGCAGTTAGCAAACTGCCACTCTCCTTCCAAAGTTGTGTTGCCCAACTGTCAGGCTCCATCCAGACTGAGGAAACACAAAGTCACTCTGTGATTTACACCAGAGAGGGCAGCTCTGCACACGGCACCCTTCCAAGATTAGCATGCGACTCTGATAGCACTGAGCTTTAGGGAGGATGGTGGAAATAGCTCATCTCAATATGACAGGGACTCTTTGTGTTTATATTTTGAGCAGGCATATCACTGGTGTAGATGGACACACCCACTGACTCCTGGCCTTTTATTAAACCATCCCAAATACTTTGGCAGGGTCATGTTGGATGACAGTAACTTCTACTCTGTCCAGCATTTCTAATATGCATTTAGAGGTTGTAACCAAGACAAACATTAGTTGTGCTGTTTGTGTTCTGTAACATGTGATTACCTTTGTCATGGTCCTGTGGGCCTGCTTCATCTTGCCCTCAGTCATCTCCACACTTCCTATCAGCTGAAGTGTGTCTGCTAACTCACCACTCGGGTCACCGAATGTAGATCTCTTTGTAGCGAGAGAAGCTCTCTGGATCTCCACACATCTCTGAAATGATACATCGAAAATAGGTAAATCCTCTCTTGCCATCAGTGGTGAGAGCCACACCCTGTGTAGCAGGTGGAATAAATCCCCTGACAATCACAAACTCTGATGGTGTTTCCATGGTGCTGCTCTCTGAACAAAAATGTGTTTAATGAAAATCTGCTGTGGGTTTCAAAATTGTATGAGCAAAAATATGAGATGTCTATGATACTCTTTTCCTGGTGGAAATCACTGTAGTGGCATTGTCTCACTGTTCTCACAGATGTGTATGTTTGTAAGCATGTGTCCGTAACCTCTTGCTGGCCATTGAGGAGGAGGAAACGACAGAAATCATCCTGGGCAGCGAGAAAGGCTGGATCCTGTGGACCCGCAGAGTTTTTGTATGCACTTAGACTCTGCTCATAGTATTGACCTGCAGAGTCTACACCAGACACAAACACACACAAATGATGCATGTTAAATTAAGGCAATAATTGACAGAATAACAGAAAACATATTCTGCTACAGAATCAATGCCATAGATTTTTCAACATAAATCCTTATCTGTAAACTAATTGTCTTAGTTTAGAGATGTTATACTTTATGTAGCTACCATGGAGCATACATTTGCCTTGAGATAGTTGACATGGGTGAATCATACCGACATGACTGAACTTGGACATGTCTTCAATAAGGCTATTATAACTCTGGTTTCCATAACACCATCTTAAAGAATTTCACATATAGGAAGACAATGGGAGACTGAAATCCTGATTAACCCCTTCTGCACATCGCTCAGGACAAGTCTGTGTCTGTGAATAAACTCACCATTGTGATGGGGCTCTGCTGCAGCAGAAAGGATGAGGGCCAGGCTGTGGGAGATCTTAGCCCCCTCTAGCTCCTCTGGGCTTTGACTCATAGCAATGGCATGAGCCTAGCAGAAACACCCACATGAAATAAAACAGAACACATATCACCAAATAAGAGGTGTGGGAACATTACCTAACAACAAAGCCTGGCACCGTCTCAAGAAGCTCTCATGTGTTTATATATGTTGTGAGTTGTGTATGATGCGTACAGTGACAGTAAAGTGATATGCCCCTTGCCTTGGAGAGATGCTCTATGGCTCGGTCCAAATGACCTTTATCCTGTTCAATGGCGGCCATGTCCCTGTAGACAGAGCACATCTTCTCTGGCTGACCACAGTCCTTGAGCAGTTGCAGAGACTTCTCACACTGGCTTAAGGCATCCTCGTGTCTCTTCTGTCTCTTATAGACCCTATAGAGCAGAGAGGACACACAAATGGACAGACTGTCAGAGACGGAAAGACAAACATAAAGACAGTGACAAGTTCAGCCTACTATATAAGGCAGCAGGGCAGAGCAATGATTACAGAGCAACGCTTCAGGCAGTTTGTGTTTGAAAAGATTTGCGCTGCCAAAGTGTAGTTGAGCAATACAGTAAAATCATTACAGATTTTTCAATCTAATAACACTGACTACTTTTCAAGGACTTTCAAGGCTCATTTCCCTTAAATTCAAGGACCCTACACGTAATAAACTGAGACATGGATAAAGGTTAATTACTGTTACAATACTGAGAATTTTTATAATGAGAACTAGCAGGCTTTACAGAAGCTCACAGAAAACAATTAAAAAGAGAGAGAGGCACTGCGCTTCTTAATTGTGCTGCAGTGATGTTACTTTAAGTTATCAAAAGAACTTCAATTTCTGATCTTGCACAAAATATTCAAGCACTTTCAATGACCCATGTCTATTTATGTCTATTTTCAAAAACTTTCAAGGCCCTGATTTTACCCCCTCAAATTCACAAACTTTCAAGGATTTCAAGGACCCGTGAGAGCCCTGATCAGTGTACAGTATATACCCATAATCCTTCATTACTATGAGCCTGTTTTACATAACTGAAGGAACTGCTTGGTCTCTAGCCAAACCCAGACCCAGCAGAGTGGTGAAGGCTTTTGGCTGATGGCTGCAGTTGAAGTCTGGTGTAGTGCAGACTATAATTGGGAAAGCTTGCACATTGCCCTTCTAACTGTTTTGGGTTGCATCATTTCACAAGTCTCTAACTGTCTCCTGTGGGACTGAAGGTTACGCTGCTCCTAACCCCTTCGCTTTAACTACAGCCTCTCAGACTCTGACAAATAACTCCTGCAGTGTGTTCAAACTCTCATTCTGAGGTGTCTAAATTAGGGGATACTCTCACAGTCTCAGTGGAAACCACCAAAGCAAAGCTGAATATCTAAGCATGGTCTTTGATGAGACAAGGGTAGCTCAGAGTTCTACATCTACTTTATAACAATTTGTCACCCATCTGCACATGTGCTATTGCTACCAAGGTCAAGGGCTTTGCATGTTTTGCTGATGCACACAACCGAGTCTTTGCTCTTTTAAAAGACAGTTTCTTCCTGTCACGCTGTACTATGGAGTTGCTTGAGCTTCTACTGAGAAAAAGGGGTGGGAGAGTGGTGAGAGAGGATGAGATGATGACAGCCTTAACCACTGCAAGGACACTGGATCCATCAGGCTGCTCTGCTAACAGCTTCAAACCATCTAATGGACTCTAAATTTAATTCAGCTCTCCAGTCAAGGGGGAGGCCTTTCTCAGAGGGCACAACACTCGCTACTGTACAATCTCAAGCTACATTGCTGTCACACAGCAGTACAGGAAACCCCCTTTCACAAATCCATCAGCCAACATCCACACTGTACAGGGTGTAACTTGTATGTGGTTATCTGAACGACAATCAATTTACCTACAGAATGCACACTGAAGTCAATCTGTCAAAGCATACCATTTGATTTAAGGTATTATCCAGCTTGCCTACCAGTATTATCCTGTGTAGGAACCGGAAGTCTAAGCTTGACAGTATTATGTCAAGCATCTCACATCTCACATCTCTGGACCACATGAATGTGGGTATTCATGGCTCACTGGTTAAATGCCAGCAGCACAGGTTACAAAAACATTGTGATGGCCAATTTCTCTGAATTTTCCCATTAATCCAAGATTATCCTAACATGCCATGATAGATAGTAAGAATGCCCCGCCCATAAGTGTTCATAGGGCAGGCACTTCAGGTCCTTTTAGGGCAGTAGCGATGGCTGAAGCAGAGCTACATTCCAGCATGGCTCGAGAGTCCTGCCATTCTGCCTGCATGGACAGACAGAGACAATACCCCTCTATACTCTCATTCACTCTGCATCCTTACACACTTCCTGGCAGAACGGTAATATGCCACATCCCACTGAAATCTACTAAGAGCCCACAGGGAAGGAAATTAATATAATTAAGGATTTGTAGCTGTGTTACCAAGCAAGCCACACAGTCCTCTTTTGTAAACGTTTCCAGAACATAGTTGACGTAAGCTTGCTCTGGGCTTCCACTCGGAAAATGATACAGTAAGGCCAAGCCAAAGTGAAAACAGAGGGATAAAAACACAGCAGCTTGTTCCAGCAAATCTGTATGGTGCTTTAAACTGATGGCATTCTGACTGATGAGGCTTTTTATTGTATGCCTCAGGTAGATATGGGTAAAAGAGGAGAAGAATACTAAACTACCCATTCAGTCTTCGGTAGTAACTCTCAATCATGGCCATCAACAACAAAATCCCTGCTGGTTTTATTTCAGCCAACTAATCAGAGACAATTTTACATCTAGATAAGAGCTACATTTTTGGAAGAAAAACAAGCAGACTCTGGTTCCCAAGCATAAGGATACCACTGGTATTTGGCATACAGTAGCTTTGCTGTGTATTTACACTGTCTGTGAATCCAGTCAATAGCCTACATATACATACTGTATGTACAGTAGATAAGGTAACAGGGCCACTTACTACCGCAACAGCATAAATTCTGTTTGGGAATAGAGAGTGCATTTCAATTAATATGATGCATGAACATGATAATACAGGGAGGAGAGAATATAGAAGGATTTCTGTGAATGTGTTATTCAGTTAGAGAGAATTTATAAAGTCCATTCTCTAAATGTTTAATTAAATAAAATCTGTCAACTAAAATGTAGATTTATCACAGCGGTTATAAGGAATCTAAGAAAATAAGTCCTCTTTGCAGCCACGGCCAAAACACACACACACAACAAATTTAAAGCCAACGATAAAGCTTTCTTGAATAAAATATGTCATCTGGCTTAGTGTACACCTTGAGTGTGAATCTAAAACCGAGCAGAATGTTTGGACCAGGATCTATAAGATAGCTGAGCTTACTTTATTGTTGCAGGCTTTGGTGGGAACATTCCCCTCCATCACAACAGTGTTGACTGACAGAGCTTTAGAAGCATGCCAAATTCTTAGTCATCACTTAACAAAAAGAGATTTAGCAGGCTTACACACCAGCCAGAGTCTGCACATTTTTTCAATTACACACATCATGTCAACAAACTCTGACTCTCTGAAACAGACCAAGATGGCATCATTTACAAATTCCTATGTGTGTAGCTCACCTCAGCTACTGATAAGGCTTGTTTACTGTAAATGCTGCAGGAGTATTGCTCCTTGTTGCCTCGCAACAGGTTTTTTCAAACATGGGTCTAAGACTAACAAGTCTTAGTGGGGTAATCTCAACCCAGGTAAGACTATACTTTATTTCCTGGTTATGCTTCTAATTTCACCCACAGTTATCTAAGCTATGACAAGTGCCTGCTATTTTTTATGTTGCCAGGCCACACAGACTATCAGTCTCTCCTGCACCTGATGTCTGTGCTTGGTGTCTCCACCATGATTCACTAAGTCTTTAATCTTTTCCTGAGCATGTAGTGCTGCCCTTGGGACCTCTATTGTCAATACCACCATGTTACAAATGCATATTTTACAATTGTAGACACAAATCAATAATATGGAAATGGTATTCAGTGTGAAGTAAACAAATAAGCTGGCATTTAACAGAGAGATACAGAGCTTTACAATATATCAAGGAGTCAACCAGACTGTAAAGGCAAGTGTGGTATGAGGTGAGGGGGGTTAATAATTAAGGAGGCAGTTAAAGAGAAAGAAAAAGGAAAAGGAAAAGGCAGAAAGCATATGGAGAGAAGGGAGAAATGCTTCTCTCCCATATATAACTGGATGAGTGGCAATGCAGAAACTCCACCCAGCAGGTCTGTAAGCATCATTACCAAACACCCACACTGACTGCTGAGTGGACTGGACAACAACAGGGGAAAATCCTGGTTAATCAAGTTGTTGTTTGTACGAACATGAAATAATGATGTTTTCACTGCCATATCTCAGTCAGCAAAAAAACACTCCACACCAAAAACCATGTCGAAGGTTGATTTTATGAATATTTGCAGGAATATATCGCCATCTTGTGGCCAAACTTTAATGTGCTGTACATGTATTGTGTTTGAAATTTGGAGAGTTTTAGGAAAATAAATATTATTTAGTTATAATAACAATTGCCCCGGAAACATCTGACATGTTACCTTTTAAGTGGGAATAGCACCAAGTTATTTGGCTCAGCTTGAACATGATACTATAGGAAATAAATGGAGCAAATCACCTGGTTACCAGACAGCAAGGCGAACAACCGAGTAGCAGCTGCTATTACAAACTATAGCCTGCAAATGCAGCATTAAAGCCTCTAATCCACTGTATATTTACCACTTTTCTATTTTGACTACATATCTGCTGTGCTACAGAATATCCAAAAATATTACACAAAATGTTTTTCATGACTGAACCTGGATAGAGCAGTGGAGATTTCCAGCTCAGTCTTTATCTTCTCTTCCTGATTGATGCCACTGTGTTGATGAAGCACCTCAAGAGCTTGTTCTGCCTCCAGAAAAGAGGATTCTGCCTCCTCAAGAGTCGAAAAGAGTCAAGAACTTATTCAGCTTGTTATCTGAGTTGATATTTCTGTTCAATCCAATACATTATTGTAAGACATATCATGGCAAGGATATTTGGCTGTAAGCAGTGAGGCACCTCCCTGTGTTAGGTGTACACTCAGGAGACACGTGAGAAACTCAAGCTTTTCACCCCTGCAGGAGGAGCAGAAAGGCAGCAGCTCTCTGGCTAGGGCCGAGTGCTCCTGAGCCTGCAGTCCCCAGCCTGAGGAAACAAAGAGCCATCATTGAGTGTAGACTGAACAGCATGCTAACTCTAAATCTGGACATCATCTTAACATTATCCCCAATTAACAATCCTTTCATTAGCTGGCTATTATTAGAGCAAAGTAACACCACATGAAATATTACTAATGCAGAAGCTAAATCTGTATCTGTCTTAAGTGGTGAATTTGTGAAAATCAATTTCATAATCTGCAGTTAAGCTTTACAATGTACTCACAGTATAATCTTTTTAAAATTACCTTTGAAGTGGAAATACGCTTTAGCCAGTCTGACATGGGCCTGGGCTAGTTTCAGATGTCCCTCCCCATATACCAGCCGAGTCAGAGCCACACAACGCACCAGGTCCTGGATACAAGCATCAAACTGAGCAGATACAGTAAATGACTGTCAGTATCACTTCTCTTGACAGCCCACTGTACCATGCACCTATAGCCATGTCAATAATACTTCTGTGTTACGTCTTAGAGCTTAGATTAGCTTTTAGAAACTAATGTCAATCATTCACTTGCCTGGGTGTCAACCTTAGTGAAAACTTTAAGGTCAAACTTAAGAAAACACAGTTTTGTCTCTAATGGCCATGTCTCCTATAGTATATGCACAAGCGTATCCTGGTTACATGTTGCCCATGTAAACAAATGATCCTGGTTTCAGAGATCTGGATAAGGCCTTACCCTGGTTTTGAGAAACTTGGATATGCTACCTGGAGTACTAAAAACTCAAAACCAGGATACTAATGCGCATGTAAACATACTCAGCTATAATTATTAGTTGCAGCCTTTGGGGTGTGCATACAGCTAGATTCATTAATATGCATCAGCCCTGTGAACTAGACCATAGTCTGCAGGACAAGTTTTTAAAGCACATCTTCTGGCCGTAACTAACTGCAAAATACAATGCAATGAATGTAATATAAATTTGTCAGTGCAACCTATACTGTACACACCTCTTGGTTGTCTTCATGGGCCTGAGCTCTGCTGTCAAAGTGTTTAAGCTTTTCTTCAGGTGGCATCATAATAAATTCCTTCTTAGCATATCCTGTTTGTGAGGGACTCAACACATATGAGTCACGGGGAGGAGATGCATTCATGTCCCCGTTGGTGCTTCCTATTCTGTCAAACAAGGTAAGGTATGTCAATACATTTGAGGAGAGCAGTTTTTAGTAACGTTATCTGACATGCTAACGTTTAGCTCCTTAAAACCTACAAAGTAAACTCACTTTATAGATACATACAGATCTACTGAGGACACAGTTAACTCTATTGGACACTTTTTCTTGTCTTTTTATCTAATGTTCCGTGGGGTAAGTACCATCAACAACTATCTTGACTGATCCACGGGTTAACCAAAAATGTTAGTAAGAACAAATCACTTACTCAGCCGGAGACTCGGATGAATTGGATCGTGTTTTTGTCATTGCGTGATCAGCAGCCATTGTTACAAACAATCAGTGTGAGAGGTATGGGATTTAACCGTTTTCAGTCTATGGATGTAACGCCAGCCGAACCATTTGCAGTTTGTGTTCTTTATGTTTGTTTCCGTGGTTACACTGCGCGTGCTACAGTAGCTAGCGTGACCAACTGCTGCTGTTCCACTTTAATATTTCATTCGGAGAATTTTACGGTTGGGCTTAAAATAACAGCACACACTATCTTACGTGATACGCTATGGTGCCACAAAATTCAACTCTAAAAGCATGTGACTTACAGGAGCTAGCCTCCTTAAGCCTGACTTTGCTGTATGGGCTGCGTCGATATGGGACTGAACTAGAGCATCCATCACTGGAAAAGCCTTCTTAAGGTAACGTTACATACGCAATGTAATGTAAAGGAAGTGGGATGCATTCAAGAACCGCGCTGTTTTTTAATAACCCAATTTAGATGTCTTTCATTGACGTTACATTAATAATTATGACAACATATTTTCTAATAAAACCGACAAAAGCTGAAAATACGCTTAACGTTTTTAGGTACATAGACTAGGCGTTTAAAATGTAACGGTAACTGCCCTGGCCACACAATTTGGGGTCTCAAAAGCCGTGCACGTAGTGCACATGGGTGTGTTAACTGGTTTCTGCTAATTTAAAGCCCCTACTCCGAGAAGCATGTTCCGTAGCCTACTCCACCCACGCGTGTTTTTGCTTATGTTGCCTGATTAGACATTTTCTCAAGACTGTGTGGGGTTGAACAGACCAGCTTGATGGACAGCTTTGTATCTCCTGTTAACTTTATTGCACCTGTTAGGGTGGGACACCATTATATATTTTTTACTCCATTATCATATTGCCTGATCTTTAGGCCCTGTCTTATAGAGGGCCTTTGTGTCGAAATCTGATTTCAAGACTTTAATTAAGTTTTGTTCTGATATGTTCTAAATTCCTGAGATAATTTGTGTTAATCAAATTACTACACATCATACCTGGGCCAGGTAGTATTTCAACAAAAACTGTTCATAATGCAGAGGGGGGGATAGATGTTGGGTTGTGTTAACAGGAGCCCATCATCTTATTATTGTCCCAGGGATACAGAAAAATAAATTAAATTCAACAATTATTATTGTTATTATTATCAGTAGTAGTAGTCACACTAGTAGTAGTAACTGTTGTATTAGAATAAAAATAAACCTTTGGATTTCATGAACAGATGAGGTATACATAAACAGAGCAATATCAGCTGTTGAAATCCTTTTACATTGTTGTTCTAGTGTTTGGATCCAGCAAGAATGCAGAAAATTTGTGTAGCTTAGCTGGAGGTGACTTTAAGTTGTTGGTCTAAAAGTGGTTTATGAACACTGTAAATGTTATACATTTTCTTTTTCCTAATTACTTGTTTCTCAAGGCACAGCTTTACTGAAATGCCATGCAATCTAAAGTCTTAAAAACAGGATAGAAACATCAGGTCTTTTCTCTCAAGAGCGTTGTACAATTTATGTGAGAACTCTTAGCATGTTTTGAACATATGAATTGTAGTATTCTAATATCTCCACAAGATGTCAGTATAGTAACACAAGCGTAATGGTCCCAGATATACTGTGGCTTTTACAGTTGTGCTCAAGGGAGTATTATTATTATTGGCTCTTTTAAGAAGTAATGGCTGGGATTTTGGCCTCTCCTAAGGGCATGCACACTTCAACAGTTAAACTGGTAATATGTAAACCCCAGGGCCATCCTTCTTTTTTCAGTATTATCCAAACTGCGTCCTCGGCATATCAGACCATGTTATCTCAGTCATCTGAAGATGTTACATAATTTTAGTTAACCATAATTTTGTCACATACACATGCCAACAGTAAAAAATGGTAAAACATGAACATGATTTTGCCTGACAAGTTTTTTTTTTATGACAGTTACCTGCAAGGGCCATATAATCAAATGCATCATCATGCATCAATAGAAGAAAAAAATTGCAGCACTGTCAGTCAATCAAAACCATCCTGTATAGAAATTATGGCCATACATTCTCTATATCCTTATGGCTTAATATACTGTATAGGAGTGGCAACATTGAGTTGTTCAAAGTCAACACTTATAGCTCATTAGTTTTAATGAATGGGTGCTAAATGGACTGATGGTAGTGCACAGGTTGAGAGGTGCCACTCAGATGAAATGTTAAACAATTAATCTGAGAGATGTTCTTCTATGGTTTTGTAACCTTTTGTAAAAAAGCAAATTTTCCTACAGTGTTTTATAATTGTTTGTGGTTCACACTACACTGCCAGAGATTTAAAAAAAAAAAAAAAAAAAAAAATTGCTCACAGGTTCTGTCTTCTGTCCAAATCTCCTGCAAATAAAACTGATTAAATATTTTACATAGCAACATGTTTTCCCCTCTGTTTACTTATTTATTATATAACAAGGAGTTTATTTCAGTGCTGTACAATCTTCATTTTATAATGTGCATAATATTTATTTGTAGTATAGATCTGAATTGTAGTGTAGATGGAGATGAAGAAGGCTTTTATTTAGAATTCAAATAAAGCATGGTTTTAAATATACAGATATGGTATACCTGTGGTCCACATCATTCTGTACTTTCATAGACATAAATGATATATGCCAATAGCAAGAAGAGGAAATGTACATTTCCTTGTGAAAATATCCTTTCTTACATCAGTGCCCAAAATCCATGCCAAATAAACAAGAAGTAACGTCTCTGTGGCTGCTTTGAGAAATTGGTCTCTGGAGACAGCTTTCTAGGTTAATTTATTCTGTATCAGGCTGGCAGTATGTATACTTTCACCACTTTTAAACCCGGGGCAGGGCACATTTTGTGTGCAAGACTGCCTAAGATAACTTCTTATGGCTCCTTGGGATGGCTGCTGCCGGTTGATTCTGGCAGGCCATGAGACAACCCGTTTATTTGTTTGTTTGTCCCGTGAGTTTTTGGCTGTCCATTCAGGGCTCTGTTTGGCCCCGGTCCCTCTTGGGCTTCTATTTCTGAAACCCAAGTGGCTCTTAATGAAGCTGGTACGGTTGGCATGGGCCCTCAGCAAACCCAGGCCTGATCAGACCCTTCTTCTTCTGCCTTGGCAGCCACACTCCATTTGCTCCCTCTGGCTTCCTAATTTAGTAACGGTGGGTAAAAATATGCACTAACGAACAAGGTCTGGTATGTCAGGCTGGCGTCCAGAGAAGAGAGAGAGAGGGGAGGGGGGTGCTGTTTTCACAGCAGGCACCCAGTGACAGGGGTAGAGTCACTCAGACCTTTCTGACATCTGTGTGTATGTGTAGACATTCAAGGGAGTGTGTGGGGGTGGATGATGAGAGGTGAAGGGTGAGCCCTTAAAATTTCTCACCCTTGCCAAACTCCATTCAGACACTTCTAATCATTCTTCTGTTTTATCCCAACCACACTGTGAGGCTGCAATGTAAACCTATGGTATACAGTGCAAATGGACAAATTACTGAAAGCGTTGTGTTTTCATCTTTAGTTTCTATCTAATGGTTTTTTCACACTGTCTGTGTATGTGTTTTCAGATATCCTCTCCAGAGATCTACAGTCACATCTGTAACTTTTGGTACAGTTTTCTAATAAGGCATACTTTACAAAAGGTTAATGAGTTAATACTTTATAGATCAGTAATATGCCATTTGTTAGAAGAACGTTTGGGTTCCTGGGTTGTTACATCTTTGGACATTTTAACATTCTGCAGGATGGGCAGATACATAATAGATAATTTGTTTTTAGAGTGAATTTTGGCAGGTCTACATCCTCCTCCCCTAACTTTCTTTGTACTTTTATCTCTCATTTTAATTAATCAAGATAGCCCCTACAATTTATGATCCCTCCACCACTTACTTTCTGGAAAAGAGCTTCAGAGAATCCAGACCATAATCCAGGTATTACTTAAAAACTATGACACCT